>NC_089646.1:49248563-49869427 GCF_037042795.1 Molothrus aeneus | reverse complement strand
TTAGCCTAAAGAAAATGGGGATTTCTAGCTAAAATAAGACTATTTTAAAAATGGAAAATTAGGTCTCTCAGGTAACAATGAGGACACCATTCAGCCTACCCATTCTTCTCTATTACTAGTCCATGTTTATGGCCTTTCATGTTGGGGAAGTCAGAAAAGGGGGGAAAAGAATGTTGAGAAGTTATAATTGAAGACAGAATTTAAAGATAGATTTCACTTCCGGCTACACTATCTAATTTAATTGGCAAACTAAGACCTAACATAGTATTTTGTCCAGAGAAAAACAACATGAATCAGAAAAGCATGCAAATACCACTGACCCAAAACACTGAAAAAAATACCTTCATTTTGGTCTGGCGATGATGAACCTAAGGCACAGAACAACAACTCAGTATGTAGCTTTTTTTTTTTAAATTAACTTTGACTGTAGCCATTGGTCAATGAATATATGCTTAAGAATTTGGCCTCTTTATCAAGTATAACTGATAAACAGAAAATACATACGCTGAGATTGTGACACCACTTTGGTTCTACTCCGTCCTCTGGAATCTGTTTTAGAATTTCCAATACCAACAGAAGGAGTGGAGAGCTTTGATCGTATACGACCTACAAAAGAGAAAGGGCATTAAATCAGTTTTTCACAGTCATGCACAAAGCAGAGCATCAGTAGTATTTACTAATATTTTCTAAAGTTTCTGCATATAAAAGAAGCGCAATGTAACTCAACTGGTGACAATTTGCTTGGGATAATTAGTAGAAATTTGAACACCTTGATGAATTTAATAGCTGAGGAAGCAAGATATTGCTCCTCTAATGCTACATGTTTCATCAAACAATTTGCACATTACACCTTCAACACCATGGACTGGCTAGCTAGTTCTTCCTTCCAACATATATGTGTTGAGCACATTAAAAAAGGGGACGTTTACTCAATACAATGCAATGCAAACGTTGCTGTATCAGGTACAGTCTTCTCATGATTACTTGAGCTTCTAATTCTACTTTTGCTGTCATAAAACTACAGATTATGAGCTTTCTTCCTAACTTCACTCCTCTTTTTAGAAATCTAAGTAGTAGCTTTTTTATTACTGAAGATTCTACTGTTTTCCTGGCCCCAGTCATACAGACTTCTACAGGATTTCCCAAACCTTCTAGAGCATTTTGCAGACACTAAATACATTCAAGTACTTCTCATGACAACATGATATCAAGAAATCCTACTTTCCCCACTAGACAGAAAGGCCAAGCAAGAGACAAATTAAACTAAGTATCTACAAATAAAATAAGATTCACTTTTCCCTAGCATGCCAAATGGCAAATTCTCTTGGGCTTGGTCAAACCCTACTGCATTGCTAGTCATGCTCCTTGTAACATCCAGCATATACAAAGAAATTACAGAAGAAAGGAAGATACCAGTTGTCTGAATTATAGCTATCTGAAAGATCATTCATAAAAGAAAATAGTGGTGTTGTATACTACATTTCCCAAGCCAACCTCTTAAAACAGCAGCAAAATGAAATCAAAACCAAACTCATGCTAACCATAATTCTTCTAAGCTGCAAGAACAAACCCCAAAAAGTCTGTACAGGGTAGATCTAGCTCAACAAGCTCAACACTTTTAAACACAGCACGATTAAAATATTTCGTAGACATGCTGAGTCAATATTTGATCTAAAAGAATTAAGTACATAGACTGTTATTTAATTCTAGCCTCTTTAGGCTTTCCACAGCAAAATTTGGACATCAACCAAGTTAATGTTATTCATCCAAGTAGAGGGAATAGTCACAGATGAGAGTCTATAAGAAGAGAATCAGGATAAAGGAGGTTATTCACTAAAACAATAGGCTTAGCAAGAACGGTTAGATTAACTAGTCCAAACTCTACTAGTTATCCCCGTGCAATGGCAATTGAGAGCTGTGAGACTGCAAGACATGTAACTGCATTCAGAATTTGGCCCAAAACCTAGGAATACAGAGTGCCACTATTTCAATACTATGTTAAAGTATCACCTGGAACCTGTTTCAGTTTTATCAATGTAAAATAAACCAGTTTGTGTCTGTGAGTTAAATGAACTGTTAACTCATTTGGAGTCTCTACATCAATTCACTAATGGCAGGTTTAAATGCTAATAACAGATAGAAAATTAGCTTCCAAGTCTCACAGAGATGAGTAATAGTAGCACCTGCTTCCCAGAGCATGAACATACTTGATGAAATAGTCTGTGACAAGATTTGCTTTAAAAAATGAACGCAAAATTATAAAGCCCCTGTATTTTCACAGTAGAAATGTTAAGCAATGGTATTTAAGACTGCAGATGAGTAATTGAGAATTAAAATAAAAGCAAAAGAATTTTAAAAATAGTATATAATAACCAAGTATTAGATGCATAAGCTGTTAGCCCATAAGCCCATATCTGTTATGAACCTCCACAACGCCCGAGAAACACCAAGTTCTATTTTTAAAGCTCCATTTGTATCAATGAAAATACGAAGCTGAAAATATTAGCTAGTCTAACGAAATAGTTTCTTACCATCTTCAGAAGCTGTTCCTAAACAGAAAAAATAATAAAATACATGATATTCCAAACAATATTATGTCTTTGAAATTTCTTTTTGAGATTAATCTTGGGAATCTTGACAATTTTTATCAAGTCAAGAGAGCTAAAGCTTTTATGTTGCAATTCCATAACTGAACTGAAGTAAAATAATCAAGAAAATATCCATACTATACTGAGAGCAATTTACAAGAGCAAAATGCACATCACTGCCTTTCAAACCACAAAAAGTTCAATAGAAGAAAATTACATCTGTGAGATCAGTCAAAAAACTACATATACAGATCAAAACAGACATTAAAAATACTGTAAAGCAAGCTCTTCTGAAAATATGAAACATACTGTTATACATAACCTCAGAGAAAAACACAGAGACAGTGTTTCCCACACTGGACAGTGATAATTTGACAGGAACTGCCAGCAAGAAGGATTTCTCTGAATTAAGCCTGTGATTACTCTGAAGATACACATGCACAAGATCAAGTCTTGCTCAGAGACATGGAAGGAATATGAGCTTGCTGAAATCAGATCACACTTGGACAAGTATGCTGAGCTTAACAAGGCTTGATTTTTGATAATGTGAGAGTCAGACAAGCCTTTCTCCCATCAGTACCTAGGAACTGATGGGACCCTGCCTCATCAGCAGTCCTTCCTCCAAGTTCCTCTGAAACAGATCTTATTACACAATAAAATGCATACTAGTAATGATAAAAATGTGACATGCTCCTAAAAAAAAAAAATCAAAGGATACTTCCATCTTTATTTTCACTCTCTATCATTTTTGCCTTGCAAGAGAATGACAATGATGAAATCATTGTGTGTCTTTGGCTAGCCTGAACTCAGTCAGATTTGCTGGGAAACTTTCCTCATGTTACAGTATCTTCACAGAGCTATTTTTAAAAACTCCCTCTAAAAAAATAGTTCAGTGTATATTTCAAGGCTTCTTCTTCACAAAAATCAGTTACAGTAATATGTAGGTAGGAGTGCCTCTAAGTACCAAGATAAAATTTGCCAGTTTGCAAAAACTCAAAACCAAACAAAAAACCAAACCCCTCAAACCCTGAGCTACCTCTCCAAATCCAACAGTCTTGGAGAGATGGATCCTGGAAGGCAGACCCTATGCAACAACTAAGACTGCCTAAGAGATTCCTAAAAGCTCTTAAAAGGGGTGGTTCTGTTTCTCGTTCCTCTCAGCCTTGTGCTACCACCTGGTCTGCATGGCTAAAAGTTCACTGGCAGCTCCAAAAGCTAAATAACAGAGTATTAGTCACTTTTATGAAATCAGTTTCATGGAGTTTGTTCACCTACAGTCATCAATAATGGAATATCACAAGGTGCTAGCAAAAGAAGAGATATAAAATACGTGGACAAGGTTAGTGGGCACAGGAAAAAGTATTAGCTACTCCTGGTGATGGTTAGATCACAATAGCTGTATCATACAACTACAGCTGGACAGCTGAGCTGTTTTCATTCCATCTTGCAGATCATATCTAGAGATAGCTTCTAGAACAAAACCCCAACCTATTAACTCTGATCAATTGTAAAGCGCTTCCCTTGCTGTTTTAAACTAAAATGTGCAACATATCATTAGTTGTGACTTCTGGACAGAACAAAAGAAAAAGCCTACATGGCCCTAAGAAGATTTATTTCTGGTGACAATGTCCAAAGCTAATGATTTGCTATAAATAACAGCTATAAACAAACAGCTATAAATAAAGCCTACTATATGTAGCCTAAGTAAATGTAATGTGGAAATAAGCAATAGAGATTCCACTTTCCTGTAAAAATGCTCCTCATTTTATTAAACTAGTCTTGATATCTTCAGTGCTCAAAACCAGCTCCAATTCTTTCAAGAAGCATCTGTTTAGAAATTATCCAGGATTCTGGTTTAGAGATCTACTTTCATACTCTTAATTTCTATGAGATACAATTGCTTCCAATAAGCTACTAATTCTTCCAAACATGCACAGTTAATAAATACATCACACAAAATATTAAGCAAGCAGCAAACTTATTAAGGGCTTGTTAAGTCCTCCCAAGCAATAAATTAGAACTACAATCACCAAGCAGCAGGCTGGGGCTGTCACTTTATTATATGAGAAGCATTATTTGCACACACCTGAAACAGACAATTGCTATAAGAAGCTTGATGCTCAACTGTTTTGCAGTCCATCTATGTGTTTGTAACAGAGTGAATTAAGAAAAAGCAAGTGCTAAAACTTAGGTGGGATACTTGATAAGCTATTTTAACAAGTAGGTCTTCTTCACAAATGATTCTTTAATAGAATTACATTTTACTACAGAATTTACAGGCACTTAAAACTATGTAGGAAGCCTAGATTTTGACAGAGGAGACTTTTTTGGTTTTTGCTTTATTTCATACTTAAGTGGAAAAGCATGTTCTGCTCTCCCACTGCTGTTCTGCTAAGTCAAAAAAATTGACTTCACATGTAAAACTATGGAATCAGCTGGAATTAGATTAATTTCAAAAGCATGTATTTAACTAGTTAAAATCAGCATGTAACCATTAAAAAACTGCTCTGTAATTAACAGAGCTTCTTTTAAAAAAGAGGGGTAATGTCACAGATCAAACATTCACGAAATTGACAGCAATAACACATAAGACATCAAGATTACACAGGAGTTAATGGAAACAGCATAGTAATTTGTTAATGAACAGACAATTATATTAAACATCAATACTTTTACATAAAAGACACTTTATTAGATATTTAATAGAATTAGAGGACAGACTAAATAATTTCTTACCATCCATCTTGTCAGAAGTATCCTCTTTGTTGAAAAAGCAGGCAAAGAAACATGGAAAACTTAGTGTGTTAGAATAAAGGTGTTCACAGCAGAGTCATAAAACATTAATTGAGGAAAATACATTAATATTAAATACAGCAGACATGTTTATCTAATTAATGCATGTATAAGCTACCTTAAGCAAAGTTGGTTTTGCCCAGTGTAAGGTACAAAATTACAAAATAGAGTACAAGTACCCTGCACAGTGATATTGATTCTGTATTTCCCAAATTTGAGAAAATCTTTACACTAAAACATTTATAAATGGTTTCATTCTTGGTGTAAACAGTTACTGAAGCATCAGTACATATTTATATCATTACAGAACCACATATTTATATTTTTTATGAAATTTGCTTCTGAGCATGAAGCCCCACCTGGGGTAAGGGACAGGACGGGAAAAGACTGCACAATTAAGACAGAGGACAAATGAGAGAAAGTTTCACTCTGTTTTAAAAGTATTAAATATTTTCCAGTTCAGCTGGAAGGTAGGGCATAAATGTTCTGACAGTAACAATCAAAATTAAAATATTTAGCACAAGACATGTATAATTACAGCTCAGGCCTCCTCAACAAGGACATTAATACTTAAGGATGTCAAAGATAGTCAACATTTAAAATAACTAGAGAGTATCCTCCTGCTTCTAGCATAGTCTTTTAATAAATCATAAATAAGCAAGAGTTCTTGTATTAATAATGAAAAAGGAAGAGATGGGTGAACACGCCTATGGATTACTATGCTTATAAGCTTCTGGCCTTCTGAGGCTTTAAAATTGGTAGCTGTGTAAGCAAAAGGTGGATGTTTCTCTGCAAGCCAGGCTGAAAATAAATTCAAGCTCTAGGACACAATATCATTTATTTTGGTATTGACAGCAACACCTAAAGGAAGTGGAAAGCATTACAGAAATAAAGTAACACTGCCTGGGCCTTTTCAGATCATGGTCAGCATTGGCTTGATAGTTCTGTCATTTAACTTTCCGTATTTGGGCTACTATAAATAAATCCCTTAAAATGGACAGAAGAAAGAACTTTACAAATTAGCCCATTATCTGAAACATGGCACTTGCTTGGATTTGCACTCCATTAATTTAAAGGTTACCTTTCGAAAACTAAGAGTAAACAATATTTTGAAGCTAAACCACAACAAACAACAGTCACACTGTCTACATGGTATGTATCCTTCAAATTCCCTTACCACAGTCAAAAACCTGTCAGGATATTGAGCCAAGATCAGTCAAGCAGTACAGCTTTTATGTGACTGCAAACAAACCTTGGTCTCCTTGACTACCACTGACCTTTCACTGTCTGCACTAGGATTTAACTTTCACTGTACTTTGCCAGTATTACGTTATTTTGCCATTTCAAATGACATCACACTGTTCTCCACAAGTGATTGCATTTGCTAGCAAGGTAGAGCTTTCCAGCAACTCAAATCCTTCAAACGAATAGGACCTGGATTTATTGCTTACTATTCCTCTCCCCCAGTTCTCACTCATCCAATCAATAAATTACAAAGAGAATAAACTATTTCTTTTACTTTCCTGATAAATCCACCACTGTTTACTTCACTGGAAACCTCTGTGCCCTTCTCAACCCTTGCTTCCAAAATTCCTGGCATGAATCAGATATTGCTTTAAAAGTTGTAAAAGCAAACCAATAGTCCAATCAAGAGATAATTTTCTGTGAAAGTCTTAAGACAATATAGTCCCTTCATTTGAGCAGCACAAAGAAGACATGAACAGAGCAGGATCTCTCTCTTTGTTTTCCATTTGACTTTTCCCTCTGTCATCATGCTCTGCATCACTTTTACTTTGAATGCCAGCTTTGTCTGAGGTTCAAAATATGTTTTATTGCACATCAAAACACTCCACAGGCAATACTCTGATCTTGGAAAATAATCATTACGCATATTTCAGGCTTTTAGGCACTAAGTGAGGAGGAACTGATAGTTCCAGAATTATAAAGCGGTTTGAGTTCCTTACTGTGGACAGGAACACCTTGCACTGAAGTGGTTGCTCCAAGCCTAGTGTTGAACACTGTCAGGGATGGGGCATCCATCATTTCCCTGAGGAACCACCAGTGTATCCCCTCCACCAAGCAGCCTCATGTCGGTGTCCACCTGCGACCCAGGAGGTTCTGCTGCCCCCTCTGTGGGCACCAGAGGGAGCCCACATCCAAAACTGCTATTCCAAGTACCAAGTATTCCTTTTAGTTCAGGATTGCTCACTCTTTAAATAAACACTAAAATCAATGCCGTTTCACAGCACTTCAAGCGGACCCTGATGACAAAAAGAATCAACTAATTTTAGGTAGCTTTTTATTTAAGTTCTGATCTTAAAAAGCACAACTAAAACCTTTGCAAACCACAGCCTACACGTATGTTAACACCTGCCCAAACACAATGCAAATCAGAACTATACAGTTTCTTTGCCTCTTGTGATCACCTATGGCCATACTAACATGTCTTTCCTTGGTGGTCTAGGGGGCCACACCAAGAAGCTAAGAAAAAAACAGTTTTGTGAACACTGAACCTCTCTTTCCCTACTGTTATCCCTATAGCACCAATAAGCTAAAAATTTAGAACAAAAATATGTTCATAGTCCTTTACCATTGCCACTTAGTGGATGTTCTAGCATCTACACCACCCCCATTACAATTATCAAATACTTTTCTGCACTGTTACCACTTGTAGCACTTCCTAGGTCTAATAGCAAATACCAATGGAGACTGTCAGCTAGGTAAAGCATACACATGGTTCCATCAATGCCCTTAGGAAGAAATTATGAACTCAATGTAGTAAGTTATTGTGTAAAACACTCCTCTATTTCATGAAGAAGCTATCTCTTTAGCATTCTTTAGAATACCTGAAGACCTGAGAAAAATGGAAAAACAAGGGCTCTCACACTCATTTCCTTGTTACTTTTATGAACAAAAAAAGGCACGATCACCATGTGCTGTTAAGTAAAGGTACCACTCCTTCCAACACCTAATTCTAGATGAAGACATTCAGAGAGCATAGTATGGACACACTCTTTGCATTGGCATTCTTCCAGCACAATAAAGCACGTAGGAAAGTTTGCGACTTACATCAGAACACCTGCTCTTTTGCCACACTCCAGTGCTCCTAACAACGATGACTGCTTTTCAAACACAGGAGTATTGCACTGTAACTTTTTGATCAAGAAAATCCCAAAGACCTCTGAGAGCAGCACAGCAGAGGTGCTCCCCTTACCTAGGGAGGCGTAGGAGCCCGGGGGCAGCCCGGCTGCTGAGAGGCGCCCGGCTCCAGCTGTCTGCCCAGCAGCATGGCGCGCCTTGGCGCCCGCCGCAGCGTTCACGTCGATGTCACTGCGAGACCTCTGCAGGGTGCCCGGGCTTGGGACGCCCTTGCTGCTGCCTGGAACTACCAGAAAAGGGGGGGGGGGGGAACCAAACAAGGAGTTGATATTGAATAAAATTAATGACAATTAAGAGGGTAACATCATCTACTACCACATTGTGCTTTTATGAAAGCATGAAAAACACTGTAAAAAAGGTTAAACTAGTATTAAACCAAAAGTTACTGAGATTAAAAAGCAAACTAGACCTGGTCTTGCCATGAATTGCATATAGAAACAGCTGGTGTGTCAGTAGTATTTATCTTCATTCAGCATGAAATCTTAGCATTATTTAATGCAAACTGTCTGCTCCCACCCTAGCACAAATGACATAATTCTCAACCTTTGTGTGATTTATTACGTTATTGAATGATTCACAAATGTAAAAATTCACATCCTTCCTTGAGACACTGAAGGAAGAAAAATATTCCCACACTTCAGCTAAGGTAAGCTGAATGCATATTCTGAAATGTTTTAAAGAGTATAATCTTTAGTATTTTCATATTCACTTCCTATTATTTACTGAATTTTAACTATTCACTTAATTTAACCACTGTTTTAGGTCTTCTAAACTTGACTCCCCTTATCAGTTTCAGTATCCATTCTTCATTACATTCCATTTGCAAAAAGCTGCTCAACGATTTACTCTTAAAGAGTTACTAAGACATTATGGGAAAAGACACTGAAGTTATTAAATTCCAAAAACTAAACACATAATTAAACTCTTTGAATTACAAATATGCCATTTGGCTGCTGTTCTTTATTTATTTATTTAGAAAGAGCAAGAGCAATATGGGAACAGATGAAAGAGAAGTGAGTCTTTAATTTCTAATTGCCATAAGCCTAACCATGAACAGACCAAAGAATAGTATTTTGTTTCTTTGAGAATGACTGTTCCATAACAAAACTCCAGGACAGAGGATCAATTAATTCAAAATTCATAGTAAGTTATGTCTTACAATTGAAACAACTGAAACTACATAAAATGTGAAGTAAGTGTGAGGCAATCTGAGCTCCAGGTACAGTTTGTAGTGACACCATACCATATTTATCTTGGAAACAGGGTAAATGCTGATAGTCAATTTTTAAGCTGCATTATAGAACTTTTAATTCAAAGAACATGAAGAACTATGCACTGCACAAAATTACCACCACCCTACCTCTGCCTGCAAGACTTGCTGGGCTGGCTGCAGACCATTTAGATGACAGAGGCCGGCTGAAAAAAGTCAATAAATCCAGTAAGTCTCATATATCAGATGCAAGAGTAAAAAATAAGAGAGAGAAAAACAAAAATATTTCTGTTCTGTTCTCCCCTTCAACTTTCTCAGCATATTTTTTAGATAAATACTTGAAACAGAAAATGATAAGAAAATCAGAATTATCTTTTCCCTTATATTTTATAAAACTACATCCTTATCACAAAGCACTAATCCTCCAGCTACTGACAGGTACACTTTGCTAACAAAGTTCAGGCATTCCAGACTAGGTCAGAGAAACATTTAAGGTGGTCAGTACAAGGTTTTAACCACAGGGCTGATATTACACATCAGCCATCAAATAAGAACAGTGGGAGCTACCCAAAAAGCTTTATTTGTGAAAGACATGTGAAGTGGTGTCTGCAGTAACAAGAAAAACTGGTGTCCAACTCATAAGCCTCCTCCAGTCCCAGGTGTCTCAAGAATCAAGTTATAAATTAAAAAAGGAAATGCTGATGCTTCCAAGCAGCTAGACTCCATTTCCCCTGTTGGAATGTAGAGGCTCCCATAACTTATAAAAGGAGAAAAATCCCATGTGTTTTCCTCTATGTTTTGTCTTCATTTTGTTCCCACTGCAAAAACAAGTAGTCACTGAAGCACAATCTTCCAGTCTAGTCAAGTTTAATTGTGAGCCCATCCTTTGGCCTGTTTGGAAGGGTAAAATGCAGCTGGAGAGACCAGGGAAATGAAAAGGACTCGTAGAAGAAAACATAATAGCGTATTCATTGGATAATATTCATTGGTTAAATATCTGATGGGGAAAGTTTGTATTTGATGAAATAGTTGAGTATTTCATCAGCAGTCAAATTTCAAGCTGAGTCAGTGTCTCAGCTTTAGTAAAAATAATTCCTTTAATTTTAAACCTAGAAGAGATTAATTTTAAACCCAAAAGAGATGCCTCATTCTGTGGATTTATCCCAGTTATTAACTCAGGTGCTCAGCAGTAATATAAAGGTCAGCACCATAACCTAAATCCTCACAGAAGAATATGTGTTTGCAGCTTACTCTGAATAAACCTGCTCTTCTGACATGACTAACTAGTGTTTTGAAGGTACTTTGCCTCAAGTAAGGTAAGGAGGCTGAAGTAGAGCTCCTGACCTTACAACTTGCTCCAAGCAGAAGTCCCAGGCAACTGCCACAATCTATTGCAATTGACATTTTATGTAAACAGTTTCATACAGGTAGGCAGAAGTCACTACATTTCTCTCTCATTCCTCCATCTTCTCTAAAACAATTCTGGATTAATGACTTGTATGAGATGTAAGTTCAGAAGGTCAAAAATCACAGAGGATCTGAATTCTAGGAAATCATACCCATATTTCCTAATTTAGCCTATAAAGGGGGAATTCAGCATTCACTACACTATAAGCCAGAAATAAAATTTTGGGTAACAAACATCCATCTGAATGCAAAGTTTGTAATAAATCAATTCAAATGTCATTAAATTCCAATATCATCACCTCTTCTGTTAATTTCTCATTTTACCCCTCACTTCCTGTACTGTAGCACTTACACATCTTGCAACATGGGAAGCAACATTTGAAGATTTAAGGGTATTTTAAGATTCTAATTTCCCTGCAATTTAGTTTTTAACAATATATTACCAGTAACTCATTAACAGCACTTTTATTTTCAGATGGGGAACACAGATTAATTTAAACAAGAATATTTAATCTTTGAATAAACATTTGTGGAAAATGAAGTGCTGAAAATTGCTTGCATCACAGACAATTATTCTTTAAACAATTTTTTATAATTACAAGTATCATAGGAAAGATAAGGTAAACCTCTGGTATTTAAGGCATTAGCCAGAAAAAAAAAAAAAGGCGAATTCCAATATGTGAGAAGCCGTCTTTGCCTTCAAGTAACAAGCGAGCAGACAAGCTCTCTGATTTTGATAATGAAGATCTGAAATATTAAAAGGTTGAAATACTTTGAGGAAGCTTTCCAGCATTTAAAGGCAAAAATCACCACACACTACTTCTACTACTACTACTTCACATTTTTGCTAAAAAGCCAGTAGATTTCTTTTACTATTGGTACCTAAGAAAACTTTAATTTATTCAGCTCAAGATTGTCTGTGCATTTTAATACATCACTGACTGCAGCACAGACCCACCCTGTAGTAAGTGGCAGAGCTATGAAATACTGCTAATACATATTCAGTACTGTGAAGACAGGGAAAAAACTCAAACCAATCTCCAACAAATCTCATTGTTGATGTTCTTTTCATGCTTGCCAGTGAAAAGAGATGATAAAGGAATTACACCATTATAGCTTTCCTAGACCTATTCAGCACATCATAATGCCGGACATCAATATGAACCTTGAAGATATTTTGGTGTTTAAAGCAGCTGTTAAGGAATGAATGTATGAATACAGCATCCTAATGTCCAGTTAAAGACTGCCTGTACTTTGCACTTTGCTGGGGTAACACTGTCACATGACAAAACACCAGAAAAGAAATTTTTATTAAAAAAATTAGAAGTCACAAAATAAAACTGCAGCTTTTCTGTACTCAACAGGAATCTGGATAATTTGCTGCATTTGTTTCTCAAAACAAAAGTTTTGTTTCTTGGCTCAGAAACAGTGAAGTAACCCTTACTTGAGGCTCTCCTGTGAGCTGGAGGATGACCTGTCTGACTGAGGGAGAGATGCTATACTGCCAGAATTCTTCAAGTAGGTCTGAAGGCTTCTTTGATAGGGTGGCTCCAGAGAATTGTACAGAGTCTCAGCTTCACTAGGAAAGTGATTTCTAAGACCCAGATAAGCCCTGCAAAAAAAGAATAACCACATGTAAATGCTCAGTGTTTTCTTTAAAGGGTGGAGTCAGGAAGTAAAGATTACAGAATGAACCACGGATGGGAGTGAAAGGAACTGAGAGTATGTAAAGCACACAGCAATGCTCATCAAGTCAGCTGCATGGACTGAATTAATCTTTTCAAAATAACTTAAGTCTATCCTCTGAATGTCTCACATTCACTCACCAGTTGTGGGGAAGCAAAAGGAATTGTTTTCTGGCCTTCTCAAAGTGCTGCAGTTGTTTAAAGATTTAATTAATGGGAGCAGAATGATTATGCAGCAATATCAACCTTTCTAACTCTTCTTTCAGTGGAATCATCAAATGCTGCACAACTTCATTGACTGACTTAGCTTTGAGAATGTCTTTTGCAAAAGAAACTGGGTAGCAATTCAGGACAGAAACATCAGTTTTCAAACAAAGTTATTCGCAACGTCTTCAGCCATGGATAGCAGCTCACCTTGGATTAGAGCCTTCTATCACTCATTTAGCACATGCAATTTTTCAGAGCAAAATTAATCAAAACTCACTTTCTTGCCTCCACTCTTGCTTCTGCATCAGCATCATGAATACCCTTCTTGATTGTTTCAACCAAGACAGCTGCATGCCTATAAGAAAGACATTCTTCATGCTATTTTGCTACTCCAAATTCTAAGCAGTAGCTTCACACTTTAATTAACATTTCACCAAGTAAAAAACAGCTGCAATGCTAGTTCTTTCCAAAATATGCAGTAAACAAACACTTAAGCACACTGATGACATAACTGTACCTTCTGTAAAGGTTTAGGTCAGCTTACTCCTTCAATCTAAAAGGATTTTAATCTACTTCTGACATTCACCCACCTATCACACTTAAAAAGTTATTTAAAAATACCTTTTATAAGACATCTGCCATCCTGAAATGGAAAACCTATTTCCACTGTTATATCAATAGTAGGAAAAGGGGAAAAATTAAGACTGTAAGTTTTCTTTCAGCTCTGCAAGCTTTTGGCATATGAGTTCTAAACCTGAATACAAGTTCAATGAACAGCAAAATACCCATCAGAACACAAACTTGTGAAGATAAACAAGTTTTAATTCAAGGTAAGTTTTGGGTGGGAGGATTGTTATTTGGGGGTTGGGGGAGAGGTAGGGGGTTTTATGGGTTTTTTTTAGACACTTTGGCATAAATTATTTCCCTATTACTCCCCTTCTCAGGAGCACCCTGGGGAAGCAGCAATGTGACTGGAAGGAGCTGGATGAATTCTTCAGAGCCAGTTCTGGATGCCTTTTATTCTCTTTGCTCCTACCCTGTGTTTACAGTGACCAACCTGCAGAACTGATGAACGTACAGTTTTCCTATCTATCTGGAGAAGCCACAATGTGCCCTCACTCATTAGCACAAGAAGTCGTCCAGCCTAAGCCCACTTGCCCTCTTTCAGAGCAAACACAGACCTCCCCCTGCCAGGAGAAAAGACAGTTGCTTACCTGTATATGCATTGCTCACATGCAGGATAGGAGAGGCAGAGGGTAAGGAGAGGAGGCCACAGGAAGCCAAGGCTGGAACATACAGCTCTCCTTCCCCCTGGCACCTGAATGAGCTGCATGACCTGCTGTGCTAGAAAGGCTGTCTATGCCAGAAAGGCTGGCCAACACTGAACAACATAATCCAATTAAAGGATTCAACGACAATATTTCTGTCTTAAATTACATTAGCAGTTTATTTTAGGGGAAAAAGCATACTAGCCCATACCTTTCCAGTGAATGTGTTTGCCACTCTTGTAATAACAGGTCTAAAAATTCAAAGGAGCGCCTAAAAACACAGAACCAAAGTCATAATTAAATACTCATTTCTCTAATGTGCTTGTGGAATAAACACTAACTTTACTCTCTCCCCCTGAGGGAAATAAATAAAATAAAATACCTTTATCTGTCAAATAAGGGCATTGGTCACCTTATTGGAAAGTTAAAATATTCTCTATATTAAGCAAACATGCAGGCTAACTAATTTTAAACTTCAAAATAACAGACATGGTTCAATTAACCATGTGCTGTTCAAGTCATGTTATTACACATACCCCATGCTAACTGTATTAGTCCCAAAATAACAGATATAAATTAATGAAGTTGAAAAATTTGTACCGAGTATAAAATCCTAACATAAAAATTAAAAACATTTAAAAACCAATTAAAATATTAATAATCATTATGAATATAAAAATTTTAATTTAAAAGATTAATAATAAATACAATTATAATGTCTTTATCTATAATACAAACATAAGCTATTATATTACTATATAATTATATAGTGTATATTATATAATATGTAATTTTAATTTAAAAATATTGATAATAATTATAAAATATTAACACTAACATAAAAAAATTAAAGACACAATATAGGATTTCTGTGGCGGTATAGTTCTGTCCCAAACACTATTCCCATCCTTCCATCTGTCACTACTGAGTCTGTAGCATAAAGGAAAACATGAGACCATTAGCAGAGGGCTCTGCATATAGAAAGCACTGCAAAAGATTTTCTGGCACTGTACTAATGAAGATATCTAACTGTATTCGTTATTAATTTGGGAATCTTGACAATTTAGCAAACTGCCAGTAGCAAGAGGCATACTTTTAAAAATTATGTCTGAAGCTAGATTCTGATGAAAAATAAAACTGACACAGATTAGGGAGGTGTAGATAATTTTCAAACATGTAGTGAACCTGACAGCCTGAAACCTTTTTTCTAGTTATTCAGCATTTTTGACCTGTTCTGGAGGGACAAATTTGGTTTTTATTCCGCTCAAATCCTTTGGACATCGGCAAGGCGTGTCAAGAAACCCTGCAATGCTTTTCACTATTACAACCAATCTAGTGGTTTGCTGTCTTTCCAGAAGAATGAAAGCAGTATGGAGACAACGCCTTCAGTGATGCTCACTAGATTGTGAACTGCAGTACCACAGCCACCTACAGTCTAATGTTCCTCAGTAAAAGCACTGCATGTGGAGGCACTGCAGCCCTGTGAACTGTTAAGCGGTCAAACCAGAAGCTGTGGCAGGTCAGTACAATCTGGGTTGAGGTAACACTTGCTCTGGATGCAAAAGCTGCTTAGACTCAAAGAAAGTAATTCAGATGCTCAAGTTGTTTCCTGCATACACACAGTGACATCGCTTTCAGGACTACTGTCGGTCCAGAAACAGCATTAACTGCTTTTGTGTGATTTGGTGCAGAAAATGACACTGTCAAAAAAAAAATCATTTTTAAGAGCCAACCCATGTGTTCAAACATCATGTTCTCAGAGAAAGCAACATGCTGGAGATGTAGCTGAGTTGCTGAACACCACAACACATGGATGCTCTGTGTCCTAAGGTAGCTGCCACTGTCTCAAGGATGAAATTAAGTTTTGCAGTTAGCAGTTTACTGGCTAACAGTTTTGTGTGTTCAGCATTTATGGCCACAAATCTTCTAATTTGTCAATTTTCAACATATGATAATCATATTTTAAAAAGCAACAGCTTTGGTAATTTTCATTTATAATGTACTCACCTTCTAACTGCAACTGATTTTGAGGTACAGTTGCTTGTTATTAAAGGTATGAGTCGTGGCACATGAGTATGCTGCCAAAAAAGAACACAGTAGTTAATGAGAAAAGCATTTTCCTGAATCCTGAATTTGTACTGTACTTATTAATTCAAACAGAATTAACACCATAATAAAAACTGCAATCATTTAAACTGCTTACCAAAACTAAATCATAGAATACTATTAAATGAAAGACTGCTGTTAGCATGTCAATTGAAAGAAAGCTATTTTCTTCCAAAAGGTCAAGCAGAAACCACTTCCAGTGCCATCAACAATAACATCATGATATGCAATACTTTGCTGTCAAAAGTAATATAAGAAGTTCAAATGTAGCTGTCTCCTCAGAGGAGTTGAAAGCTGATGCTATTTTAGTTTTGCCACAGGAAAAAAAAAGTAATAGACATAGCTGTCTTAAAAGTCAGGGTTATAGAGCAAAAAGTGAATCAATGAATATGAAAATATAGGCATTCTTACAAGGATCAGTATGATTAGTACCACAAGGATCAAATATCCTTTAATGCAAAATATGTCAATAAAGTAATAAAAGCACTGACAAATAAGCAAGCCTATATAGATAATCTATATGGAAACACCTGATGGGAGAAGAAAACTATTAAACTATGCATAAGATAAACTACATTCAACCCAAATGCATTACAGAATTCAGAATTAAAGCTGCCTTACTTCAGCTTTTCTTAACTAATTGTAGACACAAAGCATTACCATTTTAATTTCAAGTAAGAGTAATGTGGTTCAACAAATCTATTTTCAGTTAATTTCTTTAGTCCTTTCTTGATTAAATACCTACAGTAAACAGTCCCCAATACAGTGTGAAAAAAATCCAAGATCTTCAGAAGTACAGTACTGAAGAACTTAAACTCTCTCACGTATCACAGCTGCAGGATATGAACATACAAATCACAAAAAAGTCAGAGATAATCATCAGCTCACAGAGCACTGCCAATTTTAGGATTTCTGGAAGAGCCTAACAGTTATGTTTGTTTGTCCTGATATACTTTAAAAACAGTTTTAGGGGGTTTGTTTGTGTTTTGTATAGATTGAAAAGCAGCATGTGACTTCCAGAAAGGGAAAATGAGCAAATCAGGGGTAAAAATAGTTTTTTTACGGATGGAGAAACCTGTAAATTCAAGTTGTTTGGAGCTATCGATGTTGTAATTTCTAGAAAGTATTTTGCAAAGGAATCAAAGCCTCAGGCTTGCTTTAATTCTGTTTGTAACATGTGATACTTCATCTTCTGCTCCTTTGAGGATGTAATGATCTGTGCTTCCTTGCAAACCACCTTGAAGATCAGTTGATAAATGTGAATCCCACCTCCTTCTGAGAAAGATTTCTGCCACCATGCCATCTCTCCATGATTCCCTCCCTGGCCCCCCACCTTTATTTTAATTGCCTTCCTGATGTACTAAGAGTCAAGAAAGAGAAATCAGACTACACTGTAAGAACTTCCTGGAGAAGAAATATGAAATCCAATGAAGGCACAAAGAAGAGATGAACCTCCTCAAGATCACTGGTATTATACAGCCTCCCTGTTTCTATGCAGACTCACTCTACAGCAATTACAAAGGAAAGCACCAGGATCTGAACTGGCTGTCACTGGATGCTGGTGGGAATTTTTGAGTAAAACACTGACTCCAAAAACTGCAGTAGCTAGGGTTCTAAATATTCAATTGATCAAAGACCCCCTGAGCAATACTCATTTCGTCCAAAGGACAGAAGCCCAAAAAGGCATGGGGGCTGCACCTTCTTTTTGATATTTAATTCTGAAATCTGAATTTTCTGCTAAAAAACCTCACATATGCCATTTATTGGTTGAGTATTTGAACACTGTGGATAAGATTTTCTTGTTTTTATGCTTCAAATCCACTGTGTTAAGTCACAGCTAAGAAGAATAGAAATTTAAACAAAATCAGGGCAACTATAGCTGTGTAAGCTTGTCTTCAAATGAACTAAACCAATAAAGCCAATTTAATGTAATTGGTGAATGTTTATAATTTCTTACATGCCTGAGCTTGTCTTACACTACTGCAAGTAGTATTGTTCTCTTGCAACTTTAATTATCCTGTGTAAGGTGTATTCCTTCCCTCTCAAGTCTGTGCCAACTCACAGTGGAGTGTAAGAGTCTGGGGAAAAAATACCAAGGGATTTTGGTATTTGGTATTTATTGGTCTTAGCCCAAGTGCTGATGCAAAGGTCATGCATGCAGAGGTCTCAGAGCACATTCTCAGAGGCACAGAGAGACAAAGCAATATACATTCTGAACCATACTGAAGATGGCAACAAAAGGTGTAAGTCATGAAACCTCTTAGGTTTTCCTACAATGTACAAAATTAAAACCACCGATGAGATCACAGTAAATTGCAGTAAGTGCCTGGCATTAAGAACGCCACAACTTCTAATGCAGAAACTACAGGCAATCTCCCACTTTATGTGAAACACAAAAGTAGCGTTACAAGTCCCAAACTCTAAATATCTTGCCTGAGACACCAGTCAGTAGATGCTCAAAGAACATTCAGTAGAAAACAGCTAGGACAGAGCACTCCTCTGTTCCATAGGCTATAGCTTTGGGGACTCAGCTTAGAAAGTTCTTGAATTTAAAAATTCAATTCTCTACTGGACTTTTCTTTCATGAACTTGTGCTTTCTGAACTGATCCAGGTATGTGTAGCCTCTTCAACATTTTATCATTAACTCCATGGTTCCAAATTTTTTTTGGAGGTAAGTGTATATGTAGAAAGAATTATCTTTGTTTTGTTGTTTGCACTATTTAAATTCTTACTAGTTTCTTAGCTACTAGCTTAACTTTGTCCAAGAAGGCAGTGAAAAGCAGTTACCCTTTGAAACACACTTGGTCTTTTTTCAATTAACACATTACAAAAAAATTCCAGAAACACAAAAACAGTAGCTGTTCACACCTATTCTTCCATCTTTACTACGACAATGCTGCCAATTGGTTTCAACAGTATGTAGTATTTGTCCACCCATGAGAAACATTACTCCTCTGTTAAAGAATGATTTAAAAACCTGTATTTCAGTGTAGCTGTTATCTCTGCCAACAGCCACGACCTGAAAATTCCTAGCAGGCGAAGTGAGACTGGAACACCTACCCGAATGATGAACCTGATGGCTGCACACCCAGAGGTTGCCATCACTTTGGCGCTGTTGGGAACCAGGTTAAAAAGAGTAGGCACAATTGCTTCAGCGCCATGGTCAAACTTGTTTCCCAGAACAGTTGAAAGGTGGCTGTTTAGAGGAAACATAAATTAATTTCTTAGTCTTAAAAAACATTAATAACTTTGCTTCATAATGAAAAAACAAGTACTACAACTGGAAAGCCTAAATTTTCATGTCCACATAAAGTATCACTGTATTTCTTTTTTTTTAACAGACTTTGAGATGTATAAATCTAAAATTTTAAATAAATTATTGAGATTTTTTTTTTCCTTTTGAATGCAGGCAAAACTACTGAACTCACCACGATCAGCCAGCCATAAAATTTGACTCCCTTGTCTATTAAAGGTTAGGTTTTCAGTTTTAACAAATATTAAAACACATGCCACACACAGTAATTTAACTGTCCATTGGTGACAACAAATGCTTCTTTCATGCAGAAAGACTACATAAAAAAGGATTTGTAGCCAGCAGCAAATGACACAACAAATATATCAAAGTTTTAGGGATCAAGGAAAATTTCAGGTTGTTAGGCCTGCATGAGAATATTTGCAGAGTACTTTTAAACTGCTCCTGACTTCATGTTAGGAAAGGTTATTACAATTTTGTCAAAGTCTCAATTTCCTTGGAAAGGGCAGTTGTATGCTTCAGCATTTCTCCTCGGTCTGTTCAAACAGGAGACCAGAATAGCAAGGGTTAACTCTATGGTGGGCCTGTTTCAGATGGCCACTGAAAATCAGTGGTTACACCAATGTCTTTCCAGAGGATAAAAAAAGTCATGGAAAACATGGAAATGGGAAAGACTGTTCTGGTTTTCCTCTCTGCCCTTGAATTTAAAGGAGTTCACAAGATGCTATGGTGAAGACTTTATTTCAGTTTAGCCACAGCTTCTAAAATTATCACGGTCATCTGTCTCTTGCCCAGAGAGACAACCCTGGAAGTGTTCAAGGCTAGGCTGGATGGGGCTTTGAGCAACCTGGTCCTGTGCAAGGTGTCCCTGCACTGCCAACGGGGTTGGAACTAGATGATCTTTAAGGCCCCTTCAAACCCAAACCAATTCCATGATTTCCTGAGAGGTATTACCTCAGCAAAATGCTCTATGTTCAAACCACTACAGCATTATCCACATTGTCTTTACAAGCAGTGCCAGTGAAGCGCTGTGCCAATCACCCAAGCATAAGTGATCCTAAGATAAGACCCCAATATCATTCACAGCAGTTTGTATTAACCTGCACTAATGATGGCTTGGCAATGGTGGTAACTGGTTATTCACATACAATTCATTATAGGATTATCAGCTATGTGTATCCCCTCAGAGAACAAATTCCTTTAAGCATTTCTTATCCTCTGTGGTTTCAGATCCTGACCTGACTCTATCAGTCACAGAGCACAGCAGCCCAACAAGAGAACCTCTCCTGGGACACTGGTAAAGCACCTCTAAGCCAAGCCCACAGCAGCATCTAGCAAGGTGCCCAAAGGCACAGGAGCTGTACTTACGCTACAGTAATGCAGGCTTCTCTAACCACCTGGGATCTGAGATCCTTGGCTGACAGCTTGAAAGCACCATCCAACAGCCGCAAATGCTGGAAAAACCCATCGTACTGTGCAGCTCCAGCAACGAGCAAGGAACGAACCTTCTTCAGCTAAAAAATCAACACAGTAGGGTTAGGACACTGCCAACATGCATTTCAAAACAAAAGAAAAAGGAACAGCTTCACTCTGCAAAAATACATGTTAGCATGTTTTTAAAGCAAAGTCTTCAAAATATATGGCGGTAATTAAAAAGAACTGTGAAAAATTTATATTAAGCTCTAGAGGTAAAAAAAAAAAAAATCTCAGAATCCAGAATACAAATACACAAACACATAATTCCATTCACATACCTGTTTATAAGCATTAAGATGCCATAAACCTGACTAAAAAATATAACTGGTACATAGACACAAAAATTTTAACCCTGTAAGTGGAACTTGTCATAGCTGCACACAAGAGATATTAATGCTAGCAGTTAACCTGTAGAATATGCAACTTTACATAAATGCCAAACTTAAATATCTTTGATGGCTTTTAGAAAAGTTTCCTTTGCTGACACTGAAATGTCAGCAAAATGCATTTTAGACTTAAAAAAGTACTCAAACTTAGTTGGTATAGAGAAATTCAAAGTGTAAAAATTAAAATGAGAATTTCTTTCATTACATGGAATGCAATGACTTTAGGAGAAAAAAAATTTAGAATATCTGGCTGTCTGTGCTTTATGAAATGCACCCACCCAAGCCTAAAATCAGGTAGAAAGTTTACCGCATTAGTTCGCTGATCCCAATCATGTTTGTCATCTGAGAGAATTTCCCTGATTTTGTTCAACGTTTCTTCAAGTTCTCGACTAGAATAAATCTGAAGTATTAAAAATAAATAAAAAAAAAAAACAAAACAGGAAGTTCATATTGTTAATATCCCAGGTAATGTGATGAAGAAAAATAGCTTGAGAAGAGTGAAAATACAACTCTAATCCCACAAATCTTACCCCCAAAGTTCCAGAGATTTGTGTAAGAGTTATAAATGGGCATTTTAAGACCAATCTGTAAGGATATCACTAAGTAATGAATATTCATTACTTAGTGATATCCTTAAAAAAAAAGGCTGAAGAAGCAACATTTTCCTTTCAGCATTTTCCTTTCCTTTTAGCTCATCACAAAGATTTTACCCTTCACCTTTGTGATAAGCTAATCATAGCCACAATTCCATTAACTCCACTTAAAAAAATAAATAATTCAATAAGAGCAGAGGTTTTAGACAATCTGCTCAATACTACTAAAACTCAGTTTCATTTTCATACTCTGATAATGAAACTCAACCAACATTTCAATTCATTGCAACTCTTTTGGAGCTGGGACTCTCTAAGGAACTAACTAGGCTGTGAGAACACTAAAATGAAAATTTGTCTGAAAAATTAAATTAAAAGGCTTCTACAGCTTCTCTATGTATTGCTACTTTAAGACTAACATTTATTAACTTATACAGTCAGTAAATAAATATAAGGACCTCTAGTCAAAATTCTCACTATACAGTAAGACCACCAATATTGAAGCCTGAACAATCTAATCATGCAACAGTCACTATTTGGTTATAAATGCATTAATGTCTTTATTGAACTGTACATGTATAAGAACAGATTTTTAAAGAAGAAAGGAATAAAAAACCTATTTGTGAAAAAATATTATTTTTCAATTAACTGATTTCCCCCCTTCTATTTTCCTAGACATAACTCAAAGGAAGCTTTTTTCTGTTTCCACTGCATACACAAAATTTAATGTTCTTTCTCCCTTCAGATTGAGAACAAGTGTAAGAGAATATGAAGCAAATTACTAAACAGAAAGCTAATCTGGCCAGGGTTTCATTTTTTGGTGTTTTTTTTTTTTTTTTTTAAGTATCTTCAGGCTAACATTTCCAGTTTTTCAGATCAGGAGTTTTTTTATGTAAACCCATTAGGCAAAACTCACTGGCCCATACACAAGCCCATACCTGACACCACCTGAGACACCTCCAAGCCATAGGGCTCGCAGATGTGGGTCAGGACTTCAAGGAAACTCACACTTTTCTACAGTGAAAGCTGGACACCAGCATGATAACTTCTGTAGCACCTAAACAGCAGGGCCTGAAGCTCTCTCATTATTTAAGACATAATTTTTGTATGTGCAAGAGCACACAGAGGAAATGAGGGCCAGTGGTTAGGACACCTTGTTTTGCAGAGATTGGTTAAGAGCTCTGTCTCTGGAACACACTGTTCTAGTACGTATATATGCATCTTTGATCATCATTAAAACGATGAAAGTCTTTCTTCTGTTCTGCAGTTATGCTGAATGATATTTTCTTTAAAATATCTTAATTTCCCAGGCATCTTCAAATTACGGTAAGGGTTATTCCAAATGCAGTCTAGTTTTCCTGTTTCCAGAGCACAGCAAATTATTTTAACTTACAAAAGATATGGAACTTTATTGACATCCACTCTTTTCCCAACACTTTAACAGAATATGGTTATGAAGGTATGCATATTTCATGCTGAAATATGGAGGAGGTGAAAGACATCACAGCTCTGAAACACCTTCATACTGGGTTTCCAGAATAAACAGGGTAGGAACCTTTTCAGAAACAGATTACTCAGTACACCCAGACCAGCTTCACTGTAAGGTGGAAAACAATTTCTGAATATACTTTACCAACAAAAGTGAGATTTTTATTACCATGCAGCTGTGTGAGCTCTTCCAGGATACACTGTGGAAGCAGCTTTGCACTTCTATACAGGAGACATGACTGCATCCATAAAAACCAGAAAGCTATTCCTCATGATTACTGTTTCCTTCACTGGAAGTCACTAAATATCTGATGTATAACTTACTTAAAATGAACAAATGACTTAATGAAAAAAATTGGGTCCAAGTGTAAGATACTTTCTACTCCACCGCCCACAAAACATGATTTCTGTATCACCATTTCAGATATTTGTGTATACTGGTAGCCTATTAATAGTTGTTAAACAACCCTAGTTTATTCTAACACTAATTCTCTAAGTACCATATTCTTAAAAAAAAAAAGTATTGTGTGTCTCAGTAAGCTTTTTTATCAAAATTTATTTCCATTCTGAAAGAAATTTTTTATTTTTATTTGAAAGTGTAAAGGTCTAGTCACTGGTTAACTCAAGATGAAGTTTCATATTACAGTGACACTTCACACCATCAGAATTCATGACATGATTCAACCTCCTCAGAATCTCCCTTTACCATAACTCTCTCTTTGACCTGTCTCCTGCTCAGTTCAGACCTTTAATACACAGAAAGCTCATCCTACAAGAGGAGAGGCAAGATTTTCTTTGCCAACTCAGCATTTCTCTGTGAATTTATCACAAAGCAAGGTGCAACAAGAATGGAAGCAGGATGATGCCTTTTGGTGGCATCTAAACTGAGACTGTTCAATGCACACTCAAACCCCAGTCTGAAGTCCTGGTCAAGGTACAAAAACCTTTGGCAAGCTGTTTCATTAAGCAAATCCAGAAAATATAACTTTTTTGCTGTCAGCCTCTGTGTCATAAGAGACCATGTTGTACAGTATAGTTATTGCTGAAAGACTAAAACCTGCTGGGCACCAGGCAAACACAGAAGCAACTGTACAATGGGTTAATGTCCATCCCATTAGCATTTCCAGGCAAGGAATTGAATTTTTTCTTGAATTACCTGGCACAAACAGAACTGAACTTAGGAATATTCAAATTGGCATTGCAGTGTAGAATCTAATAAGTGGTATAATTTTATTTTGTCATGAAATGAAAACCATAATTCCACTGAAAAATCCTGAAATTAAGCCTACCTTAATTTCACATGAATAAAAAGTAATATTCTAATAATTTCTTTTCTCTCTGCCCTCAATTAATTACACTTTTAGGAGGCCTCAATTAATTACACTTTTAAGATGAAACTATGTGTTCCGACAATGACATAATGCATTTTTTGCTCACAAGTTCCCACATCAGACTTTATAAAAAGAACTGAACTTCTTTCAAACAAATTTTAGCTATTAATGGGAGTTATTCCTAATAATCTGAACACAGGATTTTCTTCTGTTTCAGCAAAGGCTTAAGTTGTAAAAACAGGGTGGTTGTAACCTTGAATATGAGTGCACAATCCTGTCACTACAGTACTTTTTAGCACACAGATCCATCAGACTACATCTAAAATCACCCATCTTGTTCATAAACTGCTGCTATCCATTAGAGGGCAACATAAACACACCTCATTAAAGGCAACTGTAACATCAAAGACAGAAAAATTAAAAGCTCAAACACAAGTAGGAATAATAACTGTACAGATGGAAAGTATTTTCAATATGGGGATTTAAAAACTGGGTACAGGTAAACAACATGACATTGCTAAAAAAAGATGAGCAGTCGTATGAACAGCTTACTGGAAAGACAGATCTACCATTGGAGACTTTTAAGGATGATTTAAAACATACCTACAGATTAAGTAATCTCAATTTATTTGACTAATTCAAATGCACTTAATCTTGATCCAGAATTGAATCTGGTTTTCCCTTCTTAATTTCATTGAAGCCACTACTCAAACCCATAAATGTAATGAAAACAGAAGAGACACAGGAATGGGCCCAGTAACATCCAAACATCTCTCTCTCCTCCTGCTGTCCTATGCTTTTAGAATAATTATTGGTAAACTACCAATATTTGTAGGTCATAAACATTCTTTCTTCACAAGTCTAACAGAAATTTCCCACTTCCTTAACAATTAACATGGCTGCAAAACACGAAATCTGCTTTGGTTTTTTTTTTTCTGAAAGATCAGAGACTGTCCACAACCAGAAGCAGGAAGTTGGCAAGGAAGTCATTATTCCTAAGGACACTAAAAAAAATGTTTTTTTCTTGTGTGCTCATCCATGCAACAAGTAGGTAATTTTGGAGTCAGCCACACATTTCTCTCCTGCCTCCTCACCTCAGTTTGAGGGAGATTAGTAAAGACAAATGTCTTTCTCCTCTATCTCCTGCAGTTTAGAGAATGACCTGCCTTCCTAGGCCATTGAGCAGTCAGACAGAAAATAACATGTGTTGGTCTATGTCCTGTGGTCACCCCAGTTTTGTTCCTGCAGTGTTACCAACCAGCCTGAGTAATCAGAGAACTCTGTGTGGGACTCTGTCCTTGGGACTGCACACACTAAGGCACTGAACTACAAGCATCATATTCTCTGTTTTGTGGAACATGGCTCTGTTCAACGTAACAGGGATAAACAATATTAAGAGCTGCATGTTTTTATCCTCCAAAGAATTCTTAACACAGTCAGAAGAGGCAGAGATACATAAAGCTCTTACAGTGTTAGACAAAGACTTCCTTGATGTGACAGGGATCATGGAGATTGAGGGCTCCCTCATGAAAGCAGACAGTATTGCTGCCTGCAGAAGCAGATCTAACAAATAACTATGCTTGGGAAATAAAAATAGAACAAAAGTACATATCAGGAAAGGGGAGTCTTACAAAATCCTTCTGTCATTTGGCAACTATGGCTTACTGAGATTTTGGTTGTGTTCCACACCTCAGCTCCTCAAGGAAAACTTAGTCAAACTAGCCCTCGTACACTACACACATATTAAATGACTCAACTATGTGAAAGTATCAAATACATGCAATTCCCACACTAAAAGAATAGAAATTCAAATCTGATCTTCTTAATTAAGAACTCAGAATCCAACAAGTTCATTAGTATGAAAATAAGGCACTAGAATAATTTTTTTTAAGTATTACTGGAATAAGGACATGTATACCAGACACACATCATTACAATTCAGGTGAATTTGAAAATACAATTCTTGCTGTTTAAATTATTTGCCTATATTATTATTACTTGATTATGCCTTGAAATTTTAGCCCCAAACTTTCCAAACATCATGTTAATCTTTTTCTTACTAAAACATCCAATTACTTTCACTAGTTCCCTGAAAAAGTCTGAGAAAAGTAATAAGGCATTTTAGCCAAAACACAATGTGGTAATAATTAGTAGGAGAGTAAAAAAAAAGGTGGCACTTTTTTTGGTAACTCCTGGGAAAATATAAAGAGCTTTCCATGGAGACTCTAAGGTCAGACAGAGGGAAAAGTAATGATGCTTGCTTAGAACAATATAAAATTATGTAAATTTAAAAAGCAGGTTAACCCATTATTGCAAATAACATATTTCTGAAGACAAACATGAATATACACAGCATCTTACCTGTACAGTAGGAACATCTGTAAATGCCTTAATAAAATCATCTTCATCCACAGCTCCAGCTCCTCCTTCTTTAGAGGAACCTAAATAAACATAAAATACTGTTAAATAGGATGTAATATACATCAAGGTTTGAAATCTCTTACAGCCGTCTTTCACCATACCTACTTTCAAACATTTAATATATTTTACAAAAATGCTGCATTTTTGTGTAGAATTGTACATTGTGTGTAGAATCACAAGACTTTGAACTCTGACTTCACCATAAGAAAATAAATGACCTTTTTTTTACCCCAAATGAGCAATTCCAAGTAATTTCCAATTTGACAACTTTAATGGTGCAATAATTTTTATTTTTGTGTCTAACTGGAAACATGTTTTGTATAACAATCCTCTAGCAGCAGTTTGCATTTGATTCTGAGACCTGCACCCTCACAATAAAAATGTTCTAAAATAAAGCCCCAAATTTCAAATTATTTACCAGAGCAAGAGCTATTTATCACTAAATGGAATTCCTCAGGATGAATTTTCATCTTAACATATGTGCCTTAAGTAATCAACCCTAAAAGTCTGGGGGTTGATTTTTGTCTTTTCCAGTATGATCACATGAAGCTAGGAAGTGTGAGGTACATTTCTTAGTCTTAAGACCAGGGAAGAATACTGACAGGTAACTTGCTGGTTTCACACTGGTATACCTTGCAAATTTTATTAACATCTTGTCTTAGAAGCTAAGACAACTCTAAGCAAGAAAACTACCTGAAAACAATGTCTGGATTTTGCTCTCCTGAAAAAACTCAGTTTATCAAGAAAGCCCCCTTTTTAAAGAAATGAGCTCAAGTTTGCTATCAAATCAAAGGTCATCAAATCCAGGCTATGCTACAAGTCTAGAACTCCAAGCACAAGGTGAAGCTTGGCAGAATCCTTAAGTATCTTCAATAATTGCATCAGGAAGGTAATATGACAAAACATATTAACCACATGGAATCAGTCCTGTTGAACATTTCCTTTCTGAAAGGAAAAACATAATCTGTCATAGCAAATGAGCATTTGGGAACAAGTGCCTCTTTCAGAGTGAGGCCTACAGGGTAGATGGCAGAATGTCCTTCCTAACTGGCAGAATGAAATGGAGGCATCACACAGAGAAGACAAATATTTCACTAACTACAGAACAAATACAAACCATAAAGAAAAAGCATATAAGAGGCTGAATGGTCAACCAAGAACAAAAAGCTAGGAATTCTTGATTAATCAAATTTTTGGTGGCTGCACTCGAAGAACCATGGTTTACAGTCCCTGATCTCTTAATTCTAGTGAAGGAAATTATGCCTGCTGGCTTTGTATACATGTCCAGTTTGGAAGCACGAGGGTGCACTACTTCTACAAATTTGGTGGCAAACTTACTAGATCTCAACACTGCTGTGCAGAACAAGATCTCTCATATACCTTTGTGGCTCATTAGTGTAAAAACACAGAACCTGAACACAGTACCTGCAGTATGATATAGGAATATCTAATAGATTTTGAGTGCCTTAGCTCAAGGATGCTGCTAAGAGATGCTGTACACAACACATTCCAATGTGTGTATCTCCAACACCATCTGTCACAACTGCCAGCGGTAGCCAGAAGAGCAAAAAGAAATTATAACCACCTATTTCTTCTCCTTCCAGAGAGTAGAGGGAACAAACCCTTCCATAAAGTTAATGACTATTTGACCAGCTAAAAAAAAATGAAGAGAGAAAGATTTATTTACACCCAGAACACACCCTTCTGCCACACAAACTTATACAGCTCTTCAAAGGGAGAATATCCTTGTCAGAGCAGAATTTTGTGGAGAGACACCTTGAAAGCAATAATTTGGCCCAGAGGCACCACATTAAAGTAGGTGGTACAAACAGCTGCTTTGATGCTCAGATCATAACCTCATTTGTTTGGCCATAAATACTCTGACATTTAAATCTCATGGAAACAAAATAGAGTCAATATACAATACCTACTCGTGAAAAGTAAATAGAAAAGTAAGGTTATAAAAGTTCTGTATTATTATTCAATTACATAAATACACAAATACCTATGCTAACACAGGGAAAGAAGTACTTTGCATTCCCATCCTTTACTTACCAATTTTTTTTTTCTAGGGAATGAACTACAGAAACATTACAAATTGACACATATAGGCCATGAACACAAAAACATAGAAAAATGTTTGGGTTGCAAGTATTTCTAGCTCACTGCTGCACGTCATAAAGATTAAAAGAAGATGAAGTTGCCCTTGCTAAGTAAGTACATGCTGTCACCTTCAGTCCACCCTAAAGTATCACTTTTAAAATTAGGAAACAGCATGTATTACATGACAGATATTTCTAACACCTGAACATCATCTAGTAATGCCTCCTGAGGATTAAGGAAAATCCTTTATCCAAAGAATAACAATTTTTTACTTCAAAAAGAGAAAGAAGAGGGACAGACTACTATTTAAAATCCATTTGACATAGTCCAGACACAGAGAACTCTCCATCTTCCTGAGTTTTAACAACTAGTTCACATCTACAATCCAATTTTCTTTCTCCAAAAGTTGTTTTATTATCTTGTTGACTGGTAAAAAAAAAATATGGTTCAAAGTTATCTGTAAACCACATTTCACTTCTATTTCACTGATCCTTCTCCTCAACTACATGATGACATATGCATACCAGAACAAAGTATGAAGTAACTTTTCTTCATATAGTATAGAAGTCAAAAGTCCACACTGCTTAAAGAGGAAAAATACTGTTCAATTTTTCCCTTTCCCTTTTAATCTCTCTGTAAGTATTTTTACCAAGTCTGTTTACCAAGTCACTGTTTCTGTAGAGACAATCAAAAAATGACAGAACTCCACCTGCTGTTTCCCAATTCAGGAGAAAGTATTTTACTGTGCTCACAAGATACATAACAGTCATACACATGCAGATGCCTTCAAAGGATCTCTCATGCTTTTGTAAGGCTTGACTCTCCTCCACAAAAGCAACACCAGAGCTTTACTAAATTCTCAATTTCAGACAGTGCTGCCTCCAGACCCCAAACTGATATATCTGACAGAGCACACATATAAGCTGTGTTGTTGCTTACCTTCTCAGATCAAGGTTGTGATTACAAATTTCTTGTATCTCTCTCTAGTATTAATTCCTTCCACTGAACAGTGCATGTTCAAGGCTCCCCAGGGAACACACAGTCCTTTGACCAAATAGGGACAAGTTCAGCTACCACGTTCCTAAAGGCAAGAATACTATAAACAATTCTAGGGGGCTTTAACCCCACTGCATTTTTAACATCTTTAAGTGCAGCTAAAATTCAAAGCCACATCAGCTGGGTAATTATATTACCCTGTCTTTGGACTTAAATCCAACTGAGCTTTTTCTTTCAGCTGAGACCAAGAAGAAAAAATTCTCTCATGGAGAGGAATAAAAATACATGCAAGACATTTATCCACATTGTTTGTTAGTTTTCATTCCTAACCTTTACTTTTTCTTATCCTTCAAGCCTTTTAGTTAGATAAACTCCCATAGAGCCCTGGAAGCCTCAGTTCCACTTCAGGAAGCTGGTGAGGATATACCAAACATAACAGACAGACTTGAAATGGAAGCATATCATAGCACCTGAAGCCCCTCACAGTTTTACAGTGGAGTGGTGGGGGTTTGACAGGTTTCTCTTTTTTGTGTGTGTATTTTCAGGTTTGTTTTGTTTTTTAAACTGAAGCTCAATGAGTCTAGAAATGGAGGCAAAAAAAAAAATACCTCACTTCCTGCAGACTGCTAACAGAGATGACACTTTCATGAGTAATACTTAAAGGTTTCTAACACTTAGCAAGGCCCTAGGAGTCTTTTTTTGGAAGACAGTTTATTGCAGTCATAAGGCTGAGTTCAGCACTGGGAATAACTCAACACCAGAAAGGGTACTGTATGCAAGCAAGGGAATTACCCAGCCTTTTGTGAAATCAATTTTTTCACCCAGGAGTTAATTCCTGTGGTTGAGTTCTTTCCCTCTTCAGACTAAAACACTTGAAATACTTCCAATATATCACAACTTGGGAATGTTCACTTGCTTTATTGCCTTGATGCTCTCCCCAGTATTATATACAAATCTGTACATCATGAGATGACAAAACAATATGGAAAAACAAAGATGCTGATGTGATTTTGCACTTGTATTCCCGTTTTGAAAAAGAGAACTGCTTATTCAAAGCATGTCTAACTGTTAAATAAAGTATACAAGTGCTGGCTTAAAAGTACAAAAAAATTTGTTCCATTTTTATTTGGTAGCAAGCCTTTACTAGTCAAATTAATTTTTTTCTACTTTCATAAGTCTTTTGACAAAAATGTCAAACAAAAAATTTCCCTGTGAAAAAAGGGAATTCCAGGGTATAGACACTTAGGAGTAACAAATACTCAAAAGCAGTTTCACTTTTTGTTCCTAAATCCTTTTCTCAAAATGTTTCCCTTAAAAAATTTAACTATTTTCTGATACAACATGCATCACAATTTAACAATTAGTAAACTCTGAAAGGGATACTGTTTCTCAGATTTCTTTTATCCCTCAGAAAACTCTAACTGTAGGCAATAATTATCTTACTTAAAAATACCTACAGTAAAATGATGGGTAGTACATTTTTTTTTTTTCTGAAAGACAACAAAATGTTTTGCCTTTGTCTCACCTAGTTCAAAAGCTTCATTTCTTACCTATCAGAGACTGAAGCAAAAGATGCAGTTCATTCTGAACTGAAAGAAAAAATTACTGTTACCCTTTTGGCTTTGTAGGTTAATCAACAATCAGCTGTAAATTAGGAACAGACAGCAGCTTCAGCTCTGCGTGGGATAAATGGCCAGGATAAGCTCAAGTACTTACTCAGCTTTTCATATAATAGGTTAACTGGCAACTCCCACTCACTCCTACTGACCTCTCTCACTCCAGCACTGGTACAGCTGAACACTAAGTCACTAAAGGGAGGGGCTAAACCAAGAATAAAATAAACTGGCCAAGATGAATAGTTTCACTAAGCAAGTTCCCTAGTCTGCCTCACTGTGGGGCCATACAAACACCAAGGCAGCACAATCCAGCAGCTGACTCAGGATACGAATGAGTTAGACAAGGAAGGAAATTAGACCAGGCAGTAAAAAAGTACAGCTGCTGAAAGTCTAAGTATAGGCTGAGGGGAATAGAGCAATACTTAAACAAAATGAACTCAAGGAAGGACAACTGCAGAAGCTACATGTTGAAATGGACAGCATCTCTCACAAGACAGGGAGTGGATCTAAGGAAACTGCTGACACCAAACAAAGATAAACAAACAAGCCAGTGCACACACACAAACTATAAATAATAGATCACAACAACCCTATCAATGATGAAGGCACAAAACCTAATTGTTTCTTCAGCATGGTACTTGCAATAATAACCACATTCTGTTCCCAGCCATAGTGGGCAGATGTTGCAAAGGTCATATTTAATTCTTTGAATGTGCATTCTGTTGTCTGTTAGTCTCTGTAACTGGGATTTTTCCTGAATCTTCTGTAGCTCTCAGTCTTTGCAACATCTACTTGTTTATCCCTGGGTCAGGCCTTATTATTTACTTTTAAAGTGGTATCTGTTGGGGGCCAGGGAAGGAAATTCCAGTGCTTCATGATCTGAATTACAACCTCTGAGATGGCAAGGGTGACTTTTAAGGCAATGACTGTCGTACTACCCTCCTGTACAGACTGATCTCAATCTCAGTAACTCATAAGGACTCTCTTCATCTTTCCAGGTATCATAAGATTACAAAAATAGTCTAGAATAGCATCTTTCCATAAGTCTGGTTCTGTAAAACAGGAACCTAATGTTCAGAAAATTGGCTGGAGACTGAGAAGTTTTGAAAATTCCCTTCAGGTTTTAAACTACTGAGTTAGCTAAAGCTATCTGATATACTGTGCACAGAGACCTTGTTGTATTAACACATTCTAACATTCTAAATGTTCTTATTTACATGTTTCAAAAACTGATCTGTGAACTTCAACTGACAAACCTATATAAAACCTCTCACAAAACTAGCAAATAAGTATTCTTCAGTCTCAAGTATCTGCATGAAGCACAAAGGTGTTCTTTCATCTTCAGGTGAGTGACAGTCACTTAGTATATAGATGCTTTCAGTTTGCCTCAGGTCAGAAAAACATTTGAGAGCAACAAAGAAGCAGCAGTTGCTCAAGTAAAAACCACTTGGATCAACATTAGACAAGAATATTTTTTTAAACAAGAACAATAGTTTCAGATAGTTACTCTTGTAAATCCTACAGGTTGGATATAATTAGACCAACTTAGATAAAATTATGTTAGTTTAAGTAACTTATACTGTCAGCATCACTTACTGGCTTTGCTATACAAGTTAAGAAACAGATCATGCTGCTAATCGCCACAACTCTGCCAATAAAGCTTTGGGGAAGACTTAACTATGAAGAGCTGCAGAGATCCTAGCTTAGATAGAAGTTTTCATCAGTAAATTTCAGGTGCCTTGTGTCCATTTCCCGAGAGAGCAGCATCTGATCTGCAAACAAGTAATTCCCTATTCTCCAAAACCTCTCTGTTATTATAAACTTTTGCAAGCACACACCTTGCCTACCAGAGAAACCTCACAAATAGAACTTCACTGGGACATTAACTTACTGGGTTGCCCAACACATTTGTCTTATGGTAGTTATTACCTGCATATAGGGAAACAGGAGAGTGAGAGAACAGCAAAAGGAACCTGTACCTGTCCCATGGGCCACTGCAGTTCATGATTCAGTAACTTAGCCTAAAATGCCTCTAACTGAAGCTGAACTGCCTTTGACAAAGACACCCAGGTAGGCAACTAGTATCAGCAAACCCGTTCAGTTGTTCCAACACAAGCCACCAGAGTTTTTGAAATGAATTTCAGAAAAATGTTTTTAAATCATCAGATCTAAAATCCAAAAGAACCTTTTATTTTTCCCCCAGCATCTCCACTGGCAAAGCCTTCCTGTTGTTTTTAACCAGCTTAGAAAATAATTCAAGTGACTAAGCAGAACAGAAAAGCATTCACTATAAAGCCCACTTTAAGGAAACTGACAGATGAATTCTGTCATGTTCAGCCCCAGTGACTGACACTCACTCTGTACTGACTTGTCCACCCCACTTCCTCCAATGCCAAAAGTCATCATCCCTGAGGCACCGAGAAAGTCATTCAAACTGGAATAGCAGCATAAACTGAACAAAACAGCACAGTATCTTGAAATACTTTTACAATACCTTGTATTCCTTACTTTATCTGCCTACGTTAGAAATTTGGCAGACAGTAGAAGTAGAGAACTTCCCAAAACAGCCCACCTGTACTGCGCCTGTTCCATTAAAACATTCCTCTTACATGCCAGAGACATTGCTCATGAAGTGAGTGTGCTGTCTCTGAGGGCTGAGATGCTAAGCAGATCTCTCCATACAATTATACACCCCATGAGAGAACAGGAGCAGAAGGGACAAGCAGAAATTAGAAGTGAGCTGCACTTACAAGGAAGAAAGTGGTGCCAGATTTTCAACTATTAGGATAGCACATCTCAAGCCTTGAGGTGTGGCATGTTAATCAGGTACAAATATAGGACTCCTGTACTAAGAGGAAGCACAAAATAGTTCTTAGGTGGACTGAAGATGACAGCACCAGCATGCATACGGTAAAATTTGAAGCTGCTCTTGAGCGTGCAAATTCCTTTGCAATTATGTATTGAATATAACATGCTTCAAGAAACTTAGTAATGTCTGAAGCTGATTCTTAACACTGAATACATAGTTTCAACAAGTTTAGCGTCAATTCCTTTGTACACAGTTTCACAGGTATGAAAGATTAATAATACTAGCTCTTGACAGATATGCTGTGGCAATCAATTGAATTAATAAACATTTACCAAGCACACAGTAAATACGAATATTACAAAACAAGGAAAATAACAGTGCTATACTTAGCACAAAGTTTAGACAGCATACATTAGGTAAGACCAAAGCCTGGATGTGGAAGAAGACAAGCAGTTCCACGAGCAGCAAGAACAGAGATGCCTGACTTTTTAGGCTTATCTCAAATGGATTAATGTTGGTTTCTACTCAACTGGAAGCTCATCCAGTCATCTTTCTACTCATGCACAATGTTCACGCTCCCATGGTAATCTTTCAAAGCACTCATGTATTTCTTTTCTCTACTGGCACTCAGTTTTCATAAATAATTAAAAGGACATACACTTGTGACCCTGGCCCATTTGTTCAGTTTCAACAGGTGAGTTTGGAAGTTATGCTAATTTTATGAACATGATAGCATTAGTCTTATTTTCAGTTTTTAATGTAACTTCCTAATAACCTATTTACATTTTACTTTAATTTGATCCTAGTTTTACATTTGAATGGGGAAAATTGCACTAATTATTTTACATTACAGAAATTACTGAGAGCAAGCAGGAACACAAACAATTGGTTTATACCATCTGTAATTCTGATGCCAAAACAGAATGATTTGAGATACTGTGACGTAATAGTTTCAGTAATATAGAATTTTCATTACTGTTGTCAGTATCCATTTGTGTATTCCATTCTGGAACAATTTAAACAGACACTTTAATAACAACAATTCACACCACCTGTCACCACAAACTACAGAATTACCATTTTTGCATGTTCTAGATAATACATTTTTATCTTCTAGAAGTTCACTAGGGCAAGACAGAAGGTTGGAGTAACTTGACTTTGAAGTGTTGTTTTTTCTCTTACACTGTAAAAATAATTTAATTTATACGTTCCAAAAAATAATTTCCAACACAGGTGCAAATACTTACATTACAAAAATAAATTCCATTCCCTGCTTCTCTGTTTGAAAGCATATAACATTGTCACAAGAAATGAAACAAGTTTCTTAAGCCTCTTCTCCCACACACCAACACACCACCCCTATGAAGAGGAATCACACCTGCTACTCCACAAAGCAGCAATGCAAGAACGTTTTGGAATGGTTGTCTTTGCTTACTCTTCAACACAGTCACAGTCCATAAGGACTCCAAGCAGCAGGGTCAGCTGATTTTAGTCCACTTTCCTCCTCCCTCCTTCCTCTTTTTTCTTCTAGTTTAACTCACATGAAAATACAAACAAATTGCTTCCCCTTCCTATTGCTTCAAATAATCGGTACTCAGCGTCAGCAGCTAAACAAGGGCTGGGTTGTCTTCCTTATTCTCATCACTGTCTGGTACAACCATGATTGCCAGTAGGATGTCTGGGACTAGAACCCCAGGCAGAGATGTCACAAGGCTAGGGCTACATCTTGTGGTGTGCTTTTATCTCCAGACCTCTTCTTTTGTGCTCCACTGGTACTCTCTCCCTATTTTATCCATTTACAAACTGACTTCCAGACTATGAGCCTTTTGGGAAATGACTGTCTGATATTATATCATGCTTATACCAACATAATGAATCCTACAATTTAACTGAAACTTCTAGAAATTTAGTGAAAAATAGGGTAGTATGAGCTATCACTTCAGTGACACACAGAAACCAGAGAGACTAATGAACAGTGTTATGGACACATAGACATATTTTCTAAAGGTATATGTATAGGTGTGTATACATATAGATATATTCATAATTTATCATGTTTGTTTGTTTTCATTCAGATGCCTTGCTAAGATGGGTTTTTCAATCCCCCTCCTGAAGAGAGCTTCAAAGGAAGGTATTTGCTACAGGAATGGAAACCCCAGTGATTGCACAACCATTTATAATGTCCAAGGAGAACAGAGGACTGATCGTATGGAAGGGATCCCTAACCTCAAATGCCATTCACGGGAATAAACAACAAAATCCAGTAACTCTCAGGGAACACAGAAAGCTGAAAGTCCTCCTACCTCCCTGAACTCTGTATTAGGTTAAAATAGCTGCAGTTCATGACCATAGGGTTGCAACCCAGCAATTCCATGGGCAAGGATCTCCTGGGATGGAAGTTAATTGACATTAACTGTGGGGAAAAGGAAGCAAACAGGCATTCTGTAACAAATTCTCTGATTCAGACTCTGACACCCAAGGCTAATCTCTAAGGCTGCTCAGAATGACAAAAAGACTTTTCAGCTGGGATGTTGAAGAAAAATCCTTGAATTTCACCACCACCCAGAAATAAAAAAGGAAACAAAGTGTCACAGAATGTCAGGGGTGCTTTGCTGACTAATATTACCTCAGAGCAGCTTTACATCATACAAAGGGCCGGGGTAGAACAAGGAAAACCAAAAAGTCCTAGTTTATTTTACACAACAAATAGAGCACTTTGGAAATTACTTAATGAGGGCTAACAAGAATAAGAGAGGAGACATGAATGAACTTCAGAATTCAAAATTTTTAAAAAAAACCCCTTGTGGGCATTGATTATTATGAATTCTTTTGGTTTTTGTACAAGTGAACATAGAACTCTCTTGAGTCTGGAGACGATCGATACAGTGAACATGACTTTATCTTGTTTCAAGTCCATTCACTAACCTTGTGTATTTACAGTTCCACAATTACTGAAGCCCTTCTAACACAAATGTTTCTTAACTACAGCACCTAGTTCTAATGAGATTAACTTCAACTGGCTGAGATTTCACCTATCTTTCAGTCTCACACTTGTTTATGCAGGGCCTTTTCATTTAAATTTTGTCCTACCAAAGCCTCTAAAGGCTTCAAAATGTCTTCTGCTAGGAAATCAAGCCAAAAAAAAGTAAATAAGCACCATTTTAATACTTTTCAACAAAGATCTGTACATCTTATTGAGAAGGGTAGAAAAGCATAATGACAGATACAAAAACCTAACTTAAATTTTCCTAAAGCTGGGAACAGCTTTCTACAGTTCCCTCATGTATAGTATCCCACTACTATAGTGCTCACAGCCTTCTATTGCCAAACTGCTCACCTGGTTCAACCAGGTTTTCCAGTTACTTGATTTCTACAGATACATTAGATACATCAAAAAGTGTAACAATATTGTCAGTGTAAAGCAATAACCAATACATAATATTGCCAGCCTGCCAAAGTACTAAAGATTAAAAAAACCCCAATGAAATACAGATAAAAATATATCATGCAGTATCTTCCTGGTGAAAATACTGCAAGAAGTATGAAGTTCACCTTGTTTCAAATTACAACACTATGACTAATGCTCCACCCCACAGAGGTTTTTGTAAAAAAATTCAAAAGAAATTTAACAGAAATTTCTGTCACTATTATATTTCATCAGCAAGCATTTCTTCCAAAGGCCACATGGCTCTCTTGAGGAATCACCATTTCTACATTTAACCCATTTTGAAGACTACTGACCTAAACTGACATTTTGGGAAAAGAGAGGATGCCAGACTTCTTGTTAAGGCAGCCTGAGGTTTCCTACCCACACTTAGATTACATAAAGCTTCCAAATATACAAGCAGGCAATTCCCTAGAAGACTTGGAACAGGGCTTTCAAATTTGCAAGAGAACTTGCCAAAGACCTCTGAGAGATCTTGAACAGCACTAGGAGAGGAATATAGCTCATCTGGCTGACATGAACTCAAGCCCTTTTCTACTGTAAATTATGGTGTCCCTTACCATTAAGTAAGAGCTGTTTGAGCCATACTGCCAAGAAAAAGCCCCTGAGTATCCAATTTCTGCAAGGGCGGGACACAGAGTGCACATCCTCAGTAATAAGAAGGCTTTAGAGCAAAGAGGTATTTCCAGAGGCTCTACCACCTGAATGAGGAGCTGAGAGCAAGTGTATCAGAGGTAAGTAGATCAGCTGTGTGCTTGCTGGCAAAGGTCTAACTTGGCAAACTGTATTGACCATGGAATAAGAAATATGCCAAACAAAGCACTGTCCCATTAAGTGGAAGACCTATCACTTCTCATTCATCACTAACAAGAAGCTCAGTGTCTGAACATCTCCAAGCAGAAAAGCCGGAGGAGAAACAGCCTGCTGGATTCTTTACTCCCAGGGCAGGAAACCACTGTGGCTGCCTGATCTGGTACATTTTTTGGCAAGCTGTCTTCAGCAGGCTTGATCATGCCTGTCAGCAAATCCACAAGTTCTACAAACCTTCCCATCTCGACTGCAAATAGGAAAATGTCTGGCACAGTCATTCCCAGCACAAGGAGAGAGAATTCCAGGCTGAGTAGGACACTGCTATTGCTCATGTAAGACCTGTTTTACCTGCCTTCCTGGACAATGACGTTGCACTTCCAGTGCCACCAAAGTATGTTTCCTACATTAAAAGGAAAATGCCCAAAACAGTGAGAAATTCTTTTTTTTTTTAATATCAGATGGGTCCTTTCACTTGAACAGCATATCTAGGCAGTGGTGGAATTACCCATTTCTTCCTTAAGAACCATCCTCATGATGTATATAATGAAAAGCCAAGCACACAGGCATCTGAGGTATAATTCAGCAGGTGTCAGCAGGTAAGAAAGCCAAAGGCATTTCAAATCCTTCGTTTGAAAAAGGAGTTCAATTTTCTTAGCCTCAAGACAGGGTGGCCTCCAACCCTTTCTGGGCCCACGGAAAAAAACTGTACTTTGCCATCTACAACTCATAGGAAAATATACCTTTGTCAGGCAATATTCTATGAAAAGGATCTCTGGGATCCTTTAAAATATAAAAGGCAGTTTAAATGAATGGAACTTGCAGTAATCTCAGTCTTTGCTCAACACAATTTCTATCTGCAATAAATTCTGCCTGGTCACAGAAGGCTGAAGAGGAGAAACTGCAGTAAAAACTTGCTTCAACTGCAGGTCACTTCCATGACTTTGGACATTTTTGTGGAAGGGAGATAAAAAGCAACACAGTTAAAGGAGCTGCTCCTTCCTCCAAGGCTGAACTGTAACATCTGAATATGGATTAATGGATATTTGAGAGTCAGAGAAAAGGGACAAGCAGGACCAACAGGTGGCAGAAGCACGAGGTCTGCAGTGAAAGCCTGAAATACCCATCCAGCTTATGAGGAAAAGGCGAGAAATGGCACACCCACTGACTACTGACTTGGAATGCAGTGGAGTGCACAAGGATTTGGGACTGTAGGATACAGCAGATTCTTACTACATCAGCAAGAGCAAACAACTTCCAGAACTAAAAATGTACTCCATGGAGATGGCAATTTTGAGGCTGGAGAAAAATCACAGGTGTCCTTTAGGCATCTGCAAAGTTGATCCTACAGAAACTGGATGTGAAAGAGCATCAAGGTTTTGTTGCAGCCAGAAAGGTCCAGGAAGTCTCTAGGATAAACAGAATAGGATGCCCTAACTGGGCTCTCTAAAGACCATGGTCCTCTGTGGAATAAAGCGTTCTAAAGCCAGCATTTTGTCCCATAATGACAGTGTGCCACTAGACACTTCTCCTGTTCCTGTACATGTCTCTAGCAGGCCTTTCTGACCACTGTCAGATGGGACAGTGGACTGCCCAGGCCTCTTGTCTGACCTAGTGTCATTGTTCATACGAAGATTATTACAGAAAACTCCTCACTTCTGGAAGAGACTATGACCTTATGGTTTAAGAAATACATTTGACATCTACACCAATGTTCTTGATTAGGCTAGAAGATGCAGGATTTGTAAATAATGTATTAAAATTCTGACTACAGACATCCTACAGAATGAAAAAAGAAGGGAAATAGATGGGTATGTAAACACACCCCAATATTTTCCTCAGTTGAAAGGAGATGGTATAAAGCAAGGAATGACCAAAGTATTCTGGTTTTAGCATGCTTAATTTTAATTCTTTTAAAGTTTGGCAATATAGGAAAAAGATAAAAAATAGTGTACAAATTTTTTGGGTTTTAATCTGCTTTACTACTACTATATTTTCAGATAAACTGAAAAATCAGTGAGTGGTTATTCTGTTCTTATCTCCCTTCACCTTGTATCTCCATGTTTTTACTGCAGAGCATGTAAAGTGAAAGCCTACATGCAAAAAAAAACAACATTAAAAACCATCTATATTTAATAAAATATTATTAAAAGCCCATATTGAAATAAAGACAAATCCTAAGCATTCAGTTCTGGTACTATGTATGTTAGTCTTGCATGCAAAAAACACCCATGCTTCAGGTTAAAGTGATTACATTATAATTAGTTATTGATTTATATTTACTCATTTATAACACTTACTATGTGCTATAATAACAACAATAATAAATATCAGTGAGATAATTTCCTTTATGGAGTCTTTTAGGTGGTATTTTCTGATATATATTCCTATCAATTCTCAGTTACACTATGACAGTGTTGATGCAGCCCTATGGAAATAATTTCAATTTATTAGGAATTCTTAAGATTACTATTGAAAACCAATAAATTTTCAAAACATTAACTGTATCTTAGTAATGTGAAAATTTAAAGCAGCTTATTTGCCATGCATATTTTCTTCCAAATTTTATATTTGCTTTGCAGATCACATATGAGATTACATGAATAGGAACATGGGAAAAATTACTCTTACAAAAACCCCTTACTAAAAGAATCACTTATTCATAAGAACCCTGAACCTGAAGCATGGTATATTTTCACATAATTATGGGGGGTTTTTTTGAATGTGTACATGAACCATAAAAAAGCAGCCACTTCTTTAACAGTAAACAGTTGCTTTTGTTAGACTACCCCCGCCCTAAAAAAAATGCGGATTTCCCTGTTCTAAGATCATAATTACTAAGCATTCCTCATACACTGCTTTAAAGCTACACCATGCAAAAAAATCCTGCCAAGGGTTTTGGCCCTTATATTTTATCTTTCACAACCAATTTCACAATACTGACAGTTAAAAGAATAATAATAAAAGTCATCCAGATGTAACACACACCTCTGATGAAGGCTCTGGGTGATGGCTAATCCTTTCTAGCCACGTGAAGCAGTGCAGACCTACAGTAAAAAATTAATCTACACAGACCTTCTCCAGAATTTCAGAGGATATTTATATATACAATAAATGCAGTGTGGATTCCAGCAGAGACACCCATACATATATATGCATATATATATATATATATATATATATATATATGTATTTTTTTCCTTTCACCAACATAAATGCTATCTCCAGACATTAATTTTATTTATAATATGAGAGACCTTTATAAGCTCAGTGTACACTCACAAAAACAGACAGATATGCACACACCTTTCCAGATGAATAATTACATAAAACAGGGTCCCTTACTGTTCTCAGCTCTGCAAAAATACTGCAGTCATGAATTAAACATCACCTTCCAAAGTTCTCTGTTTTGTGCCTCTCTGGCAAGGTTTCTGGGAACACTGATTAGAATCTGAATAGCTTTACATTACCTCCAACCTTAGGCCCACCAGCTGATCCTGGCTTTCTTGCACTGTTTGAAGGATTTCCTGGCTTTTTAGGTGCCGGAACCTTGAAGGCTGAAGCAGCTGATGATGGCCTATTTCCATCCACTGACTCTTCATCATCAAAGCTTTTGTCTAGAAAAAGATACGTTAAATAAAAATAGAGCTATTAGAACGGGTGTATTTTCATTTCCTAACAAACTATTTTCCTTCACATTTCACAGAAATTCACAAAATGCATAAATAAAAACAAGTATTTATCACTTTGTCCTGTTTCTGATCTTGGAATAAATTACAATGGGAGATAAACAGCATTTTCCACATTTCACATTTTTATAAAATATTATTTTAGCTTCATAATGAACCACAGTAGAACTGAGCATAAAAAAACGAATCCTACACATCCACTCCCACAAAGGAAAAAGATCTTTGCAGAGACCGAATTTTTTTAATAATTTCTTAATATTTTCCCCAAATGAAAGCCCTTAATATAATTTTAATCATTCCAGTCTACCGAAGAAAAATGCTTCTCCTTTTCTTTCTTTCACTCATGCATGCATTTTCTGCTACACATCCTCCCACAATGTGTCTAACTAGCACTCCCTGTCTCCTTCCTTCCACCCAGATTTTTCAACTTACAATCACAGATCCTCTTGCAGATCAGCCGCCTCATTCCTCTGATAGCTCTTCAATGCCCTCACCCTAGGACGGACCCAGCACCTCACATGGCCACATGCAGTAAATTCTTAATACTAATCCAAGATTCTATCAAAATCTGCTCGCAAACACCCTAGATCCACCACTGAGATTTGTGCCGGCATCTTTCTCTCCCTTCCCTGCACTAGGTGCTGCACAACCAATGAGCTGCAAGGTGACATCATCTTCTGGGAGCCAACGCCAGAGGAAAAGGTGAAAATTCTCCATGCCAATAAATTCATTCCCACACATGGTATTTGCCACTATTCCAATCCTTCGTTTGAAAAATTAGACAGGCAGACAATATTCAGAAAGAGGGCTTGCACTCCTCTTTCCTATAATTTCAGGTTTGTGTATTTTTAATCATGAAAGAAATTCAAACCTAGTGACTAAACAGTCTCAATTCAAAATACTGTGCCTTAAAAGAACCTCAACATATTCCAACAGCAGAACATAATGTTTTCCCCACCCACTTAGGGAAGAAGGATTTATCTATAAGCTTGAGCACAGAAAACATCCAGCCTATGGTTCCTATAATAAATAAAATGGGCGAGGCTGAGACACAGCTGCACTACAGTAATGAAAAACCAATTTAGCATATTACCTGCTCTAAAACCTGCCATCTGTTAAAAAAAAAAAAATATATATATATATATTGCAAAACTTCATCATCTCTGGAATGGTTAAATGTTTACCCTTTGCTAATTCAGTACTTGCTCCCAGGGAAATGTCAACTATATTTAACAATGTAGCCTCCCAGAGGAAGGCAGCTTACATTAAAGGGTATAGCAAGGTTTTGTCCAGCAGCACTGGCAACACCATCGAACGTCACAACACCCTGCATTTAATGTGTCCAACATCACTGCTGCTATAGTTAGCACATTTTTCTAGCATTTGCCAAAAGCTATGCTTTGCACTAATGAATCTCCATGATCAAAGAAACAAACCATCACAAGAACAATATGGATGCATACTACCAATTTGCATTAATATTACTTGCTCCTCTCCTATAAACACTGATTTTTAAGTGAATCTTGCTAAGAGTAATTGTTTGGATTGGTAAACTCTCCGAATGGGAGGAAAAGGCACCAGCCTTCCCCCTCACTGTCCTGTGTGTTGCCATGGAAACAGCACTCCCGCTCAGCATACGGGCTGAGCCAGAATACATTTTGATTCCTGATGCTTTTACTCTCACTATCTTAAATAGAACCAGACATCAAGAATTTGAGCAAGGAAAACCACTAACACAAAGGCCAGATTAAGTGAAATGACTTAAACACTGTCATAGAAGGGTAAATGGCAAGGGTTAATATCTAGGATACCTGCAGCATGACAGGTAATTTTAAATTAGAAATATCTTGCAGATTTTTGAACAGCATGATCAGATCAACACCGACACGTGAGTATGGAATCATGAAAACAGACTAGAAGTGAAAACAGGCTTCGCAAATAAAAACGGTTCTGTTGCTGCACTTCCAAATCTGATGAAGAAACAGGCAAGACTTTCATGCTACTACCCAACAGCTCTATAATGCTGCACTGATATGCAAATATTGCACAAGCCTTTGAAACAATAAAGTTATTTGCAATACAATCCTAAAAATAGAAACTAAACATTTGCTCATTTATGCAAAATCTCCTAATCAAGAAAAATCTAGACAACCCCAAACAACTGTGTACTTTGGGAACCAGTGACTCAGATAAAATAATTTTATTTTTACCAAACAATTCATTATGAAGGAGTATTAAAGATGCATCAAAGATGGGTAATTTTACAAGGTATTGCTCAACCCCAAAATGTGCAAATAGAATTCCAGGAAAAAAACCATGCAAAAACAAATGTTTCGACCTACTGACGTACTGTGTATATTAGAGGATACATTAAATGATGTTCTTGGTAATGCTGTCAGATTACTTTGCCTAGTTAAAGAGTATTTTTTCATACATTTTAATAATTGTTAACACTGGATTAAAAATCTACACTATGAAATAGTTATATACAGTTTTTCAGTCCACATAAAACTCATCTTTTTAAAATAAATGTCTATTTTTTTTAAGATGCACAGAACTCATTTAAGCCACTGATACATGGGTGTTCTTAACCAGACTTTTCATGGTTTATGTTAAAATAAATTAAAAATTGCTGTGCAGTTACTTGAAGTGTTCCAAAGTAAGAGCACAGTACCATAAGCATGTAAAATTAATGGCTGAAAAGGATCTGTTTGAATTCTATTAACACTGAAGTGATAATGCAGCTGAGCCTCTTTTGTTCTGGATTTGTTTATTTTTTAAATAAACATCAGCAGGAAAATTTCATACTGTCTTTTAAAGAAACCACAGGTTTTCCCCACCCTTTTAGGCCTTTACACTTTTACTTCCCTAGGATTTACCATCAAAATCCCGAGTGATCTTTAGGGACATTCCATTTTCAGAAATATGCCTTACACTGTGAAGATCCAAAACCTGAAGTCTGTATTTACAGCACTTCATGAAAACAGAGCCCAATACTTGCTTCCCCTACAGTGCACCTTCCATGTGCTCTCAATCATCTGCAATGATCCACTTGTTGGTAGCTCCTGTAAAAGCTCCATGTACTTCAGCATGAGGAAGCCCAGCTCCAGTTGTAACTGTTGGTCCCCAGGGCATAATCAAGGAGCAGTTCTGCTCAATCTGGCTTTACTACATGCCTTTGGCTGGCCAAAGGAGCAGGGATAGAGCTCCTGACAGCCAACATACAGAGCATAGGGATCACTATATTTCAGTATCAAACTGTGCCTCTAATGTTAGTTTTATACAGTCTACAAAAATATATCTCTATAACAGGAAGTCATAAAAGCCTAAATGTAACTGGCATTTCAAAACAAAGCCATCTGATAGATGCAAACTTTTTTCATACTAAAACGGCTGGATAATTTTCATTCTAGGTAATTTTAACACTTTCAGAGTATCAAATTTTACATATGCAAATAGACCTGACAGCTGAGAAAGCATTATTCAAATAGTGTTTTAAAACAAAGCTCCAAGGTACTAAATATAAAAAGCTGTATGAATTGCTAGAAACCCACAGAACATATTAAAAGCAAAACACAATAAACTAAAGACACTGAGCCTCACTTAAATCCCACAACATGTTCTTGTACTTGATATACAGTATTTTAAACCATAGTGCATAGGGAGTTTTGGAGGTAAGCACACCATACAGAGAAGAGCCTGGAATCTTGTACTGCCAAAAACTCCTGAAGAAACCTGATGAGCACCAAATGCTTTCACTCTGGTACAAGCTCTCTTCCAGATGAACAACTTCAAAGCAGGGGAAGAAAAAATTCAAGAAAAGGTTGTTTTTACGTTCACAAAGCTAGGAACTCAGGATGTGAGCATTATAAGCGTTCTCTTCTAATGGCGGGCAGATATCTGCCCATAGGGGATGCTTTGCAGGTACAGTGCACCAAGTGAACTGCTATCAACAAACTGCTGTGCATTTCTACAAAATCTCTGAAGAGCTGTCTAAGAAATCTTTCCAGTAAAAAGCCTCCAAACCAACCTGCAGGACACATCAGAACCCAAAGTCCACTCCACTTTCAGACCTTATGATTTACCAAAGTTATTTGAAGATTAAATGCATGCAGACAGACCAAAACTTGAACTATCACAGAGCATTAAAGAGTAAAACTCTTAAGAAACAAACTATGTCATTTGAACTAAAAATAAACAAAATATATGTGCTATCTTCCTTGTAGCATTGCTCTTGGGGGCCAAATCACAAATATGTAGTGTATGTTTTCTGAAGTATTCCGGGAGATCAAAGCATAAACATTTATAATGAAACTTGATATTCAAAGAACATTCTAGTACTCCCAATATTTTAAACTCTAGAACAATCTACTTACTCCATTTGCCTATACAGCAGTAAAGGTAATTATGTATCCAGTAAATGGAAAGATATATCCAGTGACAAGGAGAATCTAGGGAGAAATCTCAAGTTTTTCATGTCCAGAGAGAAAAAATATTTCATTTTCAAAGAAGATGAAATTAGAATACATTTATTGTTACTGCAACTCAAGCCTCCACCTTAGCTGGTTTGAAGATTCATATAACTAATGTGACATTCTGGTGTCTAACATTTTCTAAGTCATAGTCAATAACAGAGAAATAAAACACAGTATCACCTACACAGCAGTACAAATACAAGATCTATATTCTACCTGTGCTACTCAGCAGCAGGAAATTAAAAGTTAACTGACTTAAAGGAGATCCTCAAGTGACACCACGAGGGTGAAAAAACTGGATCCCCTGCAGTAAAACTTAACTAAAGCTGACAATAAAGGCAAATCCAGATACTGTTTTCAGTAGCAACATCTTACATATCTAACACAACTAGAGTTTGTAAATACCAACTTGCAGTATTTTACTGTAGACTGACAAGAGTCAAACTAGAGAACACAGTATACTTAATATTTACATATTTAATTAAACTGCTTTTAAACTGACTTCTGTTCAAAACATTTGTATCAATTTTACTTCAATAACTGATTATTACAAGCTTTGCCAACAAATACTGGTTTTTACCTACTGTTAACACTTCCTCATTCACACCACAAAATATTTATGAGGACAACTGCAAAATCCTGCCTAAGCAGAAGAACCCCAAGTAGATGAACTCTTTTAAATTTCCCAGTCACTCCCCCATTCTGTGCCTACCAAGACACCCACCCAGTCTCCCTTCAGTGACTTATAAACATAGACTGCATCAATTACTTGGAACATCTGGGACTGGATCATTAGCTCAATTCCAGATGAACTGGTGTGGCCTACAACAACTTCAGCCAAGCATGAAAATGAAGCTGCAAGCACTACACATGCATCAAGTTAGCTGATCCCTCTAATCCATACTTCAAGCCAATGTCCCACATCATTGAGTGAGAACTTTATCCCTTACACATCAGGCATTCCATACAGTCCAAATCTGTTTGTCCTGACACAAAGGACAGGATTCATTTGCCTAAGCACAGTCATCTAAAACCAGTTTAGACAGTCCTGGGCATCCTGTCTGGCGGCCAGCTGACATTCCAGAAGGCCACAGATCTCTTGCAGTTCTTGTGTCACACCCGCTCGCTCCACGTGGCTACTGAGGATCCTGCAAGGCACCTCCAGTGGCACCAGACTGTGGCAGCAGCTCTCTGCCTACAGAGAGCAACAGGCACAACTTTCCCAGGCATTGTCCTCGGGAAGGCTGTGAGAAGATCAGAGAAAAGAATGATAAACAATTCTTATCTTCACTTGCTGCACCTGTTGAACATGTGGAATGTGTTATGGAGATTTGTTTACCAAAGAGTGGTTTCTTAACTGGCCAATGGTGATGGTGTTTAGATGGAAGGACCAGTTGGGTCCACGTGTATCGTGAGTGTAAGGGCAATGGGCTTCTTAATAAGTATAGAATAATAAAGTGATTGATCAGCCTGCTGAGAATCATGGAGTCAATGCTAATTATTAACTAGCTGGGGGCCTGTGGCGACAACAGACACCTACAGCTGGAGAGATGAATTGCACCTAAGAAGCCTCAGATTTATCATAAAGGCATCATTCCTTGGCATTCTCCTCATGCCACAGCAGGTCTTGGGCTCCTAAACCATTGGGAGACAAATTCTCATGCTCAAACAAAAGCCTGCTTCCCAAAGTGATGGAGCATGGCTCTTCCTGGGACAACAGTGGAGGCACAGAAGTAACATGAGGCCATTTACTGATGGATTTAACTTTACTTCGTGTTACCTCCTTCGCTACTCTTTGCCTTCCTGAAGGAAGCAACTGTACCAATGATAGTGCTTGCAAATGGTTCTCTTCTGTGCAATACATGCACAGAATACATGCTCACCAACAAAATCTCAAACTCCTACCAGGAGAGACTCCTTTTTCTGCAGTAACTTCATAGGGGATAAATAAGACAAAAAAATACCAAGGAGAACAGTGTTTGAAGAACAGAAAAACTTGGTTCAAAAATCCCACAGAGTTCTAAAACCAACCATGTTCTTTCATATGCTATTTTTTCAGGCAGTTCCAGTGAACTGGTGTCTTCAAAAAAAGAAAAGAATCAAAACAGCAGCAAGTAAGGGGAGCAAGAGTCAGTAACCGAAATAAGTCAAATATTTATCAGTTAAATTTTGCTGTTGATCTGATCTCAAATTTTAATAAAGTTCCCCTAATTTTTCAACAAGCAAAGAAAAATATGGCTCTCCTACAGTCCATTAATCAGTTACAGCACTGAAAGAAGCTCACACGTGCTTTTGGGGGAAGCTGTATGCCTTGATCTGTTCTGCTGTATGCATTTGATCTCTTTTAAAATATGACCCTCAATAAATAGGACAAAATAAAACGAGGAAAATAAGGAAGAAAATACTAGACCTAACAAACATTTTAAAAAAGAAATATTTAGAAGTGGCAATGGCACATGCCAAAATAATTATCCACATTTAATACAGGCCTATTCCCAAGACATTTATCTATTCTGCTCCACAGTTTCATGAAGGACTATGTTAAAAAAAGATTAATTCAAAAAAATTTAACATATCCCCAGTATTATTTTTCTAACCCCATAGGAAAGTTAGTCTTACAGTTTATCTTACTACTGTCTGGATGTAAGACAAGACTTAACTACAGGTTTCAAATAAAGCTGCAATAAGCTCAAATAAGCAACTGAGCTAATTTTGCTCCCAAGTAAAGCTTCATTCCCATTTCTAGCTCTAGAATATCTCCTGTAAACCCAAGTACTTTTCTAATTTTTACCTATTAAAGTTGAAGACAGTTTCTGCAAATCCTCCCATATTTTAAATTTTTACAATATCTGTAAAATTACCATAGTCCACATGTTTAAATTAACTAATAAATAATTTAGCCCTTCCTAAATTCTTGCAACTGGACTTTCTTTTGTTACAAATGTGTAACATTTCCCAACTGTTACTGAACATTTCCCAGCAAATTTACTGAAAATTGAAGACGCCGTCAGTATCACTGTATTTTTAAAATCATCAATTTAACTGTCTTTACATCCTTCCTGAGGCACATTCAGTGAATGGCCTTCTGAATCAACACTTAATAGCCTACAACCTATTAGCAAACAAAGCATAATTTTCTCAGTAAAAGGGGAAGAGAAAGGATAATGAGGTTCTCCAGAATTCATGACAAGGTCAGCTTCTAAAATAGGATTCAAGACTAAACAGCAAGGCTGAAAATAAAACTACGTAACGTTATTGTTCTTCAACATCTGGACTATGTTACTGCTCTAGGCCATGCTGTTTGGACCACACTGCACTATGTCCAGTATTAACAAGTCAGGTGCCTTTTAGGCAGGAGGAAGGCAAAAAGGTGTAGAAGGACACAGACCTGTCTTGCATAAGAAATCAAAGACTGAAAGTTTTTGGCATTTTAAACACAAATTTTGAATCACTAGCTGTAACACAGAAACTGACAGGATACTCCTCTATTTTGGCACAAAGTAAAACATGCCTACCACAGCACAAATTTTTTGCTCTCTTATGAAATACCAGAATTAAAGCTAAGAAAGACAGTAACTTCTGGAGCACTCAAGATTTCTGCTAAATGAGTGACTACTCCCTCAGAGAGTTTCCCTATCCAGACACTGATTAAAATAAAAGCAGGTAATTCATTTTAAAACGTGGTAAAAAAAGAAAGAAAAAGAAAAAGAAAAAGCCCTAACAGAGCTTTTACTTGATGCCTGGTAAATTTTTGTGAGCCACTTTCATAAAAGGCTCCTAATTTCTATCAGAAGTGATGGTTTATTTAACTGTTGAAGCCCTTCTGAATTCAGTCCTCACTTGTGGCCAAACCCTTCACTCAGTTGCTTAAGATGCCTTCCAAAAAAGCTGCCACTTCAAGTATCTTCTTGAAGTATCAACTCCACTATTTGCATTTAAAATACTATGTAAGCCAGCAGACAGTCTTTGCTCAGTAGGCCTGGTTTAATTTCTGTCTTTATTATTTCATCCCCAGAAGTAATTTTATCTCTTTCTTCACAAATTCCTTTTGCTTATACATCAAGTATCCAATTCTCAATAGATTATCAGTGAATCTATTGATGACCTATTTTAAAACCAATATATTTATCACAAAAGTGGGTTTTATCTAGAAACTACTATCCATGAACTGCAATAATATGCCTAGCATTATTGATGCATGTAAATTCAGAAAAATAGCAAAAAGAACCACCATATTTACCTATCTGCAGCTAAGTCAAACAACTGATATCCATTGAGAAAATATTCCATTCAGGACACTTCCAGTACTTAATTCAGTGACACAGAAGCACCTGGGCTTAATGACTTGAATTTTCAAACTATCAATTACATCACAGCAAAGGTAAGAGAGGCACCCATAAGTACAGTGTTCATTCATGTTTAACATATATCACAAGTGTATGTGATAGGGAAGGGGCACTGGATGTATGCAACATCAATTAGAAGGTTGACAAACAGGGAGCTTAAATTGGGATTTACTATTAGAGCGTGACAGTGACAAATCTAAGTCTACCATCAGAGAGATCATGACAGCAGCTAACATTTGCATTAGTTTTTAGTGTGGCCAATTTCTGCATGTTCAACTCCACTTACATGTTGAAAATGTAAAACAGCAAGGCAGATTGACAGATAAAACAAGGATCCAAGAAGCAGAAAGTGCAATATGAGCACACAGCAGATAAAATATTGAGAGATTTATTTTTCTGCATTTTAGATCCAGGTAGCTTGGGAATTACAAGTTAGTATTTGCACATGAAAACATGCACTCCACAGCACAGAATGAAAGAGGTTGCTAATGGTCTTTTGGCTCACTGACCCACCTGATCTCTGCCTTACACAGTCAGAAATAGAGATTAAGAAAATATGGCAAATTATCTTTCTTTTACTCTCAATGCTGCCACTTCACTTGTGGGTAATAAAACAGGTGGTTTTAAGAGGCCCAATTCTCCTAACACTGGACTTCTTAACATAAAATCGTAAAATGGTTTGGGTTTAAGGGACCTTAAAGATTGTCTAGTTCCAACCCTCCTGCCATGGGCCGCCTCCTACCCACCTTTCACTAGACAGGTTGCTCAGAGCTCCACCCAACCCGGCAGTGAGTTCCTCCAGGGATGGGGCATTCACAACTTCTCTGGGCAGCCTGCTCCAGTGCCTCACCACCTCAAGTGAAGAATTTCTAGTCTAAATATACCTTTTTCAGCTTAAAGCCATTCCACCATGCCTTTGTAAGACATCCCTCTCCAGCTTTCCTGTATGCCCCCTTTAAGTACAGGAAGGTGCTGTGAGGTCTCCCTAGAGCCTCCTCTGCTCAAGGCTGAACAATCACAATTCTCTCAGCCTGTCTTCACAGCAGGGGTGCCCCAGCCCTCTGATCATCTTTGTGGCTTCCTGTGTACTCACTGAACAGATCACCTCCCTTGCCCTGCTAACCACTCTGCTTTTGATGCAGCCCAGGACAGAATTGGGTTTTGGGGCTGCAAGCCCACATTGCCAACTCATGTCCAGCCTCTCATCCACCAGCACCCCAGAAGCTAAAAAACTCACACCAGATCTGGAAAATCTGAAGTGCTTGGTATATGGCTAGCCAGCTTTAGTAGCTGCCATTTCTCTGATTTTGTGGGAACATGATCCAACTCCCAAATAATATACAGAGACTGTTCCCTCGCAGTGTTTCTAATGAGTTTGTAAAAATCGTCTCAACAATGCTAAGAAATTTTAAACAAAAACAACCTACACAGAAATGTAGGAAGTTTGACCTTTAAGTTCAATAGCCAACCTCACACTGTGTAAGTTCATTGACCAAAGGACTTTTATCAGGTCAACAAACAAAACAATCCATAATGATAAAAGGATTTGTTGTCAAATAGAAATCTACTCATGATCATTGCTTAGGCTATCATGGAACACCACGCAGCTCCTGACATCTAATGAAAGCAAAAATATCTGATTTGAAGAAAGTAAGGTTTTTCTGCAGGCTCTTAAAGAGCTATGCTCTACAACTTCAGTCCTTCTCACCTTTCCTCAGGCTCCAACTATCCATAAGTTTGAGGGCTTTTAAGCGTTTCTCAGTTGAACTGAAGAATTTTCACATCAATTAAACACACATGAAGAGGTACCAGAGAGATTCTGGTACCATTCTGGTACCATCTTGTTGTCTACACTCCATATAGCTGGGCAATTCCTGTGAGTTTTAAATTGTAGTTATTTCTTCTAAGAGTCTACATACACAGCTGGTTTTCAAAAGGCATTTTCAAGTTATCGACTGCTCTTTCCAGCTGTTGCTATGAAAGTGCATTTTGATGAAGGAGCTGGGCAAAGAAAGCAGACAAAATTCAAACCACAAGTCTTTAAAACTAAGATGCTTTTATAAATACAATACACAGAATAGAATTTCTGATTCAGGTCAATACTACAGGAGACCCTTCACCTCTGAAGGCATTTCAGACACTGAAATGATCCAAACGTAGCTTACTTGCTCATCAGTATTTATTAAAAATAACATGTAACACTAAGGAAATACTCCTGGTATTTCATAGATAACGAAGATGAAAATAAACCCTGCAAGGCAAATATCCAATCAGTCAAGTGGAAGATTCGTGCAACATCTATGAAAGGAAACCCTTAGTAGGCCTTAAATTTCTCCTGCAGCTGTTCACAATTTTAATGGGGTTTTTTTGTTTGTTTTTTTTTCCCCAAAATGTACTTGAAAAAATAATTAAAATAAACAACCCCCCACCAAACAATAATGAAAAATATACAGATATAATGGAAAACACCAAAATAATTTTTTTTATTATGTAACTTGCTCTTAAAAGCTAATAAAAACTGACTCCAGCACTCCAGATAACCAACACTTTTGGATGATAGATTAAACATATCTGGAATCTTTTTAGTGAACTTATGTTTCATGTTTAATGAAAACAACAACAACCACCACTACCCACAAAATTCTTGGACATTTTGAAAATGTGATTTAAGGAAGACAAAACTTGTAGTTATTACCCTAGAATATATTAAAAAATCAGGTGCTCTTATTATTCTAGAAGCTATGCTGGTTTTGAGAAAACAACTGTGTCTGCCATATGTTTGCAGCTCTGTTTTTTAAATTAAAAATGCTCTGAGTTGCACCTTGAATTCTTCCTTGAATTATTTTTTCTATTCACACCACTCTTGAACCTTGCTGTATTCATCCTTTCTCTCTCTCCATCTTTTCATACAGCCCTTGGCTTGTTTACACATTCCCTCCCTCTCCCACTCAGCTGCTACACTTTCCCACTGTTCTTTTACTGCTATTAGCAACAGTACTTGCACTCCACAGACAAAACACAACTCAGAATCTATGTTAATCACTGGGAGTAGCATATGACCTTGCTGTGAAAAGAAGCTTTGCACTGGCTCCGAACAGAAATCACATTGCAGCTCATGGTATCTGTCCTTGCTCTCTCAGGCACAGCCATGTCCCAGACCACGTCCCAAACCATGTGCCCACCAACTGCTAAAAACGGAAGAGGAGTGGTGGGGAGCAACTACAGGAAAAGGACTGCATAATCCTTCCATAGTCCAGGAAAAGGACACCATACCACTGCAGGTCTGGTCTGCATGGTAAAGAAAACACAGGCCCAAACAAGAACAGAAAAGGGAATAAGTGATACACTTCTACCCCCCACAAAAACTTCTGCTACTCTTTATATTCCCACACCGAGGAGGACAGCTCTGAATGATACAAAGCACCACAGTTACAGCCTGGCCAATTTCTAGGCCAATTGCTTTATTTATCATCATTCACAGGACTCTGTTGGTTTAAAAAGTCTCCTACCAGAGGTTAAGAAAAATCAGAAATACACCTCAGAAATCCACATGCACTAAAATAACATATATTTTAAATCATGCTAATGTCTCAAATATCACTGTAGCTTCCATGCCTTTAATATGTCCAATCCCTTTTTGAGTCAAAAGTAAAATATTAAAGCTGTACAGCACCCACGCTTCACAGAAACTAGTTAATCAGATTAAAGACTTAGGAAGACAGCCTTCCCTCAGAAGAACATCAGGGAATGGAAGATAATTGTTCTCATGCTTTAGGACCATGCATAGATTAATCAAGTATTTTGAAAGAAGACAAAACACAAAATTTGATATGCACATGCAGTAAGATAGAAGGATAATTTCTATTTATAAACCAGTCACATATGCTTTATCATTAAAATCTGGCAAGTGCTTAAAGTCATGAAACATCATTACATTGTATGCCATTTACATAAAAATACACTAATAAATAAAGAAGAGCTTATTCATTATATGACACAAAACAGTATACTTAGTATACACTAGTGCAACAAATGTGTGTACCAAATATGTCCTCTTACAAAGCTGATTATATGCTTTTAGATAGCCCTCAAATACCTTATGTCTGGTACTGCAATATGTTTAGTAGATCTTAAGAAAACCTATGTCTGATCTTCCCTGTAAGGCCATTTGTAGTTTTAGGCAGATAATTTTGTCCTTATCCTAATTACCTTGCTCAGCTGGGATCAAGGGAGTCCCTCACCTATGAAATTGCAGGGTAACACAGCACAGACTGCCAAAAAGGTGAGGAAACACCAGTGGAAGCTGCTGAACTACAAACCCTGGAGAGAGCACACAACACAAGCACACACCGTGACTCCGTCCGCCACCTCCTCAGCAGCCTAATCTGGTTACCAAGGGATAATGGCAGAGATGCATTATCGTCCCCAAGGAACAAGGAAACCAGAGTGAGGAACAGTTCCTGGCTGGCTTTCCTCAGCAGCCTCCACAACTTGCAGGGCAATCCCAGACCTGCACTCACACCAGTATGTGAAATGCCTTTAAGGCTGAGGCAGCGCATGCTTTCCCACTGGCATGCACTCACTACAGTAGAAGTTACGGTCCATTTGTTTGCTGGGCCACAAGCACAGGATAATTTTTTTCCCCCTCCACATTCTTCCAACAATAGCTTGGAGAGCTTGAGACAGTTAACATGGGGGCAAAGAGAAAATCTGGTTCTTCCCTTTATTCTTCACTTGAGAAATCAGATTAAGATTCAACTGCTAAGCATCACGTTTTATTTACATTTCTGCTTGTGCTCAAGAAAACTGGGAAAAAAAATCCAGAAAGTTCCCATAAGCCAACGTCTTGCATTCAAGACAAAATTGACATTACCACTTCTAAATAGGATTTCCAAACACTCTGCAATTCTGTAATATATCCAGGCTGATTAAGTGAGCAAACCAAATAAAACAAGTAAAAAAATCTGCTCTCTGGAGTATCTGCACAATGCCTTCAGCCTAGTCTCACAAATATTAAGTTAAACATACATACTGGCCACAACAAAGTGATATTTTGCAGAGAAAAGTCATTTCTCAAAGGCTGCAGAATCACTAACCTTAAACATTTTCTTCTATGTTGCATATATTAGGACGATATACAGAATATTTGCAAAACAGAAGACCGCAGCCAAACCATCGTTAAATTTAGAAAAAAAGATTAAGAAGTTTTCTTAACAGGAACTAAGGTTTTGTTTTCCCTTGCAGTTTCATAACACAACATCAGAAGACTGAATTCCTTGTAAATGTGGTAAGCAGTAGTTTTAAGAGAGACCAACAGCTACATAATCATCCTACACACTGTTAATTGTATCTGGCATTATTGCTCAAAGCTCCTACACAGAATGTCAGCTGACTGCCTGAACAGTACTTTGTTCTTAGCGCCTTTGTTAATGACGAATTAAATTATACAGAAGAGAGCTCCACAACCACCCTCACTTTATAAACCTCGACCATTACAGAACGACAAAAATCCTACAGCTTTGCCTAGAGAACACGGCTATTTCTTAACATGCTACAACTTGTATTCTTAATCTGCAAGTTACCACAATTCATGTTTACACCATGGAGAACTGTGTTGCCTCACAGGAAGGAAATAAAGATGAAGAAAAACATTTCCAAGAAAAAAAAAAAATCTCAGCAAGAGTGAGCTTGGTACTTATTCAGTTCTACAGAGACCATGACTTCCCTTGCACCTTGCATATGACAAAAATACAAACATCAGAGAACCGCCCATATTTTTTTTTTAGACTGTACAATCCAGTCATAATTTCACTGCTCTGGTCACAATCATTATCTCTTTTGGTCTCTGACATTTGAAAAAACTAAGTGAAAAGCACACATTTCAGGCTGCCTCAATAAAGAGTCCTTCCCAGGACTCTTACAACTACTGTTTCAGCAAATTCAGATAAAAGATTTAATCTTAATCTGTGATCTTTATAAACCATCTTCTTTATGCAAATCTGCATACATTGTCACTTGTGAAAGCACAGCCATCCTACCTCATCCCTAAACTTGCTGCAAGTCCAATGAATGTGCCTTAAGTCTCTCCAGAAATAATAATGCATATATTTAAAGTCATCAAGGTATTAAGCTCAGAGAACCTGGCTGACATGCAAACCCAAGGGGAGCCATAAAGATAAAACATAAGTCTAGTTTTTAACGAAAACACAACCATATAGTCTGTATTGCTTTACTGACCTACTTTCCATTGGTTTGTGTAACAATACACTGTGCAGTGAAGGAAACGTAGTAACATCCCATGTCTTTATTAAATATACATCCTCAGCTTTAGCAGCAAGGCTCTTCTTTTATGGCTATGCCCAATAAGTATCAATTTCTTCACGTACCAGGGCAGGTTAACATCCGCTTGTTTACAGAGCAGTATAGTAAATTCTGCCTTATCTTGCAGAGGTGGCCAACACAAGTAACACCGAGGCGAGAGGGGTAAACACAACGCCAACATAAAAATGCACAGCGGAATCGGCCAGAGTAGTAAATAATTGAGATCACGGGCCATGCCAGAAACCCAGGCACGGTTAAAATTCCAAGAAGGGCTGGAGCTGCCTCGCTCGGTGCCCGGGTACCCTCCGGCTGCTGCACGTAGCATCCATCGCCCAGCGCCCGGCTCGGGCGGAAGCCGAGCCCGTCAGCCCGCGATACCAACCTGCCATACCGAGCTCCCCGGCCCGCCCGGGCTGCCGAGAGCCCCCGCAGCCCCGCGCCGCTCCCCAAGGGCACGGCGCTCCCCACTCACCGTCCCCCACAGCCATCATGCCCGCCGGTGCCGCGGGATGGCGGGCGCGGCGGGTCCCGGCCGGATTCCTGCCGGCTCCCTGCCGCTGCAGCCGCCGCCTCGCTTCAAAATAGCAGTCCCGCCTTGCGAGGCAGCCTCCGCGCCGGCCCGGCCCCGGCCCGGCCCCGGCCCGGCCCCCCGGGCGCTCCGCCCCCGCCGTCACGGCCCGCCGCGTCCCCCCGCCGCCGGGGACAGCCCACAGCCCCGGGGACAGCCCACAGCCCCGGGGGAAGCTCTGCCCCCCACCACCACCACGGAACGTGAAACCAGAGGAGAAGAAGGAGCCTCGGTAAAGAACGAGCGCTCTGCGGAACAGAGATCAACCAAAACGTAACGTAACACGAAATGAAACAAAGCAATAAAGACACGGGAAGTAGGAAAGGGCTCCGTGAAGAAAGCTGCTGCCTCTTTTTTGAGTTTTCGGAAGACTTCTTTGGAACCCCCCGCACCTTTGAAAGAGAAACTCCTTCCAAAGCATGTGTGCAACACACGCTGGGGAGCATCAGTGACAGCCTGCCCAGACCTGAGCTGCTGATCAGAGTTTGTACCTGAATGTACCTTTTGGGTGACATGCTGAGAGTAGACAGAGCAATCCAACAGAGTGATCAAAAAAAAAGAGTAGCAAGTAAGTAGTACCAATTTACTTAGTCTTGCCAAAAGAAAAGTTTAAAACTCAGGCAGACTGCAGCATATGCTGTTGCACAGAGCATGAGAACCACGCATTTGCAAGGAGCCAGACACAGTTCCCTGTAGTGACAATCCAAAAACTCAGTCAAATTCCTTAAAAACCAGTGGAAGTATCGGCCTGATGAGGCCCTTTTCCTCCACATGGGCTTGAACTGACCAGTACACTTCACTGGTCAGTAAATTTTCCTGTTTAAAATGATAAGCCATCAGGAAAGAGCAGCTGAAATGGAAACTGATGTGGTTACATTTTGACCGCTTGCAATGAGCACACCAAAGGAATACACGCAGCTCAAAACCTCTATAAAATAATCACGGCAGCTATCACCAGTATTCCCAAACGATATATATTCATGTTGTGCTGCACTGGTGAGCTCTATTAAGAGTATGTCGTCACTGTCTCCATAGTAACGATATTTCCAAATAGAAAACAGCAAATGGAAATAAAAAACAATAGTGTAATGTGGAAAAACAGATACACACTAGTGCTATGGATTTTTATTTGCCCCTTTTTTTTTTCCAGAAGAACACGTATTTCAGCTGTATCTTTATCACCCATAACACAGCTCCCCTACACCATGATACTAACATCACACATCCTACCTGTCATATTTTGTGTTTGTAAAGCCAGTCCTTTGAGCCATTAAATATTAAAATGGAAAAAGTGCATGGGTTGAACAGAGATGTATGATTTATCTTCAGCCCAATCATTCTGCTGAGTGCAGCAGGGAGCTCAGTATTAATAGTTTCCCTACTTTTGTTTTAATTCCCTGTCTCAATAATGACACTACTATCCAATAGAGGAGTCTGCTTGAATTCTCTTAAAGAAAACAGTATTTACAAATCTCAGGCAGCAGAAACAAGTGCTTTTGTAGTGCTGAGATTGGCTGCCAGTTCTGTTTCCATAGAAATGAACATTCACTTGCTGAAAAGTGGGGGGGGGGGGGGGGGCTTTAAATCTTCTCCAGTTTGGAAGGCTACATATAGTTCTTGTACAGTGAAAGGGCAAAACCAGCAACACGTGTAAGATATTGCTTAACAGGCAAACATCCTGATATGATTCTTTTAATATGCAACATTATGAATGTAAATAAATCCCAAGGTTTGCCTAGCAGCTCATTCATTCATTCATTCACGTAATTCATATTAAATAAATGATCTCTGATTTTACTATACACATCTTAGAGTAAAAAATAAAAAATCAATGGTCAGCTGGAGAGGCAAGCTAGCAGTGGGATATTATTTAAGGGTGTATGCCACTCTCATCAAGCAAAAGCACTAAGATTCCTACCCAGTTCCCTTGTTAGACATGGCACCTCCTCCTCATGTGTTGGCTTTTGAAACTCCTTTTTACATCCCACCCCAATTGTTCCATCCATAAGTGGTTGAATGTGCCTTCCACCCACCTTGTCTACCCTTGAAGAGGATCTCTCAGTCCCTAACAGTAACTCATTCTCCCCCACTCTTTACCATTCCATCAGAGACCAGATTCAATAAAGGAAAGAGGCAACATAAGACTGAAGGGACTCTTCTCACTAGATCCCCTCTAGCACACTGAAAAAGTAAGATATTACATCTACCAGTGTGCTAAGATGGCAGGAAGGAGACTTTTTCCTGTCCTACCTGTATTTCTCCCACATATCTAAGCATACCAACATGATGTCTTTTAAAACTCTCAAGTATTAGATCAGTATTTTTTAAAATATATATTTGTTTTGACTATTAATAAAGTATGGAAAACATTTTTGTAATCAGGTTGTTCAAAACTGCAAGCTTTGACTCTTTATTCCTTTTTTTCTTCCTAAGTACATGCTGGATAAAAAGACTGAACAACTGACGTTAGTATTATTTGATGAGAGAATCCTAAGTCACATTTCTGCATTCTCAGAAACTAGGTCAACACACCAAATATTCACTACCACAGCAGTGCAACTCAGGGCTATGAAGAAGATGACATCTTCTGAGGTTGTATTAACAACTTTGTCCCTATCCATCACACACTGAACAGGACCCCCATCAGTACAGTCACCCTACTTGGGACAGTAACTCCACCTGGCAAAAAAGCCATTCCATTTGCTGTCCTTTGGTGTTAGGAAGGCCCATTAAACTATGAAGTTTAATGATATTAAAGCCAGTTGAAGTGGTTTAGTGTTTTCCACCCTGCCTCTGCCTCCCCCCATTTGGGAAACACAACCCTATTCACCCCCTACCATCCCAAACCCTACTACAAAATATACAAAGCACAAAAAAAAAAATCCTCAACACTGTAACAGATGTATTTAGTCACTAAAATTTGGCCTTTATCCAGAGATGTTTGATAAAGCCCCTGAAAGAAAAGTTGGAACCAAGGCCACAGGAATTCAACAGTAACTTTAAATCTACACGTGCAAGCAGTAAATACATATTGTCCTTCAGAGAATAATGAAGCACAAAGCCAAGATAAAGCACTAACAGTGGAAGAATACCTTTCAATAACATTGAAAAACTGCCTAGATGGAAGCAACAGATGAACTAGGTTCAAGCAAAAACACTGAAACCAATGTATTAAGAGGGATTCTGTCATTTATGGTACCGAAACAGGATCACAGTAACTTTTGCATAGAAATTGCTACCCACAAGACAAATACATGGTTTATACTGTCATAGATCAGCATCAATATCTGTGTTTTGCACATGAGATAAAAATAGCTTCAAAATAAACTTTCTCAACTCTCTTAAATGGAGACAAAAAGGACAGAAGTGCTATGCTAACTACTCCAGCAATATGGTATATATATTTTTATATATTTAAATAATTTCAATGCTTATATTCCCCTTTGACTTTCTCTGTTCTCCTGAGAACTACTGACAGAAAAAATACACATGTAAAATGCATCTCTGAATCTCTCAAACCTATGAAACCTACGCAGCTGTATTAATATGCAAAAGGTAATGGTTCACCCTTTCATAATGAGTAAGTTTACAATATAACAGAACATAAACATTTACATTTTTATGTAAACATTCTTACCCAAATTAGAATGCTGTGGGTTTTTTAAAAAAATATAAATTTTTACAAATCAATTTTTAAGTGTTCAAGAATAGCAATGCTTTATTTCAAAGCAAAATGCAGCATGAAAACTCTTGCTATGTCAAGGAACAGGTTACAAAACCACTTTCCTTTGAACCTACAGTCACTTCTGTTTTCACACTAACAAGAAAAGGGTGAGAAAATTTAAAATTAAAAAGGTATATTTGAGTACATTAAGGAATTATATACATTCCTCAAAATATTTCTACTCTTGAACAATTACACTTTTTAGATACAGCAGACCATAATCAACATAGTTACTTCCAAAGACAATATGAGGAAACTTCCTAATAAAACAAGATCTATTGATTCCTTGCAGAAGACAATGAGGCTTCCAAAACTGATTGTGCTAACGCCACTGCCAAGGCACCTCCTTTGTTTTGCTGTTATGTAACACTTTTTTCATAATTTACAGTTTTAAATTAAATTTTCATACTAAAAAATACGGTAGCAATAAAGCAGTAAGAAGCAACAGGGATTTTCTGTATAACTGGTTGTCTTTTCCTGAAATACACCAAAATAAGGAGCTCAAGCTCAATGAAGTTTTAACTTCAACAATTAAGTTGTCTTTGAATGCTGCAGTCTCCTATTTCTGTAATTTAAAACTCTCTATATTATGATCATGATACATAATTTTAACAGAGAAAGTATCAAACACACCCATCACTAAAGTACATTTTTCTCTTAGAAACATACTAAGGATAAAGGTTCATCTGATCTTTTTTCCCATACATGAACACTTTGCAGCATTCTTCTATCCTCTACTGAGCACATCTGTAACTCGTTAAATATTCACTGCTTGTTTCCATGCAGTTTCAACACCTTTTCCAATTGTATTCTGACCACAATCCTCCAAATAGTTCCAGTAAAGTGTACAAGCTTGTTTCACCAAGTGTCTCATTTTCTTAGCATTTACATGTTGCTATTCATCCAGTTCACACTGATAATGCTAGTATTTAAAAACTTATCTTGCATTAATCTAAAGCTGATTATAAATATATGATCTTTCATACTCACCACTGACGTTACTTAAAATCATATTGTCAGAGTTTCTTATTTCATCAAATTTTGCAAAGATTGTTTGCAACCTATAAAGAACAAAAACAACAAAGGATTTTTACATCTCTGAAATCCCACCGGCTACTGGCAAAAACAGAAATTAGTTTATTAGCATATATAAAGCAGCAATGCAAAATATACAAGGGATTAAGTATATGAAGAAACAATTCCTAAAAGATTCCTCTTTAGCTGAGCATCCTCACAGAAATGCATAGAAAACAAAGCAAACTTAGCAAAGAACAAAAATTGAGTATCGTTATGAGCATGATTAAAAATAACCTATAGTTCAGGTTCAGTAATAGCACATATTGGGTATATATAGTCTACATATATATTTATTCATACTCAACAATAAAAGGTTACAATTTGAACTATGGAATGTTCACTTAGAAGAAAAAGAGTTGCTATTTAATTTGTTCTAAGACTATTAATACTTTTCTTCAAAGTTTTTGTTCCACAAAATTTCCTCAGTTTGGTTATGAAAAGAGCTCTGTGCTAGTTAGCACTTCCACAGGGAAAAAAATGCCAAACAACAAGACTTTCTTCTAAACTTAAGATACCCTAAACACTTAGATGAGTCCAACCCACACACCACTGATTTTAACTGCCAGAACAGAGAATACACTGCAAATGCTTTGCTACATGGAAACAGCAAACAGACCAACAAAACTCAGAATAAACCAAACCAAAAAACTCCACAATCCTACATTTGCAATTTAGTCCCACAGGGCAAAAATGGTGTTCAATCAAGAAAGTTGGCAAAACACTTCAACAGCCCTTTCTCATCACTTCTGCAGAAAACTCAATAAAAGCAGTGGAAGTATCTCCCAGAAAAATGTGACCCACACATTAACAACAGATTTGTACTGACACTGTTCAGCTGCAAACAATTGAGAATATTTTCTTGTATTTCTCCAAAGACTTCTCTGAATTTTAGACTACTTGGAATATGGTAATATGTAACATGCACAAGGGATTTTTAGCTCCAGGACTATCAGGAGTGAATCCTGATTTTAAATTAACAAAGTTATGAACTAAAAATCACATGACAGTCTGCAGGTCTTCAAACAGGTACAGTTCAGCTACATCAGAAGAACCAGAGACTATACTACCTGATTCAAAATTTGCACTGATAGGCTGTCTTTACAATTCACAATCATAACTGTTTTATGACAAAACAAGAAAAATGGGTAAGAACTACACCTGGGTATGAAAATTCTCACAAGGAGAAAAGTCAAGGACACACAAAGATTTCACTCCAGCATTTAATTATGCACACACCACTTTTATGCAATGATCCATGCAGAGAGGCAGTGCCCTTAGTCTACATTCTCTGAGACTTGCATATCCCTTTCACTCACTGGGACCTCATTTATCTAATAAACCTCATTTACCTAATAATGAAGAATGTGATAAAAAAATGAAAGGCAGACAGACAATAGCATAAAAAATTTGAGCCTTCCGCCGCACCTTTCCAACAATTTAGGACTCTCACAATGCATTATTTTTATTTATTTAAGTCAATAACCCCTAACACAAACCAGCAGTTATTCTACCATCTCAACTTATCTCAAAACTAGATGTAGCTCAGTAGTAGTTTGCCTAATCTTTCCCTAGAACACTCACCAGCTTGTGTCTGGAACCTATTATCCCCTCTCTTTTGCACCACCATTGCATTTCCAACCAGTGCTGCCACAGCAAAATGTCTGAAACAGCAGCAATTCACAAATGTCACTGCTTTACTATTAAAGCTCAAGTTCTGAAAAGACCAGTTTTGCAAACCAAAGGCAGTATATACTGAAATGGGGTTTTCTGCACTTCGACTTGAAAAAGTAAACCTTTTGAAATGAAATGTTTTTGGGGTACTGGAATTTACTAATGACACATGAAATCCCATTAACATGCTATGTGCTTTCAACCGTACCAAGCGAGGAGTTCACACGAGAATCTATATCTATAACAATGCATTAGGCCATCTTGCTTTCATAACAAGAAGTTAATGTGTTTGCCTCATATGTGTGTTTATCAGAGATTGTTGTGAGTTCCCCTCATCAGTGCTGGATTCCACAGCAAACGCTGCATTAGCAGTTCACCTAGTTAATGAGGAAGACTTAAGAGTTTATCTGAAAGGCTAAAACTGTCATCCCAAGAGAAACTAAATATGACTAGAGAGATTAACAGATTTGCCTTAAAATTTCACTTTGATTTTTACATCCTGTAAAGCTGATGTTATCCACTTGGCACAAATATTTTAGAGAATTCAAAAGAAAAAAAATATTTCCTGCTCTTTTGAACTTTGTTTTCAAAAATGCTTTCCTGAGTATTTTAAACAGAAGCTAAAAGCAAAATGCTTCCTTGTAAATATGTTACAACAATATACATGTTGCCTCTCTCTCTGGGCAGGCAAAATATTTGATAAACTATAAACAATTTAAAAAAATGTGTTTGTCAGCAGTGGATGCTACATTGTCAGTATTGCAGGCTGGAGAACAACACACAGTACTGCCACTCCTCACACTTTCAAAGCATGTCGTTATGACCAGAGACACACTCTGCAGTATTTGTCATAATTGCAACAACAACAGAAGAGCCAATTATAACACAGCTGTCAACATGGTAAAGCACTACTGTAGAACCAACCCTCTCTTTAGAAGGGCTTACAGGATCTGTAACTACTACTTTGCAAAGTCTCTCACAACAAGTTTCTCCCTCCCTCTCCTCCCAACCTGCTCTTACTACTTTCCTCTCTCATTTCTTCACATGGTGACAAGCAGCAAGGCAGTATGGGCTAGAGTCTCTAAAATGATTGCAACCACCATCAATTTAAGAATGTTTACAGGAGGTTCAGCTCCTGGCAAACGAGAGCCTGCCAAGAGGAGTCCAAGAAATTCTACAGAGCTGGATGAAGACCAGTTTTACTGGCAATAAGGAATATTCTTTGAGAAAGGAAGCATTATTACTCCTTCATCTCATATCTTCAAGCCCAACTCTGGATGTGGCAATCATAATCAACCACTGAAGTCACCACATGTCACTGGTGGACAGAAATACTATCTCCTTTTCCCAGATAGCCATAGACAGGTCTTCCTCAACTTCTCATATAGATGGGAAAATTCCCATTGACAAAAACCACATTTGGGACAGTAGGTAGTTCTGGATGGGCTGTCAGTGAATGAATGAATGAATGCATGAAGTTTTAGCACTTTAAATGGGAGCTCCTGGCAACCTGCCAAACCCTCTCCTCCAGCAGGCAACGGGTCTCAATCAAAATATGAACATACTGAGGTGAGGATGGGCAACAGGAGGAATACACACGTACCCTTGCTAGGACACAGCTTGAGCTGACATGCACACACATGGAAACATGGATGCTTCCACAGAATGTGCACAACATTTCACACTGAAAAGCTGTTTTTCATGACCATGCTTGCTGCAGTTCAACTGTTCATATGATGGGCAGAGGGGGTAACTAACAGTGTGGACCTTTTGGTGAAGAGGCAAAAGAGCACCACTCCCCTATCAACAGCAGAAGGATAAAGAAGAACGGATGGTGAACTAGTCTGTTGTTTATGTCCAAACTGAGTCTAAAGCAGGAAATAGCCCATATGAAACTTTGCAGTTGTTTTTCCATATTTCCCCCTTCCAAGGAAAAAAAAAATAAGATCTTGAAGACATGTGTCCACATCTGGACACACAGATGGACCTCATCTACAACTTGAACTAGACAGATAAGTAGAATGTGCATACCACATAAAATGTGGTCTTCAGAAACGCATACTGCAATATGCTTCAACATTTTAGGAAATGAAGTTTGGCCCTAGACATGGGAACTAAACAAATGACCGGTTTTTTGCATTTCTGTTTCTCAAGCAACAGTGGGGAAATTTGTCAGATGAATTCCTCAATGATAAAAGCTTTTAACACTCAGACTAAGTAACTGCTATCCAGAGCCACATATACTATTTCCATTCAGGGAAGATCAGCCACACAGATTCCATACTGTAAAACATTCAGTTTGGCCCATAGAGAACAAAACCTCTTCAGTATTTTTGGCTCACTGAGCAGTAAATATAACATCCATTTTCAGTATTCACAAATATATTAGCACTACTGCTTTCAGGTCTGACACCAAAGACTGTCAAACCTCTCTGGCAGCAATTATACCAAAAGGGAAAACAACATCCAAATTTCCAACCACTGACTTTACAGTGATTTTTCTGGAAAAAGAAAGTGCTTCAAGCAAAAATCATAATAATAATGTGAGATTTCTAAGTTAAAAAGTAACAAATAGAAAGAGGAATTCACTGATTTTATTTATAAACAAACTCACCAATTAATCTCAGTAAAGAAGAGAAATGCACTGAAGAAAAATAAATAATAAATAAGTAGAATTGAACTACAAAAGTAAGATCCCATATTTTATTCATTACTTAGATTCTGACAGGTCCAGTAAAGCCCTGCAGAAAATCCAGTATTCTCCACAAAGGCAAACCCTACCAGGTGCAGATTAGAAAACCTTTTAAGCCTACTATTATTAAAGTACTGACTGCATTTGGCTTTATACAGACACAACATGTATATACCATTTGCATATTTAAGGAAGTTGAACAGTTTCTCAAAACAATGCTTGATTAACTTTCCTGCCTTCCTTTCAGCAGACAGGAGCTCTTATTTTCCAGTGCTCTAGGATGGAGTGCATTCAAGCAGCAACACACAGCTCTGTAATGTGTAATTTGTTATGCAAACAAAACAAGCCTACATTCTATTGATTCATGTGTGCACCAAACACTAAAGTAATAGATTTTTCTGCTAATATTTATGTTTACATGTATCTTTTAATGCACTGACTTACAGCAAAGGAGCTGCAATGCAGTTCTTTAAGGCTGAACTCAACAACTGAAAGCAGCCGTGTCTGAACTACAGATTATCTGTAATACTTAAAACCCTTAAAACCAACCCAGACACACACATATGAACACAATTTCCCCTCAAAATAATGATGATACTCTACATCAAAGGCGTTTTTTTCCCGTATGCAGATCATAGCTCCTGCATAACCACCTGAAAATTTTACTGCATCTAAGCAAAGGGAAAATCTCTGACAGGCACAGGGGAAGAAACGTCTTAAATGAGGTCTGCCTCTGAAGGAACAACAGTCTGAGCTACCACAGAGCTAATCTGTCTTTCCTGAGCTTTGTCAAACGCCTTCTTAGTTGTGTGAAGGACTAAGACAGGACTACAGGAACTCTGCTTTCTGTCAGGGATGGATGGGACAGAGAGTAGCAGTCTCACGTTTAACTCAAGCAAAATATAACTCCCCCCTTTATCCCAACCTGAAACCTACTGCAGAGGACACAGCACTGACACTCTCAGCTTGTGTACTATTTAACACTAGTCCTGACTGTCAGGTTGGAGATTTAGTGGCAACAACCCATTTAACATGCACCAAGTGGAGTCTTCCTTCTTTACGTAAATGCAAATTATACAACCATGCTTGCTTTCAGATCAGGGGGAATTTTGTATTCAGCTGATTCAGACAGTAGAAACAACAACTTGGCACCTACTGCAACTAAATTAGAAGCTGTTGATTGTCCTGAAGATACAAAGCACCTATGGTGTTTAATCCTATTTGGATCCCAAGATGTACTCAGCTTGTATCACATGGAATTGTAAATGGTGAGGAACTTAAACTTACAGTCAGACCCAACGTTCATTGCAAAAAGGTTGTGAATTCTGCACTCTTTAATTCTCTGTTCCAAAATATGTCCAAGGCCCAATCTTAATGCAAGAAAGCAAGAAAGATCTTCTTGGATATGTTCCACTGATTTGCTAGGAAACTTAATTTTTTGAATTTTAGTAATAATATGGCCTAACTTCTGTGGTAACCATATAATCCATTACTAGTCTAAAAACAAGACTATCATTAAATAGAAGAGAATGTGTGCAACTTCTCATTCTCACAGGCAGGGTAAACTTGTCTCTCAACAGGCTGAACTCTACCTGGAATGAGAAACAATAAATTCAACATCCTTCTTCCATGGCACTTCTTCTTTCATAGAACTGTAGAATGGTTTTGGATCATCCAGTTCCAACCCCTCTGTCATGGGCTGGGATAACCTTTCATTAGACAAGGCTACTCAAAGCCCCATCCAACCTCACCTTGAACACTGCCAGGGACAGGGCAGTCACAGCTTCTCTGGGCAGCCAGTTCCAGTGTCTCACCATCCTCACAGAAAAGAATTCCTAATTACTAATATCAAACCTAAACCTATCCTCTTCCAGTTTAAAGCCCTTGACGCTGGTCCTATCACATCATTGTAACAAGTCCCTCTCCAGCTCTCCTTACACCCTATTTAGGTATTGGAAATTGCTCTGAAGTCTCCTAAGAACCTTCTCTTAGGAGAGTTAAGTTTTAGCTCTTAGTTTAGTTTCTTAGATGGGTCTGATAAGGCACTCATCTGATACTCTCTCTGAAACCAAGTAGTAGACATATTCAGCTTTATCAAAAAGAAGTGAGATGGAGGTGATGGTAAAGTGGTATGCTAATATCTAAGGGGTTAACACATTTTAGGAAGTATAAAATGTCTTAACAATGAATTTTAAAGACTTTATGGAATAAACAGTCTTTCTTACAAAGTACAATTTCAAGCTCTGTCTAGCTTTCTTAATTAATCAAAGGTAGAAACAAAACAATGTTTTGTTTCATATAAACTAATATAATAATAATAACAACAATTTTTCTTTCATAGAAACTAATCAACACAACACAATCAGGAACTCTAGTAACATCATACTGAAAGGCAAAACTAACTAGAATATAAAATAAAAACTACAGTAATTTTAACACAGAGTTTTTAGTGAGTTTAAAGTTCAGATAAAAAACAGTAAAACATAAATGGCTCAGAATTACAAAATCAGAACAGCTAGCTCACCTTCCAGGAGGAATTCCTCTTTTTGTAAGATCTATTCGTACTTTCTCTCCCACATGTCTATAAACCTCTACAATGGCTAGTATGGCAGCATCTCTCACCTGTGAACAGTTTAAATTGTTAATTTCAGGGTTATAGAAACCAAAACAACATTTGCTGACAGGCCACTCATCTTACAGTTTCTATGGCCCTGTATGCCAATTCAGTTGAAACAGTAAGGGTGAAAAGGAAAGGAAATACAACTGTTATATGAAGATGGCATTTGTTCCAAGTTAGAGAGCATGTCCAGATGGTAAAAAATCCTAGAAATAACAGCTTTAGAAGGAATTTCTGGATCTGACATAAGAATAGCATTTGTGGAAAAAATGTGCTTTATCTAGAACTCGCTCACAGCAGGCAATACTTTCAAAAGTTAGTTCCTGCACTCAGTCTTGACATTTCATCTTGCTTTCATCTGTTTTGACACACAGCAAGGTCCTTCTGGAAGACTAAGACTGCCCACAAGAGTGGACTAAAGTGATCAGCATTTTCTTTATTTATTTCAACTGGAATCAGGTGGCATGACATCAGCACAAGAAAGGGAATAGGGCAGGAGAGTGGAAGGGGAAAGAACAGGGGAAAGAAAGGAGATAGAGCGCCTCTTCAAAAATTTTAAACCATGGTCATCACAATAAAAACTGCCAAAAATGCATTTTAGTAAATGCCATTATTCACTATAAAGAATGTCTGGAATTAATTTAGTATTGTTCTTTGCAGCAGTTCAAACTAAACATACAATTGCTCTAGCAAGATGTGAACTACATCTTTACTAACGATCAGCAAAGAGGACAAATTCTCAACAGAATTTCTCTAGAACAGAACAGTGCTACACAGCACAGGGGAGATAAGAACTTTGCTGCATTCAGAAATTAAGTATAAAGACCAATCCTGTTTAAAAGTCCATCTCCTACCAATGTTATCTTCTCTCTTACTATATTCATAGTCTTTTCCCTCAAACACAACTTCAGATAAACAAGATATTTTAACTGTTTCCACCGGAAGATTTTCTGAAGTTCAGACGTCACCATTATGAACTACTTCCTGATTTTCACTGCAGATGTTTTTGCTTACTTTAATGATTTTAATGACAGTCCTTGTTCTTAAATGCCATTTGGGTTCCAAACGGAAAATAATTATACATAATGTTAACTTCAGCAAATTCAGCAAACTAGCGCAGGTTTCATATAAGGGCTGCTTCTGGAAGTAATTTTTTGTGTCAATAGCTTACTTTTTTATTTATTTCCTTTCAACATGCTCTGTAAGAAACAATTACTTTCAGCAATTACTAGTTTCAACTTCTGAAGACAAAACTAAAGGGACCAGTATATCATGATATTGCTGCCTTTGCAACTCTACTTTCATCTTCCAGTGAATGGACTGATTAAGAAGAAATTGGGCTTACTTTTTCTCATGGTAGAAAATAATGATCCACTGCACACAAGGACTCTTATCAGCTTTTCTTTGAATACTTATATTTATTTTGCTTTCACTGCTCTGTCAAAGTATAGTCGTTCAAGGCCTAGTAAGTACTGAAATCCTTACCTGACTGTTGGAGTCACCAAATGCTATACACAGATGTGGTACCAACTTGCTGAGGATTAATGGCTGCGCACCGTAACTGAAAAAAAAAAAAAAAAGAGGAGTGTTTTTTAAGAAAAAACCAGAAAATTATTTTTGCAGAAGTGAACTTTTGGCTTAGATTTCATAGAATACAAACTGACATCAATCAAGCTCTGTCCCTCTCTTACTAGTTCTTTATCTACTTTTAAATAAGGTAAAATTTCTGTAGCTTTAGTCTTTCTTTCAGAAAGCCCACTACTTGTTTGATTTTTCCCATATATTAATTTAATTGAAGCAGACTCCCTAAAGGATTACTTTCAGAGAAAAATGACATTCAGAAGGATAGAACCATTACATCTCCATAGAAACAAAAAGCTTACATGTTTAAGGTAGCAACAAGACACAAACACACTCCTTCTCGGGATCGGTAATTCTTGTGTTTAAAACCAACAGCAAGGCGTTCCCAAATGTACTATAAAAGCAGAAATAATGGTCTTTAATTACCAGGAGCACAATACAACATAATTCTATTCCATATAATTACATTCATAATAGTTGCAAAAAAAAATAACAGGCAGGTCAACTGGAAAAGTGATAAAATTAACTTATGAAATGCACAATATGGAACACAACACAGATTAATTCTACACCAAAACCAATTCCTAAAAAAAAAAGTCCTTCAGCAATCTAGCTGAGTATTTTCCTTGTTTAACAAACAGCTCTTAAAACATACAGAATTGTTACAGTTAATGCACACAAAACAAACATTAACATTACAAACTACTGACTCAAGCAGAAGTTACTATATTCTTTTTGCTTCATATTCTGTTTCCCTGCCAAAATTTCCTCACATCCATTTTAGGTTGTCCTTATCCCTCCTCTTGCTGTCCCACTTCTCCCTTACTTTTGCTTTAGATCTATTTCTTCATTTTTTGATTATTTTCTTGCCTCCTCGTTCTAATTCCTGCGCTTCCATTTTTGCTCTGCTTTCGGTTCTCCTCTCTGTGCTGGTGCCGCTTCCTGTGGTACGATCCCCGGGCTCGCTGAACCCTCGCTCACCTCCTTGCGCACTCGTTTTCCTCTGCCCGCCCTGGCTCTCTGCCTGCTGCCTTTATCCCCTTACCTTTCCATCTCTTTGCCGTGCTCTAGCTGTGTATCAGGGTGTTGGAAGCACAAAGGTGGAGCAGAGGAGCTGGGGGATTCTCCCTGGGAGCAGATGCACAGGCTCAGCCTGCAGCTCGCCCCAGCTGCAGCGCTGCCATTGCAGCCCGGCCAGCATCCGGGCAGCGTTGCCTAGCGATGGATGGCTGCACACTGCCAGGAGCTGCACACTTTGCAGCCCAGGCACCTCCCTCCCGCCAACTGCACCCCGGAGTGCTGCAACTGCAACCTATAATGACACCACACAAAGCTGCTAAAATGTATTACATACTAATTATTGCAATCGGCTTTCTGGAAAAAAAAAATAAAGCCTTCCCAAACAGCTGTTGATCAACAGAAACAGAGCATAAGAGCAGGGAATATGCACCCTCCTTATTAATGAGGTAGCACGCATCAGAGCAGACATAAAATTTTCCAATTAGTGCCCTGCTTGATAATTTTGTCCCATCTGTGGTTTTTTGTTTGTTTGTTTTATACTTCATTGCATTTAGAGAAAACAAACCTTAGATGAGCAGGATATGGCTTGCCAAAACTGCATAGCTTAAAAACAAAGAACAGGATTTTATGGAAGAAAACATCCTTCCAATTAACCCACTGTCACAGACAAACGTGGGAAAAAGGAAATCTCATTGCTGGATGTATAAAAATACAGGTAGAGAGGGAACTTCAGACTACTGAAATAAAGCAGACAAAAGAGAAATTTTGTCTTTCACTGAATTATTCCTTAAGAACTAAAATTTTTTAAGCACAGAAATTCAAATGGCTGCTTAGAAATTTTAACTCTTGCAAGTTCCTAGCAAGAGTTGATGTAAACCTCTCTTTGCCCCTTTCATGCACATTTATACCACCTATATTTTTATGCCTTCCTGCACCTAAACAGCTACATCTAGTTCTTGCTCATAAACTAAATAAAAAACCCCCAAACATCTAAAACAAGTAAAGGGATTTAACGACAGGACAAATTAAATATTATTCAACAACATTCTAGAAGAGGCAAGTTGACTAGAAAGACATTTACAGGACTTATCTTCAAACAATTATTCCATTCAGCTCTTCTAAAGGGATACTTCACTACAGCAGAGAGCCTAAAGCTCTGTATTTCAGTGTTGGAGGCACAGGAAAGACTCTGCTGTTTTGGTCCCTGCTGCGAGGATGATTGATGCTTTTCATCCAAAGTTGTAATGACCCATAAGCTCTCCTGAGAGCAGACAACCACAGTGAGGCTTCTCCCACCCTGGGGGAGCTACCAGGAGAGCCAGACCTTGTCTTAAACACACATGCTCTTCCTTGGACCCTACAAACCTCATATGCTTTCTGACACAGAATCATCTTCACAGGGGATGGAAACTTCCTTCCATCACCTCTATGTACAGCCTAACAACTCTGCACAAAGATTGAACAACAATGTAAAACTTTCCTGACAAGGGTTTAGCACAAAGCAACTACCATCAACTTCTTTATCAGCAACTCAAGGTATCTCCAAGGTGCTCTGCTGTGCACTTGTCCAAATGCTGTTGCTGTGGAGGTGCTGGTCTGTATGCCAGGTATTTGGGAGCATTTTGGGCACAGTAACATGTCATTTATGAACTACTGGCACTTTGACACAAAAAAATACTGCCAGGTCTTTTGGTCAATGAATATGACTGACACTGCAACTTGTGAATAGATAAAGGAAGGTCTTTGTGGATCATATTACTAGACCCTAATGCCCAAATCCCAACCAGACCTGTAGCCAAAGGGAGATAAACATGTTCTGTAATAGCCTAGCATGCTACATGTTTTAACTGACAAACAAAGCAACTGACAATAATTTTCTCACTCCAGATAAAGTCCACAACATCTTATTCACTGCATACAAACATTCAAACTTGAATCTTTGAGGAGACAAAGCCAGGAATTAGCACATACAAAAACCCTTTTTTTTCCCTATTGACCACTAGAATTAGAACTGAGAGTTTCCTCAGGAATTAAAAACTCAAATAGTAAGTTCTTACTCACATCCAGGGTCTCACATCACTATTCAAGAATATAATTTTGTTAAACAATCCTCCATTTTTCAGACTAGCAGAGTCAAGATATAAGATTAAGCACTCAGAAGCCACATAATGCTTAGAACTGAAGGTTGAGTTAAGCAACCCTCCTTACAACCAAAAATGACAAGCCAAAGGGCAACTTATCCCCACCTCAGTTTATCCATGGTTCACAGAGCATCATTGTCATACAGCTAGAAGGCCAGATTCTCTTAAGTTAGAACATGTGCACCTTAACTGTAGGACTAGTCCTTCATGTTCAAGTACAAATCTAATTTTAAATAAATTTGGAGCTAATTAAGCTTGTTTATTCCCACTGTCCAAACCCAGAAAATGCTTTAATTAACTAAGCCCTGTCACATGCCATAAAAACATCTACTCAGAATTAAGCTATGATGTGCAAAATATGCAGAATCACATCGTGCCAAGATTTTTATCTTTAGCTGAACAATACATCAGTGTCAATCCATTAAGAGTATCTTTAACATTTACACCATTAACAGTGGCAATAACATTGTGACATGTTCAAAGTTCATACAAAAGTCATAAGCTCACTGGAGGCTTCCATCTGAATCTGCATTAAGCAATCATACCATGGGTGGTGCTGCTTCACTCATCAGTTTCAATATAAGATTCTGTGCTTGCTCTCGAACTTGGTCTTTGGCATCTCCCATACGATCTATCAAAGCCAGGAGAACTACAGAAAGACAGGGAAAAAAAGAGAAAGTAAAAAAAGATTAAACACCCAATGGAGATTTTCTAATGCTTAAAGGTATTTTTTTGAAACAGATCTAATATATATGTCATTCGAAAATAAAAGATGAGTTTAAGTAGGCCACAATATTTTAAAGCCTCAAGTGCATTTCTCAGTATTTTAGAAGACTAACAACAAATGCCTAAGACTGAAATGGAAGAAAATAGTAACTTTCAACGGGTTAAAAAGAAATCAAGATTCCCATCTTCAAAACTGTGTGAATGACTTGGATTTCATCTTCAAAAGTGTTCCAGTTAGCTTCAGAATGTCTGGCTTCTCTAAAAAATTAACGCTAGGCGTGGTGAGTGGCAAACAATTGGAACAGAAGCATACAACTATTTTAAAATCAGTGTGACTTTGCTGCTTATTTTAAGAAAATCAAAAGTTCTAAATCCCTTTATTCACACAGTGTATCTTCAGGAAACCCAGCCTTACTTCAGTACAAGCAGTTAAAAATTGCTCTGTTAAAACAAGCATCCTCAAACAATATTTAAGGAAAATTGCATGACAGCTGATGATTTCACACCCTAAAAATAAGTAAAAATCAAAATCAAGGGACTTGCCAATTCTTTTTGTTTGCTTTTCCAGACAGAAGTTTATAATTAGATAAATCAGATAAATTAATGCTATGACATTAGGAAAGATATCCCAATGAACACATAGCCAGCTCCGTGCTGTGCAAGACACGCTGCTGTACTGGTTCCCAATCCTCCATCTGTGACCAACCCTTTGTGAGATTCTTCCCCCCAGTGCTTTCAGTAGCACTTCTTCTAAATGAGGGGTGATGATACCGAGTGTGCTGCTTTCCTTCAGGAAGCACAACTGATGGAGTTGGTGGAATTGGTGGAGATGTCATCCCTCACAGGACAGTGATGTAAGGTACTCCAAGTAAAAAAAAACATCTTCACAGCTAAATAACTTTTTGCTACATTTGGTACATCACTGAACACCTGAGAATATTTTGCGGTTACTGCCTGACCTCAACAGACTTGCTAAAGAATTTCTACTCACTAAACAAATAACTGTATTTGGCTATTGTTTGAAAGGCAGATCTGAAGTCATTTTACCAGTACTTAATCATATTATAGTAATAAGCAAACAATAGATTTGCCAGCAAAATAAAGGGAAGAGAGTCATACATTCTGAGGAGGTTCCCAGAGTCCCCTGTTCCTACATCAAAACAGCAGCCACGATTATTTCTGACAAATACACTGCTGAAGTTGGAATTCCCCCCCCCCGCGATACCTGAAGGCTTTCTTAGTGTCCTAATCTGAGTATTTAACTCTACTGGTTCTGGATAGTCCACTGACATCTTCAGCCACCATTACCAAGGTTTTGTGCTTTTCATTTATCTTCTCTACCCTTCCTCCTCTGAAGAAATTAGTACAGCTACTTTTGTTTTACAGTTTGAAAAGAAGAGTTTGGGGGTTTTTTGTTTGGGTTGGATTGTCATTGTTTTGATAGTGTGAGACTTTGTCTTTATGGTTTGGGCTTTTAAGGAGTGTTTCTGTTTTGTTTGGTGGTTGGGTTTAGTTTTGGGGTTTTTTCCCATTTTGTGAACAGAGAAAAAAGTCGAGACCTTAAGAAGTTATTTTTGGGAGTACACAGCTGACCACTCCCATGAACTTCCAATCACTCATATTACACATCATTGATTACATTTTCCTTGCCAACAGTACTTTCTGTGTCCATTTCCAACACTTCTGAACTGACCCTGTCCCCATTCCTTACAGTACTAGTGATGTCTCTACACTGACCTGACTGCTGGGCAGCTGAAGGCAATTCTGGCTTTACAGAGAAGGAAACAAACACAGCCAGTGCCAGTTCTGCGGGAACACGGCTCCTTTGTGACTAATTAGCACTCTGAGTCATTTGATGGAGCTGCAGATACCAGGGCTCTGCTCAAATCACCAAGACAAGCACAGAGAACAGCTAGGAGAAGCTGCTGAACAGAGATGAGGTCACTGAGTTAAACTAAGCCATGACACAGCCCCCAGATTTCAGTGTGTGCAGCTACTGAACACAGCAGCCTTTGCCACTCCTGGAGCTCTGACAGAGGGACAACATGCTGGGGGAGCTTTTAAAGGGCCCCAATGGCTGCAGGCTTGGCTTTTTTCCCCTAAAAGCTCAAGTTTCTGTAAGACCCCTTAAAAGGCATGATACATTCTATTTGCACAAGACAAATGAAATTACGCTGTTTAATGTTGGCAACCACCAGCTGGTTTCCAGTGTGGCTGTTCATCTTCTCTGTCAGAATAAGCTCCAACAGGAAATCATTGGAAGTTGGGTTTCCTATTGATCAAGTTTCAAAACAGAACATCATTTTGGCTGCTACTTTTCCTTTAAGATATACAAGCTTTCTCACCAGCATTACTGAATTAGTGTCTCTCATTATACTGCAATGCAAATACATGCATTTGGTTTTTCCTGGCATCAGCCTGCAAACTCAACAATCTGAAACAGATGTCAGAATTAAAAGAAGGGTGACAAAGAAGAAGTAGGACCATACATGAAGACTGTATTCAATATGGCAGCCTCCTAACAAATTACTCAATGAGGTGTATAATTTGTCACATGCAGTCTGGACTGAACAATCCTACTGCTTTATATTAACCTTATCCATCTTTTATCTTCTGTTGCCTAGATTTCTAAATTATTTCAAATGGATTTTAGAAAACCTAATAACATAAGACATCTTTCTATTATTTATTTCTGCTGATATGCTGAGAAAAAAACTACAGTAAATTTAGGAGACTGATTCCTTTTGCAGCTGTTGTTTATTTTTTGTGAAGCACTATTTCATTCAACTTGCCTTTTCGCCACATTTTAGCATGTTGTCAAAGTTTCTTACCACTTCCAGCCACTCCTGAGGTTTTCCTGTTAAGATTTCTACATTGCAGAAATCTCATTCTCCCAAGGATTTCCTGCTAAGGTTTCTACATCACAATTTTACAGGTTTTGATTACTGAACAAAACCTAAAAGTGTTAGCAAAAATACTCCATAGCAGACATTAATTCTACCAGATCTACCTCAAACTGACCAGCTATTTCATAGTCATAGAATACTCGGAGTTGGAAGGGATCCATCAGGATCATTGAGTCTGACTCCTGGCCCTGCACAGGACACCCCAAGAGTTGCACCACGAGCCTCAGTTCATTGTCCAAACACTCTGTGGTGGTCACAGCACCAAGCTCTGTCACGCTTGGTGCTGTGACCACTTCCCTGGAGAGCCTGTTCCTCTGGGCAAAGAACCTTTTAATGATAGCCAAATTTAACTGCTCCTAGCTCAATTTCAGGCCATTCCCTCAGGTCCTGTTGCTGTTCAGCACAAAGCAGAGACCAGTGCCCTCCCCTCCTCTTCCCTGACAAGGAAGTTGCAGACTGCCATGAGGTGTCTCCTCAGTCTCCTTCAGGCTGAACAGACCAAGTGACCTCAGTGACTCCTCACACAGCTTCCCCTCCAGACCCTTCACCATCCTTGTTGGCCTCCTTTGGACACTCTCTAATGATTTAATGTCTTTTTTATGTTCTGGTGCCCCAAACTGCACTCAGCACTTGAGGTGAGGCCACTCCAGGGTAGACCAGAGCAGGACAATCATCCCCTTTAACTGGCTGACAATGCTTGTGCATTTACATCTGAGCTGCTATTTATGCCTTTTTCCTTTCTATTATATCCATACCAGAGCTTATTATACCATCAATTTCTTTTTCCATTGCCTTCCTTCTCTTATCTCAGTAAATCTGAATAAATTTTCCTTTATCCAAATTCATCAAATAATTTTATCACCACTAGTTGGGACAGTAGATGCATGAGTAAAGGCCAAAACCAGCCTTCAGAGTCAGAGAGCAGCCTGAGAGATTAAATATTTATTTCCTCTACTAGGATTGAAAATAAGACAAGTAAATTGCAGAAATTGCCTAGAACAACAATGTATTTTAAAAACCTGAGCAGTTTAACTATATGACCCCTGCAGCAAAGAATGCCATAGGTAGCACAAACAATTTCCCTCTGTTAAACTTTCATAAGAGTTCCTTCTGGAGCTTTTCAGTTTGTATTGCTGCTTTTTCTTCTCCTCTGACCACTTATAGCTGCTGCTCTTTTTACACCTGTGGTCATTTTAAGTCTCAGGTCTACCTATTTCTATGACTCAACTTCAGATAGTCCATTACTACAGGCTTAAAAAAAAGCATTAAGCAAAAAGGAATCTTTATTGAGGAAATGTTATCAATGTTGGCAAAAATTCTGTTACTAAAAAGAAATGTCTTTGAGGACAGAAAGAGATTAAACCTAGGCAGCAATATCTTCCTCGTTTCCTGAGAAACCTTGCCAGCTCAGGCAGCAGCAGTGAACAGCTGTCATTAAAAAGGAGGGAGGGAAAGAGCTGACCCTGCAATTAGGGCAGTCTCTGTTCTGGGCAGGATGCACAGGAGAGAAAAGGATCCCACAGAGCCAGCCACAGGGCCAGCCTGACAGATCCATGTGCTCAAGGGGCTACTTCTAAGCAAAGAATCATAAGCAGGCTCTCAGAGAGGGCCTCAGTGCTCCCCTCCTCAACATAAAGTCCTGGCCAGTTTAATCAACAGCAATTTCAGACACTAATGTGCTTCTTGGGGTCTCTCCAGGAGCTAATTAAAAAAAAGCATTAGTGGGATTAATGACAAATACTGTTCATCATCAGTAGCAGAGAGGAAGAAACAAAAGCTTTTTTTATATGATCTATCCAAGTGCCTATCAAGGTGTCAGTCTCAGGAACATGAGAATAGTCTTAACGGCCAAAGAGTTTCAAGAGGTGTATTAAACCTGAAAGAAAAGTAGAAGATTGAGAACAAATATTCATGGCATCTTCTGAAATTTTTAAGCTCTAAGCTAGGCTTTTTACATAACTAGAATTAATTAGAATCAAGCTGAAAGCAAAGAAGGCTAGGATTTCTCTACTCTGAGTTAAAAGCACTGCATTTCTAGGTGTCATACACTGAAATGCCCATGGACAGCAAGCAGAAGGTATTTTAAATCACAGCCTACCACTCAGGCATGGATCATTTCAGGTAAAATGAATTCCCACTACTAATAAACTCCAGCACTAGCTAGCCAGGACCAAAAAAAAACCCCAAAAAAACCAAAACGCCTGCATAGATTTTTACTTTTTTCTTTTTTAACTGAAACCTCAGAGAATCTAATCACAAAGATGAAAAAAGTTATGGCTTTAATCAGTTATGACCTTCAGCTGTGACCATTAACTAAAGAGGAAGTAAAAAATTTAAGGATTTTCTGAGGTGTTGTAGGAAGTTAGTATTTTTGTTACATTTAAAAATACAATAGCAGCTATTATGGAGAAAAAAAATACAAATAATGGGCTATCTGCTAAATGCCTTTTCCAAAAAAGAAAAAAAATGAAACAGTCAGCATTTTATTGTTTTCTTTTATTTAAGAAAATCGTACAACAATCCAACACAGCTTTTCCTGAGGTCAGTAAGCTATAAAATGAAAAGGCACTATCAGACAAAACACCTGACTTGCATTTGGATGCAACAAGGCATCCTTGAGACAAGATATCTTTCATATAAATAGAAAAGCCTGCTTTACTTTATCTGAACAACTCAGTTTGAGTTATTTAATTTCCAAGTTTTCTCTAACAGCATAGCTTGGCCATTTTTTAAGCAAAGACACGGAACAGATAATTTTGAAGGTCCCTTCCAACCAAATTATTCCAAGTTTTATGTTTAGTTGTTCTGCAAGCATTTTTAATCTTGAATCCTCAGCAGAACGTGCACTTAAGTCTCAACATTCCAATTAAATTAATAAAAATTAAAAATAAGAATAAAATTAAGTCAGGCACTAACACCTGAAGATCCAGCATTTTTTTGCATGTCATATATCCATGGTAGCTCATCCTAATACAGTTCTTGGTCTTCATGGATTTCATGGATTTTCAAAGCATTTCTCCATACCACATTAAAACCACTTATTAGAGAGTCACAGCTTGAATAAACTGCACACTTGAGTCTTTTCCACCCAAACATTCAATCATTAAGTAAGAGAAAAAGCAAAAACTTACAATTTGGGTGTCACTTACTAAACACTGATTTCCTCAAACAAGTATTTCCAAATTCTTGGACTAACTGCTTTCAAATCAAATTCACTCAAAAACTTAAGGCATGTTGCAAGCCTTTACAACTGCTTTAAAATACATCAGGTAACACAGAACCATTTAAGTCAGAAAAGCTCTTTTAAGATCATCATAGCCAACCACTAACCCAACACTGTCAAGGCCACCACTAAACCTTGTCCCTCAGTGTCACATGTACAGGAGACTTTCAAATACCTCCAGGGGTGGTGACTCACCCTCTTCCCTGGCCAGTAACAGTGCTTGAAACATTTTTCCTCATATCCTATCTAAATCTCCCCTGGCACAACTTGAGGCCATTTCCTTTTGTCCTATCACTTGTCTCTTGGGTGAAGAGACCCACCTCCGCCTTGCTACAACCTCCTTGCAGGTAGTTACAGAGAGCAATAAGGTCACCCCTGAGCCTCCTTTTCTCCAGGTTACAGAATCCACAGCTGTTCCTCATCAGCCCCTTCCCCAGCTTTGCTGCCCTTCTCTGGACATGCTCCAGCCCCTCAATGTCCTTCTAGCAGTGAGGAGCCCAAAACTGGACACAGGATTCGAGGTGTGGCCTCACCAGTGCCATGTACAGGGGACAATCACTGCTCTGGTCCTGCTGCTCACACTACTCCTGATACAGGCCAGGACACCACTTACCTTCCAGGCCACCTGGGCACATACTGGCTCATGTTCAGCCACTGTCAACCAACACTCCCAGGTGCTCTTCCTGCAGCTCTGCCTGGGGTTGTTGTGACCCAAGTGCAGGACCTGGCATTTGGCCTTGCTGACCCTCAAACCATTGGCCTCAACCTGCTGCTCCAGCCTGTCCTGACCCCTCTGCAGAGCCTTCCTACCCTCCTGCAGATCAACACTCCTGCCCAGCTTGGTCTGATCTTTTAACTGTCTGAGTGTGCCTTTCATTCCCTTGTCCAGATAATGGATAAAAATATTAAACAGAACCAGCCCCAGTGCTGAGTCCTAGGGAAAACACTTGCCACCAGTCACCAATTGGATTTAACTCCACTGACTACAAACCTCTGGGCTCAACCAGCCAGCCAGTTTTTAAGCCACTGAAGAGTGCACCCATCCAGGACATGAGCAGCCACACTTGCAGGCTTCATTGTTACAATAAATTTGATGGAGAGTTTCGATTAGTCTGAGGACACTAATTCAAACGCTCTTCCAACACTTCTAGAAACTACCTGGTGAAAAAATTTAAACACTTCAAATTTGTTTCACATGTTAATATATGGCACTACAACTATCTTCCAAAACTATTTTTGCCCAGTGGTTTCTTTTCATAGTAAGATAAATTTGAAACTACTATTAAACATATAAACACATTTACATATGGAGTTTTTGTGTGTAAAATGTGTATCCCTATTGAGACTTATACATACAGGTACATACACAAATCTGTGTTGTCATTTTAACTGTCAATTACATTTCCTTTAATTTTCAGGTAAGTACAATATTTTGCAACATTTTGTAGGGTTATATGTAAAAGCTAGAGACAATACAGTTATGTAACAGACTAATGGACAGTTCAATATATGCAGGAAAATGTGTCATGGTTTAATACTGCACTGTAAAACTGAAACAAGTTCTGTTTCCTTTACTGTATTATTTTCATTATTTTAGTAATACCTTTACTATATTCTTTCTTTTCCTTTTGACAATAAGGAGAAGGCCAAGTCATATTCACTTGTTTTAGAGAACAAAACTAAAAGTCTGAGCAGACACTTTTCCCAGAAATCCTATCCTCAGACACATATGCCCATAATTCTAATTGTCTCTTTTATTTTAGATATATACAATTATTTTAATAATTATGTGATCACCTGGGAAAAGAGACTGTGATACACTAATTATGTACTCTTATGTAAAATCTCTTTTAATCACAGAACAAGCAGTAGTTTTAAATACCAAAAGATGTAACACTCAAACACTGCTTTATTTTTCCCAGAATACAAACACAGTCTTATGAAAGAACACATACCCTGGTATTTATTGCTTTCAAAGTATTTTCAAAGATTTTAAGTGGAAGTACTAAAAGAAAGATTCCAAATGTGTGTGTCTAGACTCCCAGAACACTGATGCCAGCTGCAGAGCACGCTCAATGTTGTTAATCATAAAAGGGTAGCACCTTATAAGAAATTTAGTGCAACGTTGGACGGTTGCCTAGGAAACTGAATTAAGTCTCTTATCAGGCATTATTCTTCAATACATGCTCTTTGGAATACTGGAAGGTATCTGCCCTACCACTTTTGTATTGGTTTTGCCCAAATGTAAATATATGTAGGTTGAAAAGACTGAAGTAATAGTAAAGCATTCATGTTTTTCACTTCATAGCAGAAGCCTGTAATGTTTAAGGGGGTGAATATTCAGTGACATTAGCTGTCCTCTGCACTTAAGGAAATCCACCCCCATCAAAACAGAACAGGAAATTAAATTGGGATGGGGTGGGAAAAGGTCGAATATGTTTTCCCATATTGCAGTTGGATAATGTGTTATTATATTTCCATCATTAACTGAGATCTGAATCACAAATAAAAACATCTCAGGGTCACCAAAATAAAACACTGTTTATTAAAAGAAAAATACATTTAAGGTTGCAGGTATGTTATAAGTGAAAACAGCCGTAAAATTGAAGCTTTACCTAGAAAAGAAGCTGCATTGTATTTTAAAAAAAGCAGAGAACAAAGCAGGTAGGTATTTTACATCTATTCTGCTTTGCTGTAGTTATGGTGCAATCCCTATTATTTTTTGAGAATGCAAGTACCTACAATAGCTTACTGCAATAAATGAGAAGTTAACTATAGTTTGAATATTTCAAAGTAATTATTGAATTCCCTGGAAAAATTCTGTTATGTTTGCCTGCAAAAAGTAATAGATTTACATTTATTTGACCAAAATAGAGAAAGTAAAAGCCTACCTTACAAATTACTATTAAGATGGTCCATGGGACCTGAAGAACTTGCTGCTTAGCTGAACTACTTTGCTTACAAATTTCCCAACATTTTCAAGCTTAATTCCATGATTTTTGTGTTCTCCTCATATCACCTGAATGCACTGCACATCCGCAATACACGACTATATACCTCAGTAACAATGTTCAGATCAAAGAATAACTTAACTGAACATAACCAAGCTAAAAAAAAAAAAAAAAAAACACCAACAAAAACCCCCCTAAAATGGCAGTTTGCATAGAATACTTGCTTCTTGTCAAATGCATAACTGTGGATATGGATTGTATGAGGTTCAACAAGGCCAAATACTAGGTGCCCTATTTGGGTCACAACTATGCACTGTAGTGCTACAAGCTGGAGAAGCGTCTGGGAAGTCAAATGAAAAGAATGAAGTGGTACCTCACAGGGCTGTAAGAGCTCTCTGCAAACACCTGTGCAGAATGTAACTCAGCTAACAGAGTGCAGTTGGACTTTCACACAGCTCTCAAGAAGGGGTCTTGCCCTAAGGACAGAGGCATGGAGCAAAGACACTGCCCTGGAGAGCGGGCCCCAAATCCCCCATCACTGCACAGGAAACAGGGTGTTGTAGTAGACAGTCTCATGCATGTATTAGGTCAATTTTCAGGAAGCAGCTATGCAACAGAGGAATCTATAATCAATAACTACAAAAGTAATAGATAACAAATACAAACAAATACAATTGCACCACTATGAACATATGCCACCTCTCTGGTATGGTGTGACAGATATGGCTTCCTTAACTCAAATGCACCCACAACAGAAAGGCACTGAAAGGGCAAACAGGTGTATACAAGAAACAGCTCCATTGTGTCTTTGAGCCGAGGCAGAGGGAGGGATAGCAGAGGATAGGCATGGAAGAGATCCATAAATAGAAACTGGCAGTCAGGAAGGTACGAAATGTTGGCTCACCTCTCTAACACAAGATCTAGCAAGCACCAAGTTTTTCAGGCAATCAGCCCAAACAAGTTTTGCATACTTACGTACTTCTACAGAACACTGCAAAAACCAAATGTTGGTCAGAAACTAAACAGAAAAAGCTGTAGGAAAACAAAGTGAAAGGGCAGACACTGAAGATACCATGTGCCTCAGCTGGCCCGAACCTGTAAGACTGCTGACAACTCCTACTGATGAAGGAGTTATCACTGCCTGTTTCTCCTGTCCTTACTTTCTTCTCAGGCATCTGCAAACAAATCACTGTCAAATACAAGTCTTTGGTCTGACTTACTGGAGTCAGATTACATTAGAAGACAAATCTACAGAGTCAACAGAACATGATTTAAGAAACTCCTGGTTCTTTAAGTTTTTTTGAAGGAAGCAGTTCTCTGCTTCACCAATGTACTTTTAATTATTCTCATAAGCCCTGGACTACAGAAACCCGAGACAGTTACAATAATGTTTTTATATTACTGCTTCACTGACAAAAACTGAATGATATTCGAATCTTATTATGAAACTTGGAGAGAGAGCTAACAACTGAGGAGAATTCATATCACTCTTTTTAAAAGTAACCTAAAATACTGTTTTCTGCCTTTACTGAGACTAAGATTTCAGTGACTGTTAGGTTTGTTTATACAGAAGTTGATCATGAACAACAGTAATTTGCATATTCTAGAAGTCTTGATACTGGAGATGCTCTGAGGATCAGTTTCAGTTGAAAGCACTGCTTCTTAGCTTAACTGAAAAATACTTTGAGAATACACAGCTTCAGATGTTATGTGTGTTCGACGGTCACCCAGTGCCAGTACTCTCTCTCTCCTCTGCTTTTCAATATAAATACTACTGAAATTTAAATATGCAGTTTGCATATAGTCTCACTCAACTACTGTGACAAGAAAAGCCCAAACCCACAAGAGGATTTCCAAACTATTCTCAGACAGTTCATCCTTAAAACAACAGAGAAAAGCTGAATAAGCTTCCCAACCATCCTTTAATAATGTGACTGTAATTTTAGGTTTTACAGAGTCTTAAAATAAAACCCAAAACTTAGCCAAACTCTGGAGCAAAACAGTGTTTATAGCTACAAATGGAGACTATTCAAAAATCAATACTGTGCATAGCACAATATGCCTCCAGTTCCCTTACACTGCTCCAATACAAAATTAACCAGCCAAAGAGAAGCTCTCCACAACAAAACAGATTTAAATTCTGTAGCACGCTACTGCAGTAGCTCCACAGAATACTGAAGTAAGCTTTCAATTTATTTAGTTAGCAGCTTGTCATAAATTATACTTTGTATTCCTGAACTTTGAAATTTTATTTCAAAGCTCTTAATTACAAAACTAGACACATAAAATTTTGACAGACAATTTGAGATAGCTGGGGATCAGGGAAAATGATGTAACTTACTCAAATTTTGAAAAAGGACATTCACTAGAAGCTTCTGTCAAAAACAGCCAGTGCTATAAAACCAACATTAATATCCTAATATCACTAGCTCTTTTCAAAGCCAGCAGCAAAATGAGTTGATAAGTGTAGTTTGCTTGTACCTCCCAGAAAAAAGGTCTCATAGTCCAACGCATGTAAATCCATTAATCTGAAATTCATTTGAGTAAACATTTCACATAGGAATAAGAGTTAGTACTTTTTTTCATCCCATAAAAACTTTAGACTACTAAAAGCTACAGCCAAGTTATCTAACAGAAGGTGGACCACATAATCCTCTGAGACTACAGGCTTCAGCAGACATAAAGCTCTGATTAAAGTGATCTGCAAATAAAACCTTCCATCTTTAACACAAGTTGAAGGTAAGACTTGTGTTTCAATGTAAATTTTAGATGACTGTCTCAGGGAGTGGTAAGCAACTATATAGCATGGAACTAATTACTGGAAAGGCACTCCTGGAACCTTTAAAAAGTCCTAACCACCACCTAAGAAATCAGTGACAAATGAATACTGACATGCTACTATATAATTATTTCAATTCCAATACTAGTAAAATGCCTGCCAGTACATTATAATTAGCTCAAGAAGTTTTCAACATGTTCCACTTCAGCTCCTAGGAGAGGGGGGAAGTGTCTTTTACTGTTTGGTCTTAGGAAAAAAAGTTGTATTTCACTTACCAGTTCCTATATAGGGTTTAAAGCGTCCTGATAGTCTGTCCACAAGGGCACCTAAAACATCTAATCCCAGTAGTGCTACCTGTTGAAACAAAAGCATTAGATATTATAAACCAGATCAATGATTTTGATCTGGTTTTTAGAATATATTGCAAATAATTTTTAGAATATATTGCAAATAACTTAAGCATAGAAATGCAAGTATGCTGAAAAGCTATCTTAAAGTTTCAGTTGAAGAGCTAACAATTCTTTCAAAGTTTCTATCAAGACAAAGTTATCAAAATATATTTGAAATGGATCAAGTTTATTTACATATACCAGAGCAATTCAGATTTTTAATTCTTGTCTTAAAACAGAAGAAAATAAGTATTAGAAATCCAATGTTTTCCTATTTTCAACCACAAAACCCAAACAAGGACATGTTTTAAACGTTTCCCAGATGCTAAGAGCTTCCTCCAGGAGCTTACTTCTGGCCACTTAGCTCATCCACTAAGGTCATTACATCATTTTCCAAACTCCCCAAAGAAAATAATTGAGAAGCTAATTCTGCTTTCCCTAGTGGTCCAGAGTAGACCATTTTTCCACTTGCTTGTTAAATTAGGGAAGCTTAATTTTTCATTTGATCATTAACATATAATAAAGAACCCCCCCTCAAACCAAATGAAAACAACAAGAAAAACTAAACCAAAACAGAAACCAACTCAACCCACAACAATGAAAAAAAAAAAAACCAAACAAAAACTAAACCAAAACAGAAAAAAAAAGGAAATGCAAAATACTACTGGAGTTTTGAGGAATTTCCCATTCACGCACAGCAACCAGATGAGACAACAATATCCACTAATACAGAAACAAAAACACAAACAGAAATTATCAATTTGACAAAATTATTTTAAGAAGTAGGGACACTTCTTTTGCTGTTTACTATCCTGCATATTGTTCCAATACCTCCTTCTGTATTTCCTACAATAGCTCATAAGGAACACCAGAACCTGCATTTTCACAACTTGTAGTTACCCCAATTTGCTGCTGCCCATGAAGGTGCAAATGGAACAACCATTTGTCAAAGGAACAACCTCCTCAAGCTTGGGTGTTCCTTACAGCTTTTCCTCCTCTTTATTTTCTAGTAAGACATGTACTGCACGTTTTCCCCCATGAACTCATGACTAGAATTCCTCTCCTTTATTAGCTGTTTATTTTCATAACATTTGGATCTGCATTTTTTGGACCCCTCTGTTTCCTTAAGATCCCTATCTGTCTCAATTGTCCACACTAGGCAGAAGGCCAGAAGAAAATCAGACTGGATATGCATGTGATACACGTGGCCCACGCACACAGCATCATACAAGCCTTGTTTCTACAGGAAACTAGAAAAATAAGGCCCTCAAAAAACCTAGGATTAGAAGCAACCACACAATGAAGCTGGTTTTAATAAATTCGGTATTTGCACAGCAGATCTTCTTTTAAAAAGGAGATATAAAACTTAGTTGGTAGTTAGTACAACTCACCCAGACACAATTCTATTACATAATAAAACTCAGGATAACATATATAAATGGATGGCATCACTGGCTTAAATTAATATATTGCCAACAAGTAACTATCTACATATTAGGGAAATGGAATACTATAGCTAGTAACTTACTTAGACAAAAAAAAGACATATAAATTAGCTTTTGTGGTAATGTCAAGGCTTTCCACAAGGTTTTTCCTTTAATGTTACTTTCCAGCTTATCAAGCAATATGAAACCATAGTCAAAAGCTCTGTCTAAAAACGAGTGTCTGAAAGAAATAAATTCCTTCTGGAGCCACAGTTTTCCTATGCTTCTGTCTCCTGACTACAAACCCACCTGAGACTTGCACTGACAACTTTAAGGTACCTTTCCATGCAAGTGTTTTGCACAAACAGGAGCCTTTTCATCTGTTAAGATACATTTTTAAAAGTTTCTCTCTTCTCCACACATTAGATTATCTCTGCAAAATCTGTCTTGAAGACTTCCAATCTCATGAAGAACTCAGAAACTTAGAGTAAAGCACACGTGCATGAGCTTTACCTCATGCAAAGTTTTCTGTAGTCTGCAACTCTGAAAAGGTAACAGGTATGAAAAGTCACAATAACTGAAGAGTTAAAATGTCAGCGTGGCCACAAGCTGAAGTAATGGAAAACTGCTCTAGCTACAAAATTAGCTCTCATTCCACATCACAAAACAAGTCAGCTGTACCACACAACTACAGAGGATAGCAAGTGAACTACCACCTGCTGGTTTTGTACATCAGTTTTAATATTTCTCTGTTCTGATACACAATGCTCTAAGCTTTAGCATCTCCTGATAGGTATCATCTGTGCAGTATTCAAGCAGCCCTTTGGAAAGAGCTCCTAATTTATACGAGGTCATGTAAACATCATTCAAAAAAAGAATAAAAAATTGTAAATTGAGGAAGAACTTAGAGGTTCTGCAGAAGACCTGCAACAAAGAGGTTCCAGGTTCTGAGGCACTGTGTGGGACCATTTACCAACACAGGCTCTCCACTATCAACAGAAAAACCTTTCACCAGCATCACTGCTCTTTCCCCAACAGCTCCAATGAAGGATGAATGCCTTCTGGGATTAAAATCAATGGATTTGTTTCTTACTCTGCATTCATTAAGCCTTTTGCTTGCTGTCTAGAAAGAGCCTTTGTATGTTGAGAGTGATTCATCAGTTTACCATTGTCTGAGGCATTTAAACAGTGCTTTTAAAGTTCATAGGGAAAAAGAAATTTAGGCTCATTTGAACTAGAGTTGGGTTTTGCTATTCTTTAACAAGCCAGTATTAAGCCTATCCTTGACTTCTCAGATCACAACGAAGTTGCCAAACCAACTGAGAAATATTTTATCTGTTCTGGATAAATAAGACCAGACTCTTTAGTGAAATCAAGATGTTCCAACCAAAAAACGATTATGAATAGAACCAGTGATTAGTAATTGAGCCTATTCTTGCTCTGCAAACTTGATCTTTTTCCAGCTCTCCTTCTGCACACACTTTCCAGCACTTCCCCTGCCCTTCTGTGGACAACTTCCAGGCACCTAAGTTTTCTCCTAGAAAAAGAAATACTGTTCTTCAAACCATACCTGGATAACCATGCATACTTACTGTTATTTTCATTGTGGTTCTGTAATTTCCTATCCCTGTGGGGGACAGCTAGGGGCAGGACACTACCAGGAAAACATCTCTACTTGTGTAACTTGCCAAATGACCTTAATACAAATGTCCTTGGATTTGGTCATAGGATCTCTGAACTGTACATGGAAATATGGGTTCTGTAGAACAGGATCTGTGAACTAGTCATGAGAATCTAATGGGGGAATTATGGAGGTCCCAATCTGGGACTCCAAAGAATGAATTTAAGGCATTGGACTTCCTGTCACCATGGGGACAGCTGTGGTATCACTAACAACTACTGACAAACAGGACACAGCATGCCAAACAACTACGCCCTGCAAGAGCAAGCATTGTTCCAGCACCGTACTGCTGGAACAAGATACATGCAAAAACTTCATGGGATGATTTTTTTAAAGTATTGTCAGTCAAGACACAAGGTACACTTTTCTTAATTCTCATAATCTCAAGAACCTTGCAAGCAGCTCAACATGAAACAAAAATATTTATGTTCATGCACTATCTTGTACTTCACTTCTTCAAGTTTCATATTCTTAGTTCTCTCTATTCATCTTTCAGGACACACTTCTGCTCCCCTATTCCATACTTCTTGCTCCCTTTACTGTTTCCCACTCCAATTCTATCCACTTCCCCCATCTGCAGAGATCTATCCATACTCCATTCCCTCCCTTAACTCAAAAGCTTGCAGATACTTAAGCATGCCCTTGGCCCCATGAGCAGAAGGACACTTCCATTTTTCTGGGTCATTTCTTCAACCTGTGTGGTTTTTCAGTCCCAGCCACAACATCTTCAGACTCCATTCTCCCTGCCACTCAGCAGCAGTTGGACAGCTGCCTCTGCTGACAGAAGCAAAAACTGCAGACCCAGCTGCTGAAGCTACCACACACATTACCTATACTGTAGATATTTTAGCTGACAAGAAAGCATTAATTCCATTCTCTTGCTTTTCTTTCACCTTCAAGAGCACTAATGACACACTTCCAATTCCAATGGTATGATTTTTTCTTAATACGTATCACATCACATTGCAAGGAGAGAGAAGAGTTGCTGGTATCTAACAAAGTCTTCAAGATCAACAACTGGAGTCCAAGTTCATTAGCAAATGCAGAGCCCCCTCTACCTAAAAATGCAAGGCTACTGCCTTCAAAATGATGTTTTGCAACTATATTTTGGACTACAAGGTAAGATTCTCCTAAGCGTCCCATCTTTGCTACTGTTAAACTACCTATTAGCTGCAACTTCATTGTCTCAAAAGGGGTATAGACTATTGTAAGAATCCGTGTGAACAAACCATGTGATAGAACATAAACTTTTCAGTGCAATATAAAGACTACTCAGTGCAAATCTCCAGTGCAAAACAACAACTAAATAAACTAGTGCAATACAACAGACTATCAAACCTCTGATAACCTTCCCTTCACAATTCTCCTGTGATGGCCAACCACAGAATATTTCAGTGATGCAGTGCAAGCAACCACACTACCAGAGAGGATTGCTGAATGAATCACCTGTATTTATCTAGAGAGTGACAAGTGTATTTCTGCACTGAAAGGCTTGGCTTCTTCAGGGGACCTCCCAAGAGGCACAATTCTGCAATGTCCCTGTTATGTTGACCTCTCCTACACTGCAGCCAGAACAAGCAAGCAAAGTGGTCTCATAAAAATTTTAGAGGTTATTAAAAATAAACAGAAAGATGCTTTAATGCCCTTTCCCCAAGTTGGGAACTTTAGCTTCCCATCTTGTCTGCTCACATTAATTAAGAGACATTTAGCCAATTCTAAGAATTGATTCTTAGAACACATTGATGTAACACTCAAAATGATCACTGGAAAAAAAAAGCTTACAACCTTCTGTTATTTTAAAATCTTTCATCATCTTCAAACTGAATTCAGACTGCAAGCATGATCTCCGAACTGTTCTGTATTATGTGGACAATACAGTATTCTAAAATTTGTGTACTGCCTCCTGCCTGATCCATTACAGGAGCATCTCCAGTTTACTTCAGACGTGGATTAAACATTCTTCCCTTACCTATTGTAAGAAATTTTTCATAAACATTGTTCCAAGGACCATGAGCAAAACCCAAAAGTATATGATGCAGCAACACTTGACATTGTAAGCCATTTTTTTTTTGAGATTGTCTGGCTAAAACTTTTTCTAGTGCAGCACATAAAGTTTCAAAACGGAGCCTCTTTAAAAGCAAGATTCAGTGGGAAGACAATGAGATGTATGGCATTTCTCTTTTGAATAAATAATTAATTAAAAAACTTTTTTCCCCAAAGAAAATTGCAGTCGAAAGCCTTTCTAAGCACATTGATGGTGCAAAACAAAGAAACACTTTATTTCAGGACTTGGTTCTTTCAAAAGAATTTAATTCTTTTTGTGCCCAAGGTCTCTAATTTCCTTTCCCATTTCCTCTTATTTAAATTGTATCAAACATACAGTGACCCCCATTCTCTGCTACTTACTCCCACCTCTGCAGCAGCTCCTCTGCTGTGGGAAGAGCAGCATTCATGCAGCTGAACTGCAGCCCACTTTAGGGAACCAGCACAACAAAGAACAAGAGAAGGCACCTCCTGAGCCATGTCTCCTCCCTGAGCCTGCTAGCTGGGCAGCCTCACAAGCACTGCCATCAGAGCCATGCAGGCATGACGCACCAGCACCACTCCTCAGCCAGGGACAGAAACTGCTTCAGTCAGCAAAGCTGCTAAAATCGCTGGGCTCACACGCCCTGACTGCTGCCAGCTCTGCTCTGAAGGACGCACCTCTCCTCTGACACACTGCACAGGGCTTGGAAAGGCTCTCTACCCACACCCAAATCAATCAAACTGCAGGCTAAAAGTGACGCTCCTGTTATCCCTCTTGGCCTGCAAATGCATTTGATCTGGTGCACTGAAATCGCCTGTAACATGAGTCAAATCAGCTTGCTGAAACACTGGAAAATGAATTGAACATTGACAAAACGTTAAGTGCCTCAGGAACAACAGTGAGAACAGAACACCTGGCCCCGTGAGCAGCTGAGCTGCAGTTTCAACAGTGAGTACAGTTAGGCTGGATAACACAAACTGAAGCTGCAAGACAACTGAGAACTGTCAATTCCACCTCTGAAGGAGATGCCTGAGACTTTAAGACTATATATTCCCCATACCCAACTAAAGACCAGATAAAATTAATTTTAATTAAAATAATTAAAACTTCTTGGAAGAGTCCCTTGTCTTCAGGAGATCTGCTTGATTATTTGGCTAATACTCCATTACACCTAATGTATCATGAAGAGAACATAAATATTACATTAAAAATAGTAATTATTACTCAAGAAGGAATCAAATAATTGAATTTGAAAACTAAAATTGGATTCACACATGGACAGGTCAAACCACATTCTCACTACATAGAAAAAAAGAAAGCAGCTCCCACACAGCCAAGATCAAACAAAACTTGAAGAAAAAAAGAATGAAATTCAGCAAAGAGTTCAAAGTCAAAGTTTTTTTCTTCAACAAAGACATTTAAATTACCAGCATTTGCTAACAAAGACTAAGGAAATACTGGAATCTACACCGTAACTGAAAATTAATGTTTAGCAGGGTCCTCTTTTATTCCATTTCTCTGTCCTGCATCTTACAGTCCTACAACTCACTATGTCACTATGGCATTTGCCTTTTGTGTAGCATATGTTGGCTTGTGTTCAACTTCAGCTCCAAAACAACCCACACATTTTCTTCCTAAGGTCTGCTACACACACACCCCACATCCTGCATTTGCGCATTTGGTCATTTCTAATTAAATGTCCAACTCCACATGTTTTATCTCTGAACTCTCTTTTTTCAGATCTCAGTATCTCCACTGTATTCAGGTAATTTTTATATTGTAGGTTCCACTTCGCACACATAAATGTGGTCAGCCAAGTTTTTACTGCTGTCATCTCTCTGCAAGTACTTCAGACAAGCATCCCAACCACTTGTCTTTACCTATCTGCAAAATTACACTTCAAATCTTCTCTTCCCTTCTGGAAATTGAAAGCTCCTCCTGCTGGCCTTTTGTTGAACTCAAGACAAACCAAAATAAATACTTGCCAAACCAAGGAAATACAAAAATGCAACACCAATATTACTGGTATTTTAGTATCTTTTGGTATTTGGCACTGAGACAAACCTCAGAAAAATCTCACTCTTCAAGATGCATAGAATAAGAGATAATTCCAAGGATTTGCCTAAAAGAAACAGCTTATCCACATTATCAGAAAGAAATAGAGTGAAATAAGATTTTCTTTTTCCAATGGCAAACAATCTGCTGCTCTGGCATAAAACTAGCAATTATTAATTACTTTTCTACTGCAGCTGAGGAATAAAACAAGCTAAGATATTGACCACAAAGGTAAGAAATCCAAAAGTGACTTGTAGTCACAAACATTCCTGATTACTCTTCTCATATAAAACTACCTGGAGAAACTAACACCATTTTAGTCATAGTTTTTTTCTAAGTTCTGATCAGGTGTGATTTCTTTTAAGAACCAAAAGGTGGCTTTGTTGCTCAACAATAATTTTAATGAGAGTAATTGTTCAATTTTGGCATTCTTAAAAGACTCGACAACATACTAACAACCAAGAGTAAATTTGCAAAGCTCTACATTAAAAGCAGTATTTCCCCATCCCACATCTCTTCAGCAGGAGTTCAAAGCAGATTTCCAGATTACTTGAGTCAGACATAGAACAGTTTGAGTCACCAGACTGCACAGTTAGATAATCTTGTAATTATTTCAAGTGACTACGGAGCATGAGAGAGAACTAACACATGTGTTAAACACAACCCATGTATACATAGATGAAGATCCAGGCTAACCCAGTAACACCAGCAAGTATCTAGCAGTAGTACCACACTCAAAATGGGTAACTCATTTACTGTTTGAAGTTCACCTGAGAGTCCAAACAGAAAAAGTAGCACTGTTCTCATTTCCTGAGACTGCTAAATATTTCAGATTGAGACCAAATACCAGCAGAATAATTCTATCACTCAACTCTTAATAATTTGCATTCAACTTACCTACTCTTACTCCTCATAGCCTTGGGAAAACAGTTGAGGAAGAGGGGATGGGGTCTGACATATACCCAAAACCACAAATCTCTGCATTGTAGGAGAGAGATTAGACCCAACCAATACAAAATAAACCAGATCACCAAGCAACCAATTTTGAGTTCAGTCGGGAATTCTATTCTAGTGAGATACAAAATAAAAGTTTAAATTATGCACATCTTCTTTATACTCCCTGATGTTGCAAAGCTTTTGAGAGTCTTTGTACACCAATCCATCACTGCATACACATCGCAACTGAAGTCCTCATAATTCAACATTGACTCATCTCTCTCTAGGTCATTCCCTATGTTCTGCAACCAATTTTCGCTACAACCCTGAACCACCTGCAGATGAGTCAACACATGCTTAATCCCACCTTTTTGTTTTACCAGTAACTCAAGCTAGTAATTGTGTTTTCCACTTCAATGAGCAAGACGAACTCAGAAATTTTCCTATCTGCTCTCTCAGTATGGAATTGCCAGGTTGTTTATTAAATAACTATAAAGAGTTGCAAACTTCAGAACAGCAAAAGCACTGTCTGTTTTATGTGGCCAAAATCTTTTGGGGATGGGTTAATTCAACCTTGCTGATAACTAGCCCACATTTAGAATTAAGAATCGCTTAGGAAAAGGTCTTTAAGATCATTGAGTCCAGCTTGTTTACTGAATGCTTATTCTCTTTTTTCCCCACTCACTATCAAGCCTGTCAAGCTAACCCTCCTATAACTCCTCCAGAGTCTTTCCCTTCTGGTTACATGAGCCAAAAACTTTCTAGGGTGGCATATCATAGAAAGTTTTCTCTTCACAGGCACAGCTTAAGAGTTGAGACCAGAGCTCTCAGATCATGCATCTCCAATTTCACTATAGTCAGCAGAGTACACTGCATGCAAGAACTGAGCTTTCAGTGGGAATAAAAAATATGGCACATTCAGGGCAAGTCACATTAGTTATCCCCTTATTATCCATACCCATCACCACAAGCAGAAATAATGCTCTCCATCAAAATTTCCTCCAGCATTTCCCACTTGTATTTCCAATTCATCTAGCTCAGCAGTTCTGAGTCTCCAGCCATTATCACCATTTGTGATATCACCAGTCATGTCAACTGGGAGGGATTCATTACTTTAGGACTCTGGAGACCTGCAAGACCTTTAGCAAGATACAAAAGAAAGACAATAAGCAGAACTGTTAAGTGCTCTATGTATCCATTTCTCAGTAGAGGGTGACTAACAATATGTTAAATAATACAGCAATCAAAAATCACTAGTTTTTTTTGAGAAGACACATGAGTCTGTGGCATTCATTATTTTCTATTGTTCAGGGCCTGACTGTAATAACAAAATAGGACACAACAATTAAATGTGTAACATCTATGTTGGCATGAGACAAAATACACAAATAAAACACATGCCATTTTTCTAGAATATTAATCTTCATTTTGAAGCAGCACACGCTGGCAGTCACTACCACAGCCAGGAACACTGGTACTGATCATGAGCAAAACACCCAAGATCTTGAGCTGTTGCCATTAATATAGCCACAGAATCTTCCAAGCTGGAAGGGACCCACAAGAATCATCAAGCCCAGCTCTGAAGTGATGACCCCTAGAGGAATCAAACCCATGACTAGCACCGTGCTCTAACATATGTGACGTGCTTTGAAACACAACAAGGAGCCACCAGTAAGTGCACATAGAGAAGATGTAACAAAAATACTGTAATGATTTTGCAAGCGATCTTTAAAATTCTCAGAATTTGTAATACTCTCATTCTACATGACTCTTTTCAGTGGTACCCAGCCATGTCGTAAGGGCAACAGGCTCAAACTGAAACACAAAAGCACCATCTGAATACAAGGGAAATATTTCCTTTACTTTGAGGATGACAGAGGACTTGAACAAGCTGCCCAGAGAGGTTGTGTTGTCTCTCCTGGAGATATTCAAAACCCACCTGGCTGTGATTCTGTGCAACCTGCTCTTGGTGAACCTGCTTTAGCAGGGAGGTTGGACTAGGGGATCTCCCTTCTGTGAGTGATGCTTGTGGAGCGCTGCCTAGTTCTCATTGATCCCACAGTCCCAACAGCTCTGGAGTTCTGTCACCCTACATCAACAGCAAACAAAATGTCTTGCACTATTAAAAATACATCTTGAAAATTGAATTTCCAGGCTTAATGCCTAATTCTGTTAATTTACAAGTGCAGGAAGAAACTCTTACATTACCCTGTTAAGTACCTACCATTCTTCATGAAAAAGAGTATTTTTAAAGACCTGTCTAGGTCTTGCACTAATCATTTTTTTCACCAACAGCTACCCTCAGATGATGGATTTAAAGGCAAATAAATTATATTTGTCCAGCACACGCTACTTCCTCAAGCTAACCCGACCTTTACTGACAGACCTGCTTCCAAAATAAATAAATCATATGCACAAATAGAGTTAAGCCTTTATTTTTTTCAGACCTCAATCTCAGAAGTTGCTACGTGCAAACACTGGCGGATTAAAGCAAATGGAGGAAGAAAACAAAAATTCCACTTCAGGAACACGTTGCCCTTCGAGGTTGCTCTGCGCCCTCCTCCTCTGTCTCAGAAAACAGAAAAAAAAAGCGAGAACAAGCTCAGAGCAGCGAGTTTAAAGGTCCAAAGTGCGGGCGGATCACACTGGCAGAGCAGGGCGGAGCGGGCCCGGCCGGGAGCCCCGGGCGCGCAGCGCGGCCCGGCAGCGCCCCCCGGCGGCAGCAGCACGGGCCTGCCCCGGCCGCGCCGCGCACACGCACCGCGGGGAGGGCGAAATTCAAAATAAATAAATAAAATTTAAAAATCGCCAATGCGAACACGATTGTCCTTGGCACAAAAACTGCGCTGTCAATCGCCTTATCGGCTGACCGACGTCAGAACAACTCGCAAGTGTTAACGCTGTGTGAGGGAGTGATCGCTCTTTTCCCGTGGCTCCGTCTAAAAGACACACGCACACAGGAAAAAGCGAAACGTGAGTCATCATCGGGCCGCTGTGAGGATACTGTATAACTTCCCAGGTACGGGAAAGTCACCTAAAGACGATATAAACAACTTTCACCACACAGTAGGAACCCCAAGAAGCCAATTACTCCTTAAATCGCCTAAAATACCCACAGCGTGATACAAATCCGGTGGAGCAGCACTCTTTACGGCCTGCAGAAAACGATGGCAACCCCATGAAACACTACACCCAAGTGCAGAGACCATGGAAGGGGAGTGGTAGCGAGGAAAAAATACGAAAAATAATCATCATCTCTCTTGTTTCTGAGTAAGAAACACAACCCGAGTGAGCCTTATAGTTGCGGGGGGAGGGATGAGGGGGTTTAACATAATGCCGTGAAAAAACCCTGAAATCCAAACCAAAACCAAAACACCACCCAGCCAACAATAAAGGCAAAACCAAAACCCATATTACTGCTTTTTTAAGGATAGACACAATAAAACATTAGCCACCCTTCCAAAATTTCGGAATTCCCCTTTGTGCGGGGAGGGATAATACTGGCACAAATGTAGTTTTACTTCTGCTCTTACCTGATTAAAAAAGTAACCCGGGGCTCTGCACCTCCCTACCATGATGAATCATGGTCTTCCTGGACCGAGACCCGCCGAGCAGCCTTACCTTAAAATTACTGGAGTTGACCCACGCTGTTAATTCGTCGATCACTTTGTCAAGGCGCTGCTGGTCCTGCTCCAGATCGGGGGACCTCGCCGGGTCGCCCAGGTACTCCAGCAGCTCTTGGCCGACCTGCATCCTGCGGCCCACGTCCTTCTGCTGTACCTGCTCGCAGAAATAATCCATGCCGGCAGGCTCCATCTTCGGACGCTGCGGAAAAGTTTCTTCGTAGGCGAGCCGAGGGCCTCAGGGTCGGAAGCGCGGGCAGGGCAGGGCGGGCGGCGGGGGCGCGGACAGGCCTGCCGTCCTCATGGAGCCGCTCCCGGCTCCGCGCCCGCCGCCCCCATGCGCACTCGCGGCCCCGCAGGGGGAAGCCCCGGCGGGAAGGGAACGCGGCGCTGCTGTGCCGGGCTCGGTGGGAGCCGCTCACTCCTGCTCAGGGCTTTCCAGCCGCCCCCGCGCCGTCCCGAGGGATCCCGACAGGGCTCCCCGCCGCCGCCCCTCCTCTTCCCCCGCCGGGGAACGGGAAATAGAGCTCGAGAACAGGCGCTGCGGCTGGAGGGGCTCGCAGGCACCCCGGCCGCGGGCTCCTGGGGACCCCCGGGGAGGTGCCGCCGCCCCCGCTCGCTCTGCCTTCTCTCCTCCGGCCCGAGGAGAGATCTGCGGGCCGTCTCTCACGGGCACCGGCGAGGCCGCGGCGAACCTCTCATGCTCCTGACACCGCGGCCTCCGGCCCCTCCTGCCCGCCCGCGGGGCGGCTCCCAAACTTTCGTCCCGGCGAGTCTCGGTGCCGCCCGCTCCCCGCCACCGTGAGCCGGGCCGGGCCGGGAGAGTCCCCCAGAGAGCCGCTCACGCTTCGCCGCGCCTTCCCCCGCCGGGCTCTGCGGCGGCAGCGCCGCCTCCGTCCCGTGCAAGTTGCGCCTCCCGCCGCCGCCGCTGCCACCCCGGCCGGCGCCAGGCGGACACACCGGGCGGGGCCCGCGCGGCTCCGCCTCCCGCCGCGGCTCCCGCTTCCCCCGGGAGAGCGCGCGCCCGCCTCCCGCCCCGCGCTGCGGCGGGATGGAAGAATGGACGGACAGATGGACGGGCGGACGGATGGATGGACGGGCAGTGCTCGCTCCCGCCAGGCGCTCCCCCGGGACCCCTGCGGGTCGTGTCCGGCGGCAGTGGGAGGCGCATGCGCCCTCCGCCCCGCTGATCCCCGCCGTGCCGGTCCGGCGCTCTTGGGGAGAAAGGGAAAGTGTTGGAAGAACAGGGGAAGAGTGAAAGGTGCTGGGATGCTTGGGTGCTCCCTTGCCTTCCTCTCTCCCCCTTCCGAGCGCGGTCCCGGCTTTGCCTAGCGATGCCCTGCAACCCCTCCCGCCTTGCTCAGTGCCCAGGTGTAAGGTGGGGACATCACCGTGGAGCCATTCCCAGTATTCCCGGAGTGGTTGGCTCTGCAGCGTTGCTGTCCGCAAAATCGGGTTCCTTATCCGGAATGCAACCACACTCCAGAGAGACACGGATTATTGAATTCAGAGTTGTGCAAGCCGGGGTGCGCAGTGCTGTTCCATAAATCCAGCACACCCCATCGGACTTTCCGCACTCTTACTAACAGAGAATCACAGAATCACAGGCTTGGATGGGACCTCTAGAGATCATCTAGTCAAACCCCATGCCAAGGCAGGATCACCTAAAGGAGACAGCACAGGCACAGGTCCAGACGTGTTTTGAATGTTTCCAGAGAGGGAGACTCCATAAACTCCCTGGGCAGCCTGGTACAGGGCTCCACCATCTTCAACATAAACACGTTCTTCCTCATGCTGAGGTGAAACTTCTTGTGTTTATTTTATGGCCATTGTTTTAATTTATGGCCCTTGCTCCTCCTCCTGTAGCTGGGCACCACCGAAAAAGAGTCCAGCACCATCCTTTTGGCATCCGCCTTAGAGATATTTATCTGCATTAATGAGATCCTCGTTCAGTCTTCTCTTCTCCAGACTAAACAGGCCCAGCACCTGCAGTCACTCCTCATAACAGAGATGCGCCAGACCCCTAATTATCTTCGTGACCCTCTGCTGCACTGTCTCCAGTAGCTCCTTTCTCTGGTGCTGAGAAGCCCAGAACTGCACATGGATATGCAGTTGAACTGGAGGAACTGTTCATGGATGGCATTTTCCCAAGTAAAGCACCAGCATGGCTGACCCACATGCAGAGTGCCAGAAATCCACTTGAATTAAAACAGAGACTCTTAAGTGAGGGCTGTGACTTTGGATGCTGTTTCAGGGCCAGTTAAAACTGGTCCAAGTCCCCTTGATGGTGGGAAGGCAGTCATGTCCTCTCTGTCCCTCTGCATTGGCCTCTGAGGCTTCTGAAGGTACAATTATGGCTTTCACATGCAGGGAAAGGAAAGCAGAGGAGGTCACTCTTCCCCTTCTCCCACCCTAGCTGCTCCACTTGGCCCCTATCTTGTCCCCCATGCCAGACCCTGCACACATTGATCACTGGGGTTGATTTAATGGGCTAAATGACAGAGCTGATGTCAGTGAGCTGGGCTGGCTCACGACTCCTACAGGCAGAGAAGCATGGGACTTGGAAGATGGGAAGTATGACAACCTCCATCAGTGGCCATGGACAGTGACATTGACCTCCTGCCCCTCTGATATTGAGAGGGTTCACCTCATGCTAAACTGGAGGCCACTGCTGATAGAGACAGTCCTTTTCTTCCCTTCCATACACCAGAGCTGGTTTTTATTTATCTCCACTTAAACAGTTCAGAAAGATAATATTTTTCTTCATTTTTCTCCCTTTTTTAAAATTGCATAACTAGCTCTTTGCTGATTCAGATTCCTAAATTTTCTCACTCTGGGATTCAGCAGTTACCAGAGTTGGAGCAGGCAAAGACAGCTAGAAGATAGATGGGGAAAACAGCCTTTGTGTTACGAAAGCTCAACTTAGTTTCAAGACAGCAGAGTCTGGCTGTCTGGCTTGCCTTGTTACTCCTTGCAGTGGGGAAGAGTGAACCTGCAGGAAAGCAAGGTACTCCCTTCATATGGCTGCTGGATTTACACTGAGGAGCCACACCTGCAAATTGCTGCTTCACAGCAGTGTGAACCAAACTAAATTGGTGATGCAGTGTTCCTACTTGTCTGTTTCTCACAAATCCCTTTCTCAGGAATTCTCCACTTTCCTCCTGTCCCATTGACCTGGGAAAAAAAAAAAAGAGAACTCTCCATCCACAGGTGTGGCAGGAGGCAAGACAACAAGTAGCCTTTTGTTGATTTTGGTGAGATGAAGCAAATTGAGGATCCCATGCTTCATCAATCCCTAGGCTTTACAATAATGAAGATGGTTAAAAAGATTAAAGATGCCTTTAAAACAGAAATGTATGTGGTGTTTACTTTGAGCTTATAATAATTTACAAGAAGATTATGAACTGCTCATCATGTTTTCAGGAAGGAAATCCAAAAAAGGAATTTTGGATGAAGCTGAATAGTTCTTGTCTTATGTGTGTGCACCGCCACTTATGAAGATATGGAATTACAGGTTGCTTTTCTAGGAAAATGGGACCCAAGAAACTTCTGGAAGTGAAAAAATAAATTTCAGAAAAAAACCAAACCGGATTGCAATATTTTTTATCAGTGCACTAGAATCTGACTCACTGGTGTTGTATGTTTAAAAAGCAAATATCTTGCTAGGAAAGTTTTAAATTTGTTGACCTAATAATATTGGCTAAATAGAAAAGAACTAAGTAGATGGTGCTGGACTCTTGGAGTATTAACAGCTGTAAACAATTTCTGTCCTTGTCCAAACTATCTGAAAAAAAAACCAAACAAGTAATATAAAATTCACTTTTCATTACAGTCCAAGTTAAGCTCAATCTCTGAAGAAAGAAAATCCTAAGCAAAAAGAGGGGGTAAAGCTCATGGCACCACGTTTTTGAAATTCTCTCAATTCAAAGCAAATACACTGATTAGGTAATCCAGTTGCTGTGACTAGCCTTGAAAGTGAGGGGAAGGGTAAAGTATAGTAAGACACGCACTTGAAATATCAAAACTATTTTGTCGACTCAAAGACGGCATTGCAAAGCTATGCTAAGGGCAAAAGTCATGCTGGGCTATGTGGCCTTTCTTTTTTTTTCCATTTCACGTAATAAGTGTTTTCTTAAAAACCACAGCAGAAAATAATTTTGCTGCCTTGCTGTAAAATCAAAGGATTAGACCACCGTATTTCATCCTGTGAACCAGTGACTACCTGCCATGACTAGTTCCTGTATACAATATTGATTATAGATACACGGTTTTTATGTACTGTTATTGATATAACAGCAGAAAATGGGTAGACGTTTTATTCCTGAGGTGTTTTGCTAAGACTAAGTAAGTTTCATTTGAAAGCTAGCACTGAGAGGAAATTTTTTTTTTTTTTTGGTGGTATCAATAAATGTTGGTTGACATTTTCCTTCGCAAACAAATAGCTTTTGGCAAATAAAAGTTCTGGATGTTCATTTCCTTTTTTAGCAAGGCAGGAGTAGCACTCCAACACTGAATCCAGAGCAGTCCCTCAGCTTGGACAAAGGACATGGTTTCATTGTAGATGTTCTCACAGAGTCCTAGTGGACTTTATACCTAGGGATGTGGGCTAGGCTCCAAAAAGAAGGCATTTTCATTCAAGCCAAAGATCTTTTAAAGCTTCTTACTCTCAGTTAAGGAGATTGCTTTCTCTGGAATGCAATCTTCTTTTTGATATGCAAGCACGTGAGCATAAATCCACTACCCTTGTGTATTCCTACAATGCATAATATTTTATAGAGCCATTAAGCCCCGTAATTGAATGCAGAATCCAAATTTCCTTCAGTCTTCTCAATGTGACTTGCTAGCAACCAGAGCAATTACAGCAGGAGCCGAGGTAAATGACACTAATCCAGTGAGGCGCGTTTCCAACCTGAATTGCACACCAAACCTGTTCCTACGCCCCCAGCCCATCCAAGCGTGCTGCACAATTCCCGCATGTATTATCCTGCTCTGAAACAGGAGAGGATCCTACCAGTGGGCTGGGGAGGGACGATGCCGTGCTTTTTGTTCTCTGGCCGATAAGGAAGCACGTAGGGTGTTTCAGGCTCTGCTCTGCCTTCCTTCCCTTGCTAGCAGTAAGCCTTAACAGGCTCAGAGCTCATGCAACCGGGTTATCGAACTCCTGTAGTAGGAGACTGTCAGTCACTGCTGCAGAAAAGCTACTTCTACAGACTGACTTCCCTTTCTGAGAAACCCTTCCCACACAGAGGATATGATCCCATTGCTGAAAGAACCATAAAAATCCCCTAAAAATCCTCTGATAAAAAATTCTCTTCATCACAAATAGCGAACATGGGCCAAAATAATAAAAATAGAGTGAATTTAAACATGAGTCACTCAGAAAGTTCCCATAAATTACACTTGATGTAGCCTAGGTTGACACTGAAGAAATCTATGAGAAAGTTGTCCTTCCTGTTGGATTCCCCAGGAGCTGGGTCAGCACTTCTACAACATGTTCCACCCTGGGTGACTTGAATCAAATGTTCAGATTGCATCTTGGATGTAGTGTCCTTCAGTCATGTACCACCTTTTAATGTCTTCTAGAAGAACCATAGCCTTTTATTTTTTTATAAGTTGGAGATCAGTACACTGAGGGTCTTCTTAATACTGTCAAAAGACTGTGCTATTTTAAGCAGAAATCTGGCAGACTTTGTTATCTATGTTGTATAGGTATTTATTTTGCATCTTTTCTGTCATTAATTGCAAAAGCATGATGTGTTTCCTGTCAAGCTGAATTTATCACTGTTGGTAACTTTAAAGTATCATTTGAATTCCTCCCGCTGAGATTAACAGTATCAGAATAATGAAGTAATAAATATCTTTTGAATATAAATAAATAATTAATGCAGGAATGTTCTGATGATGTTCTGATGATGTTCTGATGATGTTGCAATATATGTACCAAGCTAGTTGAAAATTTGTCCATTTTTCTCACTAGGTCTTAAAAGATGAAATCAGATGTAACTGTATTAAAATTTACTTGGTGAACTCAGCTACATTTAAGCCTGTGCCATGAAAGTTCTTTGAATTATGTATTTAATAGAGATTGATTTCATATGTTTATTTATAAAACAGTCAGGAGCTGAAACTAGTAGTCTGGTATTTTTCCTGTACATACAAAGTTAATTTGATCACAGAAATGGGGTGTGAGGGGGGATCAGTCTGATGCCTGATTACTGGATTACTCCAAGGCATTAATTTGTTCCTTATTGTCAAATATGTTTTAACATGTAGACACTGCAATTAAATAATTCACCCTGAAAAATCTTTTATGAGTTATTTGCAAATTTTCTTGTTTCATGTCATACACAGAAGGAAGAACAAATTAAAAACTACAGGTAATAAAAAATAGAGTCAGAATTAACATGTAAGTGACAACTTCTCTTTCATCATGTTAGTCTACCATGCCTTATATAGTTAATCAAAGCACTGGTGCATAACTTAGCATCCTTTGTGCCCCTTTTGCACAGCAACAGAGATATTTGTCTTTAGTGATAGTAGAATTTGACCATGGTTTGCCAAGCAAAGGTTTGCTTCTGTTTTGTGCAGCAGGTTATTTGCTAGACTTTTATCAATTAGGATTTTCTATCTTTAAATTTCTGTGGAGGAATATAATATGCCAGTGTTCTGTGTAAGACCTTAATTGCTGTATAATGATTTCATGTAATGTTAGAAAAAATCTGGAATGCATTAGTCCTTTGATATAAAATTTTCTCAATTTTTAAATTTAATAAATTAAACTTTTAGTTAAAATACCTGTGAGAACTATTTCAATATAGATGCAATTACCTTTGTATTGTAATCCTACCCTTTGTAACAGCAGGATGAAAGAACTAGAAAAGGATCCAAACTACTTGTGTCATCTGACCTGAAAAGTAAAAGCTGGTGAGCACGCAGTGTACTGCAGAGCAGTATCAAGGGACATGTAGCTGGGTGCATTTTGGCCTTGGAATGGCAAAATCTCTGTTCTTGCAAAACAAATCATGGCATTTTCATTATCTGCAGGAAGATTGCAAGACAGTGAATGCACTGAAGAATATGAAAAAACGGGCAGAATGGAATCTTTCTCTTTACATAGGAACAACTCTCCAAACCAGGCAGAGCAGTGATACTCATCCTAGTAACACCAGTGCAGTGCCAGACTGCCCCCGTTTACACAAAGCAACCCACTTCTCACTGCATGGGAATGAGAAGGGGAAGAGAAAAATTTGATTTGATTTGTTGTACATTTGATTTGTTGGCCTCTGGTTGGGCTTGCTTTTGTTTCTGTAATGCAAGTCCTTCTATAAATAGGACAGACTCAGCAGTAATTTGCTACTCATGGAACTCCTACATCAGCAGTATTGATCCAAGGAAGGTTTTCTCAGGTAACCCTTGCAGGGCTCTTCCTCAAATGGGGACAAAATTTTCTGAACATACACGTGGTTTAACGCATACAGACGCATTTCCATACATATAGTTTTAAACTACTTATTTTCCATAAAGAATTGTACGCATTCCCATGTTGGGATTAGGCTGACAGAATTTTTTTGCCTGTTGCCCGATTCTGGCGTGTTTTTCAGCTGGAGTTTGCTGGAGTTGTCTGGCTGCTTGAGAGCTCCCTCTCGTGGTGAACGCGCCTCTAAGGAGATTCCCGACCAAGTATTCCCGACCGAAGGCGTGAAGTTGGAACTTTACCTACCGTATCTGTTACTGATAACGCTGAGCAGCAAAAGAAAGAAGCCAAGCTTGCAGTTGTTACAGATTTTTTTTTTTTTTTTTGCTTGGCTTTCCGCCCTTCTCACATAGAAATCTACTGATTTGTATGGATGCCAATATCAATTGGTATTTTGGGGCGGGGGGGGAAATTTCTGTACATGAGTAAACATATGGAACAAATGCAAGTATTCATCTGTGTTCTAGGGGAGAAAATTTGATGAATGATTTTAATTTTTTTGCCCTGAAAAGAGTAAATTACTGTCCTTCTCTAGAATAGTTTAGGGTCTCTTGTATCTGGTGCTGCCGAACGAGCTGTTTAAAGCAGACTGTACTTAGCACGGCCATCAGCAGCTTTGACCAAATACCCACTGTTATGGGTCTGTGCTGTACCCATAGGGTGTGTTTTGATTAAATTCATTTTCAGCTCAGAACTGTCACCTGTTCTGCGCGGGAGAAGTACTTAGAGTTTCAGAAAGAAAGCCTCAGGCATTCTCATCTCTCCTTCCCTCCTTCCCTCCCCCAGCCCAGCTCCTGACCCGGGAGAAGCTGTGCATCTGCAGCGTGACGGGCTAAAGCAGCAGCCACAACCCCTGCAAACCTCTGGCACACCGTGCTGGGGCCGCTGCAGCGGCTCTTTGTGTCTGCTGGGAGATGCTGAGTCACGGCTTTTTGGTGCCTGCACCGCCTGACACACGGACATGAGAGGGCTGCTTCTAAGAAAGCTCAGAGTGCACCAATTCTCCCTGTTCTCCCATGGCTAAAGTGATAGCCTGTACAAATCTCCCAAGCTAGGTGGGAGAAAAATTATAAAAATAAAATTATACTTTATAAATAATATAATGTATCATTTCATTATAAATTTTATTTATTTATATTGTTATATATTAATATATTATATATTATTTATATAATTATTATAAAATATATAAAATATTAATTATACACGTCAGAATGAATATTTAAATGAGATAACTAGCTATAAATACAGCTCTGAAGATAATAGCAATGTAAGTCAAGTAAAATAGTGGGAAAAGTGAGGCAGATTAAGAAGGAAAACAGGAAGATTGCTTTTGTGTATGTGGGTTCTGAATTGGACTGTGTACAAGTAGTTGAATTCATAGTATATTAATGATCAATAAATAGATTGCCCTGTCAAGAAAATACAGCTTTTAAGCACATCTAACTGGAAAAGAAGTAAAAAACCCCACATGAATCCAAGCAGCTCAAAATGACACAATTTTTGAAAACTAAGACTGGATACAGGTCCTATGACTCTGACCAGTATCAGGGATTTGGCTTGTTATTTGGGGCTTTTTTTGTTTATTTGAAGAAAGAGAATGAGGTACTGATGTGATGTGAATGAATGGGATCTCTTAAAGAAAGCATGTGGAAATAAGAAATAATTACCTAAAGTAATAGAAAATTTTCTTAAAATTAAAATGTAGTGTAATTGTTAAAATATAATATAATTGTTAGAACTTAAAAGAGAAATTGTTATATAAACATATATGAACAAATGTAATTTAAAACCCACCATGTTTCAAATAATTATTCAGAACAGCCTCCAAACTTTTCTTTGGCGTTTATTGAACCTTTATAATTTTCAGTTTACTTCCAAATAAATCCTATAGCCACTAATTTTAGTAGTGAACTTGACACTAGTGCTGAGTTAGTGCTGGGTTAGTGATTAGATTTGATGATCTTAAAATTCTTTTCCATCCTAAATGATGCTATGCTTTTAAATTACTTGCTGTTAGCAGATACTTTTCTACACACCCATATAAGGAATTTGATATTCATTTGCCCTAATCCATTAAGTTGGAGTCAGAACTTCCATAAGCCAATGCTTAGGTTCCAATTTATTGATATTTTATTAAAAAGTTAGGTACTTTATAATTTCTACAGTCTAGGAGGGAAATGGTTAGAGAAGTGAATGTACAGATTGGAAACACAGGCACTTTGAAGGGACAAAATTTCTTAGAGCCAGATTATGAATAGTGGTTTTGTTCCCCTTTTAGAGGCTCTGTTTTTCCACTGAGAGAACTCAGTTATCCACACTGCATAGGTCTGGGGGGCTATTTCACTAAAGATGAATCAAGAAAAATATGTCACAATGTAGGAAACACTATAACTTTTTTAAAATATAAATTCCCAAGTAATATCATGCAAATTTGTGGCAGCAACAGTGGACTCTTTTTAATCTGTGTTTAACTGAGTAATGATGATGTCTGTGATGTCTCAATTATGAATTCCCTTTTTTTTTTTCAATATTACATGAGTCACAGCAGAGACACTCTTGTATTCATTGCCAGCATTTAAAGACAATAACCAGCCTATTTAGAAGTAAATTCCCATTGAAATCAAAAGTTCAGCCTACGAGTGTTTCTGCACACAAACATACCCTGTGCTATGGATTTTCCAGAACATACATCCTGTGCATAAGTGGGCAAGCATGTCAGTGCTTTGAGTGACAGCAGAGGGAAAGCCCTACCACCCCAGCATGGTACACACCACACCTATCTTTGCAGTGGATGTCTGAACCATCCCCTATGTTGACTCCATTAGTTGTCATGCCAGACACTCATAGCAAATCAAGAAAGTGTAGAAGTGAGGGTGACTAGCTTAAAAAGTCATCTATAACCAGACTTCTAGTTTGTTCAGTTTAGATACCTGCTTACATTACACATTTTGGCTCATTTTAAACTAGTTTAAATGTTAATCTACAGCCTGATCCTTTTGGAAGGAAAAGACTGGGCAACCTCTGCTAAAATAATATCAATTTAGTGACCAATTTAGTAGCTTGTGGGTTTTTTTAATAGAACAATGTTCTTTGTTCTTAGGTCTTGACAATGTAACTTTTATTCAAGGATCTTGGTGTCAGGCAGATGGATGCTCTTGCAGGTTCATGTGGAATCCTGTGAACAGCACAGGGATCACTGCAGCAAGGAGGGCAGCCAGAGCAGACTGCTCTGTAAGAGAAGGAAAGCCACCAGCTGGGCAAGCTGGAGTAGGGGTCCCACTGAGCCCTGTGCTGGAGCAAGGTGAGCAGAGCTGCCCCTGGCAGTGCCCCCAGCAGCTGGGGGCTGCCACACTGCTCACAAGGCAGGTTCCAGGTCGAGACAGGCGTCTGACTTGGACACACCATGTGCCTCTGCTCAGGGCAACAGATGGAGCTTAAGCACTGCTCCCATGTGAAGCTAGGAGGCCTCCAAAGGGGCTTCTCACAGCTCCTTCTCACCCACCAGCTTTTCACAGCCATGTCATCCAGGCTTGTGCAGCTATACCACATCAGTGCTGGCTTCCAGCACAGGCAGTCAGGCCTCTGCTGGGGGAATGCACCCAAGGATCTTCATACTTTGGATTTAATGTTTTTTTTGTGGTCGCTGACTTCTTGCTTGCAATTAAAATAGACTAGTTTCTTAGCTCTGTATAAAGTCTCTTGTTTTCTGAAGTGTAAAATACATGTTTCTTTATGTGTATGAAAATGGAAATATTCTTTTGCCTTAAATGCTTTAAACATTTGAATGTAGAACTTCCATCCCATTTCTGTTACAAAGCTACATAGCAAAGGAGGAGTAAGAGCAGTAGAAGCAGTCCATGCAAACTGTGGATTTGAGATGGACCTGAATGACAACATCTAAAATTTCAACATAAAATCTGATTTTCCACCCACAGTTCACTTTTATTCATCTCTGTGGCTTTGCTGTAGAACCACTGGAAGTCTAAGGACTAGTTTCAAAACTTTAGCTGCAGACTTTCATTGAGATTCAGAAATCCAGAAAATCCTGTTATGATGAGGCTTAATGTCAGTTCTTACCTAAGCACGGCGTCCCTTGAGTGCAGTGAGTTGCTCAAGTATGAACTTCTGAAGTATGCCCAAAAATAGGAATGAAGCATATCTTGGCAATGGCAACAATTCCTCATATTTATGAAAGCAATCCTGGGGAATGTTGACATTTTCAAAACTAGCATCCAGTTATATGTATATTTGGGGAAAAAAATTTAAAAATGAGGCATATTTAAATAGAAAATGTTTTCTTCTCCCAACCTTATTTTTTTGAAGCATATATGGTGAAAATGCTTTCCAATAATCCACCTTACTTCTTCAAGCAAACACTTTAATCAATCAGATTTTGCTAACTGAAAAGACTTTTAGAGAACTTTTGACATTTCTCACATTTTGTAGCACTACTTTCTTTTCCTTGGGACCCTGGATGTTCCATGACGACTGGGCTCTCTGGGTTTCACAGGGACAGATTAGACCAGCAACACTCTCCTTCTTTGATGCAATGTAATGGATATCTTGATGCTGCTTCAAGAAGTGCTAACTTGAGCCTAGAGAATGAAGCAGATACGCTGGCTATGTCTGTACTCCATTTGAGGTTACTCTATCCATGTTCACACTGCTGACTGCAGCGTGCTTCCAGGGATGTCCATACATAGGGATATGCTATAGTTATAGCAGAGAGAGAAAGCAGACCTTTTGGCTTTGAAAGCATTTTTGAATGCATATTTGTGCAACCTGATGTATTTCAAGATGCATGTTTGTGCAGACCAGAAGCTGCCTTCAAGGCAGCGTTGCAAAAAGAACAGTATTTGTGTGGTTATGTGACCATATTACTGGCCAGGCCAGGAGCTTTATTCAAGGAGTATTATTCAACACAAAATACTTTTCCTGTTCTCATTAGCATAAGTTTTAGCCCGAGCCTGTCACAGTCAGCTCCAGAGAGTCTTGCTAGGCAGTGCTTGTCATCCCAGGGTCTGGTGTTCAGCTAGCATTGCTGGAGAAAGGTCTGCAGCTGCAGGTGAAAGGCAAAGTGAAAGCATAGCTGCTGTGGCTGTGTCTGTCTACTACCAACACTGCTTTGTGCTCATCACTGTAGGTGCAGGGCAGACTCTGGCTCCAGCAGTCACCAAGAACTTGGACCTTCTGGAGGTGGAGTGTAACCTCCCCTCCTGTGCCTCCTTGCTGTGTAGTCAGCCTAGCAAACAGGAGGGCTGAATGGCCCACCTGTGCCACAAGGATGCCCAAAGAAGCACATGGCAGGTGAGGGTGGGTGCTGGTGGTGCAGGCTGTGGTGTGTCCCTGTCACTGTCCTTGCAGCAGGGCCCAGAGCTCCCCCTGGCACGCACTGGAGGACATGTGAGGAGCATCCTCTGCTGCCGTGCTGAGGCTGCCCTCTCTGCCTCAGGGTGTGCATAAATAATTGATGGTGTACAGTCAGGGGTTCTGGCCTCGGGCAGTGTACAGTCTAGTATGGAAATACACTGAGATCACAGAACCTCTGTGATCACACAGAAACCTTAGTTTTAAATACACTCTACCTTCCATGCCGAGACATGGCCGTTACATGAAAAGCCAAGAACACAATTATCCCAAAAAGTTTCCCTGAGCCATAACTCTGTCCAGTAGTCCACGTGAATGACTAATCCAAACAATAGTTTTCCACAAAAAGGAAAGATAATGCAAATTATATTTCACAGAACTGGGCAATAGCTATTTAATTGTTGCTTGTATCCAATCTTTATCAGCTTTAAAATGTGTCTGTAATCTCTCCTTATAAGCATATAGATCTCAGCAGGTGTTTTGCCGGAAGGGTTGTACAGCAGCATGCCTCCTGAGATCAATCAAGCCAAAATACATCATATGGTTTTTGTATAAAACTGGTCCAGCTATTTTAAATATTTCCAGCTGTAATTAACTAACTTCAGCCACCATTACTCACTCCTATTTAATGTACCACCACTATAGTTCAATTACAGATTTACTTTCTTTCCATAACCACTAACTAGCTGTTGGTTTTATGAACCCTGTTTTTCCTCTACTCTGATAAACCTCCATTAAATGATAAAATCTGACTTAATTTTAGAAGTGTTCTGGTCACTGTTCTTTATTTCATGTGTCAGTAATCATAAAAAGAGCTAATCCTGCAACAAGGAGAAAATCCAATATTAAATTACATAGTAGCTTTGTTCAGTGTAATCTTTTCACTCTGAGAGATTAATTTTATCAGCATGGCATTTGCAGCTGGTAGTAGATTCAAGAGATACACTACTCCTCTTGGGAAATAAGTCAAAACCATGGCATGAATATTATTACTTTTAGCTTTATCTTGTGGCTAGAAGAAAATGAGCTCCCTATCATTTTTATCAGTATCCCCTATTTATTTAGGCAAAGCTGAGGGTAATGGTAGAAATGTGATTGACGTGGTAATTATTTTTAAAACTTTTTCCATTCCTTCCTAAAAGTGAGTTTTTAAGTTAGGAGGAGAAAAGTGCATTTTTCCCCCCGATGGTGACAATGTTGTGTGTTGTACAGCGACAGTGGTGTGACAGCTGCCTCTGATGCAGAGCTAACTTGCTTGCAGCAGTGCTTCTACAGGCTTTTGCTCTGAGAAGTACTTCTGCTGGGGCTACCTCAGGAATCTCTGCACTGCACATTAAATAAGTGACCTTGTACATTTTCTCCTATTTTCATCTGTTAGCTCTTTGCAGTTATATGGTGCTTCAGACTGATTTTTTTTTTTTTTTTTAGTTTGTGCACTATTTCATGCACTTGTGTTCTTCCTCTGCAGCACAGTAATATTGAGAACACTGCAAAAGTGAGGCAGTGTCAGACAGCTCAGTTCCCTTCAGGTGTAGTACAGAGCAGAAAGCAAATGGAAGGTATAGGTATGTATCTCCATTCCAAAGCTGCCACAGGCCAGTTTGGTTCCTGGAAAAATTCCAGCTACCCTAAGAGTTGCTCTAACTTGTACCATAATTGCTGTGTTTCCCATAGGACTTTTCAGCTCTCTACATGACAGGTACTGAAGAACATCCTGGCCACACCCCAGACTGCTCTCATGCTGGCTCAAACACAGAAAGATCTTTAGCAAATATTACCAGTCTTGCATTTTTTTTTTTTCTTGGAAGACCTCTTCTGATGCAGGTACAATGTGAAGAAAAGTATAATGTCCACCATATGGTAATAAATTCTACTGCAACAGAACAACAGAAACCCCTGGTTCTCTTGCTGGGCCTAGCATGAGAGTTCTTCTGGCAAATAACTTCGCTGGTATGTTTATGATAGGTCTATTAATATATAATTGCTTCAATTTTTTTCTAACTTAACAAAGTGTTCCTAAATCTTTGCAAAGACCCTTGCATGCATCTATGGTTATTTATTTGGCATTATGGCAAGTAAAACCATGCTCCTTATGTCCCTCATTGAACATCCAAAAGCCCTAAAAATTTTACACTCACCCTACTCAGGACACCCTAAGCTTGCTGCTTTTTCACAAGTATTGTGTCATCACCTCAGCTTCCAATAATTGCCTACAGTCCTCCATTCTTTACAGTATCCTCTTTTCCATTTCCTACAGAGTCGCCATTCTTAATTCCTACATTTCCATGCATATAATCTGGTTAATATGCCATTCTCAAATATGGTTTATTGTTCCATGTGAGCAAGGGAGAACACAGGAGAGGAAATGAGCTGAAGCAAACTTTTTGTTTGTCAGTGATGAAATATGGTGTCAGTAAATTGTCACAGCCCAAGAGTGGAGATGACTGGGTACAACTATAGCACTCCTGAAAAAAAAATTCTGGAGAGCCTTATGTTTTCATTTTTACCTTTGCTCTTAACAAATAATACATCACAAGTAAAATTTCTCATCTCTTGCTGAGCTGTTTTTTTTGGCATTTACTTTGATGTGCATGTATTTAGACCTTATGTATGAGTTTTATACAGAAGGAGAGAACTACCATTGAATCACTGCATACATTTCTGGCCAATAAAATGTAAAATTTAAAGAATTAGCATATAAACACCAGGTACATTGAATGAAAAGTCATATTGAGTCATCTGCATGGTAGAGCAAAAATTCTTTAGCTGGTTCATCCCTGCAAACAGGCACAGATAAAAGTATTACCATGCCAAGCAGGTAATACTGGTATGATCAAAATGGAAAAAGTGACATGCGTGAGGTGGAAAAAAACACACCATGGGAAAATGAATTGACCTGCTATGATGACTCATATCCAGCTAACCAATCCAAAGTACATTCTTTGAAGTCTGTGAGAAGTGGAGGAAGCAGATGCTGTAAGTGCATGTAGACACTGGGGTACAGAAAGGGTGCACAAGACCAGAAGCCTGAAAGTGGACAGACACATGCACATTTGATGTTATCACGGTTACAGAAGCATGAAGGATTGGACTAGTAGAGAAGTGATTAGCCTTTGATTTTAACTTTGTGAAATTCACTTGCTATCCTAGAGTGATTCCAAGGGCAATTTAATGTCACTTCTGCCTAGTCATAGTCGAATTCCTATCTAAGTATGTTGGAGGTAATGCCAGCTGATTGTGAAAGTGACTGCTGATAAGCCTGTCAATGCTTGCAAGAGAGTGGAGAGTAATTAAGCATTCTTTTAAACATAATATTGGAAGTAGGAGTAACCTATCTCATGTTCCTTGAATTATCTTATTTGTGTATGTCACCACCTCTGTATTTGAAAGGAGAGGAAACAGTGCTAAGTACCTAGGCCTACCAACACACCAGTTTGAAAGGAATGCAACACTGTAGTTTATACATCAGCCTGAATGAAAATTGCATGTACAAATCAGCTGAATGTTGGATTCTACAGAAAGAAATACCACTTAAGGAACTCATTACAAAAATTCCAATCTCTGTATGTGACACCAAGAACTTTCTAGACCTGCAGAGGGAATCCATGAAGTAAGTATTAGGGATAAACTCATGAGCTTCTAAAATACAATTCGCATGATAAATTCCTTACTGTAAGGTTTACATACTAGCATTAGTCAAGCCCTGTCCACTACTTTATGCCAGGATGAATCATATATGACAAATGGTGCACTGAAATCTGCCCTGATTTATGTAACTTTTGCAAAGGTGTTGACTGAAGTGTGGTGTCATACCACAAACTGGCTCAACCAGTGTCTCTCAAACTTTCCTCTTTAATGTCTGAGTCAGATAATGGGAGGTCCTATGGATGTCCTACAACAATGAGAAACAATGTGAGCCACAGTTATCTCCCCTGATGGGAAAAAAAAATTAGAAAAAGGCATGTATTGTAAAAATTTCCTTCATCAACTCATTTTTTGTTCAAAATCACACTGCTGCATTTTGTTGCCTGCTTGCACCACATACATTTTTATACAGCCAGGAGAACAATAAAATAGAAGACTAAACAACATTTTTTGCATCTTATTTTTTTGCAGATTGCACTAGTACAAGTCTGTCTATAATTTCTCCTTTGAACATTGTGAAGCAAGCATTTTTAGGAGGAATCCTCTGGCAGTGTGGTCAGCAAATCCTGTAGCCATTTCTTTATCCCCAGATTTTTGTGGTCAAACCAAACTTTTCAAAAGAGCTGCCTGTACTGGCATTTGTTACATTATTTAACAGAGGAACTTTGATCGTATTCATTATATTTGGCATGTGTAAGGTTAAACCCTCATATTATGGACAGGTTTAACAGCAGGACATGAAGATCTTCACAGCTTTCAGAAGTTATTAGAGGTGACTCTTTGTAAACCCATCAGTATGTGGCTTAAGGAGGTGTTTTAAAATGGGAAAAGTCATAAACTCCTCCCTGTATGGAGCATGGAACAACACTGAGCTCAGGGTCTTCCATCTTTTGTTTGATCTTCCCATTTTTTGTGAAGTCTCAGAGTGTTTAGCACTGGAGTGTGTGTTTCCAGGACCACAGCTGTGCTTCCTGGACCATGCTCCTGGGGAATGATTCATTCAATTCTCACATTAGAAGGAGAAACTTTGAATTGACAGCTTTTAAATCACATCCTTGCTTTCCTCCTTACACGCTCGTCATACCCCTTGAACCTACAATTAGGCACCTGCTGTCATCTCCTAGTACCTTCCAGCAGAGTGAGTCTCCTCTGTCCAGAGCAGAATGGTAAATTCCTTCTCCTGACTGCAAGGTGCTTTCACAGAATAGATTCCATGTGCCCAGTGACAGCAGCAATATGCACAGATGCGGATATGCGTGCTCAAAAGCATGTCTGGCTTTCCATTCACCTTGGTTCAAAACCCCTCACACCCTTTATGGAGGGGGAAGGGCACATTCCAAATCCAGAATAGTGAGTAGGTGGCAAATAACCTGGCAGTGAGTGAAGAGCTGAGCTGCCTCTTTGGGCAGCCACTGCTACAGGCACAGGAGTAGAGGCACACGCCCCCAGCCAAAGGACAGATGCCTCCCACCCCACACATGATTGTGTCTGTTGGAGCACGAGCACACATCCCATAGAGGGAAAAAGTTTGTTTTACTGTCTTCTCAAACCCCACTGCTTTGTGTAGTAAAGGAGTTCTACATAATTGAACAGAAACTTACAGGCTCTTCCCCATCTAAGATGCTGAAAATTAAAACTTCACTACCAATAGAAAAGATGACATAGTGGTGTGAATCTCTCACTTGCTATATAAGGCATCAGTTAAGTGACAGAACTGAATTTCAGCAGTGTTTTTAGGGAAATTTACCAAGTGGAGGTACTTCTGTTGGGATCTTTTTTATTGTCCTGCTTGTTCCATGTAGCAAGAAGTGATGTCTCTGTACTAGCAAGCATTATTCTGCATAATGACTGACTACCTAATTCCCTACCTCCATCCAGACATCTAGCAAACTAAGTAAAATTGTTTCTATTTGAATATTTTACAAGCAATTTCAGAATAGAAAATGCAGTTGAAGTGTCTGCTACATCAGTGACAATGTAGAAAGGATCTTCCAAAATTAAACCAAATTTAATTTCTTCCATATCTTCAATGTAGTATACCTAGCAGTCTTCAAATTATACAAGCAGTTTTCAAGACAAGCCTTGTAATTGTAGTGTAATAAACAGGAAAATGTATTTTTCTTGCATTGAATATGCAGACAAACTAATAAATTTTTAATTATATATTGTAAAATACCAACAAAGAACATATATTAATTTCTGCATCTTTGAAGGCTACTCTGTCCTTTGGTTCAAAAAGTATTTGGATTGAATGGATGACATAGTTGAACAAAATTCTTCATAAAATATTAAATGCAATGCTTTAAATAAAGCAAGCAATGTTTTAAAGTGAATAAACTAATGCTGTTGCTTTAGGTATACCCTAAGATGCAATAATTAAGAGATTCAAAGTTACCCAAGTATCTTTCATCTATTTTGTATTTTTCACTGTTGATGTTTGCATTATTTACTAATACAGAATTTAAGTGAAAACTTTGTGACTTTCAGCTCTTAAGGGGTAGCTTAATCAAAGCTTGTATGAGTAATTTGTAAAATAAAAAAAATGCTTCTCTCTTCCAGAATGCATTAAGAATCACAAACTTAGGTTCAGTTATTTATTATTTTAAAATTAGAAGAAATAAAACACAGCATAGTTAGGGGAAGGCTATATTGCAAAACTCTTCTGTTTCAAGGTCATTAATCCTTTCTTCTTCAAACATTTAATTAAAGATGTGATAACAAAAGAACACTACTCATCTCCTGTTGGGGCTTCTGAAATCCTATGACACTTCAAGGAAATGTTCATAGCAAGAATAAGTGCAGAGTAAGGGAAAATTTAGTCCATTATCACAAAAAGCAGACGTTTGATTTTTCATCTGCTTTCAATACAATATGGCAGGTCCTTTGTTTTCCATTCCTAAGGGTAAAAATTGTTTAAAACTCCATAATTTATCTATGTAAAGTAGAATTAATGATTTAGTAAGTAATATCAGTGGTTCAACACTGAACAAAAGTAGAGCAAACCTTTTCTTCATTTCAACAAACTCAGAATAATAGAATCCTAGAATGGTTTGTGTTGGAGGGGATCTTAAAGATCATCTTGTTCCAAGACCCTGACACAGGCAGGGACACCGTTCACTAGAACTGGTTGCTCAAAGCCCCAGCCAACCTGGAAGGCTCTGAACTTTTTTCTAAAACCCCACCATAAACCTTGCAATTAAATCTGTTGATTACAGATTTTTCATGCCAAGATGTAAGTTAAACACTCATGCATGACTTTGGATTCTTCAGAAACTTTTATGCAATGTTTCAGTAAATAGCTGTAATCAGTATAATCTGCCCAGGATTAAATTACACTGATATTCTGTATTCCATCCACTTCTTCTTATGCATAGTTGTGCCATTACCAATAGATGGGCAACAGGGTATAAACTTATATCCTCACAAACACTCTCATTCAGAGTAGAAGTGGCCATTTTGGGGCCTTCTACTCACCCGACTTGTATCAGTAAATCTATAGCACTGCACATTTATGGTTTGCTTTCTTTCAGGACAATTACCTCTGTATTCATTATCTCTTGTGTATCTGGAGGTTGAGCATGACTGCACCCTAACATACAGTACGACAGTAACATAGCCAATTAAAAGCAATTTTATGCAATACATTGTGAAAAAACATTTGATATTTGTATTCACAGATCTTGAACTAATTCTGATCTTCAGCTTTTGGGAAACATGTTTTAACAGCATCTCAGCATTTCCTACTGAACTAGAAGATGCTATTGTCTTCCACAAGCTCTTCTACTTTGTAAATCTTCTAGAACTGCAGTAATATGAATAGTCTAAGCAGTAAAAATAACAGCATTTTTAATAGGGTATATGAAAACACTCTAGCAATGCCATGGTGCTTAATATGAAGACCCACTATTACAAACTATGATGTGAGAAAGTGAAGAGCCGTTTGTTCATGCTTCTGTGGTATATGATTAACAAGCACAGGCTCTATCATTATGTGATCAGTAATATGGCATATTTCTGAAGCCTGCTGAGACTTGAGGAAAATTCTAGGCTGTGCTGTAGTTGACCTAATAGCTAATATTCTTGTAAGCATTTATGGAAAATATTGCACTGATGCTGGTTGGATTCTCTGTTTGCTTGGCTCTAGTTCATCTACAATAACAATGGAATCACAGAACAATTTGGGTTGGAAGGGACCTTAAAACTGATCTAGTTCTAGACCCCTGTCATGGGCCAGGACACGTTCCACAAGACCAGGCTGCTCAAAGCCCTTTTCAACCTGACCTTGAACACTGCCAGGGATGGGGCATCCACAGCTTCTCCGAGCAACCTATTCTAGTGTCTCACCACCCATAAAGTAAAGAATTTTTTCCTAATATTTAATCTAAACCTACTCTTTGTCAGTTTAAAGTCATTACCCCTTGTACTGGCACTGTATGGCCTTGTTGAATGTCCTTCTCCATCTCTTTTAGCCCCCTTTAGGTACCAAGAGGGCTCTAAGGTCTCCATGAACCTTTTCTTCACGATGAATAAACCAACTCTCTCAGCCTGTCTCCATAGGAGAGGTGCTCCAGCCCTCTCATCAACTTTCTGGTCTCCTCTGGACTTGCTCCAACAGGTACATGCCTTTCTCATTTTGGGAGCCCCAGAGATGGATGCAGCACTCCAGGTGGGGTCTCACCAGAGAGGAAGAGAGGGTCAGAATCCCCTCCTTTGCCCTGCTGGCCTGAGGCTGCTTTTGATGCAACCCAAGATGAGGTTGGCTTTCTGTGCTGCAAGTGCACATCGCCAGTTCATGCTGAGCAACGCAACAGGCAAAATTATTTACCTAGGTCAACAGTTTCCAGGTCTGGCAAATATCTTTCTATAAACATCTACAATGTTATTTTCTGAGACACTAAGCATGGGGTGCTCTTCTCATTCTAGACCATTCAGCCAGCACCCTCTCCCCAAGCAAAAATCAGACATAGTCACTATCTTTAACTTGTGGCTGAAAGGCAAGTTGGGCGACAAGATTTTTTTGCAGCTGGTGAGTGAGCCCACCAGGGGAGGGACTATGTTAGATCTGTTGTTTGTAAATAGAGATGGACTGGTGGGAGGTGTGGTGGCTGGAGGTCGCTTGGAGCATAGTGATCATGAAAATATAGAATTCTCGATATTTAGTGAAGTCAGGAGGAACATTAATAAGACTTTTATACTGGACTTTCGGAGGGCGGACTTTGGCCTATTTAGGAGGCTTATTCAAAGAGTTTCTTGGGAAGCGGTCCTTTAAAGCAAAGGAGTTCAGGAAAAGTGGAAGTGCTTCAAAACAGAGATCTTGAGGGCACAGGAAACAGACTGTCCCTGTGTGCCAAAATACGAGGCAATGGGGGACACCAAGCCTGGATGGGCAAGGAGGTTTTGGAGGAAGTTAAGAATAAAAAGAGGATGTGTCATCTTTGGAAGGAGGGTCAGGTCTCTCAGGAAATATTTAAGGGGGCTACTAGAGCATGTAGAAGAAAAATTAGAGAAGCCAAAACTCAGTTTGAACTTAGAATGGCAACTTCAGTAAAGGATAATAAAAAAATGTTTTTACAAATATATTAACGATAAAGGAAGGGTAAGATCAGTCTTTGCTCTTTATTAGATGCAGGAAGGAACTTGGTAACTGCAGATGAGGAGAAGGCAGAGGTGCTTAATGCCTTTTTTGCCTCAGTTTTTAGTGGGAAGATGACTTGCCTTCAGGAAAACTGCCCTCTTGGGTTGGTCAATGGTATCAGGGAGCAGAATGGTCCCTCTGTTATTCAGGAGGAGGCAGTCAGAGAACTGCTGAGCTGCTTATATGTTCGTAAATCTATGGAACCAGATGGGATCCATCCCAGGGTGAGGAGGGAGCTGGCAGATGAGCTTGTGAAGCCGCTCTCCATCATTTACCAACAGTCCTGGCTCACTGGTAAGGTTCCAGATGACTGGAAGCTGGCCAATGTGACACCCATTCACAAAAAGGGTAGAAAGGAGGATCCTAGTAATTACAGACCATTCAGCCTGAGCTCAGTACCAGGCAAGATAATGGAGCAATTTATATTAAGTGCCATCATGCAGCACTTACAGGATGGCCAGGGTATCAGACCCAGCCAATATGGGTTTAGGAGGGGTAGGTTGTGTTTGACCAACCGGATCTCCTTTTATGACCAAGTGACATGCCTGGTGGATGCAGGAAAGGCTGTGGATGTTGTTTATTTGGACTTCAGCCATGCCTTTGACACTGTGTCCCACAGCACACTCCTGGAAAAGCTGGCAGCCCACAGCTTGGACAGGAGCACTCCCTGCTGGGTTAAGAACTGGCTGGATGGCCGGGCCCAGAGAGTAGCGGTGAACGGTGCTGCATCCAGCTGGGGCCAGTTGTAGTGGGATAGAATATAAGAAAATAAAGATAGTGTAGAAAGTAATCTTTTCCCTAAGGAGTTGCTGCTGGGCCAGTTATCAAAGATTAGGAACAGAGCTGACTTTAACAGGCCACAGCTGTAACCAACGAGAAGAAGAGTGCTATAAAAGAGTGGGGTGGCTGATTAGGAAGGGAACTGGAGTCACTTGGCTGCTTTGTGAGGAAGAAAGAGTCAGTGCTCTGAGAAGCTGCCCACGAGAAAACACCAAGAAAGTATGAAACTTTTGTGATAAGGAGGCAACAGTATGGAACCCCTGCAATAAGATGACAACAGCCAGTACCTCAGGGGCCCCTGCTGGGGCCAGTTCTGTTCAATGTCTTCATTGGTGACGTGGATGAGGGAATTGAGTCCTTCATTAGTAAGTTTGCCGATGACACTGAGTTGGGAGCATGTGTTGATCTGTTGGAAGGGAGAAGGGCTCTGCAGAGAGACCTGGAATGGTTGGATGGATGGGTAGAGTCTAGTGGGATGGAATTTAATAAGTCCAAGTGTCAAGTCCTGCATTTTGGCCACAATAAAGCAGCATGATAGGCTGGGGACGATGTGGCTGAAGAGTGCCCAGGCAGAAAGGGACCTGGGGGTACTGGGTGACAACAGACTGAACATGAGCCAGCAGTGAGCCCTGGTGGCCAAGGAGGCCAGTGGCATCCTGGTCTGTATCAGGAAAAGTGTGGCCAGCAGGAGCAGGGAGGTCATTCTGCCCCTGTACTTGACACTAGTGAGGCTGCACCTTGAGTGCTGTGTCCAGATCTGGGCCCCTCAGTTTGGGAAGGACGTTGAGACACTTGAGCACATCCAGAGAAGAGCGACAAGACTGGTGAGGGGCTTGGAACGCAAGCCCTGTGAGGAACGACTGAGGGAGCTGGAGTTGTTTAGCCTGGAGAAAAGGAGGCTCAGGGGTGACCTCATCACTCTCTACAACTTCCTGAAAGGTGGCTGTAGTCAGGTGGGGATTCATCTCTTTCTCCAGGCAACAACTCTCAGAATGAGAGGACACAGTCTCAAGCTGCCTCAGGGGAAATATAGGCTGGATACTAGGAATAAGTTTTTCACAGGAAGAGCGATAAAATATTGGAATGGCCTGCCTGGGGAGGTGGTGGAGTCACCATCCCTGGATGTGCTCAGAAAAAGACTGGATGTGGCACTTGGTGCCATGGTTTAGCTAAGGTGTTTAGGGCATGAGTAGGACTTGATGATCTTGAAGGTCCGTTCCAACCTAGTGATTCTGTAATTGCCACTATACTCTAAGTAAGTGTACCAACAGTATTGATTTGATGTTTTTCCACTTCTACAGCCTCTCACTTCTTCATCCTGACCTGTATCACATCTGGAATGGAGACTGAAGATCTGTTTTTCTTATTTAGCATTGGAACGGGGTAGGATGACATACTAAGCATTCTTGTGATTGCAGCTCTACAAGCACAGAGATGATAAGCATTGCCCCTGCCCAGCTGAGCTCTCTGTCAGTGTATCTCCTGGAGCAGGTCCCTCCTCAAATATGAGAAATACAAAACTTTCATGAGTACAAATTAAAATTGAGGAAATTAGGATTCATAAGGCCTCTAAATTTTGAAACAAAGAGGAAAGGAGTGTCAAATATAGAGGAAATGGTAGGAATTTTTCCTCATGCTTTTGATGATGGGATGCTGAGGAGAAAATTCATTCATACATCATAGGAGTTTTATGGTTTTTTCTAAATGAATAGTAGAATTATATGGGTTATGCAGATCAAATCAGACAGATATCTTTTTCCTGCATTCCCTCATTTTGGTAAATGATGATAACCACTCCTGAAACTCATGGTCAAAAGATAATGGTAATAAAATGCTTAGTCCTTACTCTATCTCACAAAAAATGATCAAAATGTACTAACATCAAAAAATTTTGATGTCAGTACTCCTAACATCAAAAATGATGTTAGGGGTATCAAGTAATCAAAATGGGATTGGATCTGAGTGATAAAACTTTAGGCAAGAGGACCATCAGATTTAATGAAATGAACAACTTATCACTTCCTTTTCTGATTTTTGATTTGTTTGCTATAGCATCTTTTTGCCAATTAGTGCAATTGCTACAGGGTAATTCTTACGCTATGAATAAAGCAGCATGATCAAACTCTACAGAATAAAAATGGTTATTTAGGAAAAAGAGGAAAGCTGGGGACATCTAATGTCCACACTAAAATGAAATGCTTCAGTGACCATTGTAAGGCTTAAATGTGGCTGTAATGTGTTTATGCCACATGACTTTAAACATTTTAGGGGAATCTGTGTTAAAGAGGTTCCCTTAGATACTATCCTAAATCTGTTGAAGAAGGAAGTATGGTCTGTTGTTTACAGCACAGGACTCTGAGTCAGAGGATGTAGATTATGCCCCCTCTACTGATAACTACTGACTGCGGCTTCCTCATCTTTAAGTTGGGAAATAGTACTTAGCTAGACATAGGTAACAAGGAGACAAGTCATTAATACTTATAACATTGTAATTGTAATAATCAGAATAAAGCCTTCAGGAGTACTGGTTTTTTAAGAGATCTGTGGGAAAGAAGCCAATCACTTGTTTGAAGTTCTGGAAACCTGTTCTTAAGACAAAGTGAAAAATTCCTCTGGTGCGTTGATGGACGTTCAGGAATGCAAAGCACCAGTCATTCCCTTCATTAAGCAAGAGCCATCTAAAGGTCACTGGGGCTCTAAAGTAGAACTATGATCTCATAGCTGCAGTTTTTGCCCTTCCCTGTTCACACCCTTTCTGTGTTTATGAGTGTTATGCTGGAAGGTATTGATGGCTTCTATCTTCCATAGATAGGCAGCCATGTATCTTGTAGTGATGCGCAGGCTAACTATACTCCAGAAGGTCTTGATATTGGAAACTGTCCAAAGTTAAAAGTATATCTTAAGATTGATCAGAATGTGAGCTGATGAGGGAGGAGGTTTTCCCTGAACAGGAAAGTGTGGCCAGTGCAAGGCTAACTCAAGCTAAGAGATCAAAATACAAGTGTATGTGGGCAGTAAAGCCTTAAGAGAAAACAGGCACTGAGGAACTCATCCAGCTAGGAGGATGGCATGACTGCCTACCCTTTGTGTTCATTGTAGGATAAAAATACCTTTTTTTTAATGTAAAATTAAGTCAATTATGACTTGGTTTTGATTGAGCTGGGGGTTTACTTGGTGCAGGCGTGCTAGAAACTGTTAACATATAGTTGTATGACTATATATAAACTATAGACTATATAACATATAGTCACATTTTGTGACTACAGCAATCTGGCAGAGCTCCAAGGGCACCCACTTGGGCCCCACTGAAGGTGACTGGATGCCACAGAGTGAGGACAACTCCATCATCCCCTTCCCTGTGCCTGGGAAGGCCTGGTTGCTGTTGCCACAGCATCTTTGGATTGCATACAGGAATGTTTAATACTGGACAAGCTGCCCCTCCCAGTGGTGACAGGAGTGGTTAAGACTGATTTCCCAGGCTCTACCCTTTTCCTCTTATGCACCACCACTTTAGACATTCACAACAAAGACAGCTCTGCTTAGTACAGAACACTTTCAGAATGGAGTGATCTCCTGCTTTACAGCAAAACTCATCATCTGCTGCAACATGAGAACAAATATGTAATTTTAAAAGCACTTTTACCATTCCTTTTATTGTGTCATCACCTGGTGACTTATGAAAATATCAGGCTTGTAGGCTTAGCTGCATGGAAAAAGGGGGAGATGAGCACAAGTGCTGAATATTCCCTTTTGGTCCCCAGACCAGCCAGCCTGGCAGGCTGAGTGCCTGTTTCACTCCTCTGAGCCATGCTGGGCTGAGTCAGCAGAAAGCAGGCGTGATGTGAACAGCTGATCCATGACTACACAACACGAGAATCCGTACCTTTTGCTGCCAATAGAGACATTTCAACTTTTGCTACAGAGAAGCCCCTTTTCACTTTATTTTAAGGCAGCAACCCTTAGGGTGGGTTGAGAACAGGACCCTGTGAGGCATTACATGCCTGTCTGCTGCACCACCTTTCTCAAGGCCACCACTGTCCCTGCCATATCACAGCCTGTGTTCCCATCTGGTGAGGTTTTCCCTTGCCACAGACAAGCTCTGCAGTCACATTTGAGTGCTCGAGGTCACTGCCTTCCTGGGGTGCTGACCCTCTGACAGCCAGGGGTTTATCTGGGGAGAGAGCACTGCGCCCTTCTCCCCACAGGCAGCTGTCCCGGGGATACCAAACCCTGCATCTCATGGTCCTAAATAGTCTAAGAGGAGGGGATGAGTCCATCAAGGTTTGAATTACATTTTGTACTGTTTTTTGAAATTGTTAATCAGGAGCTGTAGCTGGACAGGTATGATTAAGTAATTGCATAGTGAGCATCACATGGTGCCAAACTCTTTTCGGTGGTGCCCAGCAACAGGGTGAGGAGCAATTGCCATAAACTAAAACACAAGAAGTTTCTCATCAACAGGAGGAAAGGCTTCACATTCAGTGTGGCTGAGTACTGGAACAGGCTGCCCAGGGCTAGTGTCTGGAGACATTCCAAACCCACCTGGATGTGTTCCTATGTCACCTGCTCTAGGTTACCCTGCCTTGGCAGTATGAAAAATGCCAATTACTTGGTTTTTTTTAAGATTTTAAAAGTTTAATAGTAATAAAATTGTTATAAAAATAGTAATAGAATTAGAGTAATAATAATTTGGACAATTTGAATTAGGACAATATGAGACAAAGAGTTACGGACATCCGGGCACCTTTTTCTGGGCAGCACGAGCCCGAAAAAGGATCCCTGTTAACAAAGGATTAACCCTTAAAAACAATAGCCTGTTGCATATTCATACCCTTCATACACGATGTATAAACTCCATTCAAATACAGGATTCTGTCTGGTCATTGTCAACTTCTTCCTCTGAATCCTAACAGCGCCTTTGAGGCGGGAAGAAGTTCGTTTCTTCTGTTAAGAGGGCAATAAATTCTTTATCTCTGAAAGATTTAGGTGTCCTGTGGCTGCTATCTCGCTGCGAGTCCGTTCTTTAAAAAAAAGTATCCTACATAGCATAGTTTCTATTTTAACATTTTTTATAACTTAAAACTATATTTAACACACTACTTAAGAGAATTAATACAGCATTACTGTCTAACACAACACATATAATATTCATTTTAATATTTGCAAAAAGCCGATCATAAAATACACATTTTTCACAGCAGGAGTGCTGTACTAGATCATCTCCCTTCCAACCCTAGCGATCCGGCTGCTCTGTCTGCTTGCACGCTTGGCTAACCTTTTGTTCTGAGAATAAAATAATCCCAAAACGGTCTGTCCGGACAAGAGCCACTACGAGTGAGGACGCCAGAACCCAGCAGACTCCAGACTCAAACTAAGGGAAGAAGTGCGCCTGCAGATTTATTAGCACCACAAGCGACAGATAGAACCACCAAATAGGAACTTGATTACTAGTTAATAAGAAAGTTATTCAATTTAGAACCAGTAAACGCTGATGCCTTTGTTTATTAAGATGTGTAAATAGCATAAAGTTTTGATGACGGGTGATCCTGTCTTTCGCGGGTCACCACCCGCTCCCTCGTTTGGCGCAGACCGCGGCCGGGCGCTCCCCGTCAGGAGCGGCTCCCCGTCAGGAGCGGCTCCCCCTCAGGAGCGGCTCCCCCTCCGGGGGCGGTGCGGAGAGAGCGGCGCGGGAGGCGGGCCAGGGCGCGCGCGTGCGCGGCGCTCCCGGAAGCGCGGCGGCGGACCGGGAAGGGGAGCCCGGTGCTGCGGCGAGGAGCTGCGGCGGTGTCGGTGGCGGCTCTGCCCGCCCGCCCGGCGTCGGCCATGACGAACTTCATCTCGGTGCAGCTGAAGAAGGCCTCGGAGGTGGACCTGGCCAAGCCGCTGTGCAAGTTCATTCAGCAGAGCTACCCGGGCGCCGAGGCGCAGGCCGAGCACTGCCGGGCCGCCGAGGAGCTCAGCAGGCTCCGCAAGAGCGCGCTCGGCCGCCCGCTCGACAAGCACGAGAGTTCGCTGGAGACCCTCCTCAGGTAGGGGCCCCCCTCCCCCGTTATCTCTGGGTTCCTCCAGCTCCCCCAGCCCTGATTCCCAGCGGGGCCCCGGCGCCGGCTCCGGGCCCTGGGCGTGGCGGAGCCGGAGCCAGGTGCGGGCGGGCCCAGGTGTGGGCGGCCTTTCCTGCCGGCAGGAAGCGGCCGGGGCTGCCGGGCCGGCTCCGGCGGCCTGTGGGATGCAGGCGCCCCGGCGCTCGGGTGTCCTGCAGCATCCCGGTGTCCCCGGCCCTCGCCGCGCCGCTCGGGTGTCGTGGGGTGTCACATGATGGCAGCGCAGGGAGGGGAAGGCCTTGTCCCCATCATCATCCCCTTCCCAGTGTTTGTGTCGTGCCAGTAGCTCTTAGGTGTACGTAGAAATTGTAAAAGCAGAGAACGTTAAGGGTTTGGAAGAGAGTTTAAAGATCATCTAGTCCCACCCCCCGCAGCCGACAAGGGTAGGGACACCTCGCCTAGACCAGGTTGCTCAAGGCCTTATATCCAGCTTGGCCTTGAACAGTGCAGGGCTGGGGCATCCACAACCTCCCTGGGGAAATCCCTCTACCAGTGTCTCAGCTCCCTCACAGTAAAAAGTTTCTTTGAATGTAAATTTTCCTTCTTCCAATTTGTACCCATGACAGACCATTTTGTTTTCCATATAGGGTTGGTGTTTCTTTCTCTTCAGTGTTACCTTTTGCTATTACAGCTTTCTTTTCACTTCCTGTTCAGTTCTGTGTGTGGATTTGTTTTTGTGTTTTGTTACCAGCGTGATTTCCTTTTGTTTTCTATGTTTAGCAGCTTCTTAATGTATTTGTGAAGTCACATCCTTTCTTTTTTTCTGCTTCACACTTTCTGATAGTTTGCTATCAGGAAGTTTAATAGAGTTTCTGTGGTGCTGGAGTTACCATAGGTTAGGTGAGCAAAAGATTCATCTGTGCCTTCTGCCTGGTGAAGTGCATAAAGCCTGCAATAGGACTAACAGCTCCATTGTCCTACCTCCCTAAAACACTTAGGGATTGCAATGTTGAGAAGAAAGAGAAGGAGCTACTGGAGAGGGTCCAGAGGAGGGCCACAAAGATGATTAGGGGTCTGGAGTATCTCCCTTACAAGGAGCTGTGCCTGTTTAATCTGGAGAAGACTGGAAAGGATTGTATTAGTGCAGAGAGTGGTTACCTCAAAGGTGAGTTTTGAGAGGATGGTGCTGGTCCCTTCTTAGTGGTGCCCAGTGACAGGATGAAGAGTAGTGGCCATAAGTTAAGGCACAAGAAATTGCACCTCAACATGAGGAAGAAATTGCTTATGTTGAAGGTGACAGAGCATGGGAACAAGTTGTCCAGGGAGGATGTGGAGTCTCCATCTCTGGAGACGTTCAAAACCCTCTTAACAAGTGCCTTGCCAAAAAGAAGGCAAGTTTTGTGAAATAAGTTACTGATGATTATCAATCTTTCATTGGGTATTTGGGCTGTAAAAGCTCTGACTGCATTGATTGTGTTTTACAGTAGCTTTGTAGTTCCCTGTTCTATTTCTATCTACTGCTGTGTATGTTTTGAAGGTACTTGAGTTTATGCCTTTGAAGGTCGGGGAAATTTTGAGTATCCGTGAACTGAAAGCGTAACTTTGCTACCCAAATTAAAAAGCAGATTATGTTTCCTTGGAATTGAGCTTCAATTGAGCATGCTGGAATCGAGCTTCCTTTTCTGAAGGTGCCAGTCGGGTTTGTTGTTAGTCTCTGTCTGAAATCCCCGTCTGGCCCAGCCGCATTGTGCGCCTTCACCCGAACAGTTGCTCTGCGGCACCAAAAGAAGGCAGCCCACTTTTCAGTTCTGATCCTTACACCTTTTCTGGAAGGGAGAATGTATGCATGGCATTCTGAGCAACTTGAATGAGTTCAGTGGAGGGTCAGACAAACATCAGAGATGGCGCAAAAATAAATAAATAAAAGCAGTGTTTTGGAAAGCCAAGAGGCTGAGCAGGACCTCCCTCTTTCAGAGCCAGCCAATTATTAAATGAATTTATCCATAGTATACAACTTCACCTCAGGTTTTCCCTCTGAATAATCAAGGGAAACCACTTGCAATTGTATAATTACCTAATTACCAGCTTTGAGTCAATTCCATGTGCAGTGATCTGTTCTCTCTGCTGGTGATTGGTGATCAGCAGATGAATTTACCTGGCCCAGATGCTCTTGCAGTAGACTGGAGCTGTTGGATGTAGCTCTGAACTGATGTAAACATGAAGTGATATCCCTCCCATGCAGAAATTCCTCTCTTAAAACTTATGCATTTTTTAATTGTATTGCTTGAGAATATTTGTTCTTTTTATAGTGGAAGTGAGATAAGATGAAGGTCTGAATTAACTATAGGTTAGTAAAGATAAAACAATCAGATGCATATTTTCCCTTATTTCTAACAAGTTATGCATGTTTGGTCCATGTCTGACCATTTATATTCATTACAGTTGCTAGAAAATAATTTTGCTCTTACTCTGTAAGAGTATTCTGACATATATTCTCTTAATTATTCTGTAAGGCACAGTTATTTTAATATTATATATAACTGTCTGCACATCCAGAAGTTTGAAGTGTCCAGCTGAGATACACAAGTGCCTAAATGCCTTGTGTTTCCTCTGAAAATCTCTCTGCCTTTCTAACTTCCAGTGTTTTCCTGTTGGTATGTAAGAGCAATACTCAGTCTTTATGTTTAATTTCATTGAAGTTGGAGTTTAAAACATTGTTGGTGAAGTAAAGTTAGAAAAACTAATTAGAACATTGCATACCATTTGCATAGTTTTACTTCCTTGTGGCTTTTTATAGACCGTAATACGTAGTACAGCATTGTAGACCATTTAACTGTTGAGAAATGAGGGCTTAGTCTTCTGCCAACTAATCTAGGATTTGCCCATGGTTTTGTAATTTCTAGAAGCCTTGTTTTGCTGAGTAGTCACTACAGACTTTTTTTTTCTTTGTGGAAGAAATGAGCCCTGTTGGAGCCACATTTCCTAGACAAGCATTGACCAATAAAGCTTGAAAGCGTGTGGTGTGCTGTTGTTCAGCTGCTGAATGCAAACACTTCTCTTGGAGAAGCATTTGAGAGAGACATGCCCCTTCTCACTGGGTAACTGGGAAAGACCTCAGCCTGCTTCCAAGCTTTCTTTGTTTTGTGAGAATCTGAGTGCTCTGAAGGTGATGTAAGTGAGCTTGGTACAGATGTTTCCCCTTAAATTCTGTCGTAGCAGATTTGATTTAGTGGTGGTTTTCTTTTTTTTTAAGTTCTGAGTATAATTATAGCTTCAAGGGATTCTTGTTTCCTCCAATATTAAAGATAGCCTGGATTTTTTTTCCTTTTTCTGGAGACATAGAATATTGGTGCAAGTTTAATTGGTTTAATTTTGCTAACAACTCCTGCAGTTTTGTTTTTTTTTAAAGAAAATCAGGAAATAGAAGTGGGGGTGGGAGGAGTGCATGGTTTTATTTTGAATGCTCAAATTCCCATAGGGGTGAAAGTCGCAGTTGTGATTTCTAGCTGTGAGTTCAGGACTGGTTCTTATCTTAAAGAGCAAAGACATCTTTTTGATGTTCTTTTGAAGGAGATTTTTCTTTATGATTCTTTGGAGGAGGCACAGTATTTGAGTTTAATGCAGTACATAAATTTTAGTTAAATTCTAATTTAAACCTTGACTTCCTACTCATTTGATGACCCCTTTTTACTGGCATTTAGGAGTGTATAATGCTAATTTTGATGAGAGATTGCTGTATTTTGAGCACTAGATCTGTGTTGCTGACATGTGCCCCCCCCCTTTCACTGCTGCAGTTGTAGTTCCTCACTGGCACAGCCAGACTCACCACTCCTCTGTGTTGTGCCCTGTGTTCTCTGTATCTTGATAGTTTAAATTACTGTAAATTTAGTTTTAAATTATACCTTTATATTTACAGTCATCTTTTGTGTGTAACTGACTTGTGCATCCATTGTGGCTTTTCCTTCTGTAGTTACTTTCTAGTTTTCTACTGATGGTTTTGTGCTGTTCTATGGTTAACATCTTCATTTACCATTTTTATATGTTTACTTTTATGCATACTGTTATATTTATACCGTTTATATTTATAAATCTAAAAAACTATGTGGCTGTATTCTGGGATTTTTTTTTGTCTGCAGAGTTTGAAAGAGCTCTTAAACTTGAGTAGATTTTCAAGTTCTCTAATAAGAAGAAATAACATCACATCTCTTTAAAATAGTAAAGAAAGCAGCGACATAAATTCTGAACTTGTTTAAAACCAACCAAACAAAAAGCCCTTTTTAGGAGGAGTTATACACCTCTCAGGCTTATTTTGTCTGTGGTAGTGTTGACACAAAGAATAGTCTGTTTGCAGGGAGCCAAGGCTTGGGCACACCCGGCTTCACAAGGACATTTGACAAGCTTTGCTCCTTTACTCCATCCTCATGGCAGATGAGGACAGTGTAATTGTGGAATGTGGGAGGACAGCTTGGCTTTAGTGGCAGCTTTTAGTTAACAAATTAAACTGAGTCAAGAGGAGACAGCATGCAAATTCTCCTTTTCTTTGTGATACTAAGTTAAAGCAAGTGTGTTGAGACCGGACCAGGGCAATGGCAGAAGTATATTTAAATATATAGTTGCAGTAATCTTCAGGGCTAGTTATTTTTTTTAACTATACCTTTCATAAAGTTGGTAAGTTGTTTAATCCTGATAACATTGCCATCACAGTAAATATTTGCAGACTTTTTTTAGCCTTACAAGCAATTTCTTTCAATTCATTTATTGGTGGAAGTCCTGTTGCTGTTGCAGATTATTGTAGTTTTTGACGTGGCTTGGTATATTGTGTCTTAAATTGCAGTGGCTCATTTGAAGTCAGAAACCTGTAGTCTGATATACATTGGCAGATACAATTAACTGAAGAATACACTAACACTGTTTTTATTGTATATGAGTTTTGAAAATTTTTCTTGAATTTTTAAACAAACATTTATTGTCTGTACAACACAGGTCTTGTACATGCATCTCATGCCTGTATCTGTTGTGATCAGTATTTAATAGTGAAAGGAGCTGGGAACAATGTTAGTCCTGTTTCATAGACTGTGAAAACCATTACTGCAAGGTGATTTATATATTGGGAATATAAATTCTTTATAAAACAATTTTCCCAATATAATGTTAAGCATATAGCTGCATGGCCAATGGTACAGGAAGAGTATAGGAAACAGGCTTCACATGTTATGTGTTCTTAGCAGTTAAAGGGTTTCATGTTCTGCATCTAGCCTGTCACGTTTAACAAATGGTGAAGGTGTAGGTCACCACTCAGGAAAACTTGGAATTCCTTACTGTTACCTGAATAGATTGGGAGGGACTGTGCTATATCCAGTACATTATCTTTCTGGCATCCTTTCCTAAACATCTTCCACTGTCACTAGTCAAAATATTGTAATGTAGAAGTTATGGGTTTAATTCACTGTGACTACTCAAATATATTCCAGTGAAAATTAAGTTGACAACTAAAGAATTTTATCAATGATTGGTCTCTCCAACTGGTACTGTGCAAGGCAAAGGGCATCTATTTCAAAAACATTGAAATTGGGTTATAATGGTAAGATCAGGAGAGTACACTGTAGCATGTTAATATTATGTTAAATGCTGTACTTAATTTACTTTTGCAGCATGACTTAATGTACTCATTGTCTACCTGTATGTATACAGGGACTCCTTTGCATGGTGCTCTTTTCTAATCCACCATCCATGAGGCAGTGATATCTGGATCAGCTTTGTCTGTGATACTGTTTTACTTCTGACTGAGACAGGGCTCCCATGTTATCTGTGAAAAACTACCTCCTGCTGAACTTGTTCTTCTACTGAAAGAATCTCTTTATACAGGAACTGTCCATCCTGCAAATCCTCCATTTCTACAAATGAGCTTCTTAACTTAGTTGTGTGTAGGATTTTAGTGCCCTTCTCCCTACTTTATATGCCAGTTTAATAAACCAAAACTGTTAATTTCATTTATCTAATAGCTGTGTGATTCTTTTATGTCTTTTTTTTTTTTTTTTGTAGATACTATGATCAGCTGTGTGCAATTGAACCAAAGTTTCCATTCTCTGAAAATCAGGTAAGAAGACTGCCAAACCAGTTACTGAATCATGGCACCTATGATGTGTGACTTCCAAGCCTGTACCTAATCCTCTAATGAGTACTTTTATTGAACAAGACAGCTAATCTCTCTGAGCCTGCCTTATTTTCCTAATCTCTGTTTATTTTCTAGTCCGTGCTCACATACAGTCTATGCTGAGACTTCACCTCTAGTGGACATAATTGCCTTTGTTTTACAGATTGAGAAGCATTTTGGCTTTGGCTAGGTGATCACTGTGGTCTAGGGCAGAAAGGGTTGGGCTCTGCTGATTCCTCTTCAACTCTCTGCTTTCCAAGAAGTCTATTTCATGCTATGTTCTAAAGGATTTTAAATTCATAATTTCTATGGGAAAACCTATAGAAATGGATGAAATCTGATCTTTGTTTTCTGAAGCAGGAGAGATGTTTCCTTTACAACAGAATAATCCATTTAAGAGCTTATTGCTTTATTCCTGCCTCTGCATGACATAGTTTTTATATAGGTATAGTGTTCATTAGGGTTTGGGGTTTTTTCTTGCCATATTTCTTTAGAATCATGTCTCTAGAGGGACATGATTCTAAAGAATTCAGCTGAACTTCTCCCTATTGAAGGCTTCTTCAGGTGGAGACTGGAATAGATCTGTAGGCTCCTGTATTTTGTTGGAGAAAAGTGTGGGTTTTCTTTCAATGTGTTTACAAATATGGCAGAATTTATATTTCTTTATCAACAAATCATACTTAAATGGTAATATTATGATCAAAAGGAGAAACTTTCAGTCTGACAGGTTATAAGTAATGTTAATCTGTTTCTAACTTCTACGTGAGTTTTGCATGTAGCTGCATTTGCTTGCAGCCAAGAACTGCACATTGATTTTCAGTGAGCAAATCCTTTGCTATGGTAATTTGCAAACCCTGAGACAAGGAAAACTGGAAAACTTAGACAGTAAGATCTGCATGTCTGTAAACTGTTCCACCTAAAGGGAGAAATAGTCAGTGGAAGCAGCAATGCATCTGCGGACCAGAACATCCTGCACTAGCACTGCTGCTAGAGGAAAATACACTCTCAAGCAGTACTGTAGCTCTTTCTGAAGTGATTCTCCCCAAGCACTTTAAACTGAGGAAGTTTGCCATCTTTTCTGGTTTGATACCAGTTGCCTACAATTACTTGATCAGGTGAAAAAGGAATCGAATTGTAGAACTTGTAAGCAGATTCAATGAAGTATTTGCATTGCCTCTGAAGTATATGCTGGAAATATAAATAAAACACACTGTTTCTACCTCCATTCTCTTTCCTGAGGGCATTTCCTGATAATGCTGCTATTGAATTCACTCATAATAATGAGTGGATTTTGGTATTTCACAACAGATCCAAATACACAGATAATTTGGCACACTGAAAACTACCTGGTTGGGTGGTTTCCTTAAACTGTGATTGTACCAACCCATCAGGCTTCCTGGGAGAGGAGAAATTGTTCAGAAACAAATTTATCTGTTGCTCAGAATATGAACAGAGCTGAAAAATGTTTCTGACAATTTCTGTCTTGTCTACTTGAAATGTTTTGAGCAAACTAACAGAAAGGAAAAAATGTAGCATAATTTCGTTTTGAATACTTCTTGATGATTTCCTGAAACTTCCAGAATGTTTGTAACGTTCCAAGAAGTAAATGAAGGGTTTTATGCAATTAGAATATGAGGGCTAAATATATAGATTTTGGGGTATTTTAAGATTATATTTGATTTTAGAGGTAAAGATGTTTGTTTTTCACCACTTCCAGGTCTGTGTAACATTTACGTGGAAAGATGCTTTTGACAAAGGATCGCTTTTTGGAGGATCTGCCAAATTGGGTATGTGAATGTACCAAAAAAACAAGTATTAATGATGCTAAACTTTGAGAATATTTTTATGTAGTTGAATTAATGTCTTTCTAGCATTCTAAACCTAGCTTTCAAATTAATTCAGCTGTATTGGTGACAAATTAATCACTTCAACATTGATAATGAACAAGTAAGCACCATGCAAAAAATTTTTACAAAGTTGAGATTTTATATTAGATTTCCAGAGGCACAAATAGATGTGCATTCTGATAGTAGTTGTACTGTCTGCTTCTCAGATGTCTTCTGGGAACAACTCCAGTTGATAGTAATCAGAATTGTTCATGTTAACATTAAGATCCAGTAGATTTTGGGTAATGCAGCTCTTCCTGTTCTAAATGAGTAAGATGAAGAGTGCTTAGGAGTGAGTGAGTCCACTCCAGAAGAGGAGTGATGGTAGCTGGCTTCCGTAACACAGTCTTGATACCACATTTTCAAGAGAGTAGAATTATTTCCCTGTACTCTAAAATTACTCTTCTATCACTCTTTTTTGAAATATTTTCATACTGATTTAATCACTTGGGAAGAAAAAAAATTGTATTTTTTTCCCATGAACATAACGAGTTTGAGTCTGATTTGTTTAGTCATAGAGGGACAATCCTGCACACAAATTCAGGGTCATGAAATGGATCTGGGACACTTGCCAATATAGAAGTAAGACTAAATCCTTTGAGTGAGTGAGGAGTGGTTCAGTTGTGTGTCATCATTCTTTAGTATTTCTATTTATACCTAAGTGTTCATCGTGATCAGCATTGCAAGATGACCATTGCAATTTTGAAGTTCCAGACAAAGCCTGAAAAAGATGTTTGAACTTTACTCTGGTTTTATTTTTATTAAAGTTTTTGCCTGCTTTATACAGGCAAACAGTTAACAGTTGCTCTCTGTTAGCAACTACTGGAAATCTTTGCAGTTTTCTATGTTCTGAATACACATGCTAACAGTTGCACTTGTGTAAACTATATCTGTAACAATACACCTATGCATACCTACTCAGTTGATCCTTGCTTTCTGTTCCAACTGTTCTAAGTCCTGGATAATTGGGAACCTTCCTGAAGATGCTTTGGTTTTTTTTTCTCAGAATTTGTCTTGTTCTTTCTTCTTTGGGCCTAATATTTAATGAGGATTGAATCTGTTTATTTGTAAAGTTCAGAATGTTTAGTTATGATGTAAACATAGTCTGTGAATCACTAGAGATCTGTAATAATTGTGAGAAAAAATCAGTAACTATAACAATGATGATTACTGTAACAATTTGAATAAATGTGATGTTACTGCAGCTTGAGGAAGCTTGCTTGTCTGCAGGTTAATTATATGCTAGTCTAAATAATCTGTGAGGTAGATGGCCAAAAATTTATGCAGCAGTCTGTGTCAAATATCAAAGAAGTTTTTAACTGAGATGTGAGTAATGCTCAGTTAACAAGCAGTGGGATAAGGGTCATTCTGAAACTTTGAAGCAGATCTTGGTGGGAAGAAATTAACAAAAAGAGATCAGAATTGGTGGTGAGGTTTCTCAGTGTAATGCAAATTTATCAGTAATCAAGGAAGAAAAATTTCTCTGGACTTCTAAGAGGAGTTTCCATAGAAATTCAGCGTAAAACTCCTGAGACTTCTGTGGCAATAGGATGCAGGGATGCAACTTGAGAGTTCTGGCTCTTGCTGTGGTGCTGAACTGTTTGCTTCCCACCTTCCCTGGATCCCAAGTCTGTATCACAGTGGTAGCTGACAGATACTGTGACTGCTTAAAAAGTGACTGAGTTCACGGCATGACACGTAATCTGAAATATATTGACTAAGTTAATGGGTAGTGCGTAAACAGATGAGTCTGTGGAAAATCTGTATTGCTATAGTAAATCACACATGAGGTGCGGTCCAGAGTATAAAGTAATTCTGCACTTCAGAAACTTTCAAGCCATATTTTCTGTTCTGTCTTGAGTTTTAGTCTTTTCCAAGTCTAAACAACTTTTGTCTGAGTTCAATACCTTATTCTTAGAAAAATTCTGGAAAAATAAACTTAGAGAAGGGAGATGATCTAGGTAAAATAGTGACTGTGACAGTGTAACTCAGAAAAAAGTGGAAAAAATGGCATGTCAGATTTAGGCTTGCTTGCTGAAAACTTGGTGCAGGTTAGAGAGCACTAACATAGAAGCTTCAGAGAGGTGTTAGATAAATATGTAGCTGTTTAAGGAGGCTGGGTGTCAGTGAAATGAAAGAAATGTACATATTGAGTACCTTCATATTAATGATAACTGTACCTGGGTTTGTGAAATTGAAAATTCAGTAGTTGTCCATCCTCTGTTCTCCAGGAGGACTGTCTAGATACATTTTGACACTGATAGGAACTATTATCTACAGTATTTGTTTTTTTCGAGCACTTTCCTCGGGCAACTAACCTTTTGAAAGCAATTAATATTCAAAATGGTTCCAGTTCAGGTATTTCTAGTTTCAGAAGTGTGGGCTCCATCCTCTGGGCTGAAGAAGTACTGCAGGAATCGCTTTGAGCAGTCTACACTGCTGCCTAGTGAGATCAAGTTTTAACTAAGTAAATCCTTAACTGTTTCAGTACATGTATAAAGAAGATATTTTTCAGCATTTTCAGCCTGAAACAATAGCTTTAAAAGTGAAAATTTCCCTACATTTAAGTAGATAGAAAACAGAACAGGTCCTTGTAATTGGTCAGTTATTGCAAAGTGATTAATGTGTGGAAGTTTATATTTCAGATGACCACTTGGTAATGAATGCTTCAAGAGCCAAAAAGCTGCACTCTAGTTAGAAAGACTTGGAAATTATTTTGTATACATTTTCATGCTACTGCTTTTATGTTTTGTGTTGCTTTCTGTAGTTGCTCACATGGAAACATTTTGTGGTAATACTAAATTAGACTTTACAGTCTTCAGATTGAAGATGACTTCAGCTTGAAAAGTTCAGTAGGATTGGGGTTTTGTTTGTTTGTTTTTACTTGAAACTGTTGATACCTTTGCTGATAAGAGTAGTGTTGGCCTCATGTGTAGGATGCTAGAGAACTGAAGTTTATTTTCTTAACAGTCTGGCTAACTGTCTGTCTTGCCTGCAGCTCTGGCAAGTTTGGGATATGAGAAGACCTGTGTTTTGTTCAACTGTGGAGCATTGGCAAGCCAGATTGCAGCAGAGCAGAATCTGGATAACGATGAAGGACTAAAAGCTGCAGCTAAGCACTATCAGGTACGGAGGCTCCCTGCTTCTGCTTATGAATTCAGAATTCATACTATTAAAACATAAAACAAGTATCTCTCAATTTTAAAACAATATGTTAAAATATATATGTACATATTTTTCTGCTCTTAATTGCAAAGATGGATTGGCTGTGTACCTTATCTTGTGTCAGATTTGTTTATCAGATTTGGAGGATATAATTCTATAAAGTTCTTCATACTCCTTTCTTCAAATGAGTTGGTAACTAAACCTTCAGCTTAAGATTTAATAATTTTAGCTAGTATAAATTTTAGTTTTCACAAGTATTACAGTAATAATCTGACGTCTTTCTGGAATGAATTAAAATTTTAGGCTGTTAAGTGTAACCAATATACCATTATTTATAGTCTGTCATGATAATGGTCTCATTAGTGGCTGCAAGTGACTACAAGAACAAGAGGTCACAAGGGGTTGTTTTTAGTGGCTAAACAATAAAATGGTAGACCATACACCAAAGAAACCTTAAAAAAAATTATATGTATTATATTTGTTAGTGGGAAAATGTATATGAAAAGAATGTGTGATAATATATTATTTTGTTTTATTTAGTTTGCTAGTGGTGCTTTTCAACACATTAAAGACACAGTTCTGTCAGCCTTGAATCGAGAACCTACAGTGGACATCTCTCCAGACACAGTTGGGACTCTCAGTCTTATTATGCTGGCTCAAGCCCAAGAAGTCTTTTTTTTGAAAGCGACAAGAGGTATGTTTTAGTTTTTGGCTTGTGTATTTAAAGGCATATTACAGCTTTCCCCAAAAACTTAGAAGTGTGTTAAGTTACTAAAAGCCTGTCAAGGGTGTTTCTTGCCTTTTCTGATCCTTCCCATGCTCCTTGCAGGTCATTAAACACAAAATACGGATGTCTCTTAAGAATTTGTCTAAGGTTCACCTGACAGTGCAGTTCTCCTATCTGCTTTTTTATGTTCTTCATCTTTACAAATGATATTACTGAATTATATTTTTTCCCTTTCCCCCTTGAAGACAAAAGACTCTCTGAAGTAACTGAGAGTACTAAAAATGGTGCATAAGTACTCCCCTACTCCTCTGTCTAGGGAGCGATTTCACAAGAATTTAGAAAGAAATGCCTGTGCTAGAAACCAATGAGATTTTCTAAGAGTTGAAGGGAAACAAATTCTGTTTGGCTGCTCCTGCTTTTAACAGAGAAACTCTTTGACCAGTTCTTTTAGAATGCCCAGTTGATCTCGGAAAGGGAAATTCTCCCGGTAGAGCAAAAAATTTTTTCCCTGGATATTAAGGGTTGATTGTGAAATTCACATTCAAAGTCTAGCTATCTTAATACAACTATTAGAGAACTTAGGCTTCAAAGAAATTTTCTGGGGAATGGTACTATCTTTGATACAAAATTTCTTACTCTTCTGCTCTTCTCTCTTTGTTCAGAAAAAGTTCTTCATCTAGAAGCTAAGGACATAGAGGTCAAATGTGATTGCCCACAAATGGGTCTCTCTCCTGACATTATTTGGAATACTTTGGAGGAAGACTTGGGTTATCTGAATTGCAATGTTTCTTGTCTTCATAGGGAAGATACTTGAAAACTCTTGTAGCCTTTCTGTCTTTAGGAGAAGCTCAACAAGAAACTGTTGTCCTTCAGACAGCTGATAAATTATGTTTGTTCTTTATCATGCTGGTAGTAGTATTTTAGTCTCTGGCTGTTTGGACATTGCTTTGAAATAAGTTAGTACAACAAATGCCCAAAATGTTTCCTTCAGGAACCGAGTCAGTGCTTCCCTCATTTTGCATGACAAATAGATTGTCATTGTCTTGATTTCTTCTTTTCCAAAACATGAAAAAGACAAAACAAGGCTAATCCAAGTCCCTGGTGTGCACAGTGACCTGCTGATTTTTGTGATTACTCCTAAGACCACAAGTCTGACAGTGTTTTAAAGATAGTAAGGCTGTAGATTTTGCTGTATTTAGGTTCATTTTTCTGGGGGGAAAGACATTTTCTGAAGGATCGTGTTTGACAACATGATTACCTTCAAAAAACTGTTTTTCAAGCACAAATCATTCGAAGTTAGATCTCAAAACAGAAATTAAGCTTCTTGCTGCATTGACTATTTACCTTACTTGGAATTTTTCTAGGCTTTCTTTCATATGAGATAGTCCATTTATCAGCTTACCAGCTACAATGATATTTCTGATAGAACCGAGTCTATTTAGAAGTTAAAAGAAAGTAGAAGTGTTGGCAAAAGCCAAATTGGTCAGTCATAACTAACTTTGTTACGTAACTACAGGCCAGTTATTTTAATTTCTGAGCCTTTCCTAATGTTTTCTTTAATTGTCTTTAAGTCTGAACAAGTTTGCTGTCCTGAATCAAGTCTTACATTGTAGCTGCAATATTTTAAAGATACCTGAATAAAAACTAAAGCTTCTGATGGTGAAAGATACGTTCTGAGTTGTCTGCGTGGACAAATGAGTCTCCTCTAACATTTTCTTTGTTAATGGAAATGTGGTTAGTATACCAGTATTTTTCCTTTCTTAATGGTCCAGCTATAGGAAGGAAAATGCAACTACTGCACATTTGGCGGGGCTAGAAAGGAAAGTTATTTAGGTGTTTTGTGTGGTTTGTACTGCACCAGACAGGAACATTCTAGCAAAGAAGAAAGGTAATATATCTAATAAGCTACTTTCTCTCAGCTTGTCCTCTAAATCCTGTTCTGCAGTGAAAAGATCTTAAGGCATACCTTAAGCATGTTTACTTCATAGAAGCTGAATATAGTATATCACAGCTCATGTCTGAAATCTTGTAGATAGATGTGTGAGTATGCTGGTATGAGCAGACCACTTGGGAATTCTTTTGGTCGAATTTTAGCAGATAAACATACTCTGCAGAATTCCTAATCTCCCAGAGTCATGCTTATCAGTGTGTCAGTACCTAAGGGTCACTGGGTGCTTGTTTCTAAGGGCAGCTATTTAGAGTGGACAGCCAGTGTTTGCACTGATTGCCTGCCTTATCTTGGAAGGCTGAATTGCTAGTGCAGGCCAGAGCTTATCTTTATCTCTTTTATAAAAGGAGATAATCTCCAGCCTGCACTAGCAATAGTGCATATCTCCTTTATAAAAGGAGATAGAGAGATGCAGAATGTTCCTATTCTAGCAGCTTTGGCTTCAGGAGCAGAATGATGATACGAGGCAGGGGATGCCGCAGCAGACAGGCACATGTGCTGATAGGAAGTAGTGGATATGACTTTGAGGAGTTGTGGTTATTTATGTCTAGGAGTGGTGTTTCTATATTTGCTGTAAGCTGACAGTGGTGTGGACTGCAATGGAAATGACCAGTCCCTTCCCTATTGCAGTTTTTCAGAGTCCTGACATGGAACTGGGTTAGGAGCAGATCCTGCTGAAAATAAAACCTATTTTGCTAACTAGATTTTAGCTAAATTCTTTTGGCTATTGCTGCACAAGTGCTTGTGCTGGCACAAGGAAGGGCTGAGAGCAAGCTGTGAGAGTTATGAGTAGGACTGTTGTGGCTTTTATTGGCAGCTTGCCATTGGTTTGAGGTAAAGCATCGCTATTAATCCTGCATAAATGCTTGCAGCTCCCAAAAGATTTCTTGTACAACTGACTGAACCTTGGGTGTCATAATTAAAGTAGAAATCCTGGAAACTGCTGCTGGATGTTGAGAGGGAAGAATGGGATCCCACCTTTGAGATGTAATATAAAGCTGTACACTTAAAATGCAATTATTGCTGTTTAAAGGTTAAATAATCAACTGTTCAGTTGTAAAAATTTATGATTGTCTTAATCGTTTTTTGGTTTTTTTTCTCCTTCTCCCCACAGACAAAATGAAAGATGCTATCATAGCTAAACTAGCAAATCAAGCTGCAGATTACTATGGTGATGCTTACAAACAGTGTCAATATAAAGATACTTTGCCCAAGGTTAGTAACTCATGGAAATAATGTGGGATATGTTGTTATTGTGAGTAACTCTTATTGTTTACAATGTACTTGCTGAAAGACACTTAAAATATGTATTCTCAAGCTGTTTTCAAGGAAAATGAACCTGTAATTTGAAAAACAGTGAAGAATCGAGGGGGCAAAAGAGTGTGGGTTTTTTTTAATAAGTAAGATCTTATTACATGAAGTGCATTTATTTGTAATGCATTTCATTAAAGTAAACTTGAAATGGTTATGGTATTATTTAGGGATGCATTCTTAGAATTTAATGCCTTACTAAATCTGTTTTCAAACTAACACTTTCTATTTGGGCTTAATTGGCTTCTTAGTCTCAGTGTTTCCATGTGAAATTTGCTCTCGTGTTGAGTACAGCATGACTACAGAGGTACTGTTCACTGACCTGTTAGTGACAAAAATGACTGGAAGTCAGTGTGTGTCTTCTGCCTGCTTTCTCTTACACTACCCCAAAGCAACTTTGAATGCTGTTGGTTTTGGAAGAGGTAGAAAGATCTTTCTCATGTTCCTTGAATGTTTCCCACATAGGTGTTATGTTCATGATGATTTTGACAGGTAGTGAGGTATAATACAGCCATTGCATTATCTTTTGTTGCTGTGTACCTTTCTAAGCTGTAGATCTGCTCCTTGTTCCAGTTGCAAAGTAATCTCTCAAGCGAGGTTATTTGCAAGAGCGTAAGGTTTGTTGGTTAACACCAGCTCTGAGAACAGTTCCATGTTTAGGAGTGTGCTGTGAAGGTTGATTGGATGTGTCGAACTCCAGTTGCAAGGCCTTTGAGACAGCTTTGTCTTCCAAATTTACCCTTTTTTAATGTTATTTTTTCATCTCTGGGGGAGCAGCAAATTTGCAGAAATGTGAAGAAGCAGGTTTTTGTATACTGAGGTCTTTAAAACATCAGTGTTTTAAAGTGTTTTCCAGTGCTGCTTGATTTAAGAAATAAAACAGTAAGGCCAAATCCTTGATCTAAGACCATGTCTGTACTGTGCGCTGCAGCATAATGTTTTCTTCATGTCTTGGTTGGTATCCTGCAAAGATAAGTGCACTTATATAAAGTCTAAAAATGACTTTTAAGTTGCTTTCCATGTCAGTAGTCACTAGTCTTCTTTATTTGTTCTTTCATAATTGTAGTTGCTTTCTTGATAGGCCTGCTGCTGTTTTAAGTGTAATTACTTTGTTTAATTAAAAACCAATCAAACAAAAACACCCCTAGAAGACCTATCTTTCCACCAACCTCCATTTCTTAAGAACACTGTCTTGGCTTTGTCCGGGAGTATTTGGGTGTGTTCTTGCAACTGTCCTTTCTACTACATGCATGCATTTCTTATCTTTGAAGTAAATGTTGTGACTTCATGGCTTGGATTTAAATCATAGTTCATTTAAAATAATGAACACCAAGAATTTTGCAACAGCAGATTTAAAAAAATTCAATCCATGCAAAGCCACATGATCTCTGACATTTACCTCTGATGTTTTAACCTATCTAAACCATTAATTGGGTGAATCTAATTTCCTTTTCTTCTTCCTTTTTCTTCCTGCATCCCATGTTGTCTGTGGTGGTTATTGTGGTTGGACTTTCCCCTGGTCAGTATTTTTATTTCCAGGAGGTGTTTCCTGTTCTGGCTGCAAAGCACTGCATTATGCAGGCCAATGCAGAATATCATCAGTCTATCCTGGCAAAACAACAGAAGAAATTTGGTGAAGAAATTGGGAGGTTACAGGTGAGTAACTTTCTTCTCTGACAAATATGGAAAAACTTTTAATCCTGGAAAGCTGGGTTGGAGTTCTGAAATCCTAATAACTGAGAATGAAATGTATTCAGAAATTGTTGAGCATGCTTATCACATGAATTGAATTGTTATCAGCTGCAAAGATGAAAGTCACCTCTCTAACCTTCGTAAAGATGTGTTTTAGTGATTTTTGGGCAATTTGATACTGCTTGACATGTTAAATCTTTATCTTTGTGTTTGCATAAGCTTCATATCTAAGCTTATCTATCTATCTATACAGCTAATATGACAGATTTGTTGATAAATTTTCCTATGTAATGTTTCTAAAAATCCCCGAAAGGTTAAAATTCTACCTGATCTATACCTAGTTCTTTTGCTGATATCCTGCTTTAAATTTGAGTAATTTTAAAAAATTGTACAAACAGTTCTCTTTTTAGTCTTTATAGTTTTTTCCCCATATATTTTTTCTAGAAGGACTCAGATGTTGTAATGAATAAGGTCATCTCATATTTTAAATACAGTAGAGAAAAAAAATGCTAAAATGAACTACTTCCTTCAAGTCCCTGGAAATTTAATTTTGGAAAATAAATATGTGAAATGCTGGTTCATCTGATAGTGAAGATCCATGTGCGCTGTGTATCTACTGATATGCAGGAAATTTGACAGACGTACATAAGTTGATCATGTTGACATCTTGAAAGTTACCATTATGCATTTATCAACTTCATGCAGGATGGAGCTTGAAACTTCTTTGTTGTATGCTCATCTGTTTTCGTAATATGAAAGGGAGAAAGAAAATCTGTTTTTTAAACAGTATTTAAATTTTTTTTTAGCATGCAGCAGATTTGGTGAAAACGGTGGCATCTCGCTACGATGAATATATAAATGTTAAAGATCTGGTTGACAAAATCAACCGTGCACTTGCAGCTGCCAAGAAAGACAACGACTTCATTTACCATGACCGAGTTCCTGACCTGAAAGATTTGGAGCCCATTGGAAAAGCCAGTCTTGTGAAGTCGACTCCAGTTGTTGTTCCACTCAGTCAGAAATTCACTGGTAAGCAAAGTGTATGGCGTGCAGAGGGTAATTGTTACCGTGTGAAACAAGTGGTCAGCAAAGTTCATTTGTACCATGCAAAAATAAACATTTACTTTTTGCATTCTGTTAAGGGTACAGCTGCATTTCTGAAACTACTGGTTTTCTTCTCCAGTTTGTTGTTGTTGATGATAAGTGTAATAAAGCACAGGTTGAAACTTCTTACCTGAAATGTACAATTCTCTTAAAGATCTTCGTAAGATTTTCTCAGCAATTCTATTTTCTATATTAAACCAATCTTTTTAATTTCAGAAGGAAAAGTTCTGTAGGGGACAGTGCCAAGTTAGGCAATATTAACTAACCTTGTTGCTGGTCTCCTATAAAGTTGAAAAATTTCCGTTTGTTGGCTCTACAGATGAGTTGTGAAAAAATTCTCTTAACTTCCTCATATTTTTCCTTTAATGAAACAAAATTAGAAATGAAGCCTTAAGTCAAATCTAATTTGCAACCCTACAATTGTTGTCAATATATTGTCTTTAAATTATTTCAAACTCAATTCAGCCTGAAATCTAAAGGCCTTTAAAAATAGATTTTTTTTTTTTAAGACATCTTGGGGAGTAGGAGGAAAGTATCTTAAACTGTTTAGGTCAGTCTCTGTAGTACAGTATGTACAAAAAAGCTGTGAAGGTGTTTGAAGGCTTTTAGTTTCATAATGCAGCTTGTGTAATTTATACTACTCTAATTGCAGACCTGTTTGAGAAGATGGTTCCATTGCAAGTGCAACAGTCTGTGAGTGTTTATAACCAGAGGAAGGCAGATCTGGTAAACAGGTCAATAGCCCAGATGAGAGAAGCCACAAATCTGGCAAATGGGTAAATATGGCTTCTTGTTAAGTTTCTCAAGTGAGATTGTACATGGCTTGTAAGCCCTGGGTGCCTTGCAGCCTCCAGATATCCAGATTATAGCAGTGCTTTTTCATTACGATATACTCGGCTGGCAAATTTAAACCATAACAGGGGGATTTAGAGCTACTTTTCTGTAGGTGTTAAATCTGAAAGCTTATTAAAAACAAGTAGCATTTATTTTTCTGCCATCTTCCTTTATTTTTTAGGAGTCCAACACCTGGTCAGAATCAGTACCATTAATCTAGAAGGATTTTCATATTCCAATGGTCATTAAAAAAAAAAAGTTCTTTAAAATAAATAATTTTTAAAAAGTTGTACCAAGCTGAGAGATGGCAATGTAACTTAAAACAGTTGTTTCTTTTGTCTACCAGTCACTACCTAAAATGTTTGCCATGTTTTGTAAGTGCTAAAAGTCTAGTATTTCTTTAGCTTTTTAAGAGCTTTGAAATGTGATTTTAATGAGGTGTATGTTTGAAATTTCAGCCTAGGCATAGATTACACTCCATTTCCATTATAATTGACTGTGTGATTGTTTGTTTAGATAGCAGTGTTATTTTCAGGATAAAAATTGTTTATTTAACATGTTTACTTTTTCAGTGTGTTGGCTTCCCTCAATCTTCCTGCTGCTATTGAAGACGTGTCTGGTGATACTGTTCCTCAGTCTATTTTGAACAAGTCTAAGTCTGTGATTGAGCAGGGGGGAATTCAGACTGTTGATCAGCTGATCAAAGATCTGCCTGAACTGCTGCAAAGGAACAAAGAAATCCTGGATGAAGTAAGCCCCAAACCAACTACACTAAAAGATTCTTAAAATACATCTCCACTGAATACTTTGCTTTAAATGACAGTAGAAAAAGTGCATAATTATTCAAATGCTTGTAACTTTAATAACACTTTCAAAGTATGCTATTTAAGTGTTCAGCCCATACACAAACTGTGCTGTCGCATGTGCATGTTTCCTTACAAATATTTTCTTTTTAAAAAAGTTGGTGGAGTGCTAAAGAACATTCTAAAGAAATTTGAGTGATTTTTCCCTTTCCTGCCTTTTATTTGTAAAATTATATTTTAAAAGAATGTATAGGCAGTTTTTGTTTTCTACACTAGCTACATTTTTGAAACTATTTTATGTTTAAAAGAGCTCATAATGAATGTAACATTTTACTCTTGCAGTCTCTGAGATTATTAGATGAAGAAGAAGCTACTGACAATGACCTGCGAGCAAAATTCAAAGAACGCTGGCAGAGAACACCGTCCAATGAACTCTATAAGCCCCTGAGGGCAGGTAAAGTCCATGTTTCATGCTTTGGGTTCTAAAGATGTCCAGAGTGTAAATTAAAGTAGTTTTCAGTGCTCTGATATTATCTATAAATACACCAATTTCAGTTTGAGGCAGGTTATGCCAAAATATCCTGATTGCAATCTGCACTGTTACTTGGAGCTGAAAGAGGGTGTGACAGCAGGGAGTTTGCTGTGCTTTTGCACTCTTGGTGTGTATGTGCATGTTGCATATAGGTAAAGTCTTATTTCATAAGGGTCTTGTTGCCCTTGTAAATCATGGCTCAGGCTCCTTAGGCTAAATAGAACTCTGGGAGAGTGACTCAGATGGAATAGGGGTAGAGAGACATGAGAGACCTGCTGCATGATTGCCACATGTCCACATCGTGGTGTATGGAGGTTGTTTGACTTGGGCTTGTTGTGCCTTAAAAGTATGTAAACTGACAACTGGCTAACTGCTTAAAAAGGCTTGGTTTTTGCAATAAAGCAGCTCTCCTTTGCACTGCCTGGGGATTCTGAGTCACTTTGCTTCATACATGTGCATGCTAAAGTTTCAGAAAGCAAATTAAATGAAAAATGTCTGCCCTCCTAAGGATTTAGTTTCAATTGCCTCTTAAATACTTCAATGTATTTTTCTTTGTCAACATATTTTTTTTCCATCAGTGTGTTGTCTCTTTAATTTGGTGGTTTTTTTTTTTCCCCAGAAGTCAGGTCAAACTACTTAACACCACCATGATATCATACTTTCTGTGTGCCTAATATGTGTTGTTTTTTGAAGTTAACAAGAGACTGATACCACTGAGTTGGTCTTGCAAAGTTACAGTTTTAAATCTGCAGTGTTCATTCATATACCTTTGTATGCTTCACAGGAGAATTAAGATAGGTGCCTAGTTTATGCACGTTTTGAAACATAATTTGGAAGCTTAAGTTTATATAAAAGTCTTACATATTGTGCAGGTTTATAATAATGTATGATGGCTTGCTGAAAAGCAGAAAAACTGCTCAGGTGCAAGATTGGATGGAACAAATTTTGAAATGATATAAACTCTTTTTTTCCTCCTGCCCCCAGAGGGAGCCAATTACCATAATATTTTGAATAAAGCTGTGCAAGCAGATGGGCAGGTGAAGGAGCGCTATCAGACCCACCGCGATACGATTGCACTTCTGTGTAAGCCAGAGGCAGAACTCAATGCAGCCATACCTTCTGCCAACCCAGCAAAAACACTACAGGGAAATGAGGTGAAGCAGTGAAATCTGTCTCTATTTTGAATAGAAGCGCTGTTTGTTTAACAAAGTAAACTTTCTTGACTTGGTAATTTAATTTGTTTCTGTCTCAGTTGATATGTGAGGTAACTAACATTGGGAAAAGAAGTTGTCTTCATGTTTAAAATCTTCTTGAGCATAATTTGTTACATTTAATGTGAGCAAAGTCAATCACCGTGGACAGCAAAGTATTATAAAAGGAGTAATGAGTATTTTTGTTGTGTAGGGAAGTGGGATGTAGTGCTCAGGTTCTTGGGACAGCATAAGACATGGCTCAGTATTTTAAAGTTTATTTTAAATATTAGGCAATTACACCAATTTGCTTTCCAAGAAGTTAGTGGCTGATCTACAGCAATATTACTATTTTTCTCATAGTAATGATTTTATGTCAGTGATTTTTGGTGCCATCTTAGAATATCCTATTGGAAGGTATCTGATCAACTTAAAAAAACCCAAACATTTTGCAGTAATGCAGCAAAAACAAACCTGTAGAAGAAGAATATAGATTGAGAAATGATTGAAGATCTTTTGTTTGGTCATATTTTGTCCTGGTTTCTCACCTTTAAACACATTCATAAACAAATATTCATGCAGAAATATTGCCAGTATCAGTGAGGAATGCAAGATGGAAACAAGTTATTAATATGTTAAACTTCCCCAATAGTTCCTCTAAACCTGCTAACTTAGGACATTTATATTGTCTAGGTTGTTAATGTCTTAAGAACTTTGCTGGCCAGTCTGGATGAAGTTAAGAAGGAGAGAGAACAACTGGAAAATGACCTGAAATCTGTAAATTTTGACATGACAAGCAAATTCCTGACTGCACTTGCACAGGACGGTGCTATAAATGAGGAGGCTATCTCTGTGACTGAGTTGGACAGAATTTATGGAAGTTACACTCAGAAAGTGCAGGAGTCCCTAAAAAAGCAGGAAGAACTTCTCAAAAACATTCAGGTACAACATTTTGCATGTTTTCCTTTCTCCTAAACTGAGAGCAATGATACTTCTACCTGTCTAGTCTCACTTTGCTTTCTAGTCTGTTTTACTTTTTATTCTGTCATATGTCAGTTGATACTCCTTTATGCCTTGATCACTGAAAATACAGAGATGTCTTTGTGTTCACTAGAAAGAAATGGGAATGTTTAGCATGCTCTCCCTACAGCTCCAGTGTAAATTCTCTTGGACCTTTTCTTGGCACAATTCTGCAGATGGTTTTGTCCTTGAAAGAAGTTGAAGTGGTGTGTTAAAAAGATTTTGGGTTTTTGTTTTTTTCCCCTCATTCCATTTTAATTCTTCCTGGGATAACAGGAGATGTGTCCTTAAGGTATACTAGAAGACATTTTGGGTCTTTGAAGTACAGCTTGGTTTATTCCAAATTGCTCTTTAAAATATATACTTGACTTCCAGTATGTGCAGAGCTTTTTGAAGTAAAACTTGATAGCATTTCTCTAAGTTTATTTATAAATTCAGTCTTAATTCATCAGAGATGGGTACCTGAAACATCTGGCAAAAGAGCAGGTCTTAGTGCTTGGAGAAAAGATAATGGCAGCTTGAATAGTGATGGACACTTTTTCCAGTAGGGGAATATTTTTTTTTAAATGACCATAAACACCATGTTTAGCAAAGATTTTATATTTTGATTTTTTTTTTATCACAACATAGTTAAAAAATCCTGATGGGTATTACTTTAATGTTTGAATGTCCTGGAGTTCAAGTTTGTTGGCTTCTGGCAGTTGAAACAGTCTTTTTAAGTTAGCTTGTTTATTTTCCTGAAAGAAATGAGATGTAAATAGGTGTTCCTTCTGTAAGTTTTCCTCTTCCCTGTCCTTTTAATAGTTTGCCAATGTCAACCAAATTTGAAGTAATGCTTCTTAAAAATACTGACTTTCAGTATGATTTTATGAATATCAAGGGAAGTTGGTACAGGAGAGAGCCTAATTAGTGTAGCCTTGGAAAGACAGTCTGCAGCATGAGCTTGAGAATTATTAAAGGCAGACCACAACAGAGCAGGTAATTAAGTGGTGATACCTACTGCCAGTGAGTTAACATATGTACAGTTCTGAAATATACATTATAATGGTCACTGCACTTGGCAGGTAGCAAGTATGGAAGTCCAGTGTGGATGGGAGATGAGGAGAAGCAGGTATTGGGGAAAACAGAAGCAATGACCAAGAGGAAAAAGAAAACAAAACATACAGAATCTTACATGGAACTAGCTTGCATTATTTACACTGTTTATTCTCTTCTTTTAAGAATGCGCATCAGGATTTTTCAAAGATGAAACAATCAAACAATGAATCTAATTTAAGAGAAGAAGTCTTGAAGAACTTAGCTGTAGCAAATGACAACTTTGTGGAACTTGTAGCCAATTTAAAAGAAGGCACAAAGGTATGGTAATGCTTAAGGGATTGAAAGGACTTTTTTTTATGTATACAATGAGATGTAAATCAAAAATCATAATAAACTTTGGATACGTGGTAGCTGACAAGTGCATTTTTGAGGATTTTACTACTGAAGCAAGGACAGTGAGTTGCTTGAATTTTGATTGTTTCAAGAGCTGTGAAATGCTTCTTTGTTCCTATCTGAAAAGTAAGCTTTTCTGAGCAGTAGGATAAGTTGTTAATTACAGCTGAGTAAATGATGCTGAAGCACCCAGATGAGCTATTTTATCTGAGAAATTCTTTCATCTGTTCTCCCATGGTATTTAATCACCTTATAAAATTGGTGTTTTAAATGTTGTTACTGCATACATGAGAAATAATGAGAGCTGTATCTAGCTTGCTTTTTTTGATCTGGGTGTCTGTCTTATGGCTTCTGTACTAAGTATTTTTTGCTGGTTTATTGATAGCTCATTAGACAGAAAAAACCCAGCCTCTGAGATATCTATACAAATGAAATGCATGGAACTGAGAGCAATAAAATTTAAAATAAACAATTATCCTTTACAAAAATAAATAATTCATCACCAGAAGTGATCTAGTTTTGCTCTGGTTTTAGTATGTTTTTTTAGTTATCCCAAACTATTTTTATATTTACACACACACAGACACACACACAAACCCCCACAAAATTCTATATTATTACAGCAATGGGCAACAGCAGCTGACAAATTTTGGTTTTGAAAAGTAAAATAAAATGTAATAGCAAACCTTACTGGAATGACAGGTTCTGGGCACTGTAATAGTACAACACCAATAGCTGGATCAGTATGTAGAAGTATGCCAGCATGGAGTCTGAAAGTATTGATTGAGCATATTGTTTTTATTTTTCTTTACTAGTTTTACAATGAGCTGACAGAAATCCTGCTGAAATTCCAGAACAAGTGCAGTGACATTATCTTTGCTCGCAAGACAGAAAGAGATGAACTGCTCAAGTAAGATTTCAATGTTCTGTTTAAGTATTGCAGAAATGTTAAAGTATTTATCAGAAATTTATCTTTGGAGACATGTTTATTATGATGAAATGAGAAAGGCTTAGCACACCTATTCTTCCTATCACTTCTTTACTTTAATCCTAGTCCTACTCTCATTTCTCTTAGGAAAGTGATAGGAGAAATAAATGGAAAAAATCTACTTTGAATCTGCTCTATTGTTCCTATGTGCAGTTCAACACAAATCTGTTTCATGTTATGACTTCACTCTCTATTCTTTTTGGCATGCTTTTGTTAGTTATTTTATTTTATTCTTTCCTTTGAGGAACTTCTGATTTCCACACCCTGCTCCTGCTGTCAGTTTAGTTTGAGAAATTATATGCTTCATCATAAGATTTGCTTCCATGTCTTCAGTGTGAGGGGGGAAAAGCATTGGTATTCTACTTCTGCTCTGCAGTCTGCTCTAGTCTCATACTTTATCATTGCTTAGATATGTGGATTGCTTACAATGCTTGGGAGAGAAGCACATTTTGTCCTTCATGTGAGGAAGAGTGTTTGATGTCATTGTCCCTTATATTAGATCAGACCTAGTATAGTGTGTTTCAGCTGTGATTTTTTAGGCTCTTCTCTTAAGAGTAAAGCATAATTGAAAAGGTTTGCCATTAATTAGTGTTCTTTAGCAAAGCATGTAGCCTTTTATAAGAGGACTCATTACTAAAATTTTGGTTGGTGAAAATGCAGTTGTTCTGTGTAGTTGCCATCTCAAAAATGAGTTGCTCAACCCTCAGTTTTTACCTCTCCAAACTTGATCCTTTGTAGAATTGTTATTTTTCATTTGGGCTCTGTGCTTGTAAACAAAGTCTGAGTTACAACCCCTTCTGCCTTTATTTGGCTTCCTACATTCATGTGGTTTGGAAGCTGTTAGGCTGCCTAACTAAGGCAGAGGCCTGAATATCTCACACCTCTGCTGTGTTTATGTTCACTGTTAAGGCTTTAGGGTTAGTGTTGATAGAACATTCTGCTGAGTCTTGCAGTGCTCTTTTACTGTTTTGGCTAATGTTGTGATCTATACCCAGTATTGAGTTAGAACATAAAGACATTATTAGAAAATAAATGTAACAGTTAATCAGAGAGTTGGCTAGAGGATGGTTTCCCTGGAAGTGATTTGGACTCCAGATTTAGTTTGAGCTAGCTCAGTGATCATGCTTTAAATATTAGACTTACTCTACTGCATCTTTTTGGCTTAACTGGCTGCAGTGTATAACAAACCATTCTTAAACTAAGCTGCGTGTTTGCTCTTCTGTTTTTAACAGAGATTTGCAGCAAAGCATTGCTAGGGAGCCCAGCGCTCCCTCCATCCCGCTGCCTACGTATCAGACCACGCCAGCAGCAGGAAGTAAGCCAGCAGCATCGCCCGCTCCCACACCAGCCCCAAGAACCATGGTGGTAAATACATGCTGCACAATTAGGGGGTGGAAAATACTGGGTCTGTACTTGAGAACTGTAAACTCATCTGTAATTCGTGTGTATCACTCCTTAGTATACTGGTGTGGTTGGAAATGTGTTGAAGTGAAATAGAGGGCAAAATCTTAAGGCTTTGCAGAGAAGTGTGTTATGTGCTATTCATGTTCATAATTTCTAGATTTGAAATTGAAAGCTTACTGCCATTTAGGTGCTTTGCATTATCTGTATAGACGAAATATAGAATGTCTGTTTAAAATAAAAATGAATTAATCATATAACCACAGCTTTTGATTCCAAGGCTTCGATAAATAAGCTCCAGCTTAATTCACTTTCTCTTGTTAGGGGACTAAACCACAGCCACCAGCACGGCCACCACCACCAGTGATTTCTGCAGCAAGCAGTTCCCCTTCTACATTAGCACCCTCTGGAACAGCTGCAGCTCCTGCTGCTGCTCCAGCTCCTACTCCAGGAGCCAGTGCACCTGCAGCAAGCACGGCACCTTCACAGGCACAGGGACCACCTTACCCAACTTATCCCGGTTACCCAGGGTAAGTTACAGGAACACTTAAGCAGATTTTTTGTGATTCTGTTACTTAAAAGCACTTTTTCTTGTGTGTAACATTTTAACATTAGTTATTGTTAAAGTTGAAGGTTTGTTTGCTGTTTGAGGAAAGGGAGTTTGTTAGTTTTTTCGTTGGTTGGGGTTTTTTTTTGTTTGTTTGGGTTGGGTTTTTTTTGTTTTTTGTTTCAATCATGTAACTCTTGTAGGAATCATTTGCTTGTACCTTTTGTGGGAATGTACATTTTAAGTGTTTACAGTTCATCTTCTTTAAAGAAGAAGGAAAATAGGCCTACGTTTCCTTAATCATGGTTTGTTGATTTTTGCCAACACTTGCATAATCATTTGGTGGTGGTTATCTCAAAACTGTTGGCATATCTCATTTTTCAAGTCTTCAGTATGGTACTAAGATACTGAAAAATACAGAGAAAATTCCAGTTGAGTAGTGCTTTCTTCTGAGGCTTTTTTCCATCTTCCTGGTGTCATCACAAGGGATTTAAGGCAGCTGTGCTCCCCTTTGGTAGCAGGCTCAGCAAATGTTGAAATATGCACAATGTTATTAAACATTTGAGAATTAATTTAGATCGGTTCTAGTTCCAGCAAGTTGCCTTTACTCCACCTTCTGTCTGATTTCTGTTCCACACATTGTAATAGTTTTCATGTTCACTCCTTGAAAGTTACCACATTCCCTGCTGAGCTCAAAGCAAAATGAGAGGAAAGCATTTGTGGAGACTGCATGTGTGTTTGTATCTATTAATGAGTTGTTTTTTCAAATTACCATCACCAGTGTTTTTCAACTCAGGTATGCTGTTTTTTTCCCCCCACACAGGTATTGCCAGATGCCAATGCCAATGGGCTATAATCCATACATGTATGGGCAGTATAATCTGCCATATGCACCCTCACCTGTGTATCAGACTCCTGGACAGCCACCATATCCGCCACCTCAACAACCTGGATACCCTTTTCCTCAACAGCCTTATTATCAGCAATAATGTCTCTGCAAAGAAGCTCTGCTTGTTAAAATTTGGGAGAAATTGGCTATAAGTGTACTAAAACTTCTAGCTTCCGTTAGTGTACCATACTGAACTGTATGCAGCTATAACTCCTGTCTCTTATTAACTGCTCCAAAATGTGTAGATCAGTTTTTATGACACTAAACTCTTCGAAAGATCTGCTGCAGTGGTTTAGACCATAGACTAATGCCAGAATTCGAGCCTAATTCAGTGGTCTGAAGCAGTACAGTACATTTTGGTTAGACCAAAATACTTGTTTGCAAAAATCCTCTAAGTAACAAATAGGTTCAGATGAGAAAAACAAAGCAGTGTGTGCACTGGGTGTGATATATTCTACAGAACCATATAGCATTTCCTTCTATACTCTATTGGTTTGTATTTTTTTAGTTTAGTTAAAATATGCTATTTTGTCTAATAATCAAGGCCTTGTAAATCATCAGTAAAAAGAAATAAATTACTTAAGAACGGTTTAAACACTTGGCATTCTCATTACCATAAAAATGTGTTTTCTGTGTCTGTAGATTGTTTCATTTGTCCCTTGACTTTCATAACAAAGAAGTTCTCAAGGGTTTAGCCTTACAAGTGAATTTCCACCTCTTTTCCATGATTCTGTATTTTTGTGACAGAATCTATAATTAACCCTTTAAGTGTTGGTAGATGAAGTCTTACAGGTAGAGTTTTCCTATAACTTTGAAGTGTACTGGACTGAAATACATTTATTACCATTTTGTAAGAATGGTTACTGTCATCTGCAGGATACTGTATAAAAGAATGGAAGTCAGGGTCCTCTTACAGGACCAGTGAGTAGTTGTTCTAACTTGTGTTTTCCAAAGAAATGGTGGTGGAAAATATGTTATGGCTCAAAATAGGGCAACTATTGATTGCTGGAGCTTTGCAGTTTGCTTTTTAAATATTTGCTTTTTTTCCCTTGAAAAAATAGATGTAATCCCTCAGGGAGCTTGTAATCAGTGGAAAACTTGTTTTTTGGGGGTGGGGGGAAAAGAAAATCTTGTGAATTAAAGCATATTGAATGTTTACTTTTGGATCCATCATCTCAAGGGATAAGTAACCTTGCACTGCATTTTACATAAGATAGTGAAGAATCTAAGTTTGGGGTTAATGGCTTCTACCAAATATTTGCTAACCATTTTTCAGCCTTTTCTTTTTCTAACAGGCTTGTCTAATGAGGGACTCTTCTTTCATTTAGCCCTTGATAAGAGTTAGTTCTGTGGGACAGTTAGTTTTCTGAATGCTTCATAGAAGATGTTCTGGCCTTACAGAATAACTATAACAGTACCTGTGTTACAAAAAGTTACTCCTTTGTTTTTCTATTAAAGTGCCTGATTAAGATATCGAGGTATATTTTAGTGTAGGGCGTTTAGCGGTGCCAGTTATTGTAGCATCTGGGTGGAAACCTCACTGGATCATGAATATTCTTCCTCATAAAGAAAGCAGCATTTGTATTCATATGAGCTCCTTTCTTTCTGTCTCAAGTTCCTCTTGCTGTGTGATCATCCCGATTATTGTGTGAAGACTCCTTGTCTTTAATACTTGCTAACCCCTGTAGAAAATGTGGATCAAAAGGTAGAAATGAGCACCCCTTATAGAACTTATTGAGTACCTAATTCTAAACAAATTGGTTCATCTGTAGAAGCTCAGTGATGTGGGGAACATGATGGAGAAGGGAATCCAGCACCGTAGATGAAACCACTGCACAAAGACAGGTGCTTTGCATTTCTTCAGAAACATTGCTGAATGGGGTGGCACAGAAACCTCTCAGTTTTTTTTTTGTTTTTTGTTTTTTTTTCCCTGATGAGAAGACATGAGGCAAGCGAGGACAATGAGAAAAAGCTAGGAAGATAACTGTTTGGAAACAGCAATCACAACCTGATTTTATTCTAACAGGAAAAACAGTAGTTTTCCACTAACTTCACTGTGTCAATGTGCAAGTGCAAGTCTAATGCAACCTTTTAAATTCGTAATTTTTAGTATGCCATGGGCTGTAGGTTTTTCAGTTCACAAGTTAGATGCATTTGAGCTATTGTGTAAGTTTGTTTCTAGTGCCTCAATTGATAAAATTTATTTTCATGCTGTATAAAAAAAAGTCATTTGTTCCAGCATAAAGATTCTTAGAACTGAAATTTCCTTTTTAAAATTTCATAGATCTGGAATTACTGTCAAAACATTTTTTCCAGTTGTGTTTCTGCTTGCTTTAGTCTATTATTTGAATATGTGTAGAAATCTATGCATTATGTTCAGTTTTTCTCTTTTTTTTTCCTTAAAGAGAACAGAAAATTCCAGACATGTTATGTATCTTCTTTTAAGCATGCAGTTGTCATGACTTTGGTTGAAATGTTACCTTGTTCTTCTATAGTTTATTAAAAAAATCAGTTAGAAAATCTGATTTCATGGTGTTTTTCTCAACTCCTTTGGGTTCAGACAAGTGTTGTTTTGGAAAGGATGGAAACAAGTTATGGGCTTCCAAGAACATTTGTGCTGTGATGAAGGCATATCAGCTACAGCTGCTTGGTAATAACAGCCACGTTCAAATCCTGGTAGTTGTGTTTATTTCCAAAGCTGATGGAGTGTATTTCCCTCTGTTTATATGAGGAGGAAATGATTAAGATTGATTTAATGGTTCTGTGACTTCAGAAACTCGTATTCCTAATTTGTTTTTGTGAACTCGTGTTCAGGCTGGGTTACATGAGACCCCCAGCATCATGGGCATTAAACCATGAGGTGCAAGGGCAGCTAATAACAGCAAATAAACAGTCCCCATGGGCAGTCCAAGAAGTCTATTTTTAAATTTTTTTTTCTTTTAAAGGCTTTGTAATGCCAAGCTTGTTTCAATTGCTGTATGGAGGGAAAAGTTTGCAACCTTGTCCTTTCAGAGACTTTGAAGTCAAGCATTTATTTCATCTTGCATAAAAGATTTCAATGCAATTAGTAAGAAAAGCAAGTTTTAGGAAGCAAGCTAATAGCAGATCATCAGTGAAATACCAAACTGTTGCAAGGCTAGCAGGTCTTTCTGCAATCTTTATTAACATGGTTTCAGCCCATATGGAAAAAGTGTCTTCTTTGCTGACCACTGATGTGACACTGCCAGCTAATGGTACTTCTTTTACTATCATCCCATTGTTTTGAGTGCTTTTAGAGCTGATTTGTGAGATTTATTTTGAATTCGACTGAATGAAGTCCTTTGCTATTTCCAAGTACCTTGAGGCAATATTTGAACCTTGACATACCTGTAACAGCCTCACCCATTGTCAGGTAACTGAAAATCACAAGAAAATCCTTTGGAAAACACTTTTTTTTCCCTCTGCATTACCTGAGAGATGTGCTTGCTTGTTGCTAAAATGTGTTCAGTTTTGAAATGACTTGCATCTCAGAAGCTGTTTTCTGGCATGCATTTATCCTGGCAGAACATTAAAATAGACTAAAATGAGCAATTGTAAGTTGAGTTTTAGTTGTATACTGTTTAGAGAAACTACCTGAATTTTCAGGAGTTCACTGTGTATAGTTTAAAAGAAACTATTTAGAAAGTTTCAGTGCCTGAAAAGATTAGCTATTACAGCAGAGCAAAACTCAAAATTGCTTTCTTGTATTGTTTATGGGGAAAGATTTGAGCTTCTTGCTGCTTTCGACTAACATTACCCAATCTGCTGACTTCTTAGGTTTACCATGACTTTTGAAAGGTATATTTGAAATGGTCAATGTTTCTTTTTTTTTAAAAAAGTGACTTCTTATTCAGCATGATAGCTAAGTACTGCTAGATTAAAAAAAAATGAATTAGTTTTTTTAATTGCACTGCTCTAAGTACTTTCCCTTACGCTTTTGTGTTCTGACAGTCAAAAACTTTATACTCAAGTTGAGATTTTTCTGATTTGGACTCTGGTAATTTACTGGCAAGCATAGAATTACTGCTAATCTCAAGTTATCACTTTAATCTTGCATCTAATTCCCCTAATTGAGTGTAATAGTCCCTGGTGCCAACAAATTTATCTCAGTTGTTATATTGTGCTTTTCCCCCCCCCCTTTTTTTTGTTTTTAAATGTTTCAAAATCCTTGTGAGAGGCTGGCCACCAATTTTATTAAGCAGGTTGTGAAGAAAAACTGTTTACTATCAAGCATGAAAAGAAAGAGGCAACTGCCATTGCAAAATCAGCACCAAGGCTTCACCACAAATTACTGCTTTTGGGCCCTTCAGTCGTTTCACCTTTAATCCATTCTGCATGTCAATGATGGTTTGCATTTGCACTTCCACATTGAAGCACTCCTGGGTGCTGGAGTGCTGTTCTCAGTGCTTGTAAGCTGCTGGAGTGTTTGCTGGTGTGAAGATAACCTGTTCCTACGTTTGCCAGCCAGGTGAGGTGTGTTGTTGGGAAGGCAGAGCAGTGGAAGGGCCATTCCCAGTGGGCAGCTTGCCTGCAGTCCCTTTCCTTGGAGGCTGAGGTGGTGAGCAAGCACAAGGGTATGGGCCTGGAAACCCAGCTGGTCTCGGACTGTGCTCCTAAGAAACATGCATGCAACAGCTGACAGCATCCAGGTGATGAAAACGTGCTGAGACTTGGCTATGGAGTCACTGTGGGCACTGGTGAGATTTATACCAAAACCAGATTTGACCTCAAGCGACCGTTCACCTAGAGTAACCTGTCCTGTGACCTGAAGTAACCTTTATCCTAGAGTGACTTCTGTCCTGTGACTGTGAGGAACCTATGCTGTTGAGGAACATCTGTCCTTGGACCTCAAGGTCCATTAACCTTTGATCTTGAGGATCCTCTGTCTTGTGTCCTCAATTAACCTTTGACCTTGAGGAGTCTGTCACCTCAATTAACCTTTGACTGCAAGTAAGGTTTGACCTCATGTAATCTCTGTCCCAGTGGAGTAACATTTGAAATAAATTAACCTTGGCCCTATGACCTCACAGAACCTTGCACTTTGAGTAATCTTTGTTCTGAAAGAATTTTTGACCCAGCACAACCTCTGTATTCTGGCCTCATGCAGTGTATGAGCTCCAGTAGCCTTTCTCCTTGAGCCCCTGTCCTGTGATCTCAATTAACTGCTGTCCTGTGACAGAGGCTGGACTAGTCTAATTCTGGAAATCTGCCTTAGAAAGTAACATTTGACATCAAGTAGCTTCTGCCCTCTGACCTGAAGTAACCTTTGATATCAAGTAATCTTTGTCCCATGACACAGCCTGACCTGGGTTCACTCTTTAAGGATGTCTGAAATTGTTGGGGACAAGCAGCATTGTGTGATCTGGGCAGAAAGCACTGGGCTGTTATACAAGCAATATGAGGGCAAATGGCTTCCTCTGCCACTGCTGAGCTGCAGCTTCTCCTGCCCCAGCTCAGGCATGCTGCTAGCAGTGGGAGACCCTTCTGGCTTCAATGGTGGCAGTGGGATCCTCAGGACCTACAACCCTGGTGCCAAAGCAGACAACAGGAGGACTTGCTTGTGGCGTGTGAGTTGAGTGTCCAGGTTTTGCTAATGATGGATTCCACTGGAACACAGAGGCTGCCTGAGGTAGATAACTGCCCTGTGTTTTGGCTGGTGCAATATTTACAGGTTATTTCATCTAACAGATTTGCCATTGGTCTGCCTGCTTTTGAATGTCTGACAGCAAGAGTGAGTGTTGTGTGAGGTGGGAGGCTGAGGTGTAAGTGCTGACTACCTTACACCTGGGGAGTTCACTGCAGTGATGTCTGCCTGAGGAGTGGGCCTACCCAGCTCTTGTTTCTCTGCTATTTCCCACTGCAGGTTTTTAAATCTCCCCAAAACCACACCTGGTGGCACCTCCTACTTTTTGCTAGCTTAAACTTTTCTGAGTTGAATATAGATTTGTGTATACACACACACACACACACACACACACACAATATCTGAGTTGTAAGATAGATGCAGCTTGTGGTGTTTACATTCTCAGAAGAGCAGCACCACAGAGCTGTCTGCTGAGCCTGCAGCAGAGGGCAGACTGAAACCGTGTAACCAACAAATCTCTTTGGTGTGAATACATGCAAAAAGAGATTTGAAGTTTATGCTGGTGGAAGGACAGGCAAATCATTTTTTAATTAAGCATCATCAAATTTAACTTTGTGTAGATACCATGAGTGCTCCTTGGTTGATGACCTGGAGTCTGAACTGTAAAACCAGCCAAATGCAGGGACAATTATGTCAGCTGCGTGCATCCATCTTTCTGACCAGCTGCACAACAAACTCAGAGCACTGTGCTGCCAAGGTGAAGGGATAAGTAAGATTTCAGGTCATCCTAAGCTGCTTTATTGGCCTTCTGGACTTAGGTAACTTTTGGGAATTTTCTACTTGTAGTTTGCATACTTGGGTATTGTCTTTCTGTATACACCCAGTGTGATTTAAGCTCATCTGGCATGCTAAAATGTCTGCTTACCTAGAGCAATGCAAAATTAACTGATTAGGTTTAAAGAGCTGAAGCAATGAGGTGACAGTGGAACAAAGTGGAGGGTGGGTGTCACCATGACCCATTCTAAGAAAAGGAAGAGAAAAAAGCATCCTGTGCTGCTGGCAGGAGAGAAGTGTGTTGAAAGTAACAGCTCTGTCACCGTCAGGGCAGCTACAATGCTAACAGCAGATGTTGCACCAGGGGGATGAGAAACACTTAGAGAGGGAAGATGTCCAAGTGGTCAGAGAGGAGAAGGGACCAGGAGAGAATGAAAGGAAAGCTGAGGGAGGGATAGTTAATGGCTGAGGAAATAGGAGGTAAATCAAATGAGTTTAGGAAGAGGAGGAAGCATGGAAGAAAGGCCCCAAGACTTTGACAGCATGAATCATAGCATTTTAGGTGGTGCAAGGAAAGCAGAATTCAAGCTGAAAAGACTGAAATATTAACGGAAACAGAAGAAAAATCAATGGTGGTAAAGGGAGGAGGAAAAGCAGCTTTAGCTGTACAGAGAGAGAGAGATCAGAAAAGAAATTTAAAGGGTGAAGGAAACTCATTTTTATCCAGTGAGTTTAGAGAGCTGGATGAAAGCTGGGGGCTGATGATGGGCAGAGGTGTTTAGAAGGGAAGACAGAAGATGTAGCAGATGATGTGCCTTTGACAATGTTGGTCCAGGCTGGCTATAATGAGGATTTGTGTCTCAGAAATGAGTAGGATAATCCATGGAGTGATCAGAGTAGAGGAATCAAGGTAAGTGCTTACATGCCAGTGTCCAGTGCTGAAGTCAAAAAGGGGTGATGTGAAACTTCAGCCTGTAAAGCAGAGGAGAGACAGCAGGTCAAGGTGCAAGAGCCTAAGTCCTGGTGGTAGACAGGAGTATCTCAAAGCAAATGGAGTTTCTTATTTAAGAAAGCTGAATTTCTTCTCTAATCAGCCTCTTGCAGTCACTAGTTACATTTCATTAGTGAAGGAGCATTTCATATTCTATTAGTAAATTTTTCATTAGCCAGCAGCTTCCAGCAAGTATTAATTTCCATAAGCAGGAAAGGAGTATATGATCTATCATAGAAACAGATGTCAATTCAGATTAAAAACACTTCCCTGGCGCCTTGCTGTTTTCCAATGTTGTTATACGGCCACATTGAAACACTTTTTCATTTTGCTTTGAAGTAAACAAAACTTTGCGGGGCATTTCTAATCCCCAAATGCAGAAGTACTTAACCGAGTGTGCCTGGCGGTTCCTTAGCGCTAGGTGGCATTCTATGGAAAGGCATAACACCAACCCCGCTCATCCACCGCGCACTGCACTGCTTTAAATCTCCGCAGCTCACCAGCATCGCCGGCTTTGTGTGGAAAATTTTGAGCTGCATCGTTAAGAGCCAAAACAAAATTGATGCAAGCTGATGGGAGAGAAAGTTTTGCTCTGCAACAGAAAAAGATTGTTCTGAAAATATTGGAGAAATCGGAATGCTACCTGTAAGCCTCCAGAAGAAGAATGTTTTCTGGATTTTGCCATTCCCCACATACACACACACTCTGGCTATGTTAAGCATGTAGCATTTCACCACCAGGTTGTCAATGGGGCTTAACAATGGACCCCTTCCTCCCCACCCTAATCTTCTGTGAAATAACACCCTTTTATTTTCAGTTAAGAGAAAGAAGGGCAGTGGGTTGTGTGAAATACTGGTAGCAATGACCCACACTATCATTTAATAACCTTGCTAGTATAAAACATTTTTCCTAATCTCTGAAGAGGAGATAATAGCATATATGGGAGTCTTCCTTATCCACAATTTTGGATAGCTGTTTATTCTGTTTGGTAAGGAAAAGGGTACTAAAGGTGATTATTGAAATTGTACTGGTTTCTGCCGTGAGAAAGAGCTGACAGTAGGGCCTTGAATATGATCCATGCTCTAGGAGGCTGGTTATGGTACAGTTAATACTCAGGGAGAATTTTCCTCTTGTTGCTCCATGGTGGCTATGTTTTGTGTGGCCTCCACTGTGGAGAGGAGTGGGAGGGGGTGAGCTGGAAGCTCAGAGTAGTACAAGTAGAAACTTTTTGTGCCTTGGTGTACTTCCCTTGAGCTGTGCTTGCTGTCTTTTGGCATGGTCTGAGGAGATCTGCTCCCTGCACAGCTGCAGTAATATTCATATCACATGGCACAGAAAATGGGCAGGCATTTGGACCACACTCAGTTGATTTTTACCTGTTACTGAACATTACCTGCACGCAGGTTACTGAAACTGTCTGTGTGTAGCAGAAGTTACAAAGCCTTTGTTGTGAAAAGGATAATCCTCAAATACTGCTCAACAGTCATACAGGTCACTTTGAAAATGACTGTAGGTGTAAACAGAATTTTCATCTCCTAGAATGCTGATTAATACAGGTCACAGTGATTTTATACAGCTGCTCTTAAGCATGGATGATTTCTTAAAGCCCATTCAAGATGAGGCTGATGAAGCTTTGTCACAAATAACTTACATGGTAAGCTAGTCCCTAAATCTTTAGAATAAATGCAAATGCTCCAGCTTGCAGGTGTCTCCTTCAAGCAGATCCTTCTGCCTCCATATGTGCTCTGAGTGATACCTGTTGTGGCAGCTTTGCTTTGCACACTGCGAGTTAACGCTGTGCGCGGGGAAGACCAAATACAAACAGAAATTTGCAATTGGAATGACCTTGACTTCTGCTTGAGAGCTGCAGAGTAAGGGCAAGAGCAAAATTGGGCTCTGTGGGAAAGCATCTGGTGTGTGTCTCTGCTGACAGCATCTACCGCAGTGAGCAGAGAAATGGCTGGCAGCGCTCGCGGAGAGCAGATTAGGGATGGGGAAGTGTAGGGAAAGAAGACAAAGGTACGGGTTGTACACTTGCATGCTCTCACAGCCTACTAGGGTGCAGCCTTGTGTGACTTAGTTCTTGTAATTGGATTACCAGCTGTGACAGGGGAGCATAAAAGCTATGAATACAAAGGTATGCTAAAGGATTTCGTGTCTTCCTGAAATGATGAATGTACTGATGGATGCTCACCTTTTTCTCTAAATTTACCCTGATGATCTGACCTGTCCTCTTTTCTTTCACAGCCTCCTCGTGGCTGTCAAAGGTAGCATGGTGGCTTGTTTTAGAGGAAAGGAGAGATGGGCCGAACTTAGTTGCCCACTTCCTTTTCTTTGGGTGCAGGTGACAGGGCAAGGCACCGCAAGGGATAGACAAACAAAGACAGAGATTATTCTGTGGGCCTCCTAAGCTTTCATGCCAGTTGTCTTGCATTATGACAGTTTCTAAGCAGGAGCCCCGAGTTCCAAACACAAGAACAGATTTCCTACAGATCTGTGCCTTGTGGCAGGCAGTGTGAGAAAGTGTTCAATGTTCAAGAAAGTATGGGCTTTCCTACTGAAGCACCTTCTGGAGATGTAGCAGTTACAGGTGTGGACTTGTTCTACTCCTGAGCAAATTTTCTATTATCTAGTGAGATTTCTTTGGCTAGAAAACTTACAAGATCACTTTTCCCTTATCTGATTGTTTTCACAAAACTCCTTCCATCTAACTGTCCTCAGAACCTCAGCTTTACTGGTAGGTATGTTCAAAGTTGCTGAAGGCCAGGAGAAGAATTCACAGAGGAACAGAAGTATGTGTGCATCCACTCACTCCCTTGCAGGACAGCATCATTGCACAAGCGCTGTTTCCATGGAAACAAGGATAAAAATACTGAATAATAGAAATTAGAGACTCATCTTACAAGTATTTTCTATCCTGGACAAGGTTATTCTCATCTGTATTCTCTGTTTGCATTTGTTTTCGGGATTTTATATTCTTTTGTTGGTACTCTTCTCCTCTTATACGCAACGAAGGGCCCTCAGCAATAGCCCTGTTGTTATTCTTTCTGAAGAAAAATGCTGCATTGCATCACTATGTGCTGCTGAAGCACCTCGATGAGATCAGGAATTCATGTTAAGGATTTTTCCCTGGGTTGGCTGCTCTGTGACCACATCCTGCAGAAAGCAGCCTCTGGGGCACTGCAGTAGGTAGCCCAAAGCAAGCTGTGCATTCTTGGTCTTTGAATCAGGGACAAGAACTTGCTTCATGCCAGCGCTGGGAGCGTCAAAAAGGCACATTAGACACTGATTTATCCTTGCCCTGCAGCTCTCCCAAACGGGTGTTCGGGACAGCTGGGCTCTGAGCCAGTGGTCTAAAGCACACAGCAACTGGCTGTGAGTGCCCTGTGCCCTGCCCCAAGCAAGCTGACATGGCCAAACAAAGCCTGCAGAAGCTGCCAAAGTGCTCTTGCAACTTGCATATAAGCAAGGCTCTGCACTTTAGAAAAATCTTACATTTTATTTCATAAACATAGGCATCTGCTGCTAATTAAAGTAGCAGCATATAATTATACCCTTTTTTATTAGCAGAGATAGAGTCTGACAGTTGCTTAGATACAAAATAAGCAACTACAGATTGTCTTCTGCACTTTAACAAGCAGAGTGAGCTGGAACAATAGAATTGTAAACTTATTCTGTATTATCTTTGGTAAATGTGCCTGGGAAAAATATGTTTAATCTCACTACTTGCTCGTAATGTCAGCTATAAAGCTCTTTAGCTACCTCTTTGCTTTCCTCCACAAAGCACCAACCAAACAATTTCTGTGGAAAGGGCAGGATACCTCCCTGGGGAAAGCATTAGACAGAAGGAGCAACAGTGGCAGTTAACAGCCACCATTTTGCTGAGACCACCTTTCCTAGCTTTTTATCCCCAATGAAAGTAAGTTTCTTCTTAATGATTAAAAAATCTAGGTGCTAGTGCAGTTATGCTATGGTTTAACCTTAGCTGACAGCTAAGCAGCACACAGGCACTCACTCCTAGAATGGTGGATCTAGGGAGAAAACCTGAACAGTAAAACTGGGAAAATTTGTTGAGATAAAGACAGTTCAATGGGTAAAGTAAAAGATGCACATGCAAGCAAAGCAAGGAACCCATTCACCATTTCCCATGGGGATGCAGGTCTTCAGTCATCCCTAGGAGAGCATCATAAGTAACAGTGACTTGGGAAGATAAATGCCATCACTCTGAATGTCCCCACTTCCTCCTTCTTCCCCCCAACTTTATATACTGGAACTATGGGTCCAGGCTATGGGTCCCTTTGCTCAGCTGGGGTTCCCTTCCAACTACCTGGGCACCCCTGGCCTGCCTCAATATCAGGGCAATGTGAGAAGTAGAAAGGGACTTGACCCCTCTGTAAGCCCTGCTAAGCAGCTACTAAAACACTGCTGAACTATCAGTGCTGTTTTTGAAAGCACAAATCCAAAACTTAGCCCCATGGGAGCTATTGTGAAAAAAAAATGAATCCTGTCCCAGCCAAAACCAGCAGATAAATAGGAATACGAAGAGAGCACATACTGTAGCTACTATCTATAAAAGGCAGGTGTTACAAAATGTGGTTGCCTTCTTTTTTATGGGTTAAGCTCACAGCCAAATCCCTCTGGATGTGACAAGATGGATCTACAGCTTTGCTAACAAAGTCCCTATTGCTTCTTATCAGAAAACTCATGATGCTATATTGAGAAATCACTTCTCTTGCCCCACAGATTGTCAGCTCTATCCTCAGAGGCATATTTGAGTGTGTGACCTTTTCTTTTCTCACATTCTGCTAATAATCCCCAACTTTCTTTGCTCACAAATCCAAAACTCTGTTGATACACCTATAGTCTCACTGCTCTTCTTATTAAATTGTAGGGAATGTAATCAGAGCAGCTAATGCCACAATAATCCTCCTGATCCATGTGGTTATCTCTGAAGATATCAGAAATGATGCTGTCTGCAAGAGAGCTGATGTATTTTGGTTAATTCTGCACCTGCAAACCTTTGGAGGAAAACATTGAGCTTCCAGATGCTAAAACACTTGAAGCTGCAATGAGATCTCAAATGCCTTTGTTATTGACTATCAAAACTGTTCAATATTTCTCGATGGACAGAGCTGGCTCATTCCTGAAAAAAAAAAAAAAAGGTTAATTTTTGACAAGGTCTTTCATCCCTCTGCAGCACTATTGTAAGAGACCTAACCAACAGATTGCTGAGCTCACAGGGATGCTGTAGGGCTTGGGCTGCAGGGGGTGCCTGGTGAATGTCACAGCCTGCCTTACTCCGTGAAAAGCCAAACTGCAGCATTCCTTCCGGTGGCCTGTTTGAGGGATTAGGGGTTGAACAAAAATCTCAAGTTTTTTCTTCACTTAGATATAGCAGCTTTGCCAGAATTTAGGGCACCATTCTGTGGCAACCTGCAGAGAGAGGTAATATGCAGAGAAGCAGCTGATGCTTGCTGCTCAGCGGAGCAGGTTCAGGCAGTGCTGAATTACCTCTCAGATCACCAGTACATCAGCCTGCTTGCACAAGGAGATGATGGAATTTTTCCAGCCCCCTGCATAATTTCTAAGGTCTATAAGTTCTGCTAACTGTGACTCTTTGCCACCCCGTGTCAGATGTGAAATGACTCTCCCACATAAGAACCTTTATTTTGGATTTTCTTCCTCCTTCCCAAATGCATGATAAGAGTTACCATCTGTGCTAACAAGTACTAAATATTTAGGCCAGCAGTGTGTCAGGCAGGAGCTTGGGTTCAATATGAAGGTGATGGTGTGGTTTGTTGGTTATAGCTCACAAATAACACATCTCCCAGCAGACCTTCCTGGTGCACACAAGTCTGGGAAACAGGTTGCTGGTGGAAAGAGAAGGATGGTTTGCTTATCATTGCCTATGCAGCCTGCTGGGGCTGACAGGTCGGCAAAGGTTAGACAGGGCCCAGAGAGGCTGTGCAGCTGGAATTGCTTTTATATGCTAAAATTTATTGTTATTGCCCAAGATTTTTTAAAAAAAGGGGGAAGAGGAAAAAAAGTGAGGGGAAAAAAAAAAGAAAAAGAAAAAAGGAGAAATAAAAATAGCAAGAAAAAATGCATAAAGAAGAAAAAAATAGATTTCTGAGCCTGATGCAGTCATTGGATGCAAAATATGGTCTAAGTACCCTGTGATGGCTAAGTGTTGGTGGGTTTGGAGCACCGCTGTCTTTCTCCAGATTGCCTTTTAGTGTTGGTGGGTTGTTGCTGTTGTTTTCTCCCCTGAAACATGACCAGTTTTAGATTCTACCTTACTCTTTTGGCAAACATGCCTTTCAGTAGCTGGCATGAATAGCTAAGCAGTCTAGTTGGTGCTTTCAAGTTGGGCAGATCAATAACACAGGCATTCCTGAAATGCAGATGAAAATGCTTTTAGGTTCAAAGTTTTTGAGCTACAAACAGCCTCAGGGTGCCAGTGGGTAAAAGCCAAGGCACCTTTTACACTTGCTGTGTCAGCCCTTGGGGCCTGAATCCTTGTCTTCTTCCAGTCTGTATGTGGGCTGGATGGTTTGCTCTGCTCTGCATGTCGCCTTCCAGCCCACTGTGAACTGACACAGGGAGGACACAGATCAAAAGACACCAGCACATAGAGATGTGGGCAAAACATTACAAGAAGGTAAAGTGCTGCAGTGAAGAGCTCTTAACATCTTTTTCTATTCCCAGGTTTTGCTATTGGGTTATTTCCTTTTCCTTCCCAGTGTGATAGGAGTTTTATCATCCCAGTAACATTAATTTGCCAGATCTTTTTCTGAAAGTCTCCTGAAAAGAAAGCTGCACTGCGACTTCTTGTGCTCTTTCCCTCCCCATCAGATTTTTCAAATATTTTGATGTGGGTTCAGAAGCTTCTTTCTTCTGCTGTTTTTTTTTTTCTCAGCATGAACTTCATGGTCTCAAGGGGTATATTCAGAGTACCAATGCAAGCAAAATGCAGTATCATTGAATATGCTTCAGGCTCTTCTACATGAAACAAAGAAACATAGCAATCCCTTCACCTCTTCCAAACATAAGGATTGTCCTACTTCCTGTCAGACAAAGTCATGCAAAAGTCAGTAAAATCCTCAGCCAGCTGAGTTGACTGCTCATCCTTTTGATTTGTGGGCAGTTGACAGTTGTGTGAGATTGTTTTCAGCAACTTTCCAGAGAAGTTGCTTGTAAATTCTGTCCCCTTCCGAGCATCACAGACCCTTTTCAGGAAAGCAAATTCCAAAACAAAGTAATCTGAGAGGTAGGTTGCCTACTGCAGTCTTGCTTGACATTTTGGCTTTAGGCAAGACCTGTAAGTGCATTGGTGTGCTGTGCCAAAAAAGGTATTTCTCTTTTGTTTTATTTTCTTGATACAAAACATCTTCTAAGCCAAGCTCCATTTACCTGGTGGCTCTAAGACGAGTTGTGGAAGTTTGCTTTGTGCTTGGATGATGATACAGGTTCTAGTGACAAAACATACATGCAGGGCTCATGTATGATCAGAAAACCAACCTCCAGTGAGCTGCCACAGACCTCAAATCATACCTCTTTTTTCTGTACTCTGCAATTCCCTCATCTCTTCTTTTTTTCTTTTTTTCTTTTTTTTTTTTTTTTTTCTTTCAATAAGAGATCCTCCTCACCTGATATACCTCTTTCCAGAGAACACCTCAGCAGTCTGGCATACCTCTGAGGGGCTGTGGATATCTTCTCCAGTGGTTCAGTGTCTGTTTGCTTGTCACCCTATTGGGGGTTTTGCTACTTCAGCACCAGAGCAAAAATTAGACCTCATCTTTCTTAGAAAGGGCTTCACAACATAAGAGGAGAGGCTGTTCCCAACCATCTGTAGCTGCCAGGCTGCAGGATAAGGCTCTTCACATGAGCACATGCTTGCTAGGGACTAGTTGGTGTGGAAATGTTTCTCCCAAGTCTCGGGGCTGTGAGCCTTTGGTGCAGGCAGGTGTCTGAGTGTGGATGAGGAGGTAGGGGCTGGGTGGGTGAGGCAGTGGAGGAGAAGGGTGTGGGGATATGGAAGAAGAACAGGATGGGAGAGCAAGAAGCCTCCTTTTTGTTCCATCAAAGGGACACACATGGGCTGGCATAGGACTGGTACCACTTTGCCCCATGATCGCTGTGGAGGCACCACTGCAGGGAGGCCTAAGCAGGTTTCATGTGAGAGAGCTCCCAGAGCAGATGTCTCTTATTTTACACAAGTTACAAATTGCTGCAGATCCAGAAGTGAGTTCCTAATGCAATACACATGATCTAGGAAGGAAGATATCTGAGAGGTGGAGAGGTGGTCTTCCAGCTGGAGTGGGTGTGAAACACTAAATGCCTTCTTATATCCCCTCATGGGCTGAAGCAGTATTTAATTCGAGCCCTCACAAATACACAGACACCACCAGAGCTGTAAATGGAGCAAAGAAGGAGGAAAACTGGGGACCCAGGAGCTGCTTGGAAGCTTCATCATGTCACATTGAGAAACTGAAGGTGTCATAGTTCGAGGGAGAGCTAAAGCAGGGGCCCCTTTGGCAGACTGCTCTCTTCAGGCTGGCCAGTCCTTATCCCTTGCAGTTAAAGGATGTCTGAAAGGCACAGCTAATTGGAATAACTTCTTCTATCCTGATGCATCTTACACCTCTAGCATCTGAAGTACCTTTGCTAAAAGGAGTTTCTGAGAAACTTAAAATAATTCTTTGGCAGCAAATTAGATTCCAAGCACAGCTCAAGTCTGTCTTTACTCATGCCATGCTTTTCTTTTGTGACTTTACTTCCAAGATGTTGCTTAAGAACTTGCTTCATTGCTTTGCCAGGGAGTGGAAAAAAAAAGAAAAAAAAAAGAAAGAAAAAAAAAGAAGGAAAGAAAAAAGTTTTGCTTTTTTTCCAAGGTTTATTGGCTGTTCAGCATGAATTTCAGTGAATGTGACAAATCTGGGATGCTTTTGTGTCAGTGAACTATAAGGTACCCGAATAAATGCTGTTACCCTGAGAACTGCCTGGTGCCTGCAGTCCAAGCAAAATGGGGGAACATCCATATTTGTCACAATGAGGTCATGTTGTTCCTTCTATTAAAAACAAAGGGTTTTTTTTTTCAGAGTATAAATTTCAACACTTTGTTAGGCACTGTGTTTCTGAAAAAGAACTTCCAATTTTCCAGTTTGTTAGTGTTCTTCCTGTGCTGTAAACAGTGATGCTCGATCAAATACCCTGACACCATTATAATGAGCTGTACCTAATACCTTAATGAAAACATCTGTGTGTAGGCTCCAGGGGACATGAGAAACAAGAGAGACTATTTTCTGACTGTATCAGCATGTTCACAACTCTGTAGTTTGTATAGTCCAGCTATATTCCCTCTGTTATACCCATTAGCTTTCTTCCTTTTCTGAATCTGCTCTGGGTATCCAGCATTGAGTATCCAGTCCCAGATTACCAGCTGCAGTGGCACTGCTGCTGCTTGGGCTGAACTGGCAATTTTGGGGAAATCCAGCAACCAGGAAAGACTGTGGTGACACTCTGTGGCTCCCCTGCAATGACATCCCACATCCCATGTTGCTCTGTTTCCTAATCCCCTTGAGCAAACATTTTGACTCCCACTCCATACACTTCTGACTTAGACTCCATTTATATTCACCTCCAGCAGTTGGAATATCCTTCTCACATTGGCTGTGCATCCCTCAAAGCCACTACAGCACACGAGGGCATTGTTCTGCACACAGTACCTCATTCATAAATTTTCACAGGCATTCTTCTAGGCCCAGCCAACAAGGGCATTTGTTAACTGAAAAGGGATTTCAACCTGTCTGATACAGTAACTGTGGGGTTGACTGAACCTGCAGAAAGCTGACAAGAGATGATTTCTTACAACTGTGAAGCCTTGAAGCGTGAAGTTTGCAGCATTTCTCATCCTTTCAGAAGGCTGTCATAATTTGATGGATTAATCAGGGTTACTTAGCAGGAATGCTTACCTGGCAGGACAACTTTCGTGCCTCTCCTGTACAAAACTCAAGGCCAGTGAGCAGCTGCATCTGGCTCAAAGAGTACTGTTAAACTTTAGTACCAAGACCTGTGCGAGTTTTATGTTTCCAATGTGAGTTTTTCCAGGATTGAAGGTACTGCTGTGTTCTGTCATGGCTGAGTTGCACACATTTTTGTAACCAGCATTGTTTCATATGATGACATGCATAGAGCATTTTGCCCCAGCAGTGTTGAGGAGGCATGTATTTTCTATCTCTGATGTATATTTGTTACTAACAGTCCAGTGCAAGTCAGTGTGATTGTGTAAAAGATAATATGCTTCACACCCTCTGGTGCAAGTTCTGTTGTTAGCTTTTAAATCAAATATTCTGCCTTTCATCAGTAAGTCTTCAAGTTTCCTAAAGCCTGCCCTGGGAGATGAGCAGCTCTCTGACATAAGGTCATGCAAAATTGGGTGTGCCAGTGTCCTTTGGCTCAAATGTTCTTTGCCCTGAGGAAAGGTTGTGAAATCTCTTTAGCTGGTGAAGCTGGGGCCTCATTAGACTTGGCTGTGAGATGGCAAAGACAGGACCCCTGCTCCTACCTGTGTGCAACCTTTTCAGTTTGGACCTTTTGGCTTGTGATTCCTCCTGCCCCCCCTTTGTGCTGCAGCCTGACCTTCAGGTTTCCTTCTTCTCCTGCCTGATGGAGGTCAGAGCAAGCCAGCTTGCTGCTTTCCCTCCTGCCTGCGCTGGTCTGTGTACCATGCTCTGTGCCTGTGGCACCTGGCTGGGCAGCTAGTATTAGTATTTTGATTTTAGTTTTCAGCCTTTGAGCTGCTCTCCTTGAGCTATTAGTCATCTTGTCTCATTCATCAGTGAGGCTGTTTTTCCCCTGAGGGGAGATGCTCTCTTTCTCTTCCATGTTTCCCCTGCTATTAGAACTACACCTTGATCACGGTGCCTGAACTTAGGTATGCTGTGTGGTTTTCTCCAATGCACTTTACACAGCAGAATGCAGCTTCTCAAATGACATCTCACCTGCAAATATATCTTATTTTAAAAAGTTTTGAAAAGACTATTTAAAGTATTTTTCTAAGTTTTTCCTTACCACCATGCATAACTTGTGTCAGGACTAACAGGAGGAATGTTTTTCAGAATGGGAGGGTTGTGTTTCAGATTGGAAAGCAAATGTGAAGCAAGTGACACTTCTGCCTTGGATCAAATGCTCAGACCAGAAAATACTGACCTCTCTCTTCTGTGACTCACCTGGGGCTGCAAGTTCAGCTTAACAGAGTCTTATCCTTGGTAACAAAAATCTTCGGAAGCTCTGCAGGGTTGAAAGGCTTGGCTCACATTTTTCCCCCAGAGAACTCCAGCAGATCAGGAGCGAGCAACAAGGTCTGATTAGGGCTTCCAGACTAGACTTCCTGACTGTTTTGTTAAACCCCAAAGCAGAAGCTTAATCTTTTTCCAAGGCATTTCCCTACAAATTGCATTCTATTAATTGAAACCCCTTTTAATTAACATTTTCAGAGTACCCTTCTTGAATAGCCATTAATTAATGTTGGCTCTATTTTGGCATAGAACCCAGTAAAATATCTCTTTTTAAGTGTTTTTTTTGTGGTTTTTTTTTTTTTTTTAACCATTGCATTGTGAGGAGTTTTATACCTTCTGAGTGGTTTTGTTTTTCACCATTTAGGTAGCTTAACTATATATATTTTTAATACTTCTGTTTTTTCCTTTTTCTTTTTCTTGCAGTTCTGCTGCAGTCTGTCCTAGAAATATCCTGAACCGTGGAGTTCTCCTCCATGCTAATTCTCTAAATGCCAGAAAGTCTTCCTGCATCCACATGAAGACTTTTCTAACCTTTTCTTACCTAGAAAACAATGTCTGGCTGCTGCAGAGAAATTCAGCCTGCTCTTCGCCCTGCTGTTTCAGTACAGCCACACCATATCTCACTAAATATTCTGCTTCTAAATGAGAACCAGTTTTAAAAGTAAAATTTTGGCAAATGGAGCATTTCCTCCCTTTTTCTCAACAATATAAACTCCCTTTCATCCCTGGACACACAGAGCTTATTGCAGCCTCGCCACTGCTGAGCCCCAGCAGTGTGGTGCAGCAGAGCTTTGTTTTTCTGAGTTACAGAAGCTCTCCCTCTCTCGCGCCCTGCGGGATGTCCTCCCTCTCTCTCTCTGTGCCTGTCTGTGCCACTGCATGTGGGAAGCCCCAGCCTTCCAGCAGCTGACCCTGCTCCAAAGCTCAGGGCAGAGTCTGAGCTGGAAGAAGTAGGCTCTGACAGCATGATGCCTGATGGTTGATTCGCTGCAGGGCTTGTGATGCGATCTGCCAGGTTCTGGAGGGTGCCAGCCTGCCACCTCCCACTGGCAGAGAGCACCTGGAGTCAGAGCCAGTCTGGAAGCAAGAGCAGGCAGCTACTGAGTGCTCCCAGATTACTCCAGACATGGTGCTTTTCCTATCTAACATTTTGCCCATGCAGACACCCATTTTTCAAGCCCTTGCTCTGTGTAAAGGTGTGTCTGGCTCCTAAGTGGATGAACTATACTGTTCTGAACTCCTCTGATTTAGGGTCAGTCCTCCCTGAACCTTGCTAGATGCTCACTTGCTCTGAGATCTTCAGGTAAGAACAGACACCAGGATATTCTTTCATTCCTAGTTGTCAAAAAGATTGCAAGAACATTTTTTCTACAGATGGATGTGAACTTGCCCTAACCATCCAAGCCTTTTTCGTCTTCATATTAGATTACTTCAGCATATTTCTACACAAGGCTATGCCAAGTGCAGCATACAGCAAAGTTAATAATGGAAGAGCATAGAAGTTAAAAGTAAATCTTGTGGTTTAAAATTCATTCACGTTAATAATGCAAACTGCTACTTTTTAAAATTCCTTGCTATGTTTTTACAGTGCTACTTCAAAAATCTTTCCATAAAGAAGGCCAAAAAATCAAATACAACTCATAACTTTTTAATTTGCTTATGATCTTAATGGAGGCTGGTGTCCTTTCTTTCAATGATTCTCTTGAAGACTTTAGGAGTGTGGGATAAAATAGAGGGATGTTCATGTATTTGCTTTTGTCTTTCTGTTGCTTGTGCCAGCTCTACAACACATTGTAACTCTTGGTGATGGTTCTCTGCTGATGGCTTGTGAGAGGGCTGGCAGCTCCAAATGATGCCTTGGTATGAGGTTTGAAAGAGAACAACCAAATTGGTTCTTTTAACCTTTGCTCTGAGATTTCTGGTCTGTGTGGGAAAATGTGAGGGGATAGAATGTAAGAAAATAAAGGTAGTGCAGAAGGCAATCTCACCCCTGAGGAGTTGCAGCTGCACTAATTATCAAAGATTAGGAACAGGCCTGCCCTTAGCAGATCACAGCTGCGTCCAATGAGGATGAGTGCTGTAAAAGAGTGGGTTAGCTAGGTGAGAAGAGAGCTGGAGTTTGTGCTGTGAGGAAGAAAGAGTCAGTGGTGCAAGGAGATGCCCATGAGAAATCACCAAGAAGGTATGGAATTTTTGCAATAAGATGACAGCAGGAATATTTTCTAAGGCCTGAAAAGCTGGATGTTTTCTCCCTTTCCTTCTAAAAGGTGGTTAAATTTCCCATGGAACTGCCTGAAGTAAAAAGCTTGAAGAGACAAAAGTCTTTGAATAATTGGGAACAGTAAGCCCTGGCATGGCGTTGGATGCTCAGGTGGGTGGGTAGTACTATAGTCACACACAGGATGTGTTTTCATACTGCTAGCAGTGCTCAAAAGCTGTTCTTTATTTTGTGATACTTAATGGACTCCTAGAGGCTTTGATGTGGGGCATTTTGGCAGATTAACATGACTTAGAGCAGTTTAGCTGTTCTTAGGTGCACTATGTTCACTGAGCTGGAAATACTTTGCTGGAGAAGTGTATATGGAAGAAAGGAAAGCATTCTTAATATCTTTAAGTTACATGTGATTAAAAAGAGGTTGAAAAGGCTTGGCAAGCAGAATTTGCACCTTCTACCAGAACAGGTAGAAGTATCAGGTCAGTTCTGTGAACTTGAATTTTAATTCCCAAAGAATGCAGGTTGGAGGGGTGCAGCTGCAAACAACCCAACTTGGTGGTTCCCAATTAGTGCCTACAGCAGAAGCACAAACTGCTGCAGCCACCTCTGTAATGGAGGCCCGTAGACAGACCAGGAAGGTGGCCTTTTCCTTTATGTCCAACTCTCAGAAGGATTTAGCTCTATTTTGTTTGGGATCTTTCTTACTGGAGACCACCACTAGCAAACAAGAAGCATCAGGTCCCACCAGGACCAGACCAGCCCCTCAGCACCTGTTCTCATCTGGGGTCTCCTGTAGCATTCACATTCTCTGAAAAAATCCCTTTGCCCAGGATGTTTCTTCTGGGAAGATGAGAAGCCTCAGAGAAAAGGAAAACCATTCTTTTCTCATTTGCTTCTCCTGTGTTTTGCTCCTTTGTAATGTGTTTGGAGATTGTTTACCCACAGGGGATTGTTTCATTGGATTCTGGTGTGAGTTGTTCATTGGACAATCAGGGCCAAGCTGTGTTGAGACTCTGGAAAGAGTCACGAGTTTTCATTATTATCCTTTTAGCATTGACTAAGTATCCTTTCTGTATTCTTTAGTATAGTATAGTATTCTTTAATATAATATAGTATTATAAAGTAATAAATTAGCCTTCTGAGAACATGGAGTCAGATGCATAATTCCTGCCTTCATCAGGATGTTCCCAGCAAGAACAATAGTCTCGCACCCCTGACCATGCTCCAGGAGCCTGTGTGTGTGGCAGGCACATGGCAATTTGAGTCTTGCTGGGGTTTGCACAGCTCTGGCTCCATGGCTGGTGCCCTGTTAGACCCAGCCTGCATGTGCAGAGTGATGGACACTCAGGAGCTGTCTGTCCCTCTGAAAGCCATCTGCTACCCACCTGCTGAAATAGTGAATGTTGCAGTCCAGACTAGCTGAGTTCACAAGCTCTCACAAGGAATTCTTTGTGCCTGAAGTCTAACAGGGTAAATGAAATCCTCCTCTGAGAAGGGATCCCTGAAAAGGATGTGGGAATAGGTGCTGCCTTTCTCCTACCTACAGAATGCCTCTAATTCTGGCTGCTTGTAAAGGGTCTGTAAGCCACCAGTCCTTTTGCATTTACTTTGCAACTCAAAGAATTCTTGACTTGATGCCTGACTTTTCCCTAGTAATGAGATTGTTTTGGCCCTGGAGCTGGCTGCTCTCAGGCAGTCCATGTCCTGGCCATGGAAGCAGTGCAGGGCTTGTCCCCAGCTCAGGGGTCTGTTTTTTCACAATGCTAACTTTGTGAGCTGTGCAATTTGAAAGGAAAAGGGCTAGTTTCTTCATTTATGGCCACTGATGACTGTGGGAGCCCTTTCCAGGCTTGTATTTGCCATCCACTTCCCCAGTGGAAAGCCACAAGGAGCAAGAGGAATCTATTTCCTCCCACTGTTTAGCTGTATTTATTTTCCACTGCCTGTCTCTCTGCCTGCAGTACTGCTGATGTTCCCAAAGCACCTGAAGTCATTTATTTTCTACCTCTGCCTGTGGCAGTGGTATTGCACCCTAGAAGGTTTTGCTTGAGGCCTTCTGGGCTTGCTCTAGGCTTGTGAGAAAATAAATAGACTTAGGAACAGCATGTGTTAAATCCATGGTGGGTGTCTAGACTGCCAAGGTTTGTATACATTTTCACCTTTAATAAGTGTACATAGATATATTGCCAAATATCTGGTAGACAAACATACTCTAGATGCTGCAGACTTGCTGCTGGTATGGTCCTCTCAGGAGCCATTTGAACAGCATCTGCTTCCCTTTATAAACACTAACATTTCTTGAAAAACTTAAAGGAGTTTTGATGGTCTCCATTTAATTAGGAAAATCTTCACAGTGTTTGTTGTGTTTTATGAGCTTTCCTGGGTCATCCAGAGTCCTCTCTGGATAGGAGGATGGTTTGTCATTGCCAGGGCTGTTCAGGTCTTACTGCTCTGAACTGAGCTGGGCATGCACAGTCCAGGGTTCAGGGGTTTGGGTGAGAACAGCCAAGGAAAGGGGCCAGTTGGCAGGGTTTTTGCTGAAAAATTATGAGGTTTGGCATGATAAAATGGCTACAGGCTTCAAAACTTTCATTCTTGTCTATGATTATAAATGGCTGGGAGTCAAGATGGGTCCATTTATTTCCACAGCTGGCTGCTTAGGAAGTGCCTGGTTCATGCTTTGAATAACTTGTGTTTTCCCACCCAAGTGTTTTCTGATGATCTTTTGCAGATGTACCTACACTTACATCATCTCATTTACACATTTCCATCAGCTGTGCTCCTTTAGCCCAGGTGGAACCACTTATTTAATTTCTTCACCTTCACTGGCAGATTTCTTGTTGGCTGGCTCAGTCATATAAAAAAAGCAGCAAAGCTGCTGGCTTGAAGGTGGGGCAGGTGAGCAGGGCTGCTGCCCCTGGTTTGTAGCCAATTGAACCTCTAACCCTGAGCTTCCAGCTGGGGAAAGTGTGAGGAAGGAACACGAGATGGTAAGGCAAAGCAGTTTTTCTCTTATTTCACTTGGGCACTTTCCCTCATTCCCCTGTATCTTGCTAGCAAAGGCACCTGCTGCTTGTCTGACAGCTGCTAAGGCTGAAGCTGGAAAAGAGCTCATGAGAGATTCAAAATTTCTGCAATGTGAGCTCCCGTGTACCTTCCCTACTTACCACAGGGGAGACAAATCCTCTTACCCAGCTGTCAAATAAGCCTAGCAGCAAAGCTGGAAATGAGCTCTGTGTGGCTGCCTGGTCACTGTGGGAGCTCTGGGGAGTGTGCTTGGCCCTCTGCTTTTGAGGTGTTTTCTGGAAATTCATTGGGACCTGCAGGGTCGTCCTGAGTACCCTGGCACTGAAAGGATCCACCCTGCTTAGCAAACTCATATATGGTGACAAAATCAATTTGAGTGATTGATACAGTTTGAAGTTACAGATGAAAAGGGGAACTTTTAATCAAAAAATTAATTTTTTTCCATTGTGCTGCTGCCCCCGTCTTACTCTCCAAACAATCCTCTGGTGGTCTGTGCTCACAGGGGTCATAGGAAAGCTTCTTTTTCTATTGAGGAGGGGGTGGAAGAAGAGAGAAATCTAAAAAGAATTTGGTCTTTTTTTCCACCATGAAATTGAAAGACATCAAGTTTTCTGGAATAGGATGTTAATTTGGTCTTGCTGTGGAATAAGATCAGTGGTACACACAAATGAGGTTATTTGGGTACAAAATGAATGCAAACCAGTGCCTCATTCCAGTGCAACCTGGAATGGCTGCACTAGAAACACAAAGCATCTGCTCTGTGTTCGACAGAAGCTACAAGAAGCCATAAAAAATGAGACTTCTTTGCTCTTTTTCTGAAGTTACTCAGAAAGCTACAAAATTAAAAATAACAGATGATTCTTATGAATTTTCATTCCTGGGGTTTATAAATGCCTTAGGTATTTTTGTTTTGGACTGTGTTTGACATTCGCACAACCCTGTGCAGAAGGTGTATATATAAGCTCTAAAATGCCTCCCTGAAAATTTTTGTCGGCTTCTGAACTGGCTCTGCAGCATAATTGGTATTACGGCTTCTCTTCCCTTTTAAAATTTAAAAGTGAAACATAAGAAACTGATTTCTCCAGTGCGCACTACCCCAGGTCAGAGTCTGAATACAGCTGTTTGTTTGCAGTGTGGGCTGTTAAGAAAGGTACCTTCTCAGGAGGTGAGAAAAGGTGCTTCATGAACTTTGCAGCCCTTCTGGTGAGGCTGCACTTGAGCCAGCTGCTCCCCAGGTCATGCTAAGGTGGATACAGGGATGACTCATAAAGTTTGTCTCCAGGAAAAAGCAGATTTGTTGAACATTGAGACCTTTGAAAGCTCTGGGTTGCTCACCTTGAATGAGGTAACTGTCTGCAGAGGAGCCATGCACCTGGAAGGAAAACTCACTCAGGCAGTTTTTCAGAGTTTGCTAAGATTAGGCATTTATCTGCTGTTTAGTTGGCACCCATCAGGATAGCAACTAATTGAAGCCAAAGGGACCAATCATGGTGTAAGATACTGGGCAATGTGAGTAATGATAATATTATTTGGCCTTTAATTAGTCATTTAGAGTTCATTTCAGAACTGGAGAGCTTAGGTTGGATTCACTGCTCCTGCACATGGATTCCTTGTGGATTAATTTGTGGCTCCCACAGAAGGGGGCTGGTGACTGCAGAACTGCTGATATCTGCAGGTGTTTGCACCACTTTCCTACCCCTGCCATTCATCGCTTGAGAAATTGGGATTTTTCTCCTCTTTTGTCACAAAATATCTGTGGTCTCTCAGGTGTCTCAAATCTTGCAGATTTCTCTAGGTGCCAGCTAAATTACAGCAGCTTTGCTGCAGGATAACAAGGCTGGCCACCTTCCAGCTGGTTTCTTTGCTGTTTGTCTGGCTGTTAACCTGGCCAGGAAAGTGCTAGGGATGGATGTCTGTCACAGCACAGTGTTTGTTATTCCTTACCTTGCTGTAAGTATATTTGATTAGGGTTGAACAGCTGAAGTCTGTTGGAATTAAATGACTTGATTATTGCCCATTAACATCTGTGCAGGGGAACTGGTTTTAATAAGGATTGCAGAATATTCTAAGTTGGAAGCAATCCACAAGGCTCATCAAGTCTAGCTCTGTGAAGAGGGATGGATAGAATTTTTTTCCCTCTTCACTGCTGGATTTCTTTTAGGAATATATTTTCTTGGAAACTTTTTCTGTTTTTGCTTTACTTGTCCTGTCATTTCCTGTATACTTTAACAGGAAGACTGACTACTGTGGTGGTTGCTGCTGAAAAATTTTGGATGGGCAGATAGGATAAGTGATAAATTTTGGTGTACCCTTAGCATGTGTTCTTTGAGGTTCTGATTTTTTTTTTCCTGTGTTCTGGCTATTGTAATTTGATGTGGATTGATGCTATGGCATTGCCTCTGATTGCTAGATTTCATGTTGCTGTGAATTTAGAGAAGTGTTTTTGTGTTAATCAGCATCTCTGTTTCTTTGTTAAGGTCATATGTGCCCCCCTGCTGCCTAAAAGCTCCCCATGAACTTATACTAGGATCTTTTCTTGGCTTTGTCTCCTTGTTTCTGTTTGTGCCTGGCTTGAGCAATTATATGTATTGCAGTGAGTAACATATAATTTGCTGAATCCTGCCAGGAAAAAACAGTCTCCTATTGTTCATAGTGGCTTTTTTTTTTTTTAAGTAAGCTGTGGATCCTGTAGTACCTTCCTTTGTCAGTTTGGTGAAATGAATTCTTCACTGAAAAATGGTTTTCACCAATACATCTACCTATACCAGTACTAAGAGACAATCTCATAATGACAAGGGTGCACATGCTTTAGCAATGGTCCCTTTAGAAAGTGTGACTAAGGTTGAGGAATTAATTTTGGTACTTCTGGTCTGCTGATTGCTACCAGTGAATCATCAATGGGATGAGGTCTTGACTGAGTTTTAAGTGGAAACAGCCTCAGAGGAGAGCTGCTGTTACACCTACAGTGAAATCTAGAGCTCAGTATCTTGCAAAAGGCAATGAATTCCTTTTGGGTGGAGGAGTGGCAACTTGGGTCAATGCTGAGCTGAAGCACAACAGCAGCAATCAACTTCAATATGATTGCTGCAAGATCTGCTTGCTTCCAGCAAAGTTGATCTCTAACAGAGCCTCCAGTATGGACTACCAAGACTAAGGCTGGTGGGGAAGTTGCTGAGAGGAGGTGGGCAAAGAAAAAGGCATTTTTGTCTTATCTGGTACAAAACCACAAGAGATTTAGATGCTGTCTAGAGCCTTACCCTGTAAAAGTAAGTCACAGCAGCACAGGAGTAGATCCTCACCCAGCTCCAATTTATGAAACTTGAAGGTCTAGCTTCTCTCAGTCCCCAGCTCCTGCAGCCTAAAGCTGCTGAAGATTTTTGTAAGGCTGTGTTGCCACTATTCTCCCTATTAAAATGGGCAGGAAAATTAACCATAAACAGTCATACACTATCAGTTAGCAGATTAAGGCTGTAAAAAGAATTATGGCTACCTGTCCTCAGCAGTTTTGTGGTTGCTGTATTTATTGAGCCTATTTCTCTTTGCTGAAACATAGATCTGAGTAAACAACTTTTCATGCTGCTCGTTAACATGGGCAAAGCAGAGAGTTTAAAAATCACCTTTTTGTGGGGTGAATATTTTCAGCCCTCCATTCTTCCACTTTTCTGCTTTTTCAACACTGTTCTCTAAGCTGTGAAAGCTTTTAATTTCTCTGTGTTTGGTTGTCACCCCTGAGGACGTGACTCATCAGTGAAGGGATGGACACCAAATTTGTGTTCTGCAGTTTCTTTGTAGGGATACATCTATCCTGAGGCAGTTGTGCTTTTTAAGTAGCAGGGGATTTTAGTGAGTAGAAGAAAGCCTTTAACATTCCTAGTCAAAAATACCTATCTAGTCAAGGCTTCTAAGAAAAAATGCTCCCCTAAATTCCTTCCATTGTATGTTAATAGGGTTTTGTGTCAGAGTGTGGTGGCTGCACAGAAAGATGAGGACATCCTAGAGGGCCTTCTTTCCCTATACAGTTCTGAGCTTGGAAGGGCCACTTCTCTGCTTTTGAGCAATTCCAGAAAGACTGAGATAATCTTACTGATAGTACTGACAGAATCAGTGGGGGGGTACCTGGGCTCTACACAGAGTGCCACAGAGAGCTCCCCACAGCATTGTTCTCTGTGCAGCCATTTATTCTTTCCTTTGTCCCTTAGGCTGCTCCCACTGTCATAGTGTTGGCATACTCCAGGGAATTTTGCAACTTTGGTGAGCTTCTGCTGGCTAAATTAACAGCTAGCTCACCTGGGGCACAGGTGCTTGTGATTTACTGGACACCACTTGGAACAAAGTCACAAGATTTTGCTCCTGGATAGATCCAAATCCCTTCAGAGTGCTCAGTCTTGCCTGTGAAAAGGTCATAGTTGTGTTGAGCTAGCTGGAAATACTGATGTATTTACTTTAAAATTTTTTTTGGCTTTATAATGGCTTTATAATTTCAACTCCAGGGAAGCCCAAAGACTTTTTTCCAAATAAATCAGTTCTACTAATTGGCAAGGAGGACTCTGTCACATGAGAAATAGTTTGGGTCCTAGGGAATTTGCGGCTGGCCTGATGGGTGCAGTTTGAAGGGAATGAAAACCAGGAGTATTAGACTGGAGAATAATCATGAGAAGGCTGCATGATGCAGTGACGTTTTCAGACCTAGGAAGGAGTTTACCAGAAATTAATCTAGAAGCACCTTGCTCATGTAAAATTGAGATCAGTATGACTGAACATGTGTAATTAATATAAAGCTGCGGTATTTAGTCTTAGTCATAATGGGTTTTTTTGAGTGATGGTGTATGGAGCAGTGAAGCATTTTGAAATATCCCTTACCTTCAGACCCTTATGCTGACTGGCATGCATGGGAGGTGATGGGTAAGAGTCCTGTGGAAGGGAAAGCTACTCAAAACCCCTTTTGCTCTTGAAAATGTGGTAAGTAGTTTTCATCTTTAAACAAATGAGGCCCAGAATTGTTTATTCTGAGTGTCTGCTGGTTTAGGGCATCCTGGGAAGACATTTTATGAGTTCTTTCAAGAAACACATATAATATTTCTCAAACTCTCTACCATTGAGGGAACTGCTGTGATTTTGCTTTTTCTAGTAAAGTTAACAACAGGTTGTGTAGGAATAAAACTTTGTAAGCCTGTGAATTTGAAGCAAATGAATGTGTTTTTTCCAGTTTCTTATGGCTTTAATCTCAATAGGCTTTGATAATATAAGAACAGGGAAAGGACAGTATGTTGTGATGGACAGTTTAATCTTTCCATTGGTCTAGAGAATTGAGAAGCATTAATTGCCTTTTTAATACTGATAAACAGTAACACTGAGGGAGGGGAACTTAAGAAAATGTTACATATCAATTGATATTACATCTTAATAGCAATTCTCTGCTGAGATGCACAAATCTGGTTCATCCTTGAAGTTTGCTGTTTGCTAAGTCTCTCCACCCCACAACAACTGTTTCCTTAACCCTTAGCAGATTGATGACATCTTCTGTGGTGCAGCAGTGGTTGTACAACAGCTTCATGATGAGACTTTTTTGTCCATGCTTATTATATGACCAAAGCAACCAGCAGGTGAAGTATCTGTCTGCCCTTTCTGTGACTTTAGGCAAACTCATAATGTAAATGATGTCTTGATACAAATAGAGGGAGGTGAGATAATCCCCCTAGTCCTTTACAAGGGACTAAGCTGTGTTTCTTCTTGCTTCAGCCACTTTGACTGAATAGAAAAGGAAAAATAGGGGAAGAGATTAAGTCAAGTTGCATATTTTCAATCACAAAAGTGTAGTACTGACAGTGACACTTGAAATGTTTGTTACATCCAGCCCTTCATTCTGCCATGGGAAGAGACAGGTCCTTGTCAAGAACTTCTTATGGTGTCTTACTTCTCTAGGATGCAGGGCAAGCTTTTATCAGATTTTCATCTGGTCTGACATAAGAGAAATTACAAGTCCTACAACCAGCCGCTTGATGACCAAGCAGCCAGCCTACATATGCCACAGCTTGGGAGTACAAGGATGGATATTATCTGAGAATATCTAACATGGGAACAGAGAATGAAATGGAGTCTAGACTGGGCATCAGGTCATTATTTCCCAGCAGTGAGGTCTAACAGATTGCAGAATATCTCTGGGTGAACAGTACCAGAATGCTGATACGTGGGGCCTCTGTGTGAGTGCTCAAAACCAAAACTAACCCATCAGGGCTATAGAGCATAGGGAAAATGATCCCAGTCAGAGGAAAGGGGCTGCTAACACCGTGGTGTTGCATGGAAGGGGTGGTGCTGGCATCTGAACTGCCTTCTGTAACACCTGCCTGGGTCACAAGTGGCTCCCCGATTAACTTGCTGTTGTGACATGGGAAAGGATGACTGGACTCTGAATTTTAAGGGCAGCCTGTAATTGTTTTATATGAGCTTGCAAGGCCAGGCATGGAGGAATTCATTTCAAAGGACAAAAAGGGGGTTGTTTGACATTTCTCAGTAAGCTTGATAGGTGGAATAAACTTAAACATCCCCTTCAATTTTGTTAGGAGAAATTCCATTTGCATGTTACACTGTTATTAGCAGAGACAATGGGACAAACATTGCTATCCCGTTAATTATCGGCATGTTAATGATATATATTTCTGCAGTCAAATAGCATTGCAAGTCTATTTCCTGTCTTAATTTTGTGCTGTGCTGTTTGAAATGTTAATGAAGCCAGAATTCTCAAAGGTCATCCTCTGAATGCATTTTCTTTTTCTTCTTGTTTTGTTTCAGAACAATTTAAATGAGGTTTTGTACCAAATGTTGCTAACAATGTTAACTTTCCTGTTTAATTAATCAAAGTGTGGGAACATCTCTGCCCTGGTCAGTGAGTTAAATGAGAAAAGCTCTGTATTCCTCTTTAAACCATCCCTTGCCATTTTCCCTCCATGACATGTATCCTGTCCCTCCACTTTCCCCCAGGAACCCCTACTACTTTCTTTTCATAGGCTGTGTGAAAGAATGGTTAAAAAAACCTTCACAACCCAAAAACCAACAGAAAAGTGCAAATATAGCAGAACTGAGCATTGTGTTTTCCAAGGAGCCATTAATCATCCTTGGAAAGTTTTGGTTCTTCGCAAATAATGAAGGAAAGGACTGGTAATTGCTGTTTTCAGCTAATTGACAGAATTGTGTCATGCAAGAGGGAGAATTTCTGAATTACCTTTACTGATGACACTTGAAGGTTGTTTTAAACTTTCAATTGCTACCAAATTGAGAGACTGTCCCTTGTCTGTGCGCATCATTAATCCAGTAGGTGGGTTTCATTTGTTTTTAATGCTATTAGATGACAGGCAAATGCTAAGTGTAAAGGATGTTTCTATCAACTCAGTTTAATATGGTGAAGTAGATCCTGATTTGGATTCTGCAATCTTTCTGTGGGTTTCACTGAAAAGTAGGTGGAAGCTCTTCAGTATTTGCTGGTGGAAGCCTGCTCTGACCTCTTGGGAACAAAAATCTTGATATAGGTAGAACACATGGCAAAAGGGATCCTACACCTTCTCCCCACCAGGCAGAAGAGGGACACAAGTGATTGGATACAAGTCTCAGCTTGGGGTGTGGGAGAAGTTCCTCTTTGACTACCTTGCCTTCCTGGGTGCCCTTATATGAAAGATTACAAGCTCTAGAATCAGAAGGACAGGGGCATGAAGAGGTAGATGATGCTGGTGAAGGGTCTGGAGCACAAATCTAATCAAGAGTGGCTGAGGGAGCCAGGGGTGCTTTGCCTGGAGGAAAGGAGGCCTGGGGAGGCCACATTACTCTCTGCAGCTGCCCGGAAGGAGGTTGTTGCAAGGTCAGGGTTGGCCTCTTCTGACAATTAACAGCAATAGGACAAGGGGAAATGACCTCAAGCTGTACCTCAGAGGTGATTTCAATTACACATTAGGAAAAAAATTTTCACAGAAAGGATTATCAAACATTGGAACAGGTTGTCCAGGGAAGTGGTTGAATCCCCATCCAGGGAGGTATTTAAAAGATGTGTAGAAGTGGTGCTTAAGGATGTGGTTAGTGAAGTACTTGGCAGTATTGGGTTAACAGTTTGACTTGATGATCTTAAATGTCTTTTCCAACCTACTCAATTCTGTGATTCTATGCTAGAGAAGTTGGTGAGATCAGGTCAGCCTAACCCGTTTCATGACCATGTCCCAAAGAAAAACTGTTGTCATAAGTGGCTCCTTTCTGAAGGGAAGACAAGATCCACTCTACCAACCAGACTCCCCTTTCAGGGAAGTATTCTTTGGGATTCTAGTTAAAGACGTTGCCAGGAAACTTCCTAGCCTGGTATGTTCTTCAGACTATTATCTGTTACTGCTGTTTTGTGTGTCTACCAATGAAGTTACGCAAAGAAGTCCAAGGGACATCAAAAGAGATTTCAGGGCCTTGGGGAGATTGGTAAAGTGATCAGGAGCACAGCTGGCATTTTCCTTTATCCCTCCCAGCTGTAGAGAATGATATCAGGTAGATCCAGCTCACCCATACTTGCCTCTGAAGCTGCTGTTGCTGGCAGAATTTGAAGGTTTTTGATCATGGGAAACATCCGACTCGGATGTTGTAATGGGAGTCTATAGGTTACTCAGCCAGGATGGTGACACCAATGTATTGTTCTATAAGGAATTAAAGGATATCTGTGGATCCGGTATCCTTATGGGAGACTTAAGTTTCGCAGATTTTGACTGGGACTGTGATAAAACAAATGTTAACAAAGCATAAATCCTCCCAAAGCATGTGGAGGATAAGTTTTTGATATGAGTTCTAAGGGAGCTGACTAGAAAAGATAGCCTCCTAAACATGTGATATGTCAATGGAGATGGTCTCACAGGTGAAATGATAATCAGTGGCTGTCTTGGCCACAGCCATCATGAAATGCTTGATTTTAAAAGCTTTGACATGAGAAGAGCTCTCATCAGAGTTGGCACCATGGATTTTGGAAGGGCAGGCTTCCAAAGGCTAATTAGGCTTAGGCTGCTTGAAAAACTAGTCAGTAAGGTCCCCATAGGACCTGTTTTTGAGGGTAGTGGGGTGCTGGTTGCATTTTAAGAACCATCTTTAAGAGTGCAGGAGTAGGCAATACCAATGAGTCATACGTTAAAGAAGGGTAGAAGCCTGGCTTGGCTGAACAGGGATCTCCTGGAACTTTGGCAGAAAATGAAAGTGTATGTATTTGGAAGCAAGTTCAGATTATGTGGGAGGACTACAGAGGTGCTGTTCACTAATGCAGGCAGAAAATTTGTATGGCCAGAGCTTAACTAGAGTTGAAACTTGCTGATAGTGTGGTGGATAATGAAAAGCTTTTCAAAGTATGTTAACAATAAAAGGACCCCTAAAGTAAACCTTGGCCTGTAACTCGATGAAGTTGGTCACCTCACAAATATGGGTGAAGATAAAGCAAGGGATGTTCAATGCCTTCTTTGCCTTGGTCCTTAACATCAGTGATGGGCCCTGGTACACCGAGAGGCCTGGGAAAGAGGATTCCAGCTGGGGGAATAAGCTCCCAGCTGACTTTAAACTGGTATAGGATTTGCAGCTGTAACTGAATGCCCATAAATCTATGGAACCCAATGGGATTCATCCCAGATTACTGGAAGTGTGGTCAATGCTACTGTGAGGCCTCCCTGATATTTGGCAAAAATCTAAGCAATCTGGAGATGTCCTAGTTGACTGCAAACCAGAAATTGTTGTTCCAGTTTTCAAGAAGGGTGAGAAAAACAACCCTGACAATTACAGGCCTGTCTACTTCCCTTTGGTGCCTGAGAAAATTATGGAGAACTTTATTCTGGGAGTTACTGAAAACACCACTTGAAAGACCATGCTGTCATTGGTCAAACCTAAGAAGTTCATGAGGGGAAAGCCATGCCTGGCTAATTTAATATCCTTTTTTATGTCTGGGTTATCCTTCTAGTGGACAAAAAGAAGGAAGTGGATGTCGTTTTGTTTTTTTTCCTATTTTTAGCAGGGCTTTGATTATATATCTCACATTATCTTGCTGGACATAATGTCTAGCATACAACCAGATGCCATATGCTGGGTGAACAACTGGCTGAATAGCTGGGCCCAAGGAATTTAGTAAATTGGATAGCATCTGGCTGGCAGCCAGTCACTAATGGTGTTCCCCAGGGTTTCATTTTAGGCCCATTTTTCTCACGCTTCAGTGCACTGTAAGTATGCTGATAATACTATATTAGGAGAAGCTGTTGATCCCCTTGAGGGTAGAAATTCCTTACAGAGAGATCCTGATAGATTGGAGAGCTGGGCAATCACCAAGTATATGAAATTTAACAAGAACAAATGGCCATTTCTGCACCTGGGAGAGAGAAATTCTAGATGTGCCTATAGATGGGGAAAGTAGCTGGAGTTAATCCCTTCAGACTTCAGATCAGGGATCTTGGGGATTTGGTTGATGACAAGATCCATATAAGTCAATAATGTGTCTTGGTGGCCCAAAGGACCATTTGAACCCTATCCTGGGATAGGATAAGCTAAGCACAATATAGCTAATGGATCAAAAGAAGTGATATATCTCATTGTTGGTGCAGCCTTACCTGGAAGTACTATGTGCAGCTTTAGGCTCCATAGTATAAGAAGGAATGTAAAATATCAGAATATGTCCAAAGACAGGCAAAAAAGATGGGGAAAGGACTAGAGGGTGTGATTTAGGTTCGGGGTTTACTAAATTTGTTCAGCCTAGAAAAGAGGAGGCTGGGGGGTGACCCTATTACTGTCCAGAACTTACTCATGATGGGGAGCAGAGAGGGAAGGGAAGTGCTGATCTCTTCTTTCTGGTATCCAGTAATAGCATATGGCTTAAAGCTGTGTCAGGGAAGTTCAGGTTGGACATTAGGATAAAGTTCTTCACTGAGAGGGTGGTCAAGTACTGGAATAGGCTACTTAGGTAAGTGATCATGGCTCTAAGCCTGCTGCTGTTCAAGAAGCATTGCGAGAATGCTCTTGGATTTAGAGCTTAACTTGTAACTCCATGCCCTGTATGGAGCTGTAATCAATGATGCTCAAGGGTTCTTTCTATCATTCTGAACTGTAGCCCAGCTCCAAGTTTTTAAGTCTCTGATATGGTGGGCTGAAGAGGAAAATGGCTGAAATGGTAATATGCAGATTTTGGTGTTTAGTGGGTTAATCAAAACTGGAGTGAAGGGAAAGAGCTCAGGGTTTTAATGAGGTATTTTTTTGTTATGCTTCGGTGTACCCATAAATATATGCAGGTGAGGTAAGCTTGAGACCTTTTGAAGTAAGCTTGTTATTTTTCTTGTAATTTAGATATCATGATCAAACTGCATGTAGGGGGGCAGCATGCAGGTGGAATTTTACCTGCTTCTAATATGAACAATCCAGAGTTTACTTCTTGTTTCTTCCATGAAGGTGACTTTGGTCCACTTACATTTCTCATTTCACTACTGAGATTGTCAGTGTTTTTTGCCTTCACTGCCTAGAGCTGGAGAGTTCCTCAAATATTGTTTTATCACACGTGTTTCCACCCACATTTTGCTTGTTAGAGCACTTCAAGGGCAGCTTTTCATGCTGAACACTCAGCTGTCATTCAGGTGCAGAGGACGCTTAATCAAGCTTCTGAGTGGGGTTCAGCATGTGCCCAACATGCAACCATTGCACAGGCACTGCTGCTTTGTCCCTGTGTGGAAGGTGGGGAAATATTTACCCTGTGGCCAAGAGCTCTGGACACAGAGAGAACTTTATGGGAAGAAGTCTATGTTATTTGTAGCTGAAGAACACACACTAGCTTAAAACCAGGGTTGTCACCATGCAACCCTCTAATTTAGTGCAATTGCAGAGGTTGGGGACCTCTTAAAATAATAGTGCAAACAAAAGCTGGGTTTTGCTAATGCCAGCTACAGGCAAGGTCATTTTCTGAGAATGGCATTACTGGAAAAATTAAACAAGAGTGCTGTTGGACTTGGCAAAGCTCAAGGGACAGGTCTGTGGGAATACTTGCCCATTGAGTGCAACAGTAGAGCTGCCCTAGATCTGTTTCCTGATGCTGCAGGGGAGAAAGGCTCTTTTTCTCCCTTCTTCTTGCTGAGGTTTTCAAGCAGCAATTGATGCAAAGGCTGATCTCAGCTTAATTTGCAACAGAAAACAGACCAAAAAACCTACAGGCAGAGATTGTCCTCTACTAAAATGTTAAAAGAAAATGAGGTTTTGGAAGAACATATACTGCTGTATGTCTTAGACAAAAGTTTCTTACGCTTTTGCTCACAAAATATAGAGCAGTATTCTCCCTTTCCCTCCCCTACCCCCCAAAAAAGGAAAAAGAAAAGGCAACTGCCCTTATCCCCAAAGTGCAAAGAAAAGGACACACTGAAGTGGGGCTGTGTTGTGGGGGGAGTCCCTAACCCAAACTACTGGGCAATGCCATCTCCTATACCCCTGTTTTGGGAGATCAAGCAGTTTAGTGATGTTTGTGCTAGCCACACTGTTGTTATCCAGCTGGGGATTCTTTTATCATTATAGATTTAATCACAAAGTCTGGCCTTGTACCCAAAGCACTAGCACATCCATCAAGATGGATTTTGCTCTCTATGGCTTTTTATTTTATTTTCCTGAAATAAAGACTGTATATTTGGTTTCATATTAGAAATCAGCTTTGAGAGAAGATGGGTGTTTTTAGCAGGTCTTGGTATTTTTTGATATTTACAAGGTGCAGAAAAAAAAGTGACAATATCTTTTCCCAAGTAGCCCAAACTCTTAAACAGGAGTTCTTTGTAGTTCCCTTGCAAAAAGAAAAGTCTTTTTTTGTGAGGTAATTATGGATTTTCATGAGCACTCCTTGCTAATCAGGTTTAATGACACTAAACCCAAATCACATTATAGTTATTTTCCAAGACTGTGTTGGAGACATGCTGCATTAACCCAAAAGAACAAAGCATAGAGATGACAACAAGAATAAGAGCAAAAAGAAAAAAGGAAACAGTAGAGAAGCAGAATCACTTGTGGCTCTATGTCCTACACAATGAGAGTAGCACAGCACTAGAGGAACAGCAGTGGTAAAATTAATGATAGGTAACATTGTCCTTGAATCTTCTGGGAATCTAAAGCACACTGGAAAAATATTTGCTCTTAATTTTATCATTTTTATTGCAAAGTCTAGCTGATTTACCTAACAGAAAACCTGTGTAATGTTGGGTTGTGCTTTTTTAGTATAATGTGTTACTGCTTTTTTTTTCTTGCTAAGCTTAACCTTCAGTTATAAATCAGTAATTATGAAGTCAGTTTCAAAAGAAAGGGTTGTTCTGACCCCCACCCCCTCCCAAAAAAAAAAACCAAAAAACAAGCTTCCAAACTCTGGAGGTAATGAAATTTTCATATTTTTCTCCTGGCTGGATAATAATTTTTAAAGCCTGTCCATGTAGGCTGTGCTTTAGGGAGTTGGTAGGAATTTCACTGAGCTGAGGAAGGTGTATGATCATGTTGGAAGTATCTTAACATTCATACATGGAGCAGACTTTTGTATATATGAATCTTCTTAGTTCTGGGAAGAAAACAAGACAGCACACCGACACATTTATAACAATTTTGCTATTTTGTTGCATGCACTTATTACTTAAAAACCCTCCTTGTCATTCCTAATATGTACTGCGGGGGATAACATAAATTACCTTGTGAATTTCCCTCTGCTATAGTTTTGCTTTCTAAGCTCCATAAAACACCATGAGCACTTTGGCTGTAATTAGTATGTGAGTTATTTGTGGTATTGTAAAGCATTAACTGGCTTGTAACTGTTGTCTCTTGGCACTATGCATCTCTCACAAATGGGGTTGTGGTCTAGGATATCATCAATCTTTTCTTTGTGGTTCAGAAAAGGAATCCATTTTCTTTGATAAAAGACCCATTGGTCTTTGTGATCTATAAATCATTCTTCTCAAAGAAACCCTTTGAAATACCAATTCAAGATAGTCTCAGAGAATATCACTTTATAGATTTTTCTTAGGATGGAAGATAATCCTTGTGCCTATCAGAAAGGAAGATCTGTACTATTTTTCACTGAATTTTGTAACTTTAGAAGAAGCTCTCTAAAAGCCTAATATTGCTATCTCTAATCTTGTGTCCTGCATGAAGTTAGAACTTTTTTTTTGTCAAAACAGCATTTCTGTAATGTCTAAGTATGAGATAACTGAATTATAACTGAATCATATTAAGACAGCATTCATTGCAGCATTGAAAATCCTTAGCCCTCTTAATGAGGAACAATGGTGTCTTGTGTGTGTGCGCTTGTTTTTTGTTTGTGTGGGGAGTGTGTGTCTGTGTTTTTTTTCCTTTTTTTGGTTTTGTTTTCCATTCCTATAAAACTCCTTTAGAGACCCTTCCGAATTAGCCCTTTTCTAAGAGGCATCCCATGCAACTAATTTTGAGTATATCTTACATTCTGTGAGAAAATATTTCATGTTATCTGAACTTGCTCTGGTTGTACCTGCCCATATAAAGACTATAAGCCAGTTCTTGATACTGTGTGGTCCTTGGTGAAACAGCTGAAGAGGAAGTGGCCAGATGTCAGTGTCATGATGCCACCACACTCCTGCAGATGGAGCATGTGGTGCATTGGGTCTCCTGCTTTTGTTTTTTGTTTTTATTCTAAAAGCATTCATGTTTTCAAGAGTTTTATTACTCTCTGAAGAACAGGAACTTTTCTTTATCCAAGTTGAAAATTTCAGCCATAACTTTTGGGAAAATGCCACACAGTGCAAAAATAACTGAAAAAAATCAGCAGGGGAGGCAGCAAAGCAGTCATAGGGTGGCTGCCTTTCTGTGGTATAAGAAATGAGCAACACTTAAATGTGCAGAGTTGATAATTTCTTGGAGGCCTTCAAGAACCTGCTGTACAAACTAAATAACAATAAACAATGTAGATCTTTTACATAAATAATCCTTTCTGTTTCTAATCTACTGGTTTAATTCCTGTGGTGGCATATGTTTGCAGTATTTATTTCAAGGTACTGTTATTGAGCTCTACTGTGCAAAGGAAATGAATTTATCTGCATGAAACTACAGTGTTGGAGGGGCATTATGTGGCTGTATTTACAGTTTTCTTCTGTTTAGCGATTATATTGTATCTTTATTTTTTTCCCCTCCCTCAATTTATCTTTTGGCTGGCTCAGAGCAGCAGGATATTTGGTGTGGGCTGTGAAACAGATTTAAGAAGCCAGAGGTACTTTTAATTCAGTCCTAACTTCTTCAGTCTATAATCTGCCTGTGAAAATAGTATTATTTCTTTCTTTTTTTTTCCCCATAGCTTTCTTGCAGGGATGTCATCAATCTGTACTTTGAACATTTCCAAAGGAATGAGGACAGTCATTAGAAGAGTAGAGAAGGGTGGTATAATCCTACTGAAATTGCATCCTTAGTAAAGCTGAACACCATAGCCCTAAAGGGTGAGAAAGGAACCAAGATTTGAATGTAGCTGAGGGCAGCCCAGGAGGGGTGGGCTGTTATGGCAAACATTTTCCTCAGCCTATATTTCCTGCTGTGAGGAAAATGTGACTATTGAAGGCTTTTTCAAAGAGCAGGGCCTTCACCACACAGTTGTCTCATCTAAAAGTGTGTAAGAAACAGCAAGAAACCCCTTCTATCTGGCTCTAGGATGAGAGAATAAAGAGAAAAATCACAGTTCTATTTCTGTTCACTTGTCCTTCACGACATTAGAAACGGGGCGGTTGTTTTTTAGATTTCAGTAAGTCAATTATTTCTTTGCTTTTTACTTGGCTTGTATTATGGGTGGTGTCAAGGTAACCAACAACTACCAAAGCCTGGTGCTGCTCCCATCAGTTTTCTCATCCTTAAAAAAGGGAACTGAACAGCGTTTGTGAGACCCAGCATCCTGAGCTGATCTTCCAGAAGATCCAGAGCAACCAGCTGCAAGGGCTGGCTCAGCAGCTGGCTCCTGGGGCCTGAGAGAAAGATGAGTTTTCTGGTGCTTGGCAAAGAAAAAAAAAAATCTCCTTGGCCTGCAGCAGGATGTTGGGGAAGGGATTTTGAACTCAAGAGAAGTTTTTAAAATTTGCCTTTAAAGCACCGCTTTGCTTTTCCTTATGGAGCTAAGGTACCAGTTCATTTCTTTCCTCCAGTTAAGTCTGCCCTGCAGGATTGCTGTGGAAATCTACTGGCTTCAGCTTCCTGTTTGACTGCCATAAACAAGGAAATCCATATCCTCCTTGCCAGTTTTTCAGCAGAACCAACCTGCTTGTTCCTGGGAAGCTGGGTGAATTGGATTTTGGAAGGATGCTTTGTGTCTTTGAAGTCTTTTCTGGCTAAATACCATTAATCTTCAGAGTGATTCAGTTCTTAAGGTAATTTGTGGCTTTCTTCTTTTCTTTATATCCTTTAAAGGCATGATATGGAAAAACTTCTTTGCTCCAAGATAATCCAATATAATTAGAACAGTGTCACTCAACTTAGCAAAGTCCTTTATGCATGTTTTTTCCTGTCTTGTTAAAATTTAAATCCATGGTAGATAGGAAAAGGTGTGATTTATTGTTCATTTATTCTTTCTTTCCTCACACAGAGCATTCCTAAAGCTATTTTTTTGGTTTTGTGACTGTGATGTTGAGCACAGTTACTTGTATGAGGGGATATTAGTAGTGTCTAGTGTTGGTGTTTCCCATTCCTGGACTGAAGGAGACAGACTGGAGTGAGGGATATAAATATAAGGTGATGGACCATGAGACATCCGGGGGAGACTGAAGGACATGGGTTGGTTTAGCCATGAGGTGGCCAGGGTGGGGAGCCGGGGATCAGTTTGCAGCCTTTCCGTCTCCTAATGGGGATTCCAGGGAAAACGGGGTTTTCTCCGTTGCACAGTTCAAGAATAAGAGGCAGTGGGCAGAAATAACTGCTTTGGTAATTCTTATGGGATTAAGGGCAAATTCTTCACAACAAAGGGGGCCTAAGCACAGGAACCAGCCCAAGACTTTCAAATCTTCATTGGTGGAAGTTCTGAGAAACCTGGTCTAATTCTGAGCAGGGGATGGGCCTAGATGATCTGCAGATGTCTCTTCCAACCTGTGTTTTTCCACGATTATCAAGATAATGATTTTTTTTTTTCTTTTAAAAAGGCTAGCTGCAATGTTATTTTTGGGCAATATGTTTTCTTTGCTGGTATACCTGCTGGGAATCCTTCTGCTCCTCCAACAGGAGTTGAATGTGGCTTTTTGATCTCTGAACTTCAACTTGAGCTGTGTCTTTCTAGGCTCTGTGAAATACCTTGCTCTCATTTCCAGTGCCTGGGATGATAAACTGGCTTTTCTCTGCTTCAGTACTTCATCTTGTTGTGGAAAGTTTTATTGCCCAGATACAGCTTCTGTCTTCCTTCTGCAAATACCTTAGTTTGATGGAAAGCTGACTAAGATGTCATGGGGCACTATTCCCTTCTGCTTTCCGATAATTTCAAATTTTATTAATTTGAGTTAATACAATTTAAAAGGCTATTATTGAATTGGAAGTTGTGTTACTAAATTTGACATTCTCTCATGCCTTGTGTAACCATGCTGTTTAGTAGATTTTAATAGTTATTTTGCCATTTTTGTCTGTAGAAGGTATAAAAGTATTTAAGACAGCTCTGAGTTGGCAACATATCTATTTTCCAAGTATTTGATGTGGTTTGGTTTCCTTATTCTTTGGACTTGTCTGTTACTTGTCTGTTGAATGGCTTCTTTAAGTATCAGAGTTAATTTTATCATTGCATGCATAGAAGAATAATCTTCTAGCTTTTTTCAAGGATTTGACTGACTCTTTCACCACTTGATTCTTGGACAGTTTTGTTTGTAGCCTGCCAGATCCATAATGATTCCTTGTCTGTGTAGGTTGCGTTCTTTGTCAGAAGTTGCAATTTCTTAGAAATTGCTGAATAACTGAATAACTGCACAGTGTTTTGCTCACTTTGTTTGTGCTTCTTTCCTAAAAGCTTCCACCATTCCTCATTTGCTACATCTGTAGTCTGCTCTCTGTACAAAGTTCAGTTTTCTTACTCCTACCAGCCTTTGGTATTCCAGTTGTCCCATGTGAAGTCTCCCATAAACCTGATTTTACCTAGAGAATGTTTCTGGGACTTCATGAGTTATCTTTCACCTCACAGTCTCCTAGGAGGAACCTTCCCTCTACCTTCATGACAGGGGGTGTTGGAGGGGCAGGGCACCTGCCTGGATGGCTCACTTGCCGAAAGGATTTAATAGAAAGCTGTTATTTGCAGACATTTCTCCTGCTGTGTTTGAAGGACAGAGGATGACAATGGAGCTTTCTCAGGAGCCTGGCAAGGCAGTTTAACAGTGGGGTAGCCATGCTAAAGCCTCTCTCTGGGGACAGGAGAAGGCAGGTCTATAGAAACATGTCTTCATGGTCCAGTCTAATTCTCGTTCTTAGTGGAATGAAAGTGTCAGACTTCATGTTCTGAAAACTCTAATTTTGATTTGACAAAATATTGGGAAATGTTTAATAATCATGCTAAATGTTCTTCCTAAGTGCTTTGACCTTTGAAATTTTTTTTTTCAATTTGTTTGTCCTAACTCAAAATCAATTTCAATGCTCCTGGGAGCTCAGGAATGGCATGAAATTCCAGGTGCATGGTCCGTCTCACAATCTCTCCAGGAGTTCAGGGAAGAATACAAAGTTACCTCTAAGCCAGTTCTGAAGTGCTTGCTGCTGGTTCACTTCACATCATCAGGTGGGATCACATCCTTAACACTTTTAAATGTTTACTGTGTGTGCTTACATCATCCTTTCTGTTAATCTTGACCTAAACCCTCCTTTTCACAGCTCAACCATGAACTCATTAAGGCTTTATTTGTAGATTATAATTGAAGTTTTCAAAAATACGAAGTCATATTGCTACAGATGTGCAGCTGAGGTAATGGAGATCTTTAGAGAGAACCTGTTAGTGAAGCAGAGGGCTAAGGAGCAGGACATCAGTAATCCATCAAAGGACTGAGCAAAGGCTATGGAAGAGCTGTATGGCTCTGTACAAGGAGAAAAGTGCCTGGGAAAATTCAGTGTAGTGTCTCTAGATGACAGCTCATTATTTGAGCAGCCTCTCTGGTACTGCTAACCACTGGAATCTGTGAGCATGTTTTTACTGTGGAGAAAATAATTAGCCAAATATACAATGTATTGTGGATGACAATCAATAAAACCGAGTGCAGTACATCATACTGATAACATACACTGGATGTAGCCCGGTTTGGGCTCTTTGGATTCTAAGAGTTGGAATCCCTGGGTACAATTTCTAGATGTTTTATTACCAATGATGGGATGTGTTTACTATTTGCCAAATATAACACTATAAACTCAATGTTACAACATGATAAGCTAAGACTGGCAGAATCAGATTCTTTGAAAGAGATGGAATAAGAAATGTCTTAAAGAGAGGTGAAAAAATCAGTGGGTGATCAGTTGTATTCTGTTAGCAGAGGTTTTTTTAAATTTAAAACTTATTGCTATATAATCTTTTTACAGCCACATTTTCTTAAGGGAAAATTACTTAAGTACCAGCTCTATTTACCCATTGTGTTTTGTTGTGTGTATACTTTAACCTTTTAATTTTTTTGGTAGAAGGAAATATCTTTCAGCTGACAAGGAAATTTTCTGATATGTCCTTTTACAGGAAAGAAGCTTAATTTTTTTTCTCATATGCACGGTGGGAAGTGCTGACATTTAAACCATTAGAACTGCTCTGATGTAGAAATCCTTTATATATATTAGGAATCAAGTTAAAGGAAATTTTTTCAGTTGCTTGGATCAAACTGATTCCCTGGTTTTAGACCTATTTGCTACTTTGCTTTATGTGTCATAGTCCTGTAATCCGGCTTTGGTATCTGAGAAATTTCTGGAGCTCTTGCAGATTTCATTTCAAGAAACTTTTCCCCAGTCTGAGTGGGTGTTTCTTATGGACTTCCAATTATATTCACAAATAACTTGTCTGCATGTATATGCCCCCACTGGCTCTGTGCCTCACCATACACCATAGTATTAGAGATGAATTCATTAAAATGCTTAGACATTCCTTGCTGACATTTGTTCTCTTTAATTGAAATAATTTCTTCACCTTTTCAAGTTAGCTTTTATGACACATCTAAACTTTGGAACATTTTCTTTTAAATTATTTATAAGGCCTACAAGTCATTTCTTAATTTCCTGTTTAGTTGTCCTAGATTGTTTTTATGTGAGTATGTAGCTGTAGAAGAGCATGCCCTTCATCTCAAAAATGCTGCCTAATGTCTAGATTCCTAGGAAATGCATCTTCTATGGGCTATAGAATGAATGGACAACAAAACCAGCTCTGTTAAAATGCAAAGAACATAGTGATATTTTTTGAAACAGAGGTAATTTTAATGAGTTGGTATTTCTTTATGGAGTAACCTGTCCACTGCTGCAAGTAGCCTGGCATCTGGAGCTGGCTAAATGAGGATTTCTTTGTAACTCAGGTACATTGCAACGACAGAAAATGCAGGACGCCTTCTGTCTTCAGCTTGTTCCAATTTACTGAAAACATGGAGGTTTTTGTGGCTGAATCTAAGCTTGGCTGCTTGAACTTAGTGATGTATAGGCCTGCTCCACCTTGAAACATCCATTCTGCCAGTCTGTAATTGAGCTAGAACAGAGAAGGAAAGGAGGGTAGGGGTTTATTGACAGAACAGCATGTTCTGTGTTCACAGGTTTCAGCTCAGGCTTGTATTATCAACTGAAACACTGCTTCCCCAGCATATATCTGCTCTCTGGCTGTCTTAATCATTTTGCATTCTAACCTCTAACAGTGCCTTTAGTGTGTTAGTAGCAGCAGGGTCACTCTGTAAATGAGTCTGAAGAAACATATCTTTTTTTGTTGTGTTTGAAAGGAAAGCATAAAAGACACTACTGCAGCATGATTAGGTTTTGCTTGAGTGCAGAAAAGCCCAAAGAGTGTTGTGTTTTGACATATGTGAGTCCTTTCCTAGATTGCTACCTCTCTTAAGATACTATGGAAGAACAACCTGGTTAAGCTCATCTCCCTGTGGGAGTCCTCTGTTCCTGAGACAGGCAAGGGCTTGCTTTTCTCACATGGGGAGGCTTTTTTTTTCCTCCCTGGCTTTTACTTTATTTGTCCATCCAGCCACTTGAGAGGGCCAAGATAGCATTGATGTGATCTGCAAGGCTGAGTCCTCAGATCTCTAGACCTCTCTTTCTGCTCACATTGAGGTGTGCACCTCTCTGGGCCCCTAGACTGAGGTTTGTGTTTTCACTTGCAGTGCAGACATTCAGTCTTCGGAATTCTGTCCTTTCTAAATAGGAGCACTAATTTTTTTGGCAGTGTTGGCACTAATACCTTTGCTGTGGGCTGCATGGGGAGCTTCAGCAATACCACGGGGTTGTTGTTAAGTGCAATGAAAAGCAGCAGTGTCTTCTAAAACAAAAAACTTGCAGGAGTTCCTGTGGAGATGTCTGCTTTCTTCTAAGTGCTGAGAATTGGTGTTCATAAAAAGATCTTAGTACTAATAGTCCTGTAGGTTCTTTTGAAATATAATGTTTCATTTTTTCCTGTATTCCCTGAAAACTTTTTAATGTTGCCTCCTACACTTCTTTCAACGAACAGAGTATCAGATTTATTAATGCATAATGTGTCCCAGAAATCAGTTTAACTGATTCTCATCCATCAGTCAGCATCACTTTTTTTTCTATTATTTGGCAGAGCAGATTTCTTTGAAGCTGCTTTTTGCAGACTCTGGATGATATCTCTGCCTAACTTTTCTGAAGAAGGGGAGAGAGCCTATCAGCTTAATTTTCTGAGGCTGAAGGGTGCATTAGTAAGAGCCAGAAAACTACTTTTCATTAGAACACTGAGTTCTGTTCTTCAGAAGTGGTCTTTCACTCACTTTTTAACTCTTAGCTATGAATTTAATATCAAAAAAGGACTACCACCACTAGTTAAAGCAATATTTAACACCAGAAAAAGCAATATTATACACCAGTTAAACCAATACTTAAGACCGTATCTCATATTTCTTATGTAGAAATGTGAAGTCTGTAACCATAGAGTATGATTTCCAAATAAATCTCAACTGGAAATGTTATGCCTCAGAGGCAGACAGCACACAAGCCTGGTGTAAAGACTAGATTTATCTTGATGCATTGTCAAGCAATTGTCTTCTGTCCTGCTATTTCATGTCTGCCCTTCCCCTTAACAGTACTCCTAGTGCCTATCCTGAGGCACTGATCTCTGATGAATACAGAATAAATTGATTTGCATTTCTGCTCTGTGGCATTATTGAAGCCTGTGTAGAGAGAAGCAAAGCTAGTGTTGTGCCACTCCAGCTATAAAATACTTATGCTACTAAAGCAATCTGGTGGTCTCTGGCCAGAAAACAGTCAGCCATGTGGACACAAAGACAAACCTTTGTTTTGAGAGCCTATTATCTTTGCTGGTCTCTAGGAATGATTTAGAGCCTCCCCCAGCTAAACATATCCAAGGCTGTATCTGGAGCTGAAAGAGCTCAGCTGCCACGTGAAAGACTTGTATGGAGCAGATCAGGAGACAAGCACTGAGAAAAATTGATCAGCAGTGGCTTATACCCAGTCTAGAAATACTGAAAGCAGAAGCCTGGAATCCACATTCAAGTAAACATGCAATTTCATGTGCTTAGCTCTATGCTGTGAGCATGAAGGGGTCCAGGAGCAGTTCCCCTGACATGTCTCCTTTTTGCATTTGCTGATAGAAAAGTGATGTTAGCAGAGCTCCCTCTCTGTGCACAGGGACAATTGAGGTTGTCCATGTTTTGAACCAAGCAGCTTCCTGCCTTTCAGCAAGAGTTTGCAAAGCTTTAGATTAATTGCATCCTTGTTTCTCCTGGGGGTGAAACTCTGTGCAAGCCCACAAGCAAGGCTCTATTTTCCTGCTTCTCAGTAAAATGGTGCCTACAGCTTTATGCCTTTTCCCAGAGCATGTGTGGTAGGTGTGGAACCTGTTATGGACAGCAGCACTCAGAGTTAGCTAAGAAGCAGATTGTGTGTTGAGAAGCAGCTCACAGCCACCCCACATAACTGAGTGCTGGAGCACTACCTGCTGCCCTCTGTGTGGAGTTAAACAGGAGAGCTGGGGTTGCTGGTGACTGTAGGCAATTTAGGAGCACAAAAGTGTGTGCATCATCATCTCTTAAATAGGAAACAAAGTAGAAGCCTTGAGTCTGAAAGTGTTTTACAGGCAGGCAGCACCCGTTTGCTTTAATCAAGGCTAGAGAAGAAGTGCTAAAGGTTAGCTGTAAGGCTCTGCTGCTTTACCAGGTGTAAAAAGAGGATCCAAGTTGGTGTGGGTAATAGCATAATAGTGATTTACAGACCTGAGAGAAAAGAGCTTATTGATACTTGCTAGTGAGGAAGAGGAAGGCACAGCTTTAGTATGAGTGGAGACCTCCGGACTCCCTGAGGGCAGGTCTTAGTTCATTTAACTATTCAATAGGAATTCATGTTAATTGAATGCAGCCCTTTTCTTCCTGTGAAACAGAAGCTGACATGATATTACAACACATTTCAGCCATTATCTGTTTTGTGTTTTTAAAAAGATTGTGACTTAAAGGGAGCAGGTGAGCCTTGCGACCATTCCCAGAGCCTGCAGTTCAGATATGGCATGTACAAAGAATAACCTCTCCCTTTTCATAAGATTTATAGCTTCTGTTCAGAGGTGGATCCTGGCCTTTGTGAGGCCCCAAGGAAGATCTGTTGAAAACTCTGGTGCAACAGGTAGATAGAGTGGATGATTGAATTAATATTTAACATCAAGAAGCCTTGGTCAACTAATGAAATGAAATCTGTGTTGAAGAACAAACAAGAATGGAGATTTGATTAGTTCACGTTTTCCTCTGAAAAAGAGAACTATGACATTTGAAAGTCACGTAATGCACTCTTTATAAAGAAAGACATTTCTGGCTGCTGTTCTGAACAGAGATGTAAATACTTGGTTTGTTTTCCAGGCTGTGCCTAAACTGGATAATTTTGCTTTGATAGGACCCCAGTGGTTGCTAGCACTGAGATTTCTGGGTCCTTTATGCCTGAGGAAGAGTGTCAGTCTTGGCTGTGTGCTTTCCATGCTGTGTGGCTGTCAGCATTTGGGCCTGTGACCTTCTTCTGACTGATGCATCCTGTGCTCTGGAAGACGCACACAAGCACGCCCACCACTGCATAGAGTTCGTAGAGAGGACACATAAAATCACATCCACTTTGTTATTGAAATCTGTGGTCTTTGCCCTTTGCTTATTTGTTTGCTTTTGTAAAAGAGTGTTCTCTGTGCATCTTTGTCTAGTTTACAGTTGACAAAATCTCATGTCCCTTGGTGCTTGCACTTGTTTGCTTCCATATGAGGATGAGATACTGGTCTGAGAGAGATATATCTATTGTGAAAACAAAGTGATGTGCTTGTATAATTTTTTTTGTGATTAAAGTTTTTCCTACTGCATTATCTTCTAATCAAACTTGCAGGTAGTAGAGCAATGAATGTCCTAAGCAAGCCCGCTTGTTAGGTGATCTCTTCAAAACACAGTCATAACTCTGCATAGTTCCTTACAGGACACTTGTATTAGATGACTAGTTAGTAAAGGACAGGCAGTTGCTGTAAATAAAACACAAACCCCAAACGGCCTTTAAATCCCAAGTTATTAGAAAGATGAGTCCTTAACTTCCACATAATCACTGGGGCAAAGTAGATGAAGTGCACTGTGGCTGACTCAGCAGCTAATAAGCAGCGAAGGATCGTGGAAGAGGCAATACAGGAGAATTGCATGCAGATGTTTGTTTAGTGTTTCAGGTTGCTGGAAAGCCTTGAGGATAAGGATGATGGAGAAGAATTAGGACAGTTTTTAGTTGGTAACTTAAATTTTGAGCGATTTCATTTGTATCCCCCTTTTATGAGTGTGGTATTGACTGATGGTAAATATCCCACCTGCCCTTGCTATGCCTCCCTCAGGGAAGCTGTTTGCACTGTACAGGAAATTTCAGTGCTGGACTCTGACTGTGAGTTGCAAATTTAGTAGCCAAATTCTAGAAACTTTGTCTAGATCAGGACTGCCTTTCTTCTCTTTGTGTGGGTGTTTGCTCAGCTGGTAACAAATGTGTTTATTTGTGAAGCCCTGGTGCAGCATAAAGGCCGGCACAAAGTAAAGTTGCATCAAAGCAAAAGTTTGTTAGGCTGTACAATGTCCACAGCAGGTCTGCCTGTCTGAAAGTATCACATGGATTAGGTAACATGAAATTAGAGTTTCCATTTTCTGTGCTGGATTATTTGCTATGAGTGACTTCCACAGCTATATTGCAAAAGAGTGATGGGTTCTTTCTCCTAATGGCATTTTCTTTTATCCTCTGTTTACCAAATATTTATGACTGTAGAATGCAGTGTGTTATCTCTCTGAACTATCCAAAGAGATTCAGCCTTCACAGCCAGAAAAATACAGTTCTTCAAATAAAACTGATGCAGGGAAAATGCTCTTTGGTCTTTACATCTTATTATTGTTGAACAACTTAATATTGTTGACCACAGAGTAGCCCTGATTATTGCTAGTGTAGTGCATATAGATTCTTTATGGAAGAGGAAATTCATGTGGACTCAGGATAAATATTCTTAATAGGGTTATTATTTGACCAAACAGTAGTATTAATTTGCAATTGTTGTATATGTTTCCAGACAAGTCAATAATTTGTTTCCAAAACCACTTGTAATTTTATGTGGCCACTCAGAATGAAAAGGTTTGTTCTGGTTAATTTTCAACACATATCTTTTGTTCTCCCATTGAAGATTGAGCTATAAGACTGGTGCTGTCCTTGAAAGGGACCACCCTTGTTAGGCTTTACAACAGAGTTGTTCCTATAGTTTCAAAGTGGATTAAATTAAGCTTGACAATGTTGCAATGAACAGAGGGAGTGGGGAGAGACAAGGATCCCTGAAGTCATCATTCAAAAGCAGCATGGCTCTTTATCAATGCCCTGCTCATTTCTCTATAATGAGATGTGGGCAGAATCAAAAGGAAAATTGCATAAACTCCCATTTAGCCTCGGGGTCCTCTCAGGTAAAAAACATTTATGAATCTGCATAGATTTAACAGGGCAAAATATGTCCTTCTAAGTGCCTTTTTGTGGCCTAATTTAACTAACTTGAGCAAAATGCCCTGTCACCTGAGAGGGATGCTCTAGGTACCAGTAATGCCATAAGCCTCTTATCTCATTTTGTTGATGACAGCTCAAAGTGTCCTAGTAAATGTACAAGATAAGGAAGTCATGAGGAAATGAAAACCAGAAGTCTTTAATGCTTAAGACATGCAAAACTACTCTGAGTGGTTGGGAAATTTAAAGGGCTTGAAGATTTGAAATTTGACTTTTATCACTTGTGAGCAGACTTTGAATGTTTCAGTGAGGTCTGTACATTCTGGCAAGTCATGGACAACTGAGAAGGAGTCTGCTCTGTATCAGTGCTGTGGCCTTTTGCTTGCTCCAGCCTGTTGATTCTGAACAGGGAGAAGCAAGATGCTTTTGAGTTGGAGATGGGAGCCACAGAAACTTTGCCTGGAGCTGCCAACATTTGATTAAGAGGAATTAATTTGGGACTGAAGGAATGAAATTTTTGTAAAGATCCTTACAGGAAAGGCACCCATGCTCGGGTCCTGACCTAAACAGGGCTGTGTGGGAATGTAACCTGGGGCTGGGGGCTTCTCAGCACATCAGCTGCAGTCATGTGTGGTTATTAGCTACAGTTACAGATAAAGGTAACCCAGTCTTTTTATTAAAAGCATCACAAATGTTGAGAAAATTAATAAAGTATTGTGTTCTTGCATGTGACACTAAAATAGAAGACTTATAAATCTCTATTGTTAATGTTGTATCAAGAATACCCACAAAAAGATTGTAAGAGAGTTTATCTCAGCAGGAGCAAGGTGAACAAAACATATCAAAGATCACAATTTCAGAACAGTAATTATTTTTAATGAAAATACTTTGATTTTACTTGGTCATTTTAAAAACAGATTAAGTTGCCTAGTTTAACTGTTGCTCCTATCTCCAGAAATGCAGTATGGTTAAACAAAAAGTACCTTCAGAAAATAAAACTTTACTGAAGTCTAATGTGGAAGCTTGATGTTGAAACAGCTTTATTACCAGTTTTTCATTGTCCTATAAGGTTAATTGCTCTTACAACTTCAAGAATGACAACTACCTGCTCTGCTTTGTGTTGAATTAAGCCATTGTATACTTTTGTCTAGAGTCATATGCTTCTTGCATTTTAAATGCTCTTATGTAGGCTATATAAATTAAAAAAACTTTTTTATACTTTCATGAGGCTGATGCAACTTTTAAATTGTATTTCGCTGCAGTTTGTTTACTCACAGAGCCATTAAAGAGAGAGGCCTAAATGTAAATTGTGTTGTAATGTGCTTAATGCCTAAGTAAAAGATGTGTCTTGTTGTCCTCAAAACCTCTCCCTGCTCTCACTCTTGCACCATTCTATTCTTTTATGGAGGTTCAAGAGGGTATTTGCTGCTCCTAAGGGCTCAGGTACAAGAAGAGAACCTGTGGGGAATCCCAAACAGATTCATTTATTATCTACTTTAAAGCAATAATGTAAGGACTATTATGCCCTCAGTATGGGTAAATAGGAGAGGAAAAGAGATCAGGATGAAAAACTGGGAGGTGTAATAGGCTGTCATACTGGCATCTAAGCATCAAGATGTTTTGTAGGGACATTTGCCTGTGTGCAGGGCTCCTAAGCATTGTAGAGATGGTGCTTGTGATGTCCCACAAGGGCATGGGCACATAGCTACCCTCTATATGCACACAACAACGTAGCAAGGAGCACAAAATGCAATTTGTGGATACATTAAAAAGTATGTGCTGAGAATGTAATTCCTCAGGAGCAAGTGTATTGATTGTTTGACTCCAATTGTTTCTTAATTGAAACACAAAACAGCTCCTCTAAAATTTAGACTTCTTGAAATCAGATCTGGTAGGGAATATATAAACTGCATCTTTTAGGGATGGTGTGACCACTATTTTTCCCCCACTAGCAGATGCTGTATAGATTAGTGTCTAAGGATTGTTGCCACAGCAGCAAGATCTGATGAGATTATCAGATTCTCCTGAATTAAAGAGAACTTGACAACAACATAAATCAGATGTTATTGCTGCACATATAAATGTTCATTTGTTAGCCCAAGCAGTAGTTAATTTTTGCACAGCTGGGGAATTCCTTTTTTTTTTTTTTTCAAGATATGGTTATAATTCAGCATTGTATTTGACTGGGTTTATATACATAAATTACTCCAGTAGCACCCAAGAAACATTTGTTTCTTATCTGGGCCTTCCCATGATCAGAAGTTTGTCTTTTTTGGCTTATGACATAGTGCAGAGTAATTTCAAGTAGTAACTCCTTGGGTAGATTCACAGATACGTAGGTTTCACCTCTGTTTTTGTTAAATTAAGCGTATGTCTGAGATGTTAAATTCCAGTCTTCATTAAACCTATGTCAGATCTGAGCTATCTGGACCTGGAGTTTTTCACTTCCATTTTGTTAGAGTAAGGAATAAGTCTTCAAATCCCAGTTTTTAGCTTTAAAGTTTGGGGGCTGTTCAGCTCTAGGCTTTTTTGGTAACCTTCCCTTTGTGGTCCTAAATAGAGCATAGCATTATTAGCTGTGTTATGTAGTTAGGTATAATCATTCTGTATGTTGGTAATACCTGGGATTAACAGTTTTCTTTGTTCACAGCCTGACCAGGCATAACAACAGCTCCTGCAAATCAGAAGCTTTTGCTTAGGGAATACCCTCTGTGCTGTTCTGAGTCAACCTTCTCTTACCATTGACATTTCCAACAAGAACAAAATATTTTGCATGCTTTTCTGATTTCCCAGTGGAGAAGTTGGTCAATTCTAATGTTTTTTCAGGCCTTGAACAAGGTCCTTTTCCCTATGGTTATTTTTACAGGTACAGTTAAAAAGATCAGGGGAAAGAACACCATCACCTGGCAATGTTAGCACTCAGTTCACTAACTGAACTTCTGGGTTGTGTCACTAATTTAGCACTAGTTTTCAGTGTTTTATAGGTGGGAATCAAAAGAATTGTGATCTTTTTGTTTCAAACAGTTTGTAATTATGTACAGTTTAGAAATTTTAACAGGATTCTTCCATAGTGGTACATGAAGGCAGCTACACTTTTGGGTGAGCATGGCCACACTGGGACTTAGAGCCCTGTACTAAGTGATAATAATTAATAGAGAAAAGGCCCTCCTAGCCACACTATTTCTGGCCCATAAGAATTAACTTTCCTTTTAACACCTTATAGCAAAACAATTAAGGAGATCATGTTGCTGCATTTTTCCTGAAAGTATTGAGCAGGGCAAAAGCAGAGAGAACTTGGTTAATTCCTATGAGTGGCAGAGCTAGTGGAATCCCAATCTGTATTTGTGCTTCTTGCTGAAGGGGGCAGATGCTTGAGGATGCAGAAATTGCACTTGGAAGAATCTCTGAGAAATATTTGCTTCTTTAGATAGTCTTTTGGACAGGGATATATACATATATGTATATTTTTTTTTTCTCTGTAGAATAATGCTTTAGCTGTTCCCATCCCTTTCCAACCTCCCTTTGGTAGTACTTGCTTTGAAATGTACAATCTGGCCTTGCTTTGTTCACATATGCACATTATTTCTAGCTCAAAAAGTCTGCAGTGAGTAAAAGCAGGATTCATCTGCCTACAACTGAGTTTCCCTTACAGTCAGTGGAGATCAAATCAGGACAGTCAACAGATCCTGGAGAGTAATTCCTGCTTTCCTACAGCAGCACCAAAATAGGCCAGATAAACCATGCCTGAGAGGCTTATTTCTTTCCACTGATTTTAGAGGGATAATGGGTGGCTGTTGCAGTCATCAGACACTGAGGTTTGCTGGTGTGCATCCCACCTGCTGTGTCAGTGGAGAGTGGCTCCTACAGCAGGGTGCCTTCTCTCACCAGCCTCTGGCTCTGCCCTTCCAAAGGGCTGGGCTCTTCTGCAAGTTCAGACATTACAATTCATGGTTTTGAGTGCCAACCCCCCATGTGTTTCAAAATGCTGCACTTGTACTAAAAGTGACATGTGAAAAGGAAAACTTCCGAGTTTTAATTTTTTTCTGTCCCAGTGTTTGGTCAAATGGGCCTTTTGCTGTAAACCTAGAGCAGATTAGCACTGCTTGGAGCAGGGGTCAGGTTATGTGATCTCTGAAGGCCTTTTCTAATCTGAAGGCTCTTTCTGCTTCTTGATTATTTAGTGTCAGATTTGTAAGTGGTCTCTATTTAGACTGCTATTCATATCACAAAACAACTCAGCCTCAGGTGTTGGCCCCATCATGTTTTCTGACCAATTGCTGAGTCCAGATGAGGAGTTCTGATTAGTTTTTCTTCCAGAGATAAGATTGAATCTTTATAGATACCCAGAGTATTGCTTTGTAGTATTAAAATAATTTCCCCCCCTCCTCTACAAAGACTAGATACATAAATTTGAGTGGAAGATGATATTTTTCCTGCTCTGCTAGGAACATATTACAAGACTTGGCAGAAGTATCCTGGGAGCCTGAGCTAAAGATGGTGAACATATGGGAAAACTCAGGAGGAAGCACACAGTTTTAGGTTCTTAAACCTAGCTCTTGGTTTGTCACACTAATGTAATGAGAGGCCATTAAATGAGCAGAGGTTATTAAACTCTATAGGTTACTGAGTCCTATTTGGGATCACATTAAGATGTAATTAAACCAAGTCCAGATATTTTAATTTCTGGCTGGAGATTTACACAACATAAACTGAATCTTTTTCCAGTTCTGAACTTTATGGAAAATAGGCTTGTTAATGTGTTTATTTCTTTCTAATATTAACTGAATAGGCATTTTTTAGGCCTACTTGACTCTAGTGAAACAGTAAGTATCAATTTCAAAGTCATAGTTCAAATCAAGTATCTGCAAACATAGAGGCTTGCTCACTTTTAGTAAAATCTCAGTCCCTCAAAACTATGCAAAGTCTGCAAACAGATGTTCTCTGAGGCTTTAGCTGAACATGTGTATTGTTCCTGACAGTCCATTGCTGCTGCAAAGCTCTCCACTATAGAGTGAGAGGTAACAATTGCCTAAAATGTTAATTTCCCTTATTAGGAATATGAGCTTATGCTCATTAACATGGATTGTTTCCATCTAAAACGTTCCAATTACATTGTAACATGAACTAAATTATTTTACTCCTTAATTTTAAGAACACTCAATATCCTGTAAAGAAAGGAAAGAACCCAAACTAGTTTGACTTTGTTGTCCCAAACAAAAGAGCACATTTCTGTGTGAAACATGATTTGAGTGAGCAGGGGATTTTTCCTCCTGGTGGTACCATCACTATTCAGGCAGAATATGTGAAAATCATGAGATAGCTGCCTGCAGGGTGGCTGCTGCACACACCCACTGGGCTTGACTGGTCAAGATTGATCAGGCACTCTGGCAGGGTATGACTGGGGACAGAGACATGGATTAAAAGATGGATTAAATCCCCTAAGGTCAGAACAGAGACTCCAACCTGACTCCCTGACCTCTAAGAGTTTTCCCTGACTATTGGAGAAAATGGAATGGTCCTACAAAAAATTCAAGCTTTGAATTTAGAAACAATTCTGAGATAACCAAAGCTGCCTTTATAGGAAAACTTATTACTAACTCTAATATTTCTGTCTGCTGCATCTCTGAGAACATGAAAAGAAGGAAACATAGGACAAGGAAAAGGATGAGGAGTGTTTTGGGGGGAAAAAGATACTATTTCTCAAGTATCCAACTGTTAGGTAAACAAGGTATCTGAGACAAGTGGGGTAGAGGAAAACTTTTTAGAAGTCTACTTTCCTCCAGAAAGTATTCCTGTTTGAGGGTACTAGAGATGCTTTAAGATTGTAGATAGGTTGTAAAAAAGTTAATTCAAGGTCTCAATTCTTGAACATGTTGAATGCAGAGGAATGAAGATGTGAACTTTTGTTTTTACTACTCTATGTAAAAAGTTTTCTTGGGCTGTGTAGGGGTTGGCCACTGAAGTGAGTGACTCTTGAATTAGGGAAAAGGTCAATTTAGGATACTCTTCTCCCTCTGTCAGTGATTAGAAAAAAATCTAGACAAGTGGAAAGCATTTGGTAATGTGTGGCAGTAGCCTCGATATGCAGAACAGCCTGGAGAAACTGGCTCAGCAGCAGATCTGTATGTGGGAGTCAGCCAATAGTCCCACATTAATTAATGAGGTGAGGAAGGCAATGGAAATGCTTCTTCTTCAAGTTCATTCTCTGTGGAAGATTTATCTGGAAAAGCTTCCAAGTAGGTTTAATGGAAATATACACACTTCTGAAAAGAACTTGTATGTACTTTTCTGGGCTATTCAAACAGAGGTCCCAAAAATAGAGTAGGGCAAGTAAGAGCAGGTTTCCCCCTGTTGGTTATTTCAAGTGTTATTTATTTCTCAAAAAGCAAAATCCCAAGGAATTGAAGACATTATTTGAGCCAGCTAGTCTCCTGTCCTCACTTGGAGCTACTCCCTGCAGGAGTGTATACTGAGGAAAACAATAAAAGAAGGGGGATGAAGGAACCAAATTTACCCCCAAAGAGCAGTTCTTGTAGTTTTGTCTTGACAAGGTACATGTTAGCACAGGCCAGTGCATGAATTTATTCCATATCCAAAATATTTCCTTAATGCTGGCAACATGACAATGACCTAAAAAAAATATAGGGAGGGGGAGATAAGTGGTGACAGAAGATGAGGCTAAGCAGCAGTAACAGCATGTAAAACATATCCAACTGAACAGGATAAAGTGAGAAATGAATATCCTGTGGCTAAGGGGAACTATTTTGGATGAGGTCAGAACTGAGGGGGAACAGATCAGGAATGCAAGCTAGAGAAGTTTGGGTTTGAAAGGCATTTGGGTGATTTTATGCCTGCAGTGAAGTGAGGCAGCAGCTAGTTTTGACTCTGCTGTTAAGGCTGAGTTTTGAACTAGTGCTTGTTGCACATGAAAGATGCAAGAGATCTCCCCCAAATGCTGGCTGAATGTAGAACTGGGTTTCCATGGAGTGCAGGAATAAATCAAGTGGCTCATGAGCTAAAATGAGTGAAAAGTAGTTCACTATGGATAGTCAATGTCCCATGGCAGCCAACAGCTTTACCTCAAGTGATCCCAGCAATGCTGTGCACTCTCTGCAGGCTCTCATCTGCGTGGCTGGGTGACGCTGGAAGAACAGATGTGCTGCACCACAAGCAAGGGATCCTCACTGTCCTGTATGTTAATGAGAGCTTGATGTTGCATTTTGCTCCTATTGCCTTAAACACAGAGTTCACAAGTGGTTGCTGTGGCAGGGGTTGGAGGAGCCTCCCTTCTGCATCTGCTGGGCTTGGGTGGGTTGGTTTGGGTGCTGCTGGGGCTGCTGCTCTCTGTTCCCTGTGCAGTTATGGCTGGAATTTGGCTGGTTGTGGGCTGCTGCCCTTGCATGGAAAGGTGTCATCTCACACTCTTCTGGTGTGGGAAGGAAAGCATGTAAAAAAACGATTTCTTTTGTAAAAGCAATAAACTAGCACTTAATGTTGGTTCTCAATGCCAACAAACACCTTTAGGAGACTGTAACACCCAGAATAAAGCACTCAAAATGCTGAAAATCCAGACGCAGCCAAATGTGAAACAGACCTAAATAGTCAAAAATCCTGGAAATATCTGAAGTTTTAGTTTTGACTAGGTGCATAAGGAATTAAAAAAAAAAAGAAAAAAAAGGCAGCATTTCTCATCTCACATAAAGTCCTCCAAAACAAACAACCCCTTCAGGTGTCAGGTGTTTTGAAAATTAGTGGGACTTTAATTATATAGCACTCTGAATGGTATCATTACACCTTTCAAAGAAGAAGAAATTGTATTGTGTGACTTCATAAAAAGTTTCCATGCATCATATTTTGCTTGAATTTCTTTTCAATTTAAACTGAAATTGGAATTTCCTTAGCTTTACGATTTTTGTTGGAGTGATTATTATAATACTGTTATAGTGTTTTTGCCATCACTATACTGCTGCAATTCCATACTAATAGAGGTTTTATCTGAAATACAGAATAAAAGAGAGCTAGTGCTGGAGTTTGAATGCACTTGGAATTATGTGCATATTTAAGAAAGTCTCCTCTTTGATAAATTTGTTTGAATAGTGGAGAGAAGGTACCCCTATATTTTCTGGAAATTGATACAGAAAGTGCTCGAAAAACTGGAAACATTTTTGATTGGAGGTTACTGCCTTTCCCTCTCACACAGTGCTGAGCTCAGGTGGGAGCTCTGGGAACTGGAACTGATTTTATGGAGTAAACAAGTTCCCCTTTATTAGAGCTTGTTTTCTCAGCTTTGCAGAACTATGCTTAGTGCCCTGCTGTTGATAGCTTTTCAAAACCTATCACTTAGGCATTTTTAAATTTTTGACAGACCAATTATAATTAACATGATGGGCCTAAATCACACAAGAATTCTCAGCTCTTCTCTTGAAGTATATGGTGTGTCAACATAAAAAAAAAGGTAAATACAGTCTCTCACTTCATAAATTTTCAGGATATTTAATCTTTCACCTTTTGATAATTATAGCTCCTGAGATATTTGCGCACTTATTTTTTCTGTTAGTTGTTTCTTTTAGGACCGAGCAGGCCTTTGTGGTTGCAAATACTATATTGAAATTTGAATCAGTCCTATTTTCTTTCCTCTTTCTATGTCTGAACTAGCATATCTTAGCTCATTCAGGGTGCATGGCATATAGATAGTATTTGGGTAAGAATTTCCAAGTGGGGCCAAGATCCTCCTGAGGAGCATCGATCCTTTTCAACAAGAGCTGCCTCCAGACCCCAGGAATGCTGGAACAACAGCTGGCTATGCTTTACAGTGATCTAAAAGGCAGGTGGAGGATAAGGCTTATCAAAAAATAAGCCTATAAAGCATTTTAGATAGGCAACTTTCCTGCTGTCTCTGCATATATTCAGAGTCTGTGTTTCACAACACCTCTGTCCTCCTCACAAAAAGTTTTGCTGTTTTGCTGTTTGCTTTGAAGCTCTGGAAGAGGAAGAGCACTGCTGTGGTACCAGATCTCATCTGGGGGTCAACAGGCTGGTCTCATTTGACCACAAACTCCACGGTCACCTAGGTGTCACTAATGCCTGGCCCCAGATACATCCTGGTATTCTTTTTCCTAGATAAAAGCATGACAGTTTTGACAAAGGCCATGAAGCTGGAATTACCAAATCAAAATTTGTGTTCTCTGAAAAAAGGAGAAGTTTCCTTCTGAGACTGGGGGAAAGACAGAAATAAAATGAACCTTTCTTCTAAATGTATTGCAGGAGGTGGAGAGAAACTCTTTGCAGGCTTGACTGAATAATGAAGTTAGCATGAAATAAGCTAGAGAATTAATTCTATAGACAATCACACAGGTAGACTCTGAATATTTTCATAAACACAGTTTCTTGTATTATGTTAATGTCATTGACAAGACTCCTACTTCCCCCTTACCTCTCCAGAGGTTTGCTGGATGGTTATAACAAATTTTCCACAGACTGGAAGATCTAAGTGTTTAGTTTGAACTCTATTCTAGCTCATTGTTTTACAGCCATACACTGACACCTTGATGGTGGACTATTGAAGTGGTTCAGTTTTTTCTTTGCTCCCTATTTTTCTATCACTGTGCCAATCAGTCTGTGACAATTTTTGATCCAGCCTTATATGCGTGAGTGTTTCTGTGAGCAGTCAGACCTTTGGAATCAGCGTAAGTGGAAAAGAGAATTTTCCTGTTGTCCTCTGGATACAGTAACATGACAGGGCCTATAACAAGACAAGATATAAATCATGAGCAGGGTGTGAATTTGCTGTAAGGGGTCATTAGAGTCTCCTTAGGTTAGAACAATTTGTTGTTTTCTTTGAGTGGAGACCTTGGAAAAGCATTCAAAGTGGACAATTTAATTTGCTTGATGTGAAAAGAAGATGACTTAGCAGAAGCCATTCATGGCTTTTTAATATTTCCAGTTTTGCCAGGAAAGGAAAAAAATCTGGTAGCTATTTCTAAATGATTTCTATGGCCCATGCAGTCCACACTCCTTTAAGGACACAAGGGATCTCTCACAGTAAAGAGTGCTAAGTTTGCATGATTTAATTTAAAATCCTGCTCAAATAGAGTTTAACTGAGACCTTATCTCTCTTGACATTAGACACAATTATTAGGCAAAGCAAGTACAATCTTTTATTAAACTAACCTGTAGGATGGGACGGAGAAAGTAGACAAGCTCCTGGGCATACAAGGAACTGTCTGCTTTTTTCATTTCTCTTAGTCTCTCATTCTTAAGAAAAAAATAAAAAAGAGCAACAAAAAAAAAAAAAAGGCATTTCTTCTTTCCATTCAAACTTTGTATTTTTATGTCCTTAGATCACAATAACTCCGTCAGGGCTGAAGTATCCATTATTATTAACCATAACTTGTACTGAGGTTGATCTATGAAAACAGATCTCTCTGTAAGAGATGGGTCCTGCTGGGAGAGGCTGCAGCCTCAGCAAGCCAGACTACATTGAAGTCTGATGGGCATAAGAGTAGGGAGCACCCTGGAAAAGTTATCAAAGAGTGGTTTTTAGCTCAGATCTCCATACAGCTTTTTCCAAGGTGCAAGCATGTACTGGAACACTCTTTGGAAGCCTCCAGTAGCCTCTTTTCCTCCTTGCTGGAAGCTGTTGATGGGCTTAGTGGTACAAGAGGCTGTTTTAAAGGATGAGTCAAGAATATGGCTGTAACTAATAAAATTAAGGTGTTATATGTTAACATGCAGTAGGTGTGGGCTTTCAATGCTAAGCTAGCCTCCATGTTCTGCCACAGACCCCTGGAAATGCAAGGTTTGTGAAAGTAGGGAGAGTTCAGACCTAGGACCTTTGGTTAGGCTCTTGAGGCAGAGAACACAAAAAAAATTGGCCTGAGTTGAGCCTTTCAACAACCAGATCTGAGAGGCTGGTGAGATGCTCGACCTTCTCTCTCCTGTTCACAGAGTAAAATAGGGCTGAAGTCTGCTTGGAGTTTCCAGCTGCAGTTTTCCACTTTAGCAGGAATTTAACTGATGCAAGTCGTGTATAAAAGGTATCTGCAGCCTGCTCTGAGTCCCTGATGCACCCTGGGTGTAAACAGCAGCTGTGGCTGCTGTGTCCCATTCTCCAGCTGTCCCTGGTCTGGTGGTGCTGTATCTGTTAGAGAACGATGAAGAGATCCCTGAGCAGCTGGAAAGCCATAATAAGCAGACCTTGCTGCAAAAATTACTCTGGTTTGCAAGAATAATTAATTTGCCTGCATTGCTCTGGGTTCATGTTTTTAGGTTAAAATGGATACACAGCTAATGAATTTCAATATATATATACATCAAATCTGATAGAACGGTGGTCTAATATGTAGTAATTATCACAAGAGTCAGGAAAATGCAATTAAGCTTCTCCAAAAGCATAATTTCTAATACCCTTTCTACTGCCCCTACTTGTCAACATCACCACCTCACGAAGCCCTGTAGGGCCTTCTCCAAGAGTGCAGCATGTAGTGCTCATCCCCTGAGCTAGGCCTGAATCAGAGCAGACTGATTTATATTGGGTTTCAAAACATGTGTAACCCATTTCTGTGAAATATTCATATTCCTGAGAAGAATTTTATCATGGGAGGATTTCCCAGCAGGTTAAGTGCATACCTATGCAGCTTTCATTTTTCATATTCTGATGTAACTGGGTCTCTTCAGGAAATGAGTAATCGCTATCCCTTCATGATTTTTGCTTTCTCTTAGAATTACAAGTTTAGCTGCTGGCAGTGACACTCTAACCTGAATCTGATAAGCAAGAACAAGTTGCTGCCTTGGACTATTGGTCACATCAAATCTTGACACTAGGTTGCTTTGCATGAATCCTGAAATGATATGCAATGTCTCCAACACCAGAGCTGATAAACTTCAAAGGATAGCAGGCAGTGACTCCATCCAAGGCAGGAAGAAGTCCTCTAAACTATGCCAAATTCAGATCCCATGGCCCCATTACTGCTGTGCTGTTGTGGCAAACCATCCTTAGCACTGGCAAGTCTTGCTGCAAGGAGTATTCAGTCATTGCCCCTGGGCTATTGGCTTTCTGGAGCTTGTGTTCGCAAGGGGAACACTCAGCAGCTCCAGATATTTCCAGGCTGTTGTTCTCCCTAAGTTCTTAGGAGTGGAAGGCTGAGGAAACCATTCTCAGTGCCTTCCACCTGCTAATTGTTCTCATCTGTAGTCCTGTTATTCTGATGGTTTGAGAATGCCCTGAGACTTAAGGAGTAGCTCAGGCTGTACTGTCCGTGTATGATCTGACCCATATTTGCTGGTCATTTAACTTTCCCAGTTGCTTTTTATTTTAGATAAAACCCCAAAACTAGAGCAGTGGAAAAATATGTAGGTTTTTCAGTAATCAAGGCTGAAAGATTTTTCTATAAAAGTATTCCTAGTGGTGTCCAAAACAGCAACTGGGGATTTTTCTCCACCTTTTCAACCTTAAACTCCAAACTGTATGCTTTCATCTAAGACATGTATTGATTTTTTTGGAAAGGCTATTTTGATGATCAAGTGTTCATTTTCTATCATTGTCTTTTTTTAAAATCTGGAATGTTGTCTGCCAACTATGATCATTCACACAGGCATGAAAAAGAAAAATAAGGAGTAAGAAATGAGACACAGCCAAGATCGAAGAAATCCACCAAGTACTAATGTTGCATTGCAGTGTGAATCACAACTGACCTGTTTAGTTTTGCTTTCCTAAGCTTACATATGTTACTCAAGGAGCTCTGAAACACAAGGCTGAATGAGACAGAGATGAATCTACTATGTGCAGTTTTTTTTTAAATGCAAAGCCTATCCTACTTTGCAGCATAGTATCTAATTCTTCATCTTTGAAGCGTTTTCAGACCATTTGCTTTTAGTCCCAAAAAGACAGGTACTAAGGTTATCAGAGCAGAGAAGGAGAGGTTGAGAGATTTGCTTCAGGCCACAGAGAGAGCTGGTACCAGAGCTAAACCCTGCTTGGTCATTCCTGGCAAAGGGTTTGGAGGCTTGTACATTTGATTCCCAATTACCTCAGTGTTATGGCCTCCCAAGAAAAACCAGCATCTTTTTTTTTTTTTTTTGGTCAGAGCAAATTCTATATTTTCTTGCTCCAGCTCTACTATGCCAACATTATTGCAAGTTCCAGCCTTGCTGGGGGAGAATGAGAAGGTGTTTGTCAGGCAATGGTGCAGCGTTTCCAATACTGACATCTCCACACAAATGATAATTCAACAAGTTCGTGTTTGCGTTATCCGATGGTGACAAAACTTCCAGGATCCGTGGTATGAGGATAATTAGGACTCTTGCTAATAATTCTGTGTACTTTTCATTTTTTTCCCTTCTCAATGAAATGAGATTCACATGGATTAATTACTACCTGCTATAAATAAACCCTGCGAATGGCAATCTTCATCGCAGAGGCAGAGGGTAGCTGTCTTTTAATATATCGCAGCTTTCCACGCACCTGTTTGCCCAATGCTGTTGCCATGGGAACTGCACTTTATAAGAGAAGCTCTGCATAATTAGCATGGATTGAGGTCTATATCAATCAGAATAATTTGGAGGAGCAAGAAGAGCCCGAAGGAGAAGGCAAAGCTACTTCTCTCTGTAGGGAAGGTACCAGACCTCTGCTGCCTGGTAAATAGTGAGACAGTTACTGGAAGAATTCAGCAGAATTAGCAAATTTAAGGGAATCAAATTATACAAAAGACAGAAAACTTAGTCCCCTTGGTTTTCATTATGAAACACTATTAGGATAGGCTTTGAAAAATTAACAAAGACAAAAAAAACCAGTTTGTGTAATTAGCTTGAAGGTTTTGTGACAAACGAAGAAGTTTCATAGGCTGAACTAATGCCATCAGTCTGGGAGTCTAGTAAAGATGCACAGCACTGCTGCTAATACACAGCTTTACCTTTTGGACCTCCTTCCAACTATATAGATAATAGAAACGAATTCTATGAAACAGATGACAGAAGGATAATAACTTATACATTCCCACACATTGGTTTCATAATAAGCCCTTGTACCTAGGGTTCACTGCTTTCTGCCTGAAGCTGCAAGACACACGGCAAACTTGCAGATGCAGTTGTCCAGTCAGTGCCTCATCCTAACCACAGTGCATCAGATTAAGGATAGAACAGCAGCTTTAACTTTTTGTTCCATCTTGTCAGCTATTTTCAGAAATATCACTTTAAAGAAAAAGGCTTAATGATTTTGCAAAATGCCTGAAATGGAAAAGTTGTTATTAAAATAAGTTGAAAGAACTTTGTGTGTGTGTGTCCATGCACAAGTAAGTGACTGAGTAAATCTTCTGCTAATATTGGCTTGGCTGTAAATTTCAGCTGGGTGTAATACCCTATTACTGGAGTGACTGCAATAAGGAAGCTGTCCTAGACTGTAGTTGTATGTGAAGTAATACCTTTGTATTCTTTAGGGGTCCACTTTGAATGCAGGTGTCAGTATTAGATTTCTGTGTTGGTAATCAATGGTGGTAGTATGAACCATAAAACAGCTCAGAAGGAAAAGGTACGGAAAACTGGAAAGTCTCTTCTCTTTGGCATTAATAATGTCAGGGAACAGTTTCTAACACAATGGATAGTAGAGATTATCTTATCAAAAGGCTTCTGGTAAAACAGTAATATGATGGGGTATAGTATGTGTCTGGTATTTGCTTGAAGATGCAGTTACTGAAATCATCTACATTTGAAGAATTTGTAGTCACTAGACAAGTTATCGGTCTTGGATGATACTACAGTGGCCTATGCTACTTTGTTTAATTTATGTAAGAAGATCATGATAATCTTCTGTAGGGGTCAGATTGTGAGAGGGAAAAAAATAAAAAGGAATTAAAATCACAAATTGCTTTAGTTAATTTCCATGGCATTTTAGTCTGTGTTCTGGAATCCTCCCTTATCCCTGGGGTTTTATTGATGTAAAAGCTTCTTGTAATATGGAGTGTTGCACAAGAGTGTGAACTGGAAAAAGCTCCTGTGCTGCATGTGAACAACAAATGTGGATGGGAAGGTGAGGTGGTCCTTTATGTCTGCTGACCCTTGATGGAGAGCCTTGATGCTGACCCTTATGTCTGCTCCCCTGCATGGAGAGCCTTCCACCTGTGCTATTATCAGGTGGAGGGACACTTTGTGAGCACAAGCACAGATTTGGATGCAACTACCCCAGAATGTTGAAAAAACTGTATCTTATAGCTGCTTCTGTGGAAGGACAGGGCAGAGACTTGGCCCTCTTGACTGAGAGACTGTCCTCTCCAGTTTCAGAGCTGTGCTGCACTTGCCACTTTTCTTCCCCCTGCTCAAACCCCTTCCTGCATGGCATTGCAGCTCTGAGAGTCAAACCAGTGCATGCCTTCCCTCAAGAAGTTGGAGTGCTCCTTTTGGAAAAAAGGTTTTGAATGTCTTCTCCCTAAAGAGGGACCCAAGAAACAAGAGCCAAGGGTGCAGATTCTTGTAGTTGCTCTTGCTCCAGTCTGGGTTTCCATCAGGCCAGAACTGGTTGCCACTGGTGTCCTGGGCAGGCTTGGAAAAACACGTTAAAGCACGTGACAGCTTCCACTTAAGAAAGGAAGTGCTAAAGGAGCTTAACTGCTTCCAGAGAAAGGCTGCAATTGAGTGAAATCTCCTGGGTTATAACTTTGAAAGGAGGCACCTACATTCAGGAAAAAAATCCTGCTTTTCAGGAGCAAATCTAGCTTTAAATCACCATTTCAAGTTAAGCATTATAGCTCTGAGAGTAATGATCCAACCTAAGTGCTTCCATAAATTCAATTCATTAAAATAATATTTCCTCCGGCCCCCAAAGTGCCAGATCTCATAAACTACCCATTTCAAATTGTTAGATAAGTTTGGGGGTTTATTGTTTTTCAAGAGAAAAATGTTGCCTCGAGACTAGGAATGTGTTTGGTACAATTTAGTCAATTTTAGAGGTGTTCTCATTGGAGTTATTCCTCATTTTACTCGTTATAAAGGAGAGGAGAACTGTCTCCTTAGGTCTAGTGCTGCAAATCCATTTATATCTGTACAGTAATAATTTAGAGAGAAGGAGAAAAACTTAGAAATGCTTAAATAATGTGGGAACAAGTTTGGAAGGTTATCTTTGTACCTCATTAAGACTGAAGAATGGCAGAGATGAGTAGTTCTAAAAAATTCTTGGTCTGTGTCAAATTATTCTGTGATCTAGGAAAATAGTAAGTTAGATTTTTCTGTATGTCTGCTTCCATCTTTTTAAATCAAAACTCTAAGTTTTGTCCTGCCTATTAAAAATAAATTATCATCTATTTACATATGCAACATATACACATCTGAGAGAAGAAAATGAATAAAAAATCTCCTGATATAAAGCCTTGAACAACTGAATGGAAAATCTTTTTAAGTAGATGTTTTTAGTGTATAATATTTATATGTTAACTCTTGAATATGTTACGTATGTTTAATGTTTATAAAAGGAGCTTGATTGTGACAGCAGGGGGGAAAATTTGCTGTAGGTTTGAATTATTAAATAAGGAAGAAACCCATAGATTCCCTGGCTGCAGCAATATTGCTGGCTCTTTAAAGGGAATTGTTGAGGTACAGTTCGCCTTAGAGATGAAATAAGAGTTTGGTCCCCAGCCCTCATCTTGCACCCATATCTCAGTTTGGTGTTATTGGAAAGGGACTGCCATTATGCAAAAAAATAGAGTGAAAGCACTGACTCATTTCCTGTGTGCCTTCAAAAGCCTCATTCATTAAGACAGACTTCTATTTCTGTCAATACCTGTCCTTTTGAGGTGAAATGAAAGCCTGGTATGTGCATTTTCCCTTTGCCAGCCAATATATTTGTCATAACAATATGATAATATTCTAGGTTTAATTTCAATGCGTCTTGCTGAAAATAAAGAGACTATAAGGAAATTGTTCTACCTGGGACATTAAAGCTCATCGTTGAAAGCTGCTAGAGCCTTCCAAGGCAGGAAAATGGAACCAAAGATATCTTGAGATATCTTCTAGTCTGTGATAACAGCAACAATGTGTTGGTAGTTTTTGTAATTTAGAAAGCTTCAGGAAATTCAGAAAGCCTTGTCCTCTCACCGAACACTGAGCAATGTTTAATGGACACCTAGTGATGAGGCAGGCACAATTACAGGAAAGATTTTTAATGGGTTGAGGATAAACATGATGCATTTGGAATTCTGATTTTGCTCAAAGACTGTAAGGTCCCATTGAACCTAAGAGAATAAGTTTATTTTGAAGCATGGTTTATTTCATTGTTGCTGTTGATTTTTATTTGAATTTTCATACTTGAGACCTGCTTAAATCCGAGAACACTGAAGAACCGCTGTTGTCAGTGTGCTTTTATTCCTATTGCCCCCCTTCTTTTACTTGCCTAACTTGTCTCCAGTTTTATTGCTCTTGCGAGTTGTTTTAGGTCCTCATTCAGGGCTGGAGAGCTTGAACAGAAATGGAAAAGCTTTGAGACAGAATCAGGTCTGTAACCTTCATCTCTTTGGTGTAGCTTGTGGCATTAGCTCTAGGTCTTCATTGCCTTTATTTTAGCAGTGTGCTGGGTTGCTACACTGACTTTTCAGTGTAAACCTGGCTCAATAAGCTTTTAGGAAGCCATGTGTAATTCAGATGTACCTTATATAGCCACACAAGGCACATTTTGGAGTTTCACATTGTGGTGGTGGAAGGGAGTAAGAAAAGAGGCAAATCTCAAAACAAAAGTACTGTTAACCTCACTCAGTGGGTGCATTTGTTTCCCCTGGCATATGGGGTTTGGAGGTGCTTTGGAGAGCAAAGAGATACAAAATTTTCCTGTGTGAGACTGGTATTGAAATGTCACATATCCTTACAAGGCTTCATCGAGCCATTTAGAGATGTTTGTGTTGGGCTTGCCTTGCAGCACAGTACTTGATGGACAGCAATGCAGTAAAAGGAAAAGATATAATTAATGGTGGTGCAAGAAAAACCTATCATCCTATACTTTCCCTTTGAAACTCAGGGAGCGTTCAGAGGTCTGTAGGCAGCAGGGGCTGCTTATCTTGCTTAACTATGTCTGCTGCCACTGACACAGCAGCACCTTGTTTTTATAGCTACCGTGGCAGATTCTCCATTTTTATCCCCATTTGGCTACCCATGGAAGTTATTTACAACCTCAGCAGAAAGATCAAACAACACTGTGATAACTGGCCCCTATCGACACTGTCAGGTTTGCAGGTCTGTAAGACAAATGCTGCTGCTGGCTCGCAGCACCCTGTGTGCTGTGCATTTTGATGCAGATTTTTATTACCTGGCAGGTGGCTTGGGAGGCACAGATGGAAAAAAGAGCTGAGATCAATAACAGAGAATGATCAAGTCATGTCAGAGAGGGGTCAGCAGGCAGCAGTTGTGGAAGTTGCCCCTTGACATGGCACTCAAGGGGGTGGGGAGTGTGGGGGAGTGCCTCGGTTTCTGAAAGGTAACATGCTGTGCTAAGAGTGCCTAATTATAGCTGTCACTATGGCCAGCTAAAATAATGAAGGGCTCTGAGCAGGGATGGTGAATAAGTGCATTTTGTTCTGGTTGTTGTTGTTGCTGCCATCTCTCTGCCTTGCACTGGGCAGTGTTGGCATGGATGCCCTAAAGCACAGGCTTTATGAATGCCATAGGGTCAGAAGCCTGGAGAGACACTCTAGTCCCATGTAACCATTTTATTCCTGAGATGGTCTCATCCTCCCTTTCCTTAAAAAGCTCCACTGTCAATTTCCTTTAATTTGCTAACTTCTCTCTGTGAACTGGTGCTGCCTCTGTCTTATCTGTAGACATTTCAACAGAGGATTAACTTTCCCAGCTCGAAAAGGCAAATGACTAAGACTTCTGGCAAAGGACATGGGCTGTTATGGTGACTTAATCCTGCTTTGCTTGCTCCAGGATCAGAGAAGTCCTGCTTTCTGCAGTCAGAGCTGCAATATTGTTCTTTGATTTCAATAATTTGCTAAAACCCTCTCCAGTTTTTTCTCTGGTTGCACTAGCAGGGCTACGACAGGGAAGGGTCAGGCCAAAGTTTCAGGCAGAACTCAATAGTAGATGTAGCTACCTCTTTATTTTATCCTAGTTTATCTTTGTCTCCTTGGAATTAGATGAGCAGCAGATTCTGCAGTTTTCTTCCAACACAATTCAGGAAGATGACTGTAAGCAATTTCTGCATTATAGTCCCTATTTATATCTGTAATTAACGAAATAAGCATCATAGTTATATTTCCAATTTCATAATTGCCTCTTTGAAATAATAGTCCCATTCCAGGTGTTTTCTAAAATAAAACAGCTAGGGAGATTAATTTCAATTAGAAAAGAAAAAATATAAACTGAAATGGAGTTTTGTTTTTTTAAAAAAATCAAACTAAAAATACAATTGCAAAAAAACTCCTAACCAAAAGAAATGTGCTTTTCTTGGAGGGTACTTCATTTAGGTAATTAAATCTGTGCAGTGTGAATGAACCATTGGCAGCAGTGGCCTTTATCAAATGACATTTGGAGCACATTAATCTGCTGAATTCTGAGGCTTCACAGCAGCTTAAAACACATCTGGAGGCAAAAAACCAGCGAATTCTTAATGGGAATGAATAGTCTTTTGGTATGTAGTACAGATGCTCTAGGCTTTCTCACTGGGAAGATTTAGTAACGTTGAGAAACCCAAGTTGTATACATGTAAATTCATAAGCAATCGCAAGTTTATGGTGTGTGCATGTTGGTGTTCAGAAGGAAGTTTTTCATCCAACAGAAAATGAGAGAACCCATGAAGGGAACAGTCTTATCTCAACCACAGCTTTCTTTTCTCTTTCTCTAATATTTCTTCCAGCACCTTTTGTACTGTCTGTGACTATTGCAAATCCTATTTTCTTCCTGAGACAGAGTAGCAGGGAGAAACTGTTTGATGTTGGTGTGTGGAAAGGAGCTCTCAGAGAGCTGCCAAGCCTGGCAGGTTTTGGGAGAAGGTCATGCTCGTTAAAGCTCAAAGTCTAAAGTTGAATTCTGCAGCAGCGCCAGTTCTCTTCTTCTTCAGCTTTAGGAAACTTCCTAAAATGATCACTGGAACAGAGCTCATGAAAACAAATATGTCCTGAAAGGAAATTGTTAAGGCCACAACTGTTTTCTGGAGTTTCTTCAAGTGTATCTGTTGCTATTATTCTTGTAAGGTTGCTGCTGCTGTCAGAAATTACATCAACACAATGTGGTAGCACTCACCATCATGTAGGACCCATTGAGCTATTTAAGTTTTTGAAGTATTAATGGTGTTTCTTTTCCTCCAAGTTTTAATTCATTCACACAGCCTTACTGGGATATGGAGAGTCCTGGATGAACCTTCATGTTTAACTGTTTTATACAGGTGAAGGGCTCAAAATTTGCACCTTTGAATTTGCTGGTAACTGTTGAAGCTGCCCTGGCCATCTCTTAAGAAAGCCTTCTATTGCTGGATCATTGCAGCCTGTCTTGTTCTTAACCAGCACAAGGAAGTGCTATAGCAGAGGTTGAAAATGAACAGGAGAGTTCATTTTACCTCTTCAGAGGCAAAATGCAGTCTTGGGGGATACTGAGTGTCTGAAAGTACGTATTTATAGGTTTGGAGATAGCTTACCAGGTCTGCATGTTATGCTAGCCACATGAAAATTCCATTTTGGGGTTGGATTTGGCACATGTCACCTTGTCCCACCACCCAAACCACCTGAACTAAATGACTGTGTTCAGTTGAAAGAGTTCATTTGAATTATCAGCCCTTTCACTACTGAAATGGGACTGCAAACTTGGCAAGGAAGTCCTGAATGGGCATTGGGAAGGGATGGAATGAAAAATGACCAGAATTTATTCCTAGAAAGGGCATGTTTCAAATGGTGAGTGGGATTACAGATTGGAAGGACAGAAACTAGGCGTTTAGGATCTTTTTGACATGACTGCTTCGAAAGGCATTTGTCTTCTAGGGAAAATATTCTTTGAACTTTGCAAAACATATGTGAATTTGCCTCTGATGTATTTTTCAAAGTTGTTCTCTTTCTTTGTGTTAATAACTAAGGCTACTGCTGCTTAAGGACTTGATCCCATACAGCCTGTCTTTTTCTCTGTCCTTGATCCTGCAGTGAAGTCATAATACTGCATTTTTTGTGATATTATGATGATTTCCATGGCAACAGACTGATGTCCAAAGCACGGGATCATGACTTTAGTGTGGGATCAAGCAAGAGGAGATAAAATCCTTATTAAAATACACTTTGTCAATAAGAGGAAAAGGAACTAATAAAAAAAATCCATTAATTTTATTAAACATTTCCTTTTCTAACTGAACTTGAGTGCAAACGAAAGTACTTTTTTTAAGGATCTGTTTGGTTTTTACTCATTTATGTTGATCAATACAATGCTAGCTTGAAAGGAAACATGAACTAAAGAACTGCAGCTGCTATATATAAAAGAACTTACCTAAAATCCTGCTGGCAATATTTTTTCCTTGAAACATAGGAGAGTTTCTAATCCCAATAGCAATGGCCATTAGAAGTTCCTTGGCAGACTCACCTTCAGTCATGCAGCGAGTGGTTCACCCGGGGCAATTGTCACCCCTGTCTTCTTCCAACACCTTCTTCTAAACAGTTGTCACCCCAGCAAGGAAATACTGGGTTATCTATACTTCTGTAAAATACTTGTGGAAGGGCCAGCAGGTGGTGGTGAGGGAAAGGTTTTGCTGAATTTAGAACATGAGTCCTAACCTATCCCATGCCTTTGGTTTCTGTGGAGCCATTATGAGTCAACCTGTATTACCCTGAACCTTCCTTCTGACCTTTGCCAGCAGGCTAAGATGCCAAATTCTCTATTGTCATCCCAGGGGCATGCTTTTCCTCAGGCTTCACTGAGACATGTCAGAAGAGCTCCCCCTGAGGCCAATATGTTAGTGTAAATGAGAAGAGAATCAAGCAGTGGGTGAAGATAGTCGTGGGCTTCAAGATCTGTTCTCCCTTTGGTGCATGCTGTGATTTATGCACAGAACTCCTATTAGCAGCAGTGAGAAGAGAGATACTTACATTGCTAAACAGGATTTTTATTTTCTCAGCTGCCTGAAGCTACTCAGTGTAAGCCTGTTGTGAAAGTGATTGGAGATTTAGGGGAAGGAATGTCAAAGAGAAATAAGAAAAACAAAACTAATCCTGAACTAGGCAACTGTAAGAATTGTGGGGCTTTTGCTGTTTTTATTTTTTTATTTCTTTTCTTGAAACATGTAGGGGTTTTTAGCAACTAAATAATTGTTCTTAATAGTCCTGATTTTTTATTTTTTTGAGTGACCCTGTGTGTGGGGATTTGCACAGTAACTCATGAGTGTGGAAGTAAAAGGACAAGAAAAGATGAAAGTTCAGAAGCTGGGCTGACTTTTCTGCTCGTTTCCTTCACTGCAATTTGCCTTATAGCAGCAGACCTCTATAGAAGTATAGCTGCTGCTTTTGTTGTTTTGCAAACCAGGTTTTGCTTTTTTCCCCCCCTTTTAGCAGAAATCTGATTGCCAGCTTCCTAACTGTTACAATTAAGGGAGGTTTTTCCTCTCTGCTGCCTTCTCTGCAACATCTTCTGATTTTCTAGCCTCATTAACAAAAGGCTTATTCTCTTGCCTTATGCCCTATGCATAAGGGCAAGCTACTCCTTGCCATTATAGGGTAGAATCCACCAGTTCTGCTATTATCAGGGTCTGGGTATTGCAGCAAACTGGCAAGAGTTAATCTTTATTAAGCACAAGCATACACGACCCACACAGGCTCTATAGTTGCACTGTATTCTCATGCTTACCATTTCCTTTATTGATTTGCCTGTCTAAATGAGTACTTCTAAACTCTGTGGGTGTTTTCCAATTAGATAAAAGGCAATTCATGTCACCCTGCTGCAGCTCTAAGAGCCATAACCGAGAGCGTGCACAGAGGACTTGTGAGCAGAGCAGCCCGGTTTAATCAGGGCGGCCCCCTTGAGCGCTGCCTCGCCGGCAGGACATCACTCTGTGCACACAATGCTTCCCCTGTCAGAGCTTTGGGGAAAATGGGCCACAGCCATGCTCACTGCTGAGGCTGTGCTTTGTGGGACAGCTGTATGGGTGCTGGAGAAGGTGCACGACCTTCCCTCTCTCAGGATGCTTTGGGAGAGTGCGCAGGACATGGCTTGTTCCAAATGGGAGGTAAAATAGCTCAGAGATTTGTGACTGCTGCTTATGGTGCTGTCACCAATGGTGCTGTTCCTGTGAGAGGTGAATCTGATAAACCTTCTAATAGTCAGAACTGAGATGTTTGCTGGGGAATCACAGGCTCTGTCTTTTGTGGGATAATCATGTTTTATTGCATGTCCAGAGAGGTCTCACTTGCCCCTTCCTGAGACAGTCCATAGCTGATGGACAATCTCTGAGCATGGCTGAGGAAACCACAAAGGGAAGTGAGGGTTTCACTCTGAAATGCTGTTCAGTTTAACACTCTGCTTCCTATCTTGGTTTTGACTGTTTGCATTTCTCCTTGCTGCTTCCCTTCACACTCTGCCTTACACTCTCTCAGCAAACCACCCAGCTGAAAGAAGTTGGGCAGATGCTTCCCTTCACACATTGAACAGGGTTCCTGTGCTTCTTGCTTTGCTATCCAGCACCATGTCCCAACACACTCTGATTTCTCTAGTGACACATCCCATGGCACCTCCATGGAAGCCTTACAGCTCTGAGCCTGTTTGTCACCTTTATGTAGAACCACTGGAGTCAATCTCTAATGCTTGAAGTGAGCAAACAGCTGCTCCTTATGCATCAGCTAGAGCTCTGTGAGGGATGGGGAAGGCATTCCTGGCCTCATGTAGTTAGCAAGAGAGAAAAAAATGTGGCTGAGTACACAGAATTTATTTTGTAATGCTTTCTACTGGTAGATCTCTTAGAAGATAGTATGGCTACATACAAACTCAAATCACTAAGTGGCTCTGAGGTAAGGGGAATGGGTTTTTCTTTGTGTACTCCATGGTCTCATTCACTGTCTCATATATAGGGTTTATTCTATTCTAGGTTTATTATTATAGTGTCCTGCAGCACCAACAGAACTTTCAGCTTAAACTGTAGAGTGCAGAAGTGGCAGAATATAAAGTCAGGTGAGATCTGCCTATACACTGTGAAGAACTGAAATTTCTTTACTTGCATAAGATCTCATCCAGAAACATTTCAGTATCAGATATTTTTGTTTGAAGGAAACAGTCCATCTAAGTGCTCCTTGAGTAGCAATGCTGCTATAGACCCCAAACTGGGATAGAGTCTTGTGAAGTATCAGGTAGCCAACTATTCAGTTGCAATTCCTGGATTGTAGCCAAAGTTGTGATGACTAGTATTTTATTTACCAATAGTATGTTTTACTGTTATTAAAGTTAATAATGTATTATTTTACATTTTATTAAGAGGAGAGGAAAAGCATCCTGTTAACTTCTGATACAAAGGATAAGTGCTCTTTGCTGTTGTTGTTTTTGTGGAGGTTTTTTTGTTTGCTTTTAAGAAAGGGCAAGAGAGTGAAGGGCATTTGACTATGGTTCTCCATGACTTTAGGTAAGCATCTTGTATTAATGCTTGTGTGTTGCCTGTGCAGAGCAGCCAGAGGAAGTATGCTGTGATTCTAGAAATTCTGGGGGTGATTTTGAGCAGGGTCTTCTAATTTTTTTTTCTGTGGGCTTGGAGCAAAATAGATGGTTCTTCTTGATTCAGAAACTACTAGGTTTTATGCTGTGACAGCATCAAGTGTCAAGGGATGATCTGAAGGGTGCTGGAACTAGGCTGCCTGTAAGAGATGATTGGGACTCTCTGAGGTTTGGAGCTCTGGTACCTTCTGGCTTAGGGCACAGAGCCAAGAGACTTGCCAGTGTGCGATGTGGCTCACCAAAACCCATTGTGGACTTCACAGTATTCATGAGAGACAGCTGCATCGCCTCCACAGTGTAAAGAAATGAGTCTCTGCTAAAGATAATACATTTGTTCAGTGTGTGCAGAAAGTGCTCTCAGCAGTCGTTCTCCTCCCACTGACACCGGTGTCAGCCAGGCTGAACGCTGCATCAGCTCCTCAACCTGGCCCCCTGCAGCCCCTTTTCAAAGTTCATTAACTGGCTACTTTTAAAAGTCTAATTACTTCTGCCCTTAATTGCAAGACTACTTGAATCCTTCCAACCTGTACAACACCCTTTAGGTGGGAAGTTTGCAGGCCACAGCATTAATTTCTCAGAAGCAGCGCATTTTTGGGAGAAAATGATGTTGAGATCTGGCTGGTAAACCTTGTCAGGAGCATTAAAGTACAATCCCATTGAGAAAATAGACAATGATTTGTAATTCCTTTCCCCACTACTGCAATAGCCCCCTGGCTAACCAGCAGCTTTGCATATTCCAGCGTGCTAATGCCACCTGGTTGCTGTGACAGAACGGGAGATGGCTCAGCTCCACTTGCCCCCCTTCTGGGATGTCACTGGCCACATTAATTCATGTCTGTCTTCTTCTAGCCTGCTCATTTTTCCATTAAACTTGTAGGAACTAAATTATATTGGAGGCTTATGTCCTTGTCTTTTAAATTTGGATGAAATTAGACATTGAGCTCTGAAGATGAGGGAGGATCTGCTAATTTACACATTTACTGGACAGAGAGTGTGAGTCTATAAGCATCCTATTATTACAGTGTTATGTTAAAAACACATGCTAAACTGCCTGGAAATTTTACAGGATGACTCTAGTTATCTTAAACATCATCATACAAAAGTACATTTGTCTATAAAAATAATTATAGAAACATTCCAGTGAGGAAAAATAAGGAAAGCTCCCCCAAACAATCATGGTAAATGTAATTTTTCATCTCTCATTGGACCATAAGCAAAGAAGCAGAGACTAAACACTAAAAGGTAAAATGTATATTGTGTTACTTATTTCTCATACTGAGAGGCTGAGAAAAATGTGAAAAAGGATATATTAAAAGTATAAGAGATGAGTTGAAAATACTTTGATAGCAGTTTGCATTTATTTCCTTTCAAAAATTAATGCAATTTTTTTTCTTCAAATTGTTCATTCAAATGCCTCCAGCACACTTACAAGTATACTGAAGGACTTTATTAGTTTTTAGAATTCTTTAACTTTGCTTTACATCATCTGAGAGATGTAGGTTTACTCAGGAATGTGAAATCACTGAATAAGAGCTGCATCACAGTGCAAGATGAATAGAATTAAGGTTGCCATGGGTACTTATCTTTTGAATTTTTTTCACTTAGGGTTTAAACTCTAAACATAAAAATCCCAGTAATTTTTGGCTTTTGTAGTTTAGCACTGAATACACACATAAATTAACAATTTACTCGTGGTTGCAAGTGGAGCTATTACTGTCTAATGCATAACTCCCTGTACACCGACAAGCTTTGTTTTTTCCCTGGTTCTGTAAGTTTTTATTGCCTAGTGTTTTGCAGTATGACATAAAGAGCAGGTGTTTAGAAATCACGAGAAATTAAAAAAAATAAGGCAAGAAATAGGTTATTTTTTGACTGAGAAATTTCCTCTGGCATTTGGAAGACTGGAAGAAAGATAAATGAAGGCCAGGGGTTTTATTGGTACTAGTGTAGGCCATAAAAAAAAATAAAATGAGGAGAAGAAGTAGACTGTGAATAAAGACATGTAAACGACATGGATTTAGGGAATATCAAATTGCAGAGCATTTCCTCTCCTTTATGCAAACTCATGAATACAATCTGTTGCTATGAGATGAAGCGATTCTAGACTAAAAGTTTCATAAAAAGTTTTTTGGTGTTCCCACAGCACCTGTAGAGGTGTGCAGATGATGTGGTAGTTGCTGCACTGAAATTCAAAAAGCTGAAATCATCCTAAGAGGCCTGAACTTGCTTCCTGTATTGCTTGCTGCAGGGATGATAGGCTTGAAGGCTGGAGCTTTGAAGTCTGCTTTTTGTACCCCTTCAGGCTTAAAATATTGGGGTGATGATCTCATCTACTATTGGATAGGCACGAGGGGAGACCCAGCACGTGCTGAGCCTCTTGCTGCAAAGCTCTTCACCAAATAGTTCCTCTACAGACAGAGCCAGGCAATTACTGAAGCAGCTGCTTTGGTACTGAGGAACAGACACTTGGAGGAGTCTTTGATGGTTTTGGGGAGAGTTTTGCAGCCTGGTTTGGGTGCATTGCAAGACTTTGTCAGCCAGTCCCAAGCAAGCAAGGTGGTTCAGAAGTACCCTGGATATCTGCAGGAGCCCCAATCACTGCAGCAAAGGCACAGTCCTGCTCCTGCTCCAGGAGGAGGTTAACTCTCTTCAGGTTAACTCCAGGGAGTTCTGGAAGGCAGGGTGTGCCCATTGGCATCCCTGCTCCCCATAGCAGCACTGGTTTGATCCCCAGATTTTGGAGATTTAAAGAATGTAAGAGATCATCTTGTCTATCTGCTTGGCTGGCAGGGGACTGTTCCCCACAGTGTATTTTCAAGTGTTTTATCTCAGTTCATTGTTCCAAGTGGTGGGGCTTTTGTTACATGTCTTAGGAGGCATGTTTCAAGATATAATAGACTTGCTTGTTGAAAAATATTTCCTGATATGCAGCCTACTCTTTTGGTGGTTTAATTACTACTGCCACTTTGCAATTACCAGTGCTAATTACCATTGCCATGTTAATTTTTGAAACAATGAAGTGAGTTCTGAGGTAAGCTGGCATTTTAGGATTCTGACAAATTTAACTGGATGAATACTCATCCGATGGGAAGTTCTCCAATAAAATGTAGCATTCCATTATAAATCAAAGTAAACCATTGAGATGTAAAAATTTCTTCCAAAATGATAAGTTCTGGGAAAAAAAAACCCTAAGCACTTAAAAATGAAATGTTTGAACTTTGACATTATTTTAAAGAATTAAATCTAACTTTGAAAAACATTTTGCATCTTAGCTACCTATCTTTCTGTGCTAACTATTTTTCTTTTTCCCAATGGCTGATTTTTTGGAGTAACAGAAAAATCTTTCCTGGCTGACATGTCCCTCGATTCAGATGTGTGATGATGTATTATCCTTTGGAACATAGAGTTGTTTTCTCTCTATCTCTGGGGCCCCTGGGGAACTGGAAACCCAGGACTGCCTCTGAGACAGTCCCCTGGCAGGATATGTTTTCATACAAGCCTACAGATCTGACTCTGACTTTAGAGCAGCCCCTCTGCTGTTCAGCCAAAAAATCCAGAGAACATAAGTAACCCCCACTGCTGTTGTGCTGGAGGTCAAGAAGAAATTTGCCTGGAATTATCTGCAAGTGCCACAGTTCCATGAACAGCTCACATTTTTTTAGCCAGTAACTTCCCATGGAAAACTATTTTGTTGGAAAAAAATTCTGAGCAGATGTTGTGAGAGTTTCTGTGCAAGTGAGCAGAGAAATGATGGTTATGTTGGAGCAATGCTGGCAGGACTAAATACCTTCTGGTTACTGGAGATACATTGATATGCTATTCTGCCTCCTCTCATCTTCTGAGATGTTCTGGGGATATCTTTTTAATGGTAATGGCCACGCGTTATAAGATGTGCCTTGAAATGAAATGGATTTTATAAACTCTTTACCTGCATTATAAATGCAGCACTTGTGATATGGGTTGATGAGAATTATTCTTGAAAGAGTTTAGCTGTTATTTCAGCTTCAGTGCATTTTAATCATGCTTCCTCTGTCAAACAGCAAGTATTTCCATTCTTCACTCAGGTAGCTTTTTCTTTTTCTTAGTGGCTCTGGGAAACAAAACAGAGCAATAGAATTATTTCCATTTGTCAGTATGTTTTCGTGTTTCTGCTCCTCACCAAAAGCATGACATTTAAAAATCCGTGTTGTTTAAGGGAAATATTACTATTATCCCAGCTGGCTGATATCCTGCAATGCCATAAAACTGAAGTCTGCAAGAGTGTTTAAGGAAGAACATTTAATAGTGGGAAGAGAATCTGAATGTATAAGATAGTAGATTTTAAGTCCAGTTGCAGAAAGGGTTTGCAGTTTATAGACAAATCAAAATAATATTGGGTATTTTAAGCAAAGGAGTCAGAAATCTCAGTAGAATCAGCAATGCTCAGGTTGGGGTCTGCAGGCAATAACTACATTTCTCTTCCTGATTATCTTCCTGATGTATGTTTTAGTCTGGGGTAAGTTTTCACTGTTTCCAGCTTTTTTCTCTCTTTTTTCCTACTATAAACTGTTACATAATTAATTTTTCAGCAAACATGCAATTAGATAAACCTGCTTTATATTAATTCTAAATCTGTGAGAAACAAAAAACCAAACCTATCTTCCCCACAAAACCAAACCTAAATAAACTCCACCAAAATAAACCCTTGAACAACTCCCCACCAATTTGCATTACCATAATTGTCTTCTTAGTCTTTGCAAACGTTCTTACTCTCAGAAAAGAAAAGAGAAAAAAGAGAGGGAAAACAGGTTGAGTGCTCATGGGTAAGAATCAGAGGGAAGGCTGCAGGATATCCTGGTGAGAGCCTGTTCCAGACAGCCCACCCAGGATGAAGAGGCGGAGGAAATATTCTAAAAGCAGCTGGGACAAATCTCACAGTCATTTGTCCTTGTTCTTATGGGCTACTTTAACTTTCGACATGTCTGCTGGAAATGTAACACAACAGAGAGGAAACAGTCTAGGAGGTTCCTGGCATAGCTGGTGAGGGAGCAGCTAGGGAAGTGCCCTTGGTGACTTGTGTGTGAGCAGAGAAGGACTTGTGGGTGATGTGATGGTAGTAGAAGGCCACATTGGGAACAGTGGTCATGAAATGACAGAATTTTTAATTCTTGGAGAAGTGAGGAGAGGGATAAGCAGAACTGCAACCTTTGACTTCCAGAGGGCAGACTTTGGGCTGCTTAGAAAATTAGTTGACAAAGTCCCTTGGGACTGAAGGGCAAAGGAGTCCACGTAGGAGATTTTAAAGCGGCAGGAGCAGGAGCCGCTATGTACCAAAAGACAAGCCAGTGGGGAACAAGACCATCCTGGTCGAACAGAGAGTTTTGTCTGGAACTCAGAAAAAAAAATAGAAGAGAGTTTATGACCTCTGGAAAAAGGGCAAGGCCACTCAGGAGAACTATGAGGATATTGTGAAATTATACTGGGAGAAAATCAGAGGGACAAAAGCCAAACGTGAACTTGATCTGGCTGCTGACATAGAAGACAATAAGAAATATTTCTACAATTAGATTAGCAACAAAAGAAGGTCTAGGGAGAATCATCATCCTTTATAGGATGTAAGGGACACATAGTGGCAAAGGCTTAGGAAAATGCTGAGGTACTTAATGCCTTCTTTGCCACAGTCTTTAATATCCAGATCAATTGTTTTCTGGGCATCCAGTCCCCAGAGTTAGCACACAGGGACAGGGAACACAATGAAGTCTCCATAATTCAAAAGGTCAGTAACCTGCTACAGGCCCTAGGCACACACAGATCTGTGGGGCAGGATGGGATCCAATGACAGGTACTGAGGGAATTGTCAGAAGTGCTTGCTGAGACACTTTCCTTTATTTATCAGCAGTCCTGGCTAACCAGGGAGGAAGCTGGTAAATGTGATGTCTACCTACAAGAAGGGCTGGAAGGAGAACTCAGGGATCTACAGACTTGACAGCCCAATCTAGGTTCTGGGGAAGGTTATGGAGCAGGTCATCTTGAGTGGCATCACAAGGCATGTGCTGGAAGCTCAGGGCCAGGGGCTCAGAGCCAGACAGAAAATGGGTTTATAAAAGCTAAGTCCTGCTTGACCAAAAAATCCAGCTGACAGTTTGTGACGAGAGATGTTTACTAGTGCTTAGTTTTGGGGCCAGTTCTGTTTAACATCCTTATCCACGATCTGGACAAAGGAATCAGCTGTACCCTCAGCAAGTTCACAGGCAAGACCAAATGGGGCAGGAGTGCTGATCTGCTGGAGGGCAGGAAGGCTCTGTGGAGGAATCTGGACAGGCTGGATCAATGGGATAAGGCCCGCTGTATGAGGATCAGCATGGCCAAGTGCCAGTTCTGCACAGGGGTCACAACAATCCAGTGCAGTGCTACAGGCTTAGGGAAGAGTGGCTGGAAAGCTGCCATGTGGAAAAGGATCTGGGGGTGCTGCTCTAACAGCTGTCTGAACACGAGCCAGTATGCACCCAGGTGGCCAAAAGGCCAATGGCATCCTGGCCTGTATCAGCAATAGTGTGGCCAGCAGGAGCAGGGCAGTGATTGTCTCCCTGTACTTGGCACTGGTGAGGCCACACCTCAAATCCTGTGTTTAGTTTTGGGCTTCTCCCTACAAGAGAGACATTGAGGGTCTGGAGCATGTCCAGAGAAGGATGATGGAGCTGGGGAAGGGTCTGGAGCACAAGACTGATGATGAGGGGCTGAGTCTCACCCTGGAGAAAAGGGGGCTCAGGGGAGATTTCATTGCTCTGTACAATTCCCTCTTGAAAGGAGGCTGTTGCCAGGTGGGGGTTGACCTGTCTTCCCATGTAACAAGCAACAGGACAAGGGGAAATGGCCTCATGTTGTACCAGGGACTTTTAGATTGGACATGAAGAAAAATGTCTTCATGAAAGGGTTCCCAAGTATTGGAACAGGCTGCCCAGGGAAGTGGTTGAGTTGTGATCCCTGGAGGTATTTAAAAGACATGTGGATGTGGCACTGTGGAACATGGTTTAGTGGTAGCCTTGGCACTGTGTGATTTATGGTTTGACTTGATGATCTAAAATGTCTTCTCCAACCTAAATTATTCCATGATCTTACTGTAATTATACTGTTTCCTTTGGGTATCTCTTGTCTTCTACAAATAACTAACCATGGATTATCTTGAACTCTTCTGAATTTCAGGCAAAATTATATTATTTCTGGTATCAAATGGAGATTGTTTCCATTGAAGAGGCTTTGTATTTGTTGGCATGTGTACACTAAACAGATCAAAACAGGCCTTGCTATGTAAAAATTCTTTGGAGGATTATTCTGTATAGTTGAAATTTACAAATCCCTAATAATGATAGGCTTGGAACATCAATTGGAAGAAATTTCTTCATGCAGTTTTACTATAAGTCTGGAAGATACTTTACGTATATATTCTTTGGTGCATGGGCTCCCTCTGGAGCTCTATCTTATTAAAAAACCCCAAACCTTAAAGCACTTTTAAAGGTTCTAATCTAAACCATCAAGCAAACAAAAAACATACAGGCATTTTTTTCTGTTGCTGCAGCATTCAGTATGAATCTTTTCTTCATCTATGTTTGATGTGTCTGGAGTTTCACCATATTATGCCAGCTTGGGAAAGCAGCGATTAGAATTAATGTCTAGTTGGACATTAAAAGAGCCTTGTATGAGAACTGTGCCACACATCACACAAATAATTAATTACAGGGTTCTGAAGATGCAAAGTGCCATATAAATCCCAAGCATTCATCACACCATTGAGAGTCTGATGGTTAATAACAGATTTGATTTTGCTTGCAATGATTCATCAACAAAGGAAAATTTGTTACTCTGAATATTTTCACTATTTTCCATATGTGTTTTAATAAAATGTGAGCACACACAGAGGGGAAAAAATTATTTGTGTGATGTGTGGCACAGTTCTCATACAAGGCTCTTTTAATGTCCAACTAGACATTAATTCTAATCGCTGCTTTCCCAAGCTGGCAGATACTTCCCATGTTTTTCTCTGAGAAATTTAAGGTAAACTTGGACAGAATTGCACATCCCTAATGTATTTAATGATTCTGATATGTTTGCCAGCTTTGCTTTATTAAGAACAAAGTAAGCAATAAGATCTCTATTGGTTTTATGAGAGAGGAAGGCAGTAAAAGTCGTATTTCCTTGAAATGTGTTATTACTATTTGAAGAGCTTACAAATAATGCTATTCTATAGTGTTGTAGGAACAGTTTTGCTTCTCTTTGTTTTCATAAAAGGGGAAGTTAATGTATTTTACCCAAGTGCATTTCCTTTCTGGGATTTTGATTGATATCAGTAGACAAATATAAATTATGTACTTCAATTTTTATCTTTGTTTTCTGTATAGTGTGTTGTCTTGATATGAGCCAAGCTGTTGTTTTGTCCTTCTCTCAATGCATTCTATGGGCAAGGAAATTCAGAGATTTTGTCACACTTCTGACCACAACAGTTTTCATTAAAGAGATTTTTAATGTCTTATTGGACCTGGAGGGATTTCTATTTCATAGAGACCTGACTGGATTTTGACTTTTTTCTTTTTTGAAGGTATTTCAGTGTTTTCTTGGTTTGACTTTATTTTTTTTTTCTCCCCATAACATGAGTAGCCCCTTGTACCATTAGTTTACAGACAGTGATGTGATGGAGGTATTTCTTCCTGTAATGAGTTTGTGACTCTCCCTGTAAAGACATTCTGTAATAAATGATTCTTTTCCTGTGGAGCTCAGGGAAGTCAAGATGTTCAGTTCTGAAAACAAAGACTACCCAGTCATTTTTCCTGAAGAAAACCCAAGAAAACCCTAAACGAGACAAAATTCTTTTTCAGAACCAGAAGATCTTTTGTCCTCTGTGAGTGGCCCACTGAGTCCCCTCTGTTCTGTCCATGAGGATCTCTCATCCTGGTATGCTGTTCAGGTCCCCTTCACATCTTATTATATGGTCTGGTTTTCTCTTGAAGCCTGGCTGACTTTTTTGAGTCTAGAATGTCATCAATGCTCCTACAGATCAGTTTCTTCGTAGCAGTAGCTGTCTGCTCCAAGTCTGCACTCTGTTACACTAATGTTCATCTTCCTTGTTTGTGCATTTTATTTTTTGCAGATACTCTTTCCTTGTTAGGAAAATCCAATAATGGTTATGATAATCTTGCTGTTTATTTTAATTTATTAGCTGATGCAAGGCTAACAACATATGGATTAAAAAAAAATAATAGAGCCATTATCCTTGAGACTATTATAGGGTGCATGATTTCTTCAGTTAATAACTCACATTTTTTAAATTCAATTTGCCAGTTAACATACCATTTTAATTTTTAAGATATAGTGCTTTTTTGAAAATTTTAATTTCTCGGCACTGCCTCATAATTAATCTCACTGTGCACACTGTGTTACTTAAAGAACACTAAGGAGCAGGACATTGCACAAGTTGTTTCAAATCACTGCCCTTTAAAGGAGACATATTGAACTTACTGTGGTTAAGAAATACCAAACCAGAGCAACAAGATGGGGAAGAAGCAAGGCCCTGTGAGGAAAATTGCTGTGCTGAGTGTTGTGGCTATGGTCCTACCTCATGAACTAAGTTTGTGGAGACTCATGAAAAATGACTTTTTTTATCAGGCTGAAACTCAGTCATAGTCACCTTTGAGGCACGGTGCACACAAATTTCTGCATCAAGTTTCCTTTCCTAGGTGCTGTCAGTTTTCTCACTTGTTGGCAAATGGTGAAAGGACTTCATCCTGGCAGCTGCCATGTGGCCAAGGTACCACAAGGCTGAGGCTTTGGGTGCAAGTGCAAAGCCTTCCCCAGGCAAACAGGGAGGTGCAGCAGGAGTTGGACTGGAGTAGAGGTGCAAGGGTAAAAGGGGCGGGTACAAAATCAGCAATACTGGTAAATGAAATGTGTGGGCACCTAGCCAGTTTCCATAAGTTGGAAAAGGTCTCATTTTACCTTGATGATGACAGACCCAACATTTTGCTGCTGCACATCCTGAAATTTTCCCATCTTTGCTTTGCAGAGTGAATCTCAGGTATGTTCTGACCAGGTCCATAAGGCTGGCAGTGATGCTGCTCTGCTAATGGGGACTCTTTTCCTTCATCTGCTGGATCTGTGGCTGATGCTGTTCAAAGCTGGCAGCAGAGGTCAGCTGGTTGTGCAGGAATGGGAAATAATATTCCATGATTGGTCTGAAAGGCAAGGGAGGAGTAAATGCAATTGTTTGGGCTCAGCTGTTTACTATTTGCAGTGTGAAACTGCAATCAGGAGATTCTTTTGAAACACAGGCTTCTTAAGCAAACCTGGTGAATTGAGTGTACAATGTCAGCTCAGGCTGTAATCCCTCATATTTTTTTGTGTTTTGGTTAAATACAGACAGCGCATTCATTTGGTTCCCTAAACCCCCACTAAAAAGTAACTGAAAGTTGTTCAATCATGCTGCATCTGCTACTATGCCTTTTTCACTCTCAATTAAATTGTGACTTGATTGATTTTAAGATTATTTGATGAAGAGATCAAAGTTTCAAAAATAATGAATTCATGTTAGTTTCATCAGACTAGGTGACGGGTCAGAGTAGATGAGGGCCCCTTGCATGCCCCATGATGGGAAAAGTTTTGTAGAATTTACAGAGAGTACAGAAATGTGGAAAGCATTGGGTCAAAACTTCCATGAAACAAGGCTTCCTAGATTTGCCTGCCAATGGTGATGTTTGCTTTTAATTTTAAATGCACCAAGTTTGTGATGGCAGAATGGGGGTTATTCTGATCACTTGTTTTATGTGAGAAAATTTTCCATACAAATGATGCATGAACAGATTTATAGTCCCATTTGAGGTAAGTCTGAGGCTCTTGAAAGCTCTTTTCAGCCAGAAAACTTGGTGATTCATAGTAGTTTGACAGCACACCAAACTTTCTGATTTATGAGAACATAAAATGTTAAAACATTCCTGTTCTTGTTATAATTGGCCAGCCTGGGTCTCCTGTGAGGAAGGTCTACTGCACATTGCAATAAAATAAAATTTCAAAGTTATTTGAGGATGGAGAAGATTTTTTTCTTTTTAATTAACCATAACATTATTTTTACACTTAAAGACTACTCATTTCCTTTTTTTGCCTTCTGCAGTTAACGTTCAGAGGAGGTCTTATGAACCTGCAGTTTTTATCCTGAGTTTATACTCCAGAGAGGTGCACCTCACAGAAACTTTTTAAGAAAACACCAGAGAACTCAGACTTTTTGGAGGTCTTATAGTCACTTCACTGAAGTATGTTTAATCTCTTCATTGCTGCATGGATGCAAGCCTGCAAAAATTCCCACTGGCCCAAGTTTGTTCTGGGTAATATAAATGGCTGCTTTTGATAGATGGCACCTGTCTTTGCAGAGAGCAAGAGGCCAAGTGTTTTAGATCTCAGAGTGATTATGGTTTTGTCTTTTATTCCTACGTATTTAAGTCTAGTCCAAAGTCCAGTGAATGAGATTAGTCTTCCCTCATGCAGCACTGGAAGCAACTTATAGATAGAACTACCTGAAAGATTTTAGTAATTTGCTTTTGTCAAAACAGAAACAGCTTTGTGGTTTCTTTGAGGAGCAGGGAGAAGCTCTGTTCCCTCTGGCTGTGAGGAACAAGCATAGAGAGAGGGTGAGCAACCAGCCCCATCTCCTGACTATGCAGAACAGCCCTGAATCTCTTGCCACAAGTGACAAAAGTATACAGGGTTCCTTCTGCATTCTTTTCATTAATATACAGAGAGAAATTAAGTCACTGTTTTCCAAACAGTCCTACTGATGTATGTGGGATGCCTAGTCTGGTTGTTCTCCTTTGGACTTCTCCTACAGCATCATGTGACTCTGTGACTTATGGTGGTCATCCATAAATGTAGTAGGGAAATTGCCCCCTGTGCAGGGGAGTCAGGTCTAAACCCAGAGGAAAAAGAGTTTTTGCAGAAATCCTGGTCTAAAAGTGAAGAAGGAACTTAATTGTCATTTAGGGGTGCGTATAAGTGGTGGTTTGCATCACAAAGCAGCCTTTGAACCTTTTCCTTTTCTGCTGTTATGCATGGTAAAAAATCCCAGCTTGATTATTTTCAGAGCTGCCTACCTTGGGTTGTTTTCTTGTGTGTCTTTGGACCTACTCCTTTCCTCCTTCTATACTCCAAATAATAATTTCTTGACTAATTTTCTGGTGAGTTACTATTCAGAAAATATTCCGTTTAAGCTGTTAGGTACCAATACAGAATTTGTATTGTGAAGAAACACCTAGTTTTGTAGGTAAAATATGGAGTAGGTATGCATGTGCAATGTGTAAATATGTGTTTCTGTGTACATGTACATTACTTGTGTGTAAACAAATTCATATATGAATATGTGTATGTGTACATGTGCACACATAAATGTGTGTATGGATGAGTAGGGAGGGTTTTCTGCTGAAAGCATGATATGTCTGCTGCAATCCATGTATCAGTCTGAAATGATCCATTTATTGTGTGTTGGAAACAGGAGAGTTGTGAAACAGTGAATGTGCATAATGAGAATACACAGAATGACTTGAAAGTTCAGGTAGTTTTAGAGTCAACTGTCTCAAAGTTTTAAGAGAATGTAGGAAAAATCCTCATTACAGCTGCCTGCTTTTGCAGTTGCTGTCCTGTGCAAACAGACTGCAGAGCATTTTGGAAAAGAGGCATCAGTAGCAATGGCATGTTTTCAAGAAACTGTTTTAAAGCCAAAATGCATTAAAATGTAATACCATGCATTGGAAAGTAGCATAATGCTGTTCTAACTGTAATAAAAAAGGGCACATTTCAGTTAGGCTCACGCTGAACCAAACACTGTCTCTGTTTGCCAAGGCACAGAAACAGAACATTAAACCAGCAACAGGATGGCTAAGGTAAAGTTGGTCATCTGTTCCTGGGAGTAGGACATCTGAGCAAGAGAGGATGTTGAGAAATCACTGCTATTCCATCAACCTTCAGTGAATTTGTGTCAGGCACTCTTAGCATATGGGACACAGTGTAAGATCTCTGCCTTTAACAGGAAAGAACTGAATGCAGATTTCTTGACTAGTCTGATATTTTTTAAATCAAGCTGGCTTGAGTAGCATCATCCAAGGCTAAAGCATTGCTGAAAGGTCACAGCAAGTTACCCATAGTCAAAATGCTGAGGCTGTCTCAGACCCAGTATTACTGAACATTTTCATCAGTCACCAAGAAGACAGGGTAGAGAGCATGCTTGTTAAATCCACAGATGACAGTAATCCACAAAGGACCTCCAGAGTATTTTAAGGGAAGATGTGAATTCTAAGTGACAGATTGAAGCTGCTGTCTGAAAAAAAAAAGAGGCAATGCAATAGCAACAAGGAGAGATATTATAGGTAGATAGGAGAAATCAGTCTTGCAAATGCAGAATGGTGAAGTTCTGAGGAAAAAATGGGTGAAATGGAACATGATGTAGGCACAAAAAGAAAAATAAATAAAAGATCATTGTGGGATGCATAAACATGAAACAATTTGTTGCTCAGATAATGCTAAACTACTTGCCCAGTTTGGGTGTCACAGTTCAAGGAAGATTTGAACAAACTGTAGAGAATTCATGGAAGAGAAAACAGAAAGATCAGATTTTCAAAGACATAAATGTATGAACAAGCAGCTTCTTAGCCCAGAGAAAAGGTGGAAGGATCTGTTAATAGTTTTCAAATGTTCAACATAATACATGTTGAATGTTGTGGAAAAGGTTCAGAAAAAGAGTAGGAAGGAACTTGTCAAGTAATCAGGGACTTGTCAAGTAATCATGCAATGCATTTTTGTAGCCAGTATGTGAGCAGTTGAGGCATGTACATTTAAAGTCAGAAGTGTGAATGGAGAGCAGTCAGTTTCAGGCTTTAAAATTATTTCTTTAAATTTGGCTCACTTAAAGCTCAGAAATTGACTTGGCTTCATGGGTAAACTTCAGTCATCCTGATGAACATGTGCAATGATTTTGGATAACAAAAGAGAGAGCATTACCACAGCGATGCTTAATTGAGCTAAATCCACATATAATCATTCCTATTATAGTGAAGTACTGTAGCATTTAGATGAAGTAAACCTCTAACAAGATCCTGCCAATGTTTCATTGTGTGGCTGTTTCTTCTCTAGCTTGCACTGATGGGGCTGAGGAAATGCTCTATTGAAATCCATGGTGCTAGGCAACTGTTAAACATACTTTGGCATACCAATATTAAGGCAGACTAATGTCTTATATTATTTGCTTTTCAGCAAATTGTTCATTGCTGCTAAAAGAGAATAGGCATAACTCAAAGAAACACCTCCCAAAATAGCTAAGAAGAAGATCTGGACCTAATGTCAAACTGCTGATGATCACAGGACAGAACTTTCTTATACACATCAGGAAAAGACACATATGTGTAGCCTTTTTCTTCAATCATCTTTTGGTACTCAAGTTTCTTATCAAAGGAGTCTTACACAGATTCTGGCTACATTTAATGTGTGTTTTATACAGCCTAATTCATCTGTATCTTTAGGAAAAGCTGTTGCCACTCATGTGCCTATCTGCCTAACCCAGGTAAGCTTGTGGCAATATCCTACACTGGTAGCAGTCAATTTATCTGGGAAGAGAGGGCATGCTCATCCATTCTGGCCTCTTTTTCTTTTTTCTTTCTTTTTTTTTTTTTAATCTTTTTTTCTTATAGGAATTTGGTAAGCACTTAAAAGGAGGGGAACAAACAATAAAGTCTATGGTTATTTCACATTTGTAGTTAGAAGTTCTTTTCTGAGCATGACCTGAATTCTTTGGTCTTATCTAACCCTGTCTGTGGTGGATGGAGATGGAGGGCATAACACTAATTTAAAACCACTATCCATAATTTAATTTTATTTATATTATTTTATTCTTTGTGGGCTTCTCAGCTGAAGTTAAATGCTCTGAAATTTACTTGAATAGTTCATGATTCTTTTCCATAGGAGAAAGTGAAATATTCCTTATCTTCCTGAGCAATAGTTTTCTTGAAACCTGTTCTGTATGCTTTCTCTGCACTTGCATTAAACTTTCCCTCTATCCTTTAAAAAAAATATGCAATCTCATCCAAGTGTGAATTCAAAAAAGCAGAGAACCATGTTTGGCTCTTTTCCTGAAAAGGGCAGATGGGGTTCTTGGCATCAGTTCATTCTTTATTTCTGAGTATTGGGTTGGGCACAGTTTTAAACAGTCTTTGCCTGTTTTTTTTTTCTCCAAGATTTGGTCAGCGTGAATTCTAGAACAGCTGGATCTTTTGTGAAAAATAAATGTCAAAAAATCCCTTGGGTCCTAGATCAGCAACTTTCTTCGAGTCTTTCATGTTGCAGAGTGACTGATTGTGCCTGACAGTGCTGTGCTTCATAAACCTTTCTTTCCAGTTGTTTCTGACAAATGTAAGGAAATATCTCCAGATATTGCTTTAGACTAACAACCTGTCCTTGGTTTTCTTGCTGAAAGTTCACTAAGATCTTATTATTCAGAACTCAGCAATACCTGAGAGGAATAACTTTAAGCTGGACTGGAAATTTAGATAACAGAGCAATATTTTCTTGAACCCACTATTTGCAGTGGAAAAAAAGAGGAAAAATGTTGATGAAACAATGAAAATTATGTTAGGTATTAGTTAATGAGAATGAAGCATTCTGTAAGTTTGTGCATATTTTCTATTCAAACAGAACAACAGACCTGATTAGTCCATTAGAGTAGTGCTAAGAGTTATCTCAGATAGATCCCACTTTGTACTTGGAGAATAAGAAGAAATGAGTTTTCAAAATATGAAATAATATTGGGATTTCTTTTTTTGGTATATGAATACCTTCAGCTTTCCAAAGGACTTTGTGCATCACCTGTAGATGTTAAAGATAGAAAAGCCTTATTCAATCGTGAACAAAGCTGTTACAGGTTTTTATTCTCTGAAGCAGAGTTTCTAGCATTGTGCCCTCCTAGTTTTGTATTCTCTCAACAATAAGGCTACCTTATCTCTTTCTCAGGAGGCTACTCCACTGCCTGATAGGGATCACTGTCAGGAAAGATGTGTGTGTATCAGCAGCAGCAGGTGACACAGCAGCTAAGACACTATAAGCCTAAATGAGGCTTTGACCACAAAAGAGAATAAGACTTTACCCAAATCTCAGTGGTGGTGAGAAACTGGAACAGAGTTTGTTGACCAGAGAACCTGTGGATAATCTATCCCTGGCATTGTTCAAGGCTGGGTTGGACAGGGCTTTGCTGGTCTAGTGGAAGATGTCCCCACCCCATGTCAGGGAGGTTGGAAGTGACTGATCTTTCAAGATTCCTCACAAACCAAACCATTAAATGAGTCTATTAAATACTTGAGATATTAAACATACTGATTCCAAGAGCTCTGGTGCAGCAGTGTATGGACAGTCATTCTGTAGCGAGCTGGTGCTGACCCTGTAACGCAGAGAAACTCAGTCTGGGCTTTGGGCTGCTTGAGTTCACAGCAAGGTTCTTGTCAGAGGATAAAACTTTACGACATCACTGCTGGATTTATGTCACCTAAAATTAATTCTGCACAACACTTCTGAAAATTCATCATTACTTGTGAAATATTCTAATTAACCAGGGGACAGTGACTGATAGCTAATCAATGCTGGTGAAACTGGGCTTCTAAAACTTGTCACAGAAGTTACAGTTTCATACTGTGCATTCCAGTCATTTCCCTGGAGCACATTAAATATATCCTCTCTGTGTTTTTTATTGCCATATTTTGGGCATTTCCAGGCAATCAATATCTGCCTTTTCGCATGGCTTGAACACATCATGGACACTTGGCCCTTTTAATTCTTCTTTATAGCTTCATCCAATTTGTTTTGCTTGCTTTTGTACTCTGACTGTTTTACTGACAAACTGCAAATGGTGCCATCTACTAGCCAGGACTGAAGGCAGTTCAGCACATGGAGTCACTCTGGAGCTGGAGAAACAGGGACTTTCACCTCCCCGACTGCTAAGCAGCAGCCATAATAAGGCTGAAATGTGTGTATTAATTTTTCTGTAAGAGTGCTCAGTTATGTGACTCTTTCAGCTCATCAATAAAGTCAGTTAGCTCAGTGCTTGCAAAATACCAAGGAAGCAGGTTATGTTGTTAGGGATGTTTTAATACTTCTTCAACCCAATCACTAAACTAGTAATGAAGTTTCTTCTCTGTAGTACATTCCCAGTATATTTTTGATATGCTTGTAATCTTTGTAGATGACTGCAGAATTCTTAAAATCTCTAGTGACTGAGCAGTTGCTGAGGTATCCTATTACAGACTTAATGAGGAAAGCAGCCGAGAGAAGGAACTTTGTGATAGGCAAAACTAATCAACCAAAAAAGCCCATTTAGAAATCTCCTGCAGCATTTCTTGGCCTAGGGTGTCCCATTTCTGGGAAGGAACACTGGAAATAATTCTGTCTGTCTGCTGGATATATGGATGTGTTGTGGCTTATCTTTGCAGCCAAGCCCAGAGTCAAGGCAGTACCAGTACCCAGTTGTTACCACATCAGCTCCTTAAGAGTATGCAAAGTGTGCCAGGGAAACATGCCAGGGGGGCATGTTGTGTGCATGTGTGTATTAGTGTGAGGGGTATATTAACTGAAGGAATCACCATTTTGCTTTGGTGGGAAGCTGACAATGTTGTCTTTTCACTTGAGAACCAGATAAATAACTGGACCAAGTTTTTTCTGGTTTTCCTCACCATGAACCTGAATTCAGGACACCAAATCCAACACAGGCTCTGTGAATTTGTAGTGGTAAACCTCTGCCTGCACCACCTTTCCCATGGTACTGACTTGAATTTTTTCTTTGTTCCATATTGCCATACCCATTGGTCTTTTGGGCCATGTTTGATAGAGGAGATCCATGGTGAGGACATGTATCAATGAGTCTGGCAATGTGTTAGATGTACTTTGACATCTACTGACCCAAAAGAGTGTGTTAAACTAATAGGTAGCTCTGATCACAGTGTCTGGTTAGCCTTTGAGCTCCTGTGACCTCCTCTACCAACAGCATTTGGTTGGTAAGGAAACAAGAAACCCTTCTGTTGTCCATGTGCCTCATTCACAGTCTGAGCTTGCTCCAGTTGTGTTATCTCAGTTCCTTTCAAGCAAGGGAGCAGATCCCTGCCCTGTCTTTCCTCTTCCTGTGTGTTTTTGTGAATCTGTGTCCTGCTCCTCCATGAAATACATCTAACTGCAATTGCAGTTTCAGAGAATTGAGGGCAACCTCTTGGGACATTACTGCTATGTACAACCCACCTCTCTTTATTGGGGTGCACAGCATTATTTTCAGGAAGTAGGGCAGTTCTCAGGGCTTTGAATTGTGTGATTTTATTTTTTTTTTCTTTTCTGGTTGCTTTATACATACACAAATATGTAATGTGCTTGATATCAGGTTTTAACAGTGCAAGTAAGTATTTTGGATTTCAATCCCCTCTTGAACAGAAAACTCTGTTGGTCAGAGACTGAAGCTTCATATTTCAACTTAATTAAATAGTGCTAAATATTGGTAGGAATCTGATTCCAGGGTCTTTCAAAAAAAGAAATTTATCTATATATTATTTTTTGATATCTCTTTGAATTAAGGATAATTGAGAATATGGCCTGCTTTTCACCAGTCTTTAAATTCATGTCTATTAAATTCTAGACAGTGTCAAACAAATCTCTGGCCAGTTAAAATACACAAGAAAAATGGTTTTGATAAAAGCAATTGTTAATTTGGCTGTTCTTTGTGCTACAGAGACTTTGTCAATGAAGTGCAAGTAGCAGTCTAAGGGAAGTTTATTTTTCTATGTGGGATGGACAAGGGTTCAAGATGTGCTTTTCTATCCATGTTCTACTTTGTACATTACTTTCGGTGTGAGCTAAGCTTTTCCAATGGTTATGAAAATGGACATCCTTGTGTTGTCAGAGACATTTCTTTGTACATGCAGACTGATGCATGTGAAATCCAAGTTCTCTCACTGCAGGCAAAGGCTGTTGAATATACATTTGCAGCCACTAACACTCTTCACTCCTTTGGTTTCTCATGTATATTTTCACCATGGCGTAATTTTTTTTGGTCATTTGGATACCTGGTTTGGGCACGTGACATTCCCCTGCTTTATATCCTTGAGGAATCTCCATCTACCTTCTGCTGGGCTGTATGTAATGGTGATGACTCCAACAGTGCTCTGCCTCCCAGCACCAGGGAATATCTCAGGCATCCCATGGCACTTTTCTTTGCCTCTAAAGGAAGACAACTAGACAGCCCTCAAAAGAAAGTAATATGATCAACTTGGTGCTCTATTGACACCTTTTTTGGTGTCTGTCAGAGAGAATATGACTCACAGGGTCCACCAAGGTGTGTGGGATCAAGAGGTCAGTCCCACTGTCCAAATTATGTGCTCTGCATGGTATCAGGTCTCTCTGGTAATTAATCTTTGGATTACTGTGTCTGTCCTGGATTTTAACCTTTTCTGCCTAACTTAGGGGAAAAGTGCTAATGCTCTAAACTAGCTGATACAGTGAAGCATTGACATGTTTTGGTAGCTTAAAGAAGTGCTAAGGTTTATTGTAGTGAAACAGAGGTTGTATTTGCATTTGATTCTGCAAATCTAATCTCATCAAAGTTAAGACAGCCAAGATAAACCTCAGGCAACTCCATACATAACATCTTTATGCAGTCATACTTAGCAGAGCAGCTCTATATTCCCAAGACAACTATGGCCTGTTTTTTAGTGTGTATCGGAGTGTTTCTGTTTTTAATATACAGATCTGACTTTGAGGAGGAGAAAAACATGCCTTTTGTAAGTTTTTCATGCTGAGAAGCACAATTAAAAGTAATTGCTTCTGTTTCCAAAGTAAAACATGCCTTTTAAAAAGTATAAAATTCACCAGCACCCAGGGAGACGCTTCTGCCATGTAGAGACAGTTTCCGTATTTCACTTCGTAGGTGCTCCCATCTGCCCCTCTTAAAGCAGTTCTTCCTGAGAAATGAATGAAGCAGTTTCCTGAAACAAAGCCAGTATAAAAGGAAACTCAACACACCAGAAGCAGAAAAGTGAAATAAAAGTGATCATTACATCAGTTTCAAGGCATTTGTGCAAATTGCCTTGTAAATATAAGCAGTTGTAGACTGCTGTGATAAGCAGGGACATTTTAAGGTTGAGATGTTTCGTATGCATACATTCATATACAACCCCAATGTTAATTGTAAATGAAAAAGATTATATTGATAAATTAATTTTGTCTTGCTTCTTTTGTTTGTAAGTTGTTTTACCTGTAAACCATTACAAATAGAGGAAAAGAAAGTGCTACTTGAACCTTGAGACAAGACAGAACAATGTCTGGATGGATTCAGAAACAAATCCTGACCTAATGACTAATTTTTATGAAACAGTCTGAGACAGAGTCCCATAACAGAATATTCCACATCTGGGATTTGCATTTTATGCCCAGAAATAAAGACATGTATAACACACATAAAAGCCCAGGTGTGGGGCACACTTTTGCTCTTTCCAGGTTATGGACTTTATTTTTTTATGTAACTATTTCACACGGAAGAAAAACTGGACAGGTATATTTTGCCAACTACCTAATCCTAATGCTTGTGTTCCATAGCGTACAGGGTAGAAGTTGGATTCTTGCCAAATAATATGGGGAAAAAGCGCAAAACTGGTTCCCTTAGCAGCCTTTGAAATATTTGCAAACTCATGAGATTCACATAGTGTCATCAGTGTTTTCTGACTTAGTAAATTGGTCAGATTTTTTTTCCCCAATTCCCTTTGGACTTCCTCTGTAGTTCAACTTCCTGGGCAGAAAATTGTCCAATAAAGAAATAAATAAATCAAACCCATCTCAATCTGTGAAGCGGTAGTAGACTTAGTGGAGGCCTGAGCCTCTCTGTGAAAAAGCTTGGTTTTCAGACTCTCTGTTGATGTAGCCATAGGCACAGAAGGTACTTTTAGAGGAAAGGTTGGAGTAGGAGATTGGGGCACTGGTAGGATGCTTGGGAGATCTGGTGCCCTGACATCTTGAACTCCATAGATTTCTTGCAGGGTTTGGGGCCAATCACTTTGCCTCTCTGCATCACAGTTACTCAGTTGTAAAATGGGGACAGCTGTCCTCCTCTATTTCTCAGAGGACGTGTGAAAATAAAGGCATTAAAGATTGTGTAGCCATCTGTTGCTATGGTGATGAGGCTTATATAGGCACTGAAGAACCAGGATTAGAAACTAATACGTCTCCTTGTACAACTTATTTAGGATATGGATGGGCGGTGCTGACGTAGAAGGTCTGGTTCTGCCTCCAGTAACGCGGCTACTGATCCTCACTGGGGACAGCAGCAGTCCTCAGCAGATTACAACAGACACGTTCTGTTAAACTCTATTATTCAAAAGGCTTCAAATTGGGTCAGTTGCATAATGTCTTGTGATAGCCTGTTGTACCAGGTAAAAATGATGTGCAGGATTTTAAACCCTGCTGTAACTGATAGATGCTTGTACGTTTTTTGTCAGGTGTTTGCAGCTAAGGTGAATGCAGTGAAAATATGGGAATTTGGCACCAGGGGAGATGTGTAAAATTCCTGTAGGTATTGTGGGATAGAGTGGGGAAACTTTAAAGGGTAAGGGACTTCTGTGTTTCAGATGTGTGGGAGTGCTGTGACAGGGAGATGAGTCAGAGGACATGGAGCAAAGGGCTCAGGGAAAATGGGGTCAGTGGGATACCTGTGATACTGCCATTTCTAGGGAACAAGAAACTGCTTCTGTGAAGTAGTTTGCCTGCAGAAAATAAATTTGATATCCAGAGACAGATTTTGCAAATCCCATTTTTTCCCCTATCTTCTCCCAGTACTGTGATAATACCATCAGTACATCAACACAATTTAATATTGTTGAATAATTTAGGTTGGAAGGTACCTCCAGGTCCTCTGCTCTAGCACCTCCTGCCTGGGCTGGTGCACAAGCCTTGCTGCTGGCTGGATCCAAGCTGCAGTTCTGGGACTGCCCTGTACCCCTGCACCTCAGCCTTGGTATCTCTTGCACTGCACTGCTTTCCACCATCTCTGTTTCCACAAGAACATATTTAGAACAGGGAACTTTAATAACCACTTGGTTCTAATAGATGAAAAATTTTGTATCAGCTGTAAGATGTTTGTTTTTAAACAGTCCATCAATATATGAAATATATTGATCCTCTAAATCTCATATTGAGAGAAGTTCTAGAGATCTATGTCTCATTTCCAGATGGAAAATGGACTGGCTTAATGTATCTGTGAATTATTTGGCACCTTTTAAATATATTCCTCTTTCCCCTGCACCTGAGAGGTAAATATTATAATACTATGTCAGGATAGTGAATTGTTCTCATTCTTTTGTTAGGGAAGCAGCTATTCCTTTCCAGGCTTTTTGGTCTATCTCAAGTATTCTGTTTCTTTTTAAACTTCACATGACTTTTTCCCCCCCTGTATTTGTGTCTCTGAGTTATTCTAACATCCAGTTCTCACCCAGCTGCTTTTGTCCAGTTTTGCTCCTTTTTCATCTGATGTGTCTGATGCAGCTGGAACATAGGAGCTGGTAAAAGAAACAGAGCAGCTAAATGATTGCATGCTCCTGCTTGACCAGTGTGAGTTTTTTCTGGTATTTAACCAAAGCAAAAATGACCACTATATGGAAAATTCTCTGGAGAAAAAATAACATAAGAAGCCTTCCTTATTTTTTTGTGTTTTGCCAAGGCATTTTAGTTAGAAGCAATAGGAAAACACACATTATTTTCTCACATATGGGAGAGACATTGATTTTAATGCTGAGAACAATTTATTTTGGTTGTTATCTGTACATCACAGGCAATTTTGCAAGTAACTTTCTTTAAAAGTAATAAAACTGTGTAAAGTTTTATTTACTTACTGCCCAAGTAAGTATTCTTCTTTGCTGTTGTCTAGTGTTTAGTAAATCATTTTGGGAGGAAGGGTTCTTGTTTCCTAGAGTTTATAATTAGTTTCTTTAGTCATTCTTTGCTCTCTCAGGTGATTAGGCTAAGGCTCAAATTTTACTTCCCTGTGCCTTTGAATCATTGCACTTTCATTTGCTTCTCTTGCCTGAAGTAAAAGCCAATAATCCTCTGTGAATGCACCTCAGAAATTCCACAGGTGCTACTTGGAAAACCAACTTATAAATTCAATTAAGACAGAGTTGGATGCTGCTTAAACATAAAAGTCTACATAACTGTGCCTGCTGCTGGGAGTATGACTTGGGAGGCATTTGCCTATTCAGATGATCTCCTGAGTGGAGCATGGAAACCCATGGGAATTTCTGGCAGGGTTCAGGCTGACCTTGTACTGGCCCTAGGGAAACAGGAGTGACTGCTCTCATGGCTAATGGCTGGGATACAAATGTCAACCTCTTCCTCCTTGCCAGTGCCTCTGTGTTGAAGGGAGCAGAGCTCCTGGCTTTCTCCAAGCAGTCTGTTGGCTGAGACTGGTTCACCAGGGATATTTTCACAGAGGGATTGCAAAGCTCTCCTTCAGTCTGTTTGTAATTAGCGGGCTGTGACACAGGGCTGCTGAGACATGGCATGTGGCCTTGCAAAGGCAGTTTCTTTGTCACACTCTCTCCTGGAGGATGATCGAGTTCTCTGTTATCATCTGAGGCAGGGAGGGGATGAGCTGATGGAATGCTGCCACCAAATGGGAGCAGTGCATCATTCCTGGGGAGCCCTGTTTGCTCCCAGCAGCTGGGTGAACCCATAGGGAGCAAAGCATGCATGCAAATGGCCCAGACTGTCTTTTAAATTGTCCTGGTTCAGTATTCTTCAAACAGCTCACAGCTTATTGAAGGGTCAGTGTTCTGTCCACAAGGTGAGTTTCCATTGCTGTGCCCAACATTCAGTGAAAGGATCTCCATGCCAGAAGCCTTTGGACCTTCACTGCATTTCCACACTGGAAATCAATGTGAATACTGCATCTCTGCTGCAAAATTAGGCTCTGCTTTACACACTGGACCAGTGTGGTTCAAAGGCCAGGGGATTACACCTGGAGGAATGAAGAATGAAGAATTCCTCCCACAAAGAGTCACCACTTCAAAGTTAACTTTGTAGCTGATACGGCTGTATCCCTGATTGTAGCAGTCATCCCATTTCAACCCTCAATAACTCAGTGGGTCTGATTATGGTCTCACTCAGATATGCTTTTGGCCAGAAGGCTTCTATAAGGGTGTTATTGTTTGTTTTTAACTGTGTCAGAACAAGAACAGAGCTTTTGGGGGAAAATCTAGATATCTAGAACCTTTCTGTGGAATTCAGCTCATTCTCTGCTCTCCCTTATCCTGACTTTTAGTCATCCCTGTATGTGCTCTTATGGGGCATAAGAGAGGTCTGTCACTAGGAGTGGGTTCTCTAAAAATGAACAATACAAATTGCTAGCTGCAGTTCTGTGTGTGTTTTCATCTTGCCCAAGGAAGAAAATTATTTAAATTGTATTTATATTTTCTCTAATAGCTGAGATTTTCTTACTGTCTGAATTAAGAAGAACATTTGTTCTGGTAAAATAAGTAAAAAAAGATGAATATATTTTGTCCCTCAATGCATATTTAAGAAAATTTCAAGGATGTGGTGATGTTCAGAAATCGATGAAAACTAGATGAGATTTAAATATTAAGAGGCAGGAATTTTCCTTCAGGTGAAGGATGACATTTGCATAGAAACAAGAATGACTCATATGTTGTTAGGTGAATGTCTAACTAGAATCTAAAATTCCTGTGCATCAGTCACCTTTTACCTTAGATGGCAATTGGAAATATGCTAAGCAGGGTACCCAATTTTTCATCATGTCCCAACACAGGAACTGACTGGAGAGAATTCATAAATAAATTGTAGCAAAATGAGATGCTGAACCAAATTTTATCACTGCACAGGCAGAAGTTGCCTTGCTTTTAATAGAAAGACTGAACTTTTCTTTCCTTCTCTTTTTACCATGAAAACCATGCAAGAAGAGGGGACCTCTTCTTGCAGCAACTACTTTAGAAGCCATTGATTTCACTGCAATATCACTTTTGTAGTTTAAATTATATGAAAAAAATGTACTGATTTATTTTCTGAACCACATCTCTTCTTTACCTAGAACTATAGTTTTTCAAAGCAGCATATGTGAAGGTAGAAAGACTGTGAAATGCCTCTACTAAGCTCTGTTGATCTGTGGTACCAAAATGGAAGTGATTGTTTTGGACATAATGTTCTTGCTGTAACCAGCTTTCCTGCAGAGAATTTGTTTCAAGTTCAGTCCCTCATCTCAACTTTTTTTTATGAGTTAACAGTTCAGACAGGTTAACATCAACTGATTTTACTATTTGTTTTCCATTAGGAGGGCAACTCAGCCAGAATAGGAACCTGGTCTTCTCAGCTACTAATCCTGTTGCTACAACCACTAGATAAGGTCATCTTTTCTGTAACTTACACTTCTTCAGAACTCTTAGATTTCTGTCACTTGTGAGAATATGTATACAAGGCCAGCTCAGCTCTTTAATACTTCCCCATATTTTTATTTTCCATTTTTACCTTGTGTCTATGAATTACCTGCTTATTGGACATATACTGAACCTACCCTGAAAATAAAAATATTTCTTTCATAATGAATGCCAGGTAAAATAGATGAAAACTTTAACATTTATTTGCTTCTTCATGCAAAACATCCAGGTGACTGTAGCACCTATGCCACAAAGACTCAGGAATTTTGGTGTCTGTTGGAGTCACACAGAGAGAAAATATGTGGCACAGAAACTTCTCCAGTTTGTATTGACAGAGGCCAGCACTGCTCATCTGCAGTAATTCTCATTAGTTCTGGGTGAATTTGAAGAGGTGTGTGTATAATGCCACAAAACACTCTTTACATGAGATTTAAATATATATTCTGATAATGAGTAGACTTTGGGAAACCTGTGCAACAACAAAATCACCCACTGGCAAGCAAGGATGAATTTTTGGTACTTCCCTGAAGGGCAGCACTCTGCAGTTTCTGATCATGCAGTGTCCCACTATGACTGGGGATCCTGGAGTTTTAATTTTAAAAATGGGGTACTTTCCCTTCATTTCTATCAGAGTGAATAAGAAATGGCTTCACATCTTACTAGAAAGCAAAGGAGTGGAAAAAGTGTCTTAATCCTTGTCCATGGGGGAATCTTTAAGACCTGGCTACTGGACTGGTACAGTAATACTTTTCTGTGTCTTTTCATGGGCCATGGGATTAATTCTGTATAAGGAAATGTTGTGTGATTGAAAAGTGTAACTGTTTGCTACTTGGAGTCTTTTTGACCTTATATTATAATAGTTTTCTGGGAAATTCACTGACTTACATGTCTATCTGCAAGTTTTATTTCTATATAGAAACTTGCAATATTTCTTTTTTCCTCCCAAGAGCTTCTAAATAAGCTAAAGCAAACTTACCTTGTCTCTGTGTCTCATAAGGAAGTAGGATTGTCCATGGATGTCCTAAATCATGTTTTCAAAAGTGGTGGAATGCATCAAAACCCTGACCATCTTACAGAAGGACATTAAGTGTTGATACTGTCCTAATACTGGAGCTCAACAGACAGGAGTTACAGAATATTCATAGATAGAAGGCACCCAAGAATCATCAAGTCCAACTCTTAAATAAATGGCCCATATGGGGATCAAACCCACAACCCTGGTGTTATTAGCATCATGCTCTAATCAACTGAGGTAATCTCAGGGACAGATTTTCAGTAGTTCTTGCTTGTCATTCAAAGGAGGTTTCTGCCTACATTATTTAGGTCAAATTCAGCATGACCTTTTTCACTGCTGTATATTATGTTTGAAAATATCTTTGTGTTATTCCTTCCTACCATGTGGAAGTTTAGCTCCCTCCCCAAAAAAAGAACCTCTGCCTCATTTTTTGGTATACCTAAATATTTTAATAATCAACATTTAATTTGGGTATAATCTAGACTCATTGATTTCCTCTTCTGAAATCTCATAGGCAAGGTCCTTAACCTGTGCCTGCCTTCTGTTATCCACTTTAAAATGTTTGTCTAAATAGCAGCCTACTTATATTGTTAAGGATCAATTAATTTATTAACTAATTAACTTACAGCACTCTAAAAATATAATGTTCTACAGACGTAATTTTTGTCATTAACAATGCTTCAACACTGCTAATGCTAAAACATTAATTGGCAATGTCTAGTTGGTACTGAAAGAAGATTATATCAATTAAAAATGGGAAGGTGTGTTATCTGGATACGTGTGAAGGCCATTACAAATATTGAGAGTGGCAATGTCCTGATTCTGGGCTTCCCACATGCCAGCTCCAGCAAGGCAAAATATCTTCTGTTAATAATGTGGTTAACTGATGCACTCTAATGTAACTCTGGTGAGAAGTATATGAACAGTTGGGGCTGATTTTCAGCAGATATAGATCTATATTATGTAAAAATATTAATGTTTATTCCTACCTTATGGTCTCTTTGTAATCCTTCCCTGTGACCTTTTAGAGTATTTTCCCCCTGATCCTATTTTGGGCTGCCTATTTGACAACATGAAAGGATTAGCAGGAAGTAGAATTTGTTTCTGGGTATTAATTGCTCCAAAACATGGTGCTTCTTTGCATGTCTGCCTTCTTCAAAGTTTGCTCCTGCTCAAAGAGTGTGCTTCCTGCTATGCTGTGTTAAAGGGCTTTTAGCAAAGGAGCGGTGTGCTCGGTGATGGGGAGGATGTCACTCTTTGATCAGCAGCTTTTGTGCCTACTGAACACCCTTGTTCTGATCTGAGTGCTGTCTGCAACCCTCAGGATTCTTGATCTGTGAGGTTTGTTTGCTGTAGTTCTTGTCACAGAATTATGCAAAGCCTGTTAAAACGCTGACGCTTCCTCCACCCCCATATTATTTTTCCTGTGTTATTTTTGTGACCTCTGGCTGAGGCATAGCCCCTATATACCTCATCTACTAATTTGCTGCTGTTTATATCAGAAATAGGATGCTCTAACTTGTTAACTACAGCTATCTAGGTTATGAAAATATATATTCAGCAATATATACATCCTCTTAGTTTTGTTACTTTTCTGCCTTCTCTTCAGTGCCTAAGTACAACTCAGACTGACCAAATCTAGCTAATAGCTGTCTACTCCTGGCAGATTTTAACCCTTGCAACAAAGCACCTGAGTTCTCAATCTTGATGTCTCTGCAGCCTGTAACACTCACTACAAAACAAAATTTCACTGCATTCCATCAAAACCAAGTGATGCCTAGATAGCCAAGGTGTGTCATTGGGAAAGTGAGAAAAACTGACATTTTTTTCTTACCCCATTGGAGGGTTTGAGGGCAGGCCTCAGATGTCTTTTCCAAGGTGCAGAATATTGCTAGCATTAATTTTTTTAACCCCACAGTATATGTCACACTTTGATGATCATGAAGAAAACATAAAATACCTTAGTTTTACCCTAAGATAAATTTAATGAGATAAGGGACAGCATGGACCTCATGTAATTTATCTGCAATAAAATGTAAGTGGGAATCACCTTGAGATCTAGGCCATATGAAAGCAGGTGTTTATCACCTTTAATATGCATTTGTAACAAAAGATCCATTTGCACGTAAAATGTACTGCAAAGACTGATCAAAATACAGTATTGGCAGCAGTGATAAGGCACTTGATCATGTGGTGTGGTTTGCCAGTCAAAGAGAAATTGCTGCTCTATTCACCTCTTAACCTTCGTGGACACAAGATCAAGGTAGTGAATGACACAAGAGTAGATTTGCAGCACCACAAGCTCCATGTTTGCTCTTATTTGCCAAATACACAAGAAGCAAATTTAAAATTTTCTGAGCATCTCAGTTGAAGAATAAAATGGGAACTTTTGTCTACCCTTTATATGCCTACCCTTTTATAACTTTTTAACTTTTGTCTACCCTTTTATATACTGCATTTGTTGTTCTTTGCTGCTGCTGAGCCACCCTGTGTTACAAAGAATAGATGTTCTGCTTTTACCCTTAAATCCCCTTGGTAGAAATAGTGACCCTGATTCTACTCTCACACCAGCATCATTCTGAGAGCAGACCATGGGAAAGACACTTTCTAAAGAAAGTCTTGTCTACTTTATTAATCTTAAACTTACTTTTATATATTGTGTCACTAAAAGTCCCTCGTTCTGTGAGTTGAAATAAATCCTAACAGTCTACGAGCATAAACAGCTAGCAAACAGTAAGAATGGTTTTACCCCTGCAGTATAAACTCCACCTATTTCTTTGAGTTATGCAAACAGTTTGGGATGCAATAACATGGAATAAAGTGATTTCAGAAAGGAAAATTCATCGTTCTTAGGGAAAGCTGCCCTAATCACTTCATCCTGACATACAGTACTCAGACTTGGCTGTGGAAATACTGCAAAGTGCTCATGGCTGTGGTCTAAACCAGCAGTGTGGTAGCTGGCTGCTCTGCAACAGCAGTTCAAGAGCCACTGTTTGCTTTTCCAGCTCTGTAGCTATGTAGAGAGGGACTCCAGAACTGTAAAATCACATCTCACGTAGAAAACAAAATTAAAAACCACCAACCACCAGCATAAATGACATTTCTTTTAAAATGGAAGGAAGAGAACAAAGATAACCCTCTTCTGTCTGGTTCTGTTACTGTAGTAGGACTATGGTATTAGTTTCATGAGGCTGTTCAGACATACAAACACTCTTTCCTTTGCAATCTCTCAAATTATTCTGCAGTTCCACTGGAAGAGATTTCTTGTGCAAAGAGATATTCCCAAATCCCCTAGTCAAGGAGCCAGGTGGATTAAAAAAAATTACTAGAGATAACCCCTCTGCCTTAAGGCAGCTGGATATTTAGCCTATTACGTCCTTCTTTTTTTTTTAAACCTTATCTTCCCAAAACTCTCCTTTCCCCCTCCCTTTCCTTCCTTTTGTCATATTAAAAGCTCAATAAGACTCAGGCAGCTGGCAACCTCCAGGTCACTTGGATGCCACTGCTATCTCAAAATTATATCCTTGATATGAGCAAGATTATTTTTTTATCCCTTGGAACAGAATCTGGTCCTTTTCATCTGTTATTGCAGACTCTTCCTTCTGTCTTAGAGTCTGTAATAACATTAATTGGGGCCAAGCACATGCAGCTGGGTTGGGCACAGCATAGGTGACACTGTGGATGCAGAGAGATGTGGAAGACTGGTGGAGATGTAATGTGCTTGTTATTTAAGGCTCACTAATAATCACAGTAGTTATGTCTTGGTTGCCAGTTTTTAGATTTGTGTGTTGAAACATCTTGAACAAAATGTTAGTGAGAGCAATTCTGCAGCATCCTGCTGACTGAATTCAAGGTGCTGCCTCGTTTGCCATCTGCCTGCAAGCTCACAGTAGTAATTATAGCGAGTCTCGCAAGTGCTGGAACAAGAGGTATGTCAAATGCATTTTCCTGCCATTTGAAGGTAATTTTCATTTTCTCAACTCGCTTGAAACTACATACGATTATGAGCTGCAGGTGTGAGAGCCACACAGAAGCAGACAGATGTGTGTACACACCCACAAGCAAGATATCAACTCCTAGAGTGTCCAGAAGAGTTTATGAACTTATCTTGGCACTTTTAAATTAAATGCAGTGCTAGAGAAATTTCCCTTATTACTACTCCTGTCCTTGTGCATAGAATCTAAACATCCCTTATTAGTGCGACAATATAAAAAACAAAAAAGCATGCTTGATTTTGCTGAGCATTGCTGAAATAGCATGCACTGGAATAACAACACACAAAAAAACCTGCTGAAAGTGAAAGTTATTTGCAGTTTGTTGAAACTTCCATGGGTAGTGGTTTATGGACATAGCCATAGTGAGGATAAGCAGGGTGAAAATGTAAAATTGGGACTTTGTGCCAAATTCATTTGGTGCTTGAATTCTGCTGAGAGTTGAGGTCCTCGAAGTGACTTTTCTTTGGAAAGTGATTAAAGACCCAGTGCATTTGAGCATTTGTCACGTGGGAGGAGGAGGAGGTTTGCATCTGGTAGGGCACATGGGAGCAAGGTAGAACCCGGGACCTGCTCCAGTTCTTCAGGAATCTTCATGTCAGGGTATACAGGCAACTATCTTTCAGAGCTGTGCCTGGAATTCACTTTGAAGCAGTGGAAGAGTAAGCAGGCAGAAGGAACACCTGTCATTACATACCTTCTATACTGATCCACCAAGAAAACTGGGGTAGGAAAGAAGAATGAGTAGAAGTTAGCTTCTCCTGGATTTCCCTTTGGGACTGCTTGGTGTCACCCACTGGAGGAAACAGCATTCATAATCCAAATACACATTCTCCTAAAGGTGGCTGTTGTGACTGTCTGAGCTGTTTCCCACTCTGCTTATGAGATTGGAAACATAAGGGATGTGTAGGGAAAGAGCAACCGAAGCTGATTGGCTCAGTGAGGAAGACTTACACAACATCCAGGCCACGAATAGATTTAAAGGAATATAAAGAAGGGTTCTTTAGGAGATTATAAACACCAGGTCTCTCTCAACCTACTTAAACAGGACATTCATGCATGCCTTGAAGTAATGCCTCTACATTTGTACTTGCAGGTTCAAGAGTCAGGCATTCTCAGCAGCTTTGTGTCTGAGGTTGATATTTTTGGAATCACAGAACGACCTGAGTTTGATGTCAAAGGCAAGAGCAGATTTAAGCTTTCCTCATTATATGCTTTAACTGAAAGCACCACTTTATAGTCATCTTTCTTGTTCAAGATTTAAACTAATTCTGCGCCAGTGCAATATCCTGTAGTTTTCAGACAAGTATTTCTATAAGCATCTGGACAAATGTTTCCTATGGATTTGTGTTTCATGGTAACTCATGAGCTCTGATAACAACACCTCCATGACTAGGATGCGTACCCTCTTCTTTTCTCACCTTTTTCTACAGCCTCACTCTCAGGTGGCTAATGCAGGCTGAGCTGACTCAGTTCCCCAAACTGAAGGAGTCCATCATTCTGTCAGAGGTAGCTGAAATTATCTGATAGGGTCAGAAGTTATTGAGGAACATATATAAAGTGTGATCACATAAGTCATGTTTCCATAGGAACCGGCTAAAAATACATCTGTATGAACACTCAGCGTCTATCGTGATGAACTATTATGTAAGTAGGATTTTTTCCTCAGCAAGAGCATTGCAGATGCTTGTTAATAATTGGTGGTAGAATTTACAGACGAGTTTACAAGTCTTCATGTGTGCAATTGGCTGTGTGCTTATTATGTTGTCTGCCTTCACTCCTGCTGACTAAAATGGGAAATTAGGAGAGCATCCGTTCTCAAGGCTTAAAAACATCCAGAAGATGAAAAATAGCCTGGGGCTTAAAAACTTCCTCACCTGGTAAGACAAACAGGGTTCTGTACTAACAGTCATCTAAATGTGAGTGTTGTAACTATAAGTGCTGTATGTGAAAGGTGGAGAGGAAAGCTTGGAGGCCTGTATCTCATGGAAAGTGTGCCATATTGCACCATGGCAACATGTGAATATTTGCTATTTGCAGGTAATGAATCTCTGCAGAGCACGAAATTGTCACCAAATAAATCATTCACATTGTAAATACATTTGTACCTTGGGATAAATGTTGTTAGGATCCAGATTTTTGAGGTGTGGTGATTTAGGTTGGATGAGATGAAACAGAGGAGATATTTTTACCATAAGGTGATGTCTGTTGTAACATCATGTGTTCTCCATTACCAAGTTGAATTTCTGTGTTTGTAACTGCTTTTGTCATTGATTTTAGAAGCCACTTAGAAATTTCCTATTTTGCCAGCTAAAAGATGGGACTAGATGATGGTTAGGAAAAAAACCACCAAAAATATCTGGCTTGAAAAATTGCATAGAAGTGTCCACCTCTGGACTTCTCAAAATCATTCTGTAGCCTGTTATAATAATTTTTCCCAAGTTCCAGAATTTATTTTCTAAGTATCTGGAAGCAATTTTGATCCTGTTCTCATTTTCTATTTCATTTTCCTTCAAAAATCATATTAGGGTTAAACAATAAAGCTTAGCCTCAGAAGCTGGTTTTGGTTTGCTTTTTTTTTTAATTCAATTTTTAACAATAAGAAAAGCTAAGACTGTATATGTAATAGTAAAACTTAAGAAGTGTACATAATGTTGTACCATGCATATTGCTCCAAAGAGGGAGAAGGAAAAAGTCCATATGTCCTCTGAACCTCAGAAAATAGCATGTCACTGAACAAATTCTGAATTTTGATTATTAGCAAATGATGAATAACTTACCGACCTGGAGTTAATCATCAAATATATTATTTAAACTAAAAATGAATAGAAGAATTCAACATTCTGTCTGTGGACAATTCACTGATAGAAAAGAAAAAAGGATGAAATTAATCAAATAAATAATTCATTGTAAATCATTTGGTTCTAATTATAACAAGATGCTAAAAAATAGATCAGCTTCTCAAAGCATGGCAGAGTTCTGCTATGCATACATATCACCACAAATGCAGCTGTCAAAGTATAATCCCTGTTTTAATTGCTTTTGGTTCAGGACAATAGTCAGGTGCAGGAGTGGTAACAAAAGCATTGACCTACCCCATTTATTAAAAGCTGTTTTGTTTTCTTGCTTGCATGACAGAGCATCCTGAGCTAGTGCTTCTGCAACATGAGAAAGACCAGCTTGGCCTTCCCAAATCCTCAAAGCAGAAACCTGCATAAAATTGAGGTTTTATGACCTTCTATCTCACTGACTTCCGGCTCAGAGGTCTGTATCTCTCTTTTCTGAGGGGCTAGCTAATAAAATGGTGAAGAGCAGGCTTTTCCTGGCCCTCTTTTTGTCCCTCATGAAGAAGCCCTTATTGATGCTTCTGCAGGACAGTGGCTGGCTCTGGGTGTAGCAGTCTGCGGAGAGGATCCTTTTTCTGGCTGGTGCAGGAATCTTGCCAGAAACATTGCTCAGCAACCCAGGTGCTGATGAAATTTAGATGGAAGATGAGGGAGAGGCAGCACAGAAACAAATGAGACCTGTGTGGACACGTTTGTTCTGAGGCCTCCAGAACAGTCTATCACCAGGCACTTCAGCTTCCTGAAGTCTTTGACAGCTGAGAGCTGGGTTTAGCAGGCTATACTAGTCCCACTGTGCTTCTGCCAGTGGGTTGGATCACATGATCCTTGAGGTACTTTCCAACATGATATTCCATTCTGTGATTCCACTCCCTCATCCAACTGAGAGACCAGCAGCATTAAAAAGCCTGTACCAATGAATATGCAGTGGCCAGCATTTATTAATTTTTTTTTTTAAATTTCACTTATCTTCCTCCCTATCAGCAGAACGAGGAAGTCTTCTTCCTTGAAGTTTTTGCTGTGTTTTCAAAGCAAGTCAGGGTTGGATGGGTTCATTTGCGAGACCTGTGTTACCCAGCCAAGGACAAATCCAGTGCTACACCCTGCACTCACAGAGGTCCTAGCTCGCTTGCCAGTGAAAGAAGGGCAAGCAGTTGGGGTGAGAAGATGAGAGCATTTTTCATGAGATATCTGTAGAGATTTTGAACAAAACAGCTTTTATTGCTGAAACAACTTTTAGGGCAGCCTTGGAACAAAGGCAGGAGAGAAATCCTGAGTGTGAAAATAGCTGACATGAACTGGAGCATCCACTTAACTACAAACGGTGCTTTTTCCAGAAAGCCAAAAAGTCCCTACCCTGTCAAAATTGGAGCGATAGTTGGAAATCTGATATGCTTCATGGCTCAGTGAGTTCAGTATTTTTGAATATTTGTGCAGCCTCTTGGATTTGTTACATCATTAGTTCAGGCAACAGCTGGATGTCTGACCCTGTGACCATGCTGCAAAAGTGTCCAGTCCTTTAGCCATGAGAAATTGTTGAAGATGGTAGTTTTCTCTGCTGCCAAATAATAAAGCAGACTGCACTTTGTGTACAGTACCTGTAAGATTATTGAAAAGTCAGGTGGAAGAGCAAGAAGAATATAAAGAGGGTTAAAGTTGCCTTTATGTCACCTGTGCCATATCATACTAGTAAAAAATAAAATCCTTAGAATAATACAATCTCACAAATGTTTTTGCATCAGCATTTTGTCCTCTGAAAATATATTAGAAACAACTTTTGCACGGTCCTTGTAAAATTTGCAGTGGCAGAAAATTGCTTACCATTAATATACAATAATTCTTTCTTTTTTTCCCCTTCAATTTCAGATCCCTAAATACTACACAATAAACCCCCACATGCTGGTGATACTGGGATTTTTCTAATGTTAGCAATTTTGAATGTACTCACAATGTTTTTGCTTTAGTGGTATGAAAGCAATCAGCACTGCAGAACAGGAAAAGAAGAGACCAGTACCACGTATTAGTCAGACTCAAAACATGAGAAAATTCAGATTACCCCATGCTGAATACAAATGGGGTAGAAATGTTCAGAAACTGCAATCAAATAGCTTTGAATGTCAAATGAAATTACTTTGGGAGTCTTCTAAGCCCTCTTCTTACAGCACACTGGAACATAAATCCCCTACTTTCATTTGATTAGTCCAGAAGGCTATAGGATATGTTATTAAATCTAGAAAACATGACCAGAGTCTTAGTCATTAGCATCACTGAACACACAAATTCCTTTAGGTCTTTATTTTTTCTCACTCTGTATGTTTTAAATGGAGCATGATCAGTGAAATTTTAAAATCAAATTATACCTGAAACTCATGGACAGTTATAAATAATAATTTTTTTTTAAAGAAAATGCTTTGGGAGGTGTTTAGTCTCCTCAAATTGAGTGTCACAGCAAAATAAATACATGTTTTAATATTAATGAATATTAGAAACTGTGGATAAAAATATTTTGTTCTTTGTAGATGATAAGAATCTTTGGTTGACAAACTTCCCTGCAGTATAGGGGAGCTATAATCAGCTTTGACAACAAAGCTTTGATGTAATTAAGTTGCGGAAGTCTGCACTTAATGAATATTTGCAACACTGCGCACATTTTGTTTTTTTTTAAACCTGGGAAAACAATAACAGAGAGTGAAGACAATTGTGCAAAAACATTGATATAAACAGTAATAACAAGACCTCCAATCCCAGAAAACACCTCCATTTCAGAAAGGATTTATGCTTGTGCCTTAGTTGTACTAAATTTAAGAATGAGCATAGAACTAAGCATGTAGTTAAATGCTCTCCTTGCAGACCCCTTGAGTCTGCAAGAAATCTTTGCTTTCCTCTTATGGCTTCTTTTTAAAAGAGGTTTAACTGATCATTATCATAACTGCATTGGACCATGTGGCAGAGTATCTTGCTCTGGGCAGACATACAGGACATGACAACCACAGAAGTACAGGGCAAGCATTTAGTCCTTGCTGGTAAACTCTTCCAGCCTCCAGTGGTTTGAGGTCCTCAGCTTGGCATGATGTCTTGATGTTTAAGAACCTTTGATGGATGAATTAATTAATTTTTCCCTCCACCATCTTTTTTCTGAGCAGATTTTTACAGATTTGTTAACAAATTCTACAACTGAATTATGAGTTCTTTGTGTTGAAGGTGCATTCTGAAAACTTTGTTTGATACCTACTAGTTCTTGTACAGGAAAAAAAAAAGAGTAATTGTTTCCTGTTCTATTTATGCCTTCTGCAAGTTTTCCAATGCCTCGATCTCCATCTTCGTGATCTCTTTTTTTCAAATTGAGGAATCACAATGTGTTAGTTGCCCCTTGCTTGGAAGCTGCGCCAAAATTTGCACCTTTATTATGTTTCTTTGTGTCTCTTCTAGCTCAACTGATGTTTTTTTTCTGAGATGAGTGGCTCTTAAATGAGCACAGGAATTAAGATGTGGGCATAATGGTCCACTGCTTGGAGTCCCTTTAAATTCTTGGCTAAACCAATAGTTTGAATGACATGTGGTATAACAGATAATTGATTACAAAATGGAAAAACTGGTCTGTGTGATGGAAAAAAGAGGAAGATATCCTGTTAGATCCCATATTGCCTCATGAGTCTCACCAGGGAAGATGTGATGCCCCTTATGATTGCAAAGTCCATGGCGTATTGTCCCTGACTGCCAATTTTGCACCTGTGTGGGGTGCAGGTTTATATCAGCAGATGCTGTGGAAGTAAGTGGCTTGAACATTAGCTTCAGGGTCGAACTCTGCAGTTGTTGGTGAAGTAAGCATAAAGGAATGCACCTTCTTGAGCAAGTCTTCAGGACATGCTTGACATGCATTCCTAAAGGTCCCTCTTAAAGATCTACCTCTTAAAGATCTGTGTGGATGTCTTACAGAAGTCTGTTGTTGTTATAGTAAAAGTGTAATTTCTGTACTATTTTGCACATGGATTCTTTACTGAGGAAGCTTATTTTTGGTTTAACATACTCCATTTACATCTGTATCTTTGTTGAGGCTGTGACTATAACAACAATAACAACTCATTGATTCTATGGAGTGGTTAAACAAATGTCAGTGATGACATTTCCACAAATACTTTTTTTGGTGGAAAAATAGTCCATATTTCCAGGAGTGAGAAATTATCTAGTCTCAGAAAAGGACACTATTATTATTTCTAGCTGCAATACAAACGCAATATTTTATTCAAAACTCTTTTTTTGTTTGCAAATAAGTGTTAGGGTGAAAAGGAAAAATAATAGCACCCAGAAACAGGCCTGGCTCTGTCTAAAGATACTACTGATTCTTTTATTTCAGTTTATTTGTTCTCAGAGCACAGGTTCTGTTTGTGGGGAAAAAAAAAAGAAATCAGCACATTTCCCTCCAACCAAGATTTATGTGTATGTTGCAGTTAGGGCAACAGATTGTCTCCAATTTTAGCAAAGTTTTCATTTAAAGTTGCAAGTGTGTGTACACCTCTACAGTGTCTGACATCTGCTTGATATACAGATATAGATATTTGTTTCGACACTGTGACAGCAGCAGAATTTTTTATTTTTTAAAACACATCAGTGCAATAAGATGACCTTAATTCTGATTTGCCAGTTACAGAGATTTTGAAATCATGGGTTTTCTGATTTGTTTGCAGGCCATTTTCTCTAGTCCATACCAGTTTTTTCTGAAACTGGTCGTATTTCTGTAGGGTGAAAATTTTATTCAAACCTGCTAAGCCCCTTTTCCCTTACTTCCTCCTCTTCAGGCCTTTCAAAGTTAGGACTTCATGGTTTCCTGCTATTTATTTACTGATTAGTGAAGGATATTTGGTCTCAAGAGGTCATACACTCTAAAATACAGGATAACCTGTGTCTGAGCCTGTATAAACATGCTGTAAAGCCATCAAGTGCCTACTCCTCTCCAAGCTTTCTAGATGTGCTTCCACATGATACAGCTTAGAGCCCATTTAAGTCCATCCATGAGCCAAATGATTTTCCTGTCCTTACATCAATTTTTGCCCTGAAGGGCATACACAATGCCATGCAAAGCCACAAAATAGAAGAGGATTTTCCACATCTAACTATCTTATGATGATAAGATGCAGCCTTTCGTATATCATTTCTATATAAACTTGTCTGGTTTATGTAATGCTTCCTGTGCTTTTAGTGAGTTGTAACCTGGTGTTGTTCTCTCTAAATTACTATGAATGATTTCATTTTTTTACCTTGTCTCCAAGTTCCTGGCATTGTTTATTTCTCCTGATTTCATGAATTCCATCTGAAATGTGCCAGTTCCTCATATTTGTGACAAAATGATTATTTTTTGGTCTTTGTAACTTGTAGGGTTTTGCACTGCTCCTGCTATCATGAACACCTCATGCATAGGTCCCCCTGCTTGCAGATCTTTTTTATTTTTCAAAAAATATTCTCTCTCTTACTAGAATCTGTTTTGAACAGCAAGTGGCTGCAATTTGCTGCCTCTGTTCTTCCTCTTTCTGCAGCCTCCACTCTTGCTGGGCCATTCCTTCCAAGCTCTGATGGCGCAGAATTTTCTTGGGACTTTTTTGAATGTAGCAACTCAGGTGCATGGTCATGGTAGTTCCATGTACCCAGGTGCCACCATCTCACGGTGTAGAGAATATGGAAGGATGATAAGCTTGCTTAAATATAATTTCTGAGGATTCGATTAACATAAACTTTTCTATCTCTATTCAGCACTGGTGAGCCCACACCTAGAGAAAGGGTCACTCCTAGGCTCCCTGGTGCAAGAGAGACATGGTCTGAAAAAGGTCAGTGAAAGACCATAGAGATGATTAAGGAGTTGGGGCATCCCTCTCACATGAAGAAACTAGAGGTGCTGGGTTTGTTCTTGGAAGACAAGATTTAGGGGGATCTCTTCAGTGTGTGTATTAATACCTGAGGAGGTAATAAGGGAGAGCCAGACTGCCTCAATAGTACCTCATGACAGGACAAGAGACAATGGGAAGAGGTTGAGTTACAAGAGATTTCATCTAAGCATAAATTTTTCTCTGTGAACACTGGCACAAGTTGCTCAGAGAGGTTGTGGAATCTCCATCCCTGGAAGTATTCAAAACTAGACTAGACATGGTCCTGGGCATCCTGCTGTAGCTGACCTTGACTGAAAAGGAGGATTGGACTAGATGATCTTCAGAGGTTCCTTCATCCCTCAACCGTGATGAGATTCTTCATATTGACCTTAAGTTATCATAGAATCAAATAACATGTTGAGTTGGAAGGGGCCCTCGAGGATCATTGAGTATAACTCTGGTCCTGCCCACGATGTGCCAATGTGCCTGAGACCATTGTCCAAATGCTTCTTGAACTCTGTCAGGATGGTGCTGTGACCACTTCCCTGGGGAAGTTCCAGTGCCCAGCCACTCTCTGGGGGAAGAACTTTGTCCTGATATACAACCTAAATCTCCCTTGACTCAGCTTCATCCCATTCCCTCAGGTCCTGTCACTGGTCGTGAGAGTGAGGAGATTGGCACCTGCCCCTTCACTTCCCCTCAAAAGGAAACTGGAGTCTGCTACAAGATCTCCCTTAATTCTCCTATTCTCCAGGCTGAACAGACCAAGTGACCTCAGCTGCTCCTCATACAGCTTCCCCTCAAGGCCCTTCACCATCCTCATGGCCCTCTGATAGCTTAGTGTCTATTTTTTATAATGTGGTGCCCAAAACTGCACACAGTTGTCCTTAAATGGCTCATTAAATGAAACTTGGCTTTTATAAAAGGGAAATAGAAGTCTGTGTTGCTTCCAATGGTTATATAATGTGTTACCAAGTGAAAGGCTTAGTTCTAGTGAGTGTGGTTTTTTTGGTGCTGTAACTTTCATCCTTTTTCTGAGGACTTTCTTTTCCTTCTTTAATTATTTTGACAAATTAGGGAAGGCTTTCAGTAGAAGATGAAAATTCTTCTCTGCTGTAGGAGAAGAATCCTGGGCCCAAGTGCTCAAAAGTTTTGCTACCAGATAAGTTTTTGTTTTTTACCAGATAAGTTACCAGATAAGCTCATAAGTTTTGATACCCAGATATATGTTATGTTTAAGGCTACAAAAAAGAATCATTCAAATAACAGAATTGCTCAGAAACAGACTAATAGAGTGCATTTTACTCTTGTGCTCCAAGTAAACTTCTCCCAGCTACAGAGAGAGGAAAGTGTTGAAGTCCCACCACAGGTTCATTTTATTCTTTTAGCTCAAAATTTACCAGCCCTATTTCAGTTATATCAGTATTTACTAAAATGGTCACCTCTATAAAGCCAAGTATTCAGTTTTTCAACATTTTATAGTGCTTCAGGTGTATTCACTGATTAAGCCTCTCAACATCCCTATAATGGCAATGAGTTGGTATATATTGCAAATTAATAGCTAAGGAAGTTAATAACTCAGTCACACAGCTTTTTTATTTAAGCTTCAGTCCTTTGACTTCTAATTACATGCTGTAGCAACCATACTATGCTTCCCTGTTAGGGAAAGTTTTTTAATGAAGAGCTTTATTCCAGGAAATGTCTTGTTCCCCTCCTGCTGATCAAGGGAGCTCTGCTGGATGGATTTTTGTATCAGTGTGGTACAAATGATGGATTTTACTCTGAGACAAACTTTGGAAGGCACACTTGAAGTCTGATTGGCAGAAGGAAAGGATTTGAGTACATGTGGCATTAAATGAGGGCAGCAGTTGGTTAAATTGTGTGAAGCACTGTCATTCATTTACTAAAGACTTACAATGAAACAAGAAAATATGCTGGTAGCAGCACCTGGATACCCTTTCCTCTTGCTCCCCCTCAAATCCAGGATTGGACATATTCAGCAGCCTTTTTACCTCTGTCTTCCTGAGAAGATAATCTGCACCCATGGCTTTCTTTCTATGTGAGGAAGGATTTGAGTTGTGGAAAAGGAAATCCTGACAGTAGGTCTGAGAGGGGCAAGTGTGCAATATTATGCCAGCTGGTTTAGCTCTTGGAATGATTCAAAGAAGCCTTAAGATTATTCTAATATTTTCCAGGTCAACTCTGGCTCCAACAGCTGCTCCAGCAGCTGGAGGTCTGTGGTTGTGAGCTGCTGCTGACATTTGCCTACATCACCTCCACAGGGAAGGAGAACAATATGAGTTGGTGTTTCTGACTTTGTGGTGCATGAATTTGCTATGCAAGGAGAATCTCCTGCTTCTCAGCCAGTGTGGCTTTATGGCCCCTTTGGGCTGCTGCAGAGGTGTACATTAAAGCCCAAATCTGTGCTGAAATAAAGCAGGAGATGGCTGCTACTACTTGTAAAGGCACAGCTAATTATTTTTACTCATTTCCATCCTTGCTTGAACTCAAGGAGTTTACCAAGTCAGTTCCACATTTTGCACCCTCTATAAAGATATATGGCTGAGAAACATTTCCAGGTTTTCTTCCAAGAAGCTTGCAGCCTCTGTGAAATTGTGTATGACTGCTCAGATATGCTTTTCATCACAGTTCCTTGTAAAAGGTGGTCAGATGTGTGACCTGTGTTGATACTGATGTTTTTACTGTGTAGTGATTGTGGAGCAGGACCTGGGTCAGAAAGGCAAAGACCCAAAACTTTTTCTCCAGGGCCAGATGCCTCAGACACTAAATCAAAATTTGAATACTTCCATGCGTGCTTTTCTCTCAGAATGCCGACAGGACACTTTCTGATCTCAGGGTCATTGCAGTTTATCTGACACAAATTCTCACTCTCTGCTACCAGGCAATGTCTCTCAGGAGACCCATTTCATATTAAAAGATTGGCCTCTGCTCTCAGTAACCTCAGTATAAATCTAGAAAAAATTTTATATTGTCAGCAACAATTATACATGTCATTCAGGGCACAAGTTATGGATACAGGTCCTGCCCGAAAGTTGATTTAAAACTGTGATGATTGGAATGTTTCTCTCACTGCCTGGTACAGGTATTTCCCATCTGCTTAATTTTTGGCATGGGCTCATTCTTTCCTTTGTACCTTTTCATTCTGTGGTGCAAAACCAAATTTGTGTACAAATGCTGAGTATGACCTGGCCATGCTCATTTCCATCCATTGTCTTGCATCTGAGCAGACTGTCCATCAATAACTGTGACCTTCAGCAATTTATTTCTTCACCTGACTATATTCACATGGATGGCATATGTTGAGCACATGAATACTACTTTGGATGGCTCTTATTTTAGCCATAGATCAGGAATAAAGTTGTCCAGACTCTCTTTCAAACTCTACTTTTTGTCCAATTAATTTGAGAAAAAACAGTTCTTTCTTAAATGAAGAATTAGCACCAAAAATGAACAACAAAAAAACTTAGAGCAAAACAAGACTGCAAAAAAAGGTTCATGAAAAATGTAAAAAGTACAAACTAATCTGAAACTCTGTTTCAGATTTGCAGATTCTGTGATAACCCTCCTGGTTTTTATGTCTGCCAAGGTTACTACCAAGCTGTAGGAGCTCACTGACTAAACCTCTGTGAACACTGTGAATAAACCACTGTGAACACAGTCAATTCTCCCACTATATCACAATTAAAGAAGTAGAGGCACTAGGTAAGTTTATGCCAGTCCTCTGGGAACATTTAAAAAAATTTTAATAGCCCTTAAAATTTCTCATTTCTAACCTGTCATAGGTTTACCTCATGACTGCTCATTTTGCTGTGTTATAAAAGCAGATAGAAAATTAGATTTCTGGCTCAAGATCCCACTAAAACCATCATTCCTGTTTAAGTCAGCAATAGCCACATAACATTTAAGCCTGGATAGTAATTTCTTTCTACATCTACTCCAGCAACAGAGCAACACATTGCATGGCTTGAAATGCTTCTGGTCTAATTAGAAGAGCTTACAAAATTCTGCATAAAGATTATCTGAAAAGATCACTGGAAATAATAAATAAGAGGAGTCCAATTTCCCATTCTAGGTATCTCAGAAATGAGAAAGGCATCTTAAAATATGGATTCTGTTGATAAGATCATTAAATAGCTGCAACGATTTTACAGGCTTTGAACCCCAATGAGGAACTTCTGCTGTGATTCACAGGAAATGGGGGTTTTTAACTGTCTGATACACTTCCAGTCTAGTAGCTCCAAGTATCTGGATCCTGTCCAAATGCACCTGAGCACAGCACCTGTTGTGGGAAAGAGCTTAACAATGCACATAACTTTAGGTACATTAATTATCCCCCCCTTTTTAGAGAGCATTACTGAATTGAGGGAAGTGTCTTTGAAATGAAGGACATTCATCTAAGCCTTGTTGGATCAGAACAGAAGTACCCAATATATTATGGGATTGCATTTGTGAAATAAGGACTCATTTATAGTTTCTTTACATACATGACTGAAAACATAAACCCTTATTAGTTGATTCAGTAGTCAGTGGAGAATTTTGGAAACTAGCCTATAAAATCACTCCTGTTGGGACGTTAAACAGCTATTAAAAATTGAATTGATTAAGGGTTCAGTATAGTTCCAGAGAAAGGTGGTTAATGGTTTTAATATCTGCCTTCTCAATAGGTTGACAAATCAAAAGAAAAGCCAGCTGCCGGGGAAGCTGCATTCAGAGAGTGCATTTTAACTTTTAAAAATTGAATGCATTGTCAAATATATCAGCAAATTAGCTGACAAATGGGGTTTATTTCCCTGTAATTATTTTCCCTGCTTTGTTCTGTACCTCTTGGGTGGCTCCTGTCCAACTGAAGCAAAATGCACGAGCAGAAGAACAGAGAGGATGGGAAAAGGCAGAGATCATTTTAGGATGAGCAGAGAACTACTCCATATGAGCCCAAATTTGGGGCATAAACTGAATGTACTGTAATGGAAGGGTCGGTTTTGGTTTCTTATTTTTGGTGGAGTAGAAGAGGAGTTTCAGGTCAATTGTCTCCCAGCAAAGCCTCTGTCACTACTCCAGGAATCCAGCAGTAGAAGCCTTTATTTTTCAAAACACCAACAGAGCTTTCCACTGCTCCTCCTAGAGGGGATGAGCCACCCTTAAACCATGTCAGAAGCCGAGTCCCCATAACTGCAGCTGTGATTGATGCCATGGTCGTCTGATCAGCAGGTCTAGGTTTAAAAACAGGTCATTAAGTCTTAAGTCTACAGGGAGACATGATCTACTACAAATCTCTGCTTACCTGGGATGCTAGAGCCAACCTGAAGTTCTCGATGTACTCAGGAATCTGCCCTTCTGCATTTAAGTGGGAGATTCAATCTGATGAAAACAAAAAACTAACACACAGTTTGCATTGCTGACTGAGTGTTTTACACCTGCAGAGGATAAAAACTGAAGGAAAATTTTCATGAGGTCCCTTAAATACCATCCTCTCACATAGTTTCATAAATTCTTACTACACTTCTCTGAGGGTGTAAGCTAAAGACATATCTTTGGCCTTATATTCTGTTTCTAATGATGTTCTGGTTGACTAGGTAACCTATAAAAGTCCTTCCAACCAAAACTATTCTATGATGTTGTGGAGTGACTTCTGCATAGAAAATAGCCTTTAACCTTAATTGAACAGAATCATAATTAACCCAGGGTTAAAATTCAGCCACATTTAGACCAAAGAGGAATCAAAACTGGACAAGATGGAGGAGGTAGTGCTGAAGAGACATTAGAGTTCTTTGAATATGTTTTATGGCTATTTTAAGTCCTCACTTTTCTTTTCCGGGGTGGGCTCTGGGAAGCCAGGAGTGATCTTGTTAAGGTACAGGTTGTACACTGTGGCAAGGGGTGGTTTTGGATGGGAAGCTCCCCCCACTCAAATCCTGTGCTGGTGTGTCTCTGCCTGCTTTAGCATGGTTTCTTCTGATGAAAAATCTCTACCTTGTCTCACATTTTCCCTTCCTCTGCCATCTTTTGAAATCTGAGATCTGTGTGTTTTAAGGTTTTGCTTTATCTGTGTTTTTTTTTCTATTCTGTTAGTTATTGCACCCAAAACACAGCCAGCAAAGTGGAATGCTTTTCATTTACATATATTTCACTACTCATCTAAGAATGAGTGGGTTCATGGCCAATGCAAATATCCTGCTTGAAAAAAAAGGTCTAAGTTTTGTTCAGTGCTGATGCTAAGTGTCCATCCAGGGTATAACCAGCTCTCACTGCCACTTCTGTAAGTAAGAATATTCTTGATGCTAAAAAACTGAGAAATTATTTCTTGCTTCTGCAATGTAAAAGAAAATGAAAGCAATTTACTTGCAGGGTGATCCATAATACCAAAGGCCTTTCTGGCTGTAAGTCAGACTGAAAAAGAAGCCTTATGCAGTAGTGTTGGGTAAAGAATGCTACAGGATCATTGCAAGTACAGGATCATTGCAAGCCTCTTCTCACAACATCTTCCAAGCTACTCATAATCAGCTTCTCAGCTATTATCTGCTCAAATTGATACTCATGCATTAGATGATTCAGTATATGTAACATCACAGAAGATTATGTAAGATAAATCTTTGTAGAATTGCTATAATCAGATGGTATATTGACTATCACAAATTGAATAATTTGTAACAAGCTTTTTTTGTCTGTATGTTTGTTTGTTTCTTCCTTTATTTTTTAGAGCCAAAGTACATCCGTTCCTGCTATGGTGTCTTATTTTCTGGTAACAGGCATATTTTTTAGCAGGATTAAAGTCTCAATCTCACCTGTTTGATTTATACCACGACTTTATCAGGTTACTTCAGGTACTCATAGCAGTATTGAAAATTCAGCTGGTTCAGAAAGAAGAGCTGAAAAAGCTGAGTAAAAAGGAAAAGAATATCCTTTTTGAACTCTTAAACATCCACAGATTTCAAAACACCAGCTAAGTCCAACTACTGATAATTGAGTTGGGAATGCCTAAAGGGGGAATGGGAGGGAAATATTATGTTTTTAAGAGCAATGCATAGAGGTATGGAACTAGAAGGGTCCACTTGGGCTGAGGCAAATCTGTTTTGCAAGTGCTCAGGTCATGTAACCATGCCAGGAAGAGGTTCACATTGCACCCTAAAACTAGAAGGAGTTTTTGTTCCTTTTTGAGTTTGTTTTACTACTTATCTCTTCTTCTGACCTCTGTCTTAATCTGTGATTGTGACCGATTGATGATTTTCAGTGCATGTATTGTCCTTTAGATCTTCACCTTTCCTAGAAGGTGTTTATTCTCTGTTATGCTTGTGGACAGCATTTGTAGCTCCTGAAGCCTTTGTTTTACTTCTGCTCACATTCTTTTGGAAGATGAAGCTGTTCATTTCCTTAATTAGCCTGATTACCTGCTTGTAATTCAAAATTTTTCTGTTTAAATAAGACAGCCTGGAAGTGTACTGCAGTTGGTACCTCTGTGACACCTATGAGCTCTATAATGGCACTAATACTTTCCTGTTTCTACCAGAAACATGTTTTACCTGCTAACAACAAGGAGTGTATTTACACTTTCCATCATGGCTCAGTCATCCTGTCTTCCATGAATAACCCTCAGGCCTTTTTCCCTGTCTGTCATCACTGACTAATGAGTTCTCAGCTCAGAGAAACGCTTCTTGTTTCTAGTCTGTAAGTGCAAGCTGATGCCACTTTTGTACTAGGCAATTTGATTCCATTTCCTCTACTCCCGTTCTTGAATGTCTCAGGTGCTTCCCACGCAATATGCTAATGCTCATCTTTACCAATGACATCCCTGAGCAAATGTTGTAGCTCAGTCCTGTTTTTAACTGAAGTTTTTATATGAAGATATGAGATGTGAATGGTTCATGCTGGTTTTTCAGCTACAGCCATGGTCAGCTCCATTTTGCTCAAGAATTTCCATTTAAAATGCATACCACTATATTTCTTCCACTAATCTCTGTCTTTTCCTGCTTAATAAATATTTTCCCAAGTGACATTTAATCAAATGCTTTTCTCAAGTCAAGTTTGATGAAGGCCCTGCATTTATTTCACCTATAAAGCCACCTATAAAAGAAAACTGGTCATTTTATTTTATGTTGTCATCCAAACCATGTCCCTGATCCTTAACTCTTTCATGGGCTCTTTTTCCTTTGTCTGCTGCTGCTACTGGCAATATAGATAGACCTAAATGTCTCCTGGCAATACAACTCATCCTCTCATTTAAAAAATCCCTCGCCAATTTTTAAAACACAGTGGTGTCTTTTTATCCCTTTAAAAACCTGATTTCTGTCTTTTTATAATCTGATGAAGGTTTGCCATCAAATCCAGGTTGCAGGAAGGCTAGCAGCCATGATCCTTTACAACAGAAATGTGTTAGGAAATAAAAGTCAAGTTCTCTCATTTTTCAAAGTTTAAGGTTTATTTAGGCTGCCACATGAAGTATTTATTGTTTTCTACCATTGTCACGTGAATACTTTCCTACACCCGTGCCTCAGACTGCTAGAAGGACATTAGCTAATTATCTAGCTAAAAGACACCCGGTTGTGAAATAGATTATTTTTTTCTTTGTTTTTGTTTTGTCTTCTGATAAGTTTCAAAATGAAACACGGAGGCAGAAGACTAAGTTTGAAATAGCATCTGCCCAGGCTGTGCTTGGTTTTTATCTAGGGCTCTACACACCAGCCCTCCTGAGCTCCTAAATTCATTCTTTATTGCGAAAGAATGAATGTTAACACTACCTTTCATTTCAGTCTTGACATTTCAGCAAATTTACCTCTCTGAATCACTAACTGAACTCAACAAAAGGTTTTTATCTGCTGATAAATTTCCATCTGAGAGATTTAAAGTTCCAGATGACATTAGCTCTAGCTCAATGATGTTATTAAATTCTCACCTTAAATCTCGCATACGGAAAGCTCTTGTCAGGTCACATGAATGAGATGATTGCATTAGTCATACTACAAGAGTGATACTCATTCCACTAAGTTCACTGTATTCAGTCTGAAGTTTGATCTATGAGAGGACACTTCATATCTAACATTATATGATTTCTTTATATCGTGGTGTTTTTACTAGTTATATACTTGTCAATGCAGTTTATACCCTCTTTGCTCTATGGTATGCAATCCTCAGTATACTTGCTGCTTTTGTTAAGATGTGATCTGCTACAGTAAAAAGAAAGACCCCATGACTGGTTTATTTGAGACATTTCTTCTGTTCATAGTTCAGCTTAAAACTAACTCTACACTTTTGAAGTACAGTGTCCCTGAACTGGCCTCTGAATTGCAAAAACTAAATTAGCATGAATGACATTTTGCATGTGGGAATTTATGCAAGGTTCTACTTGTGAAAAGTTTAAACACACCAGCTGAAACATTGATGAATTATGAATGATTATAATTAAATGGTTTTATTTCTCCATTGTTTTTATTTCTTTTCCTATTTTTTCTGGCTTCTCTTAACCCAGTAATATCCAGATGGTTTGGGATAGCAAGATTTCTGTGTGTGTACATTGTTCTTGAAGCAAACCGGCGCCATTGACTAGATCTGGGGATTAAAATGAATTTAGCTATGGATTAAGAACTCCATATGCCAGTTGGAGTGGGTGTTATGAAATAGGAATCAGCTAGCTACAGAATTCCTAATATACTTATGTGCTTTTATAGCCTAAATCATCTTAGTATCAGAGCTCTTCAGCAACTTGAATGCACCTACAACACCCGTGTGAGTTAAAAGGGTTATCTCCTGATTCTCCTAACGGGATAACTGAAAGTGCAGGAAGATTAAACAGCTAAGTCAAAGCCAGTAAGAAATCTGCAGCGGTCTTAAAGCTAAAAGACAGTTCTCTGGGTTCCAGGTCACTGCCTTGAGCAGAAAGTTGTTTCTCTCTCCTTGCATAACAACCTTACTGAAACCAGCAGTGCACCTCCCCAAGCATTCTGTGCAGGAGAGCTCCTTAGGCAAGGGAGAGCAGGGAGGCAGTTGCCTCTTCTCCCTCTTTTCACCTGTAAATCTGTTGATAGCTTCCTTTGTGGAAAATCACAAGATGCTTTGCAGACTTGGATTGTGCCTTCCAACCCTTCTGGTAATTAGAGGAGGTTTGCAAGTAGCAATGTTTTACAGCTGGTGAAAAGGGAAGATGTTGTGCTTGGTCATTTTATCACCATAAAATGAAGTGGCATATGAGCCAGGCATAGACTTTGGCCTTCCATGAGATTGTCCCATGTCTCATCTGTCAGATGAGGAACGGCTGAGGGAGCTGGGGTTGTTTAGCCTGGAGAAAAGGAGACTCAGAGGTGACCTTATCACTCTCTACAACTTCCTGAAGGGTAGTTTTAGTCAGGTAGGGGTTGGTGTCTCTGTCCTGGCAGCAGCTGACAGAATGAGAGGACACAGTCTCAAGCTGTGTCAAGGGAAATATAGGTTGGATATTAGGAAAAAGTTTTTCACAAAAAGAGTGATGTACTGGAATGGCCTGCCTGGGGAGGTGGTGGATTCACCATCCCTGGATGTGTTTAAGAAAAGATTGGATGTGGCACTCAGTGCCATAGTTTAGTTGAGGTGTCAGGAAACAGGTTGGACTCGATGATCTTGAAGGTCTCTTCCAACCTTGTGATTCTGTGAACTCTGGAGGAGACCCCACTTCACTGGTCATGCCAGGGAAACAGCAGCAAGGCTCAGCAATGCAGCAGGAATCATGCAGCTAATTAAGATTTGGAGATGGTTTTAGAGTAGTTTCTTAACTAAGATTGGGGTAAGTAACATTTGTGTTGCCTATAATTCTCATAAAATAGTGATGGCGTTGCTTTCTCTAAGTTCCTAAACTCAGCTGCCCCAGCCTCCTGTTAGCATGTGGGCAACACCAACTTGTAATACAACCTTTTTTCCATGAAGCATGAAAAAGCATGCTTCTTTTCCAGAAGCATAAAAATTGTATATCTACATATACCTGCGTCACATTTGTGAAGTGAAAATACAGTTGAATTCTGTGCTGAACAAAAGCAGATATGTTCAATTTCGTGTCTTTTTTTAATGTTACATGTTCCAAACAAAAACCACAAGGAAATTTCTGGGAGTCCTAGGCCACCGCCAGATGTGCCTTTCTGGTGCTGGGGCTAAATGCCTGCTTCAGCAAGGAGTATTTTGTGTCCAGCCTTTCTTTTCATCTTACCTTTCTTCTTGCTGTTTAAATATTTTTCCCTTGCTCTTCTATATTCCCATTTCTTTCCAAGATGTTATAATAATATTAATATAAAATAATTTTGATGCATACTACTGGCTTATTCAGTATATTTCCCGTCAGCCTGGGACTGTTTTTCCTGAGTTTCAATCCTCAGCTGGAGTACTTCTCCATGTCCCACAAGTGTCACTGTCATATCTTCTGGAAAAATCCCTTTGCCAGGATTTCTTCTCCTGGGAAGCTGAGAAGCCTCAGAGAAAAATGAAAACAATAATTACCTGATTTGCTTCTCCTGTGTTTTGCTACTTTGGAATGTGGTTGGAGATTGTTTATCCAACATGAGCATTATTTTTACATAATGACCAATCACGGTCTAGCTGTGGCAGGACTCTGGAGAGTCACGAGTTTTTTATTAGTATCTTGTTAAGCCTTCTGTAAGTATCCATTCTCTATTCTTTATTATAGTTTAGTATAGCACTCAAAATATAATATAATATAAATCATATATCTTAATAAATTAGCCTTCTAAGAACATGGAGTAAGATTCTCAATTCCTCCTTCATCCTGGGGACCCAGCAAATACCACACATAAGTCTGGGTTTCACTCCCTCCTGACAGCCCAAACTCTACTTTCTGCTTTAACCTGATGCAGGTGAAAGGCATAATTTTTGGTACTATTTTCCAACACTGTTACCACAAAAAGTGGGAATTGGTCTGTCTTTTCTTCGTTTCTTGCCGGTTGTGGCTGAAAGGGACTGTCCCAGTCTTTTCTGTGGACCCTCATTGCTGATAAGGAGCAACGAGGGCCCTTTCTTGTAGTGCAGTGCTGAGATCAAGGGGTGATTTGGACCATACCATGGGCTGGTTCCTGCAACACCCTCCATATTCCATGACCCCAGGACAATGCCTTTGCACTGTGCTCCAGCAAGAGCAACCAATGCTGAGTGCTCCAAAATACCCTGTGCAAGGAGGGTTAAATGGCTGCTGCTGCCTTCAGAGCAGTAGTGCAGTGGTGCTGGCCCCACAGGATGCCATTTCTCCTTTGGCCTATTTTGGCTATGTGGACTGTGAGCCAAATGGATGAGGTTTAGCCTTTGTAGATGAGCAACCTTGTCCTTGGGATAGACCCAAACCTCTGCCCTGTGGTGGTGTGTGAAGTGACATAGGCAATGGTGTGATGTGTCACCAGTCTCCTGTGTATAAACCTTGTGCTTTCAGGCTTTTTAGCCTTCCTGGTTGCTCTCTCAAGCTTTTTCAGCTGAATGTACTGGTATTTATTTACAGCTCTGCCTTGACTGAGTTTTATATTATTCCTTCACAGGAAAACACATTGTTCACAAAAGCAAGGGACTAATAGCGGACTGGAGCTAAACCTAGTAAAAGCAGGTGTTATGCAATTTGTCACCACATGACTCTGCTAATGCATCTTTAGTCCAAGACTGCGGTACCCCTGCCATGTTTTAAAGTGCAGAAAGATAAGCGTACACTGTACCCTGGAGTGCCTTAGTCTATAAATGTAATTCAGAAATATGAGAAACAGTGCTCAGAATCTGATGGCCTTTTTCAACACAATTACAGGAGCAGCGTGAGGTGTTGAACATTTGCAGCAAGGGTGCACACAGCAAACGGGAAGTTGGATGTGCAGGCTGTTAATTCAAGCCTAGATAAGCTTCTGACTAAGAGGGTTTTAATTTGTTTTTTACCCTGATATGATGCTTGTATGGTAGCAATTTTACTGAAAAGAACCTATTACAACCTATGCTCATCTGTAAAGCCACATTTAATGAGAAGGGTACCTCACAGCTTTTAATGGGCCTCTACAGACTTCAAGGATATGAATCTAAAAAAGCCTTGAATATCAAAATGTTTTTATTTGGCTGCAGATGAAGACACTTTAATGTGGAAAAAGTTGTGCGCCCTTTGAAATGAAATGAAAAGGGCAACAGCTGAAAAAGAGTATTTTCTCTCAAAATACAGAGAGACAAAGACAGAAAAGGCATTTGATCCCTTAGTGCCTCATTTCTGTCTGTCTTTGTGCTTTCAGGATCACTTTCACAGAATGCACCAGGAATATCACTCCAATGCTCAGTTCTCAAACTCCTGCTGAATGAATGGTGATGGAAGACTTTCAGTACTATGGAAGAGAAGCTTAATTCCAGGAGTCACAGGTAGGAAAGCATGTGCCTAGGCTGCAGCCTCCAGATGCATACCCTCAGTCCTAAATCACGTTGACAAAACAAGCCAGGCAAGGTTGTGCTGACCACTAACAATTTTTCAAATGGCGGAACGGTGACAAATCATTCCTCTAGTTACCCACTAAGACCTCAATGAATAATCAGAGCCTGCAATAAAGCCTGGAAATCAATAATCCCTGGCTCATGAATAGTTAAGGACTAGACAGAGGATGGGCAAAGCAAGCATCAGCAGATGCACCCTTACTGGGAAGGCACAGTCTCCATAATTTCATGAGTATAGAATCAGAGGAAGATTTTTTTCTGATATCACCCAGCAACGGGTGGTTAGCTGGTGCATGTGACAAGTGGAGCTTACTGGTGTATTTGGCTCTCTGTTTCTTAAGGGTATAGAAGCAGATTGTGTGAACAGATAGATGGAGAAATCTGCTTTTCATACATGGTTCCCTTTGTTCTTACCTGTTGGAAGTATATGATGTCTAAGCAATTTTCCTGGCAATGAGTTATGACACCATCTAAGGAGAAGGTTTTGGGGTAGGCTAGAGTCCTTTGATCTGCGTGTGCAAATGAGTGCTCATACAGCTGAATGGCAGCTCTTTAAAGTAGCACCATCAGAGAAACACAGTGCTCTTGCTCACTGTATATATGAATGATTATCTTAGTATTATTACTTTGAGAATTTTTTTGCTCCCCTCCCATTTTGTATTCATTCATTCAGCCGGGAGTGTGAGAAAGAAGATATTTTCTTTGCATTCTGATGGGAAAAAATTCTCAGGATTGGTTATCCTTCAGGTGATAATCAGTAGCAGATGCTGGACCTGATGTTATTTGGCTTTGCTGCCTTTTTTCTGATTCTACAGGTTGTGTATCTCCCAGCACAGTGTATGCTTGACCAGGCACTTTTTTCTACAAAGACCACAGATTGTGTACCCTGGGGGAAATCTCATCATCAGCCCCAAGGACTGTAATTTTCTCATCTGTAAGGAATGTTGTCCATCCAGGCACTGCTACCAAGCATGGCAGGCTGTGTCCCTTTTCCTCTCATGCACTTGTGTTGCTAAGCCTGCATCAGGAATACTTATTCCTGCAGTCTTGTGCACAAAGTGGTAACAGAAATGCACTGAGGCAAGCAGAAACACCATGTAGTCCTCAGCACGACCAAGCCCAAGGTCTAGCTCCTCTTCAGAAACACTGAACTCAGATGGGCTGTGTCTATCTGTAATTTTGCTAATATTTTGGCTCAGGTTTGGATGATTCTTTAAAGGTATTTTATTCAGCAAGAGAAGCTGAACCTGCCAACTTTTGCCCTTTCTCAGCCTTGTGGGACATTCTTCAAGGCCCTGCAGACTTAGGGGTTCACACAGTTAATTGTCCTGGTTATGGCTCATTCTACACAGCATAAGGCTTGAGCCTGTGCTGGTGATACAGGTGTAAAGGAGAAAGGACATGCCTGGTGCTGGGTAAGGGAGCTCCTGCTTCTGAGGATATCCTCTGTACATTTCTGCTTCAATCAATCCTTCAGATATTGCCCTAAAGATTACTTGCCTTCTTTTGCTATGCCCGGTAATCCCAGTGTTTAACAATGAAGGATGCTGTTCCTGGCTGTTACTAATTAATATATTTTAACCTGTCAATAATTAATGTGGAAATTGGGAAGAATAATGCCGTGGAGGCTGCAGCCTGAAATCTGCTGCCTGGCAACTGTGGATGTGCATATCCGTTATATCAGGAAATTAGAAACTGGAGCAAGAACTGATCTGTCTGACATTTTGTAAGATGATATAAACGGGCCCACTCGACAAACACTAGATTTATGTGAGGGTATGAGTGATATGTGTCTTGGGAAAAGATATTATCTCTCTTATGAAGGTGCAGTTAATATCAGGCATCAATTAAATATAGTTCATTAAAGCCTCTGGGTAATCTTATTTTTGGATGAGATCAGAGGAGCAACTTACAAGGACTGACAGAAGGGTTATCTTGGTAATAATCTCCACTTTTGCATCTAGCATCTCTCATAGGATGAGCTAAGTGAAGTAACATCTAGACTGTAACAACAATAACCTTTTCAGATGGAGACTGTGCAGTGAAATGTAATCATGGTTTACTGTGTTTGAAGTAGTTGCATTAGATAGGTTTATTGAGATATGCCAGTAGTGCCAATATGAAAACAGTTGGTTTATGCACTCACTCCCTGTCCTCAGAGGGGTAGATTTCCCTCTGCCGTGTTCATGGGGTGTGGCTTTGTCTAAAACGTTTCATTTGTACAGATGGAGTAAGTGGAAGCAAAAAAAAAATATGGTGCTGTTAAGAGGGTGATGTTTTATTGCTTCTTGCTATCCTGGCTAAAATATTCTTTTATATATTGAGTGTTTTAATGGAATTAGTTTGAGTGTTGTTTTCTTCAATTGGACCTCTTGTTTCCACATTTTGAATTCCAAGTGTAATGCACTGGTTGCAGGAAATAAAGTAAGTGTTCAATAAGTGAGGTGCCAATGGCAATTGAGATCCCATATCTTATTTCCAGTTAGGGATGCAGCTGTCAGGCAAAGATACAGAAGAAACAAATTTCTTCAACACACCTGGAAGAAAGAGGGTAAAGCTTGGCATGGAGCCTAAATGCGCAGGGTAACTTCTGAGAATGTCTCACTTTCCTACGTTCTGCTGCCAAAACAGGCTCCACACTTCATTTTGACATTAAAACTAACCACTTCTGGATGATTCCTCTTTTCTGTTTTTTGGTCTTTCTTGTGAAATCTTCTGTGGCTCCTTGTTTAATTTGTGTCACAGCTGCTCCTGTGGAATGAAGCATGCAGGCTGGCTGCAGCACAGGCTTGGGGCTGCAGGAGGCAGGGGGGAGACTGAGCATCACCCCAGCCACAGGGAAAAAAAAGGCCCAGAGTCTGCTGGAGGGTGTCAGGAGGGAGAGAGAAATGAGGATGGGATGCATGCTTGTGGCAGAGCTCTGGGCTCTCTGGGATCATCCTTTCACCAGGGAGAGACAGCTAAAAAGGTGAGAATAGAGAAACACTGCTCAGGAGACAGTTGTGATTTTAAGACTCTAGATGGTAGGACAAACAGTGTGCTACCTTTCAGAAAGTAGCTTGCTGAAACTGCAGCTCTTTAAGTGGGATGATATTTCCATGCCACTTTTTACATCTTTATTTGAGGAAAATCAAAGATGGAGGCTTCACCAGCACTTAGTATTACCAGCACTGGCACTTTAACTTGCAGATGCAGGGGAGAAAAACCATCTTCATGCTCCTCAGGTCCCCCACCCTCTTGAGGTGAGAGATCATTGGAGGGATTCCTACCAAAAGCTGCCATCCATGAAGCCCACAGGGTCCTGCAGAGGACCAGTGCTGCCAGGCACTTCTTGTTAAATGCTGTGGCATTGCCATCCACCTCTTCCCCACCTCCTTCCTTTTCCCTTCTTCCTGCAGCATGGAGCTTCAGCCTTGCTTGCTCTGGGTATAATATAATACATCTACAGCTCTCTGAGCTCAACACAACCTAAAGTAGCCTAGGCTTATGGCAGTGTATTTCAGCTAATCCTTGTTCATATCTGGGGTTTTCTGTTTCAGAGACAAGTCATGTCAAATATTGTATAATGAGAGAAATGCTGACTTACTGAAAGGATCATTTGCCATGGGCTGTTCATACCATCATGCATGGTGTTGGAGTTTTCTGCTTCCCACAACTCTCCCCAAAGCTTTTGGGATCCTCAGAAATCTTTTTCTAGTTATTATTCTGCTTTGTGGCTTTGGGTCTTTTCCACTACCTGTGTTAATTGGACAAACAATCATACACCAGATCCAGAGGAAAGACATAATCCGTGGAATTTCTTAGACTTGAGCTGGATATTCAGAATAGCATGAAAGCAAATCTGATGATACAACAGGAAGCAAAGCAGAGTCCTTTCCCAAAAAACCCAGCTTGAAACATCCCTATTAACAAAGTTTCTGCACTTTACTTAAAGAGCTGCCAGTAACATAGCTTGCTTCAGAAGCACTCAATTTTACTGTATTACCTGCTTTGCTGCACTATAACCAGCACAGTTCTTTGTTGGGCCATGCTGTGCTTCAGTCCATAGCACCCGGCATCTCCTATGGAAGAGAAGATAAGAGTGAAACATGTTTCATGGTGCCAGACTCTGGCCAACGCCCAGTTTGCTCTCATTTTCAGGGCAGTCCTTGTGCAGATTTTTCCTGTGGGGCTTTGAAGCAGCAGTGCTGGAAAAAAAAATATCTGTAGGACTGCTTCACCCTTTCAGAGCACAAAGATACTCACAGCTTCCTGATATGTAAGGATTTTAATTAATTAATCTTTCCCCCCTTCACTCAACACTCCCCCTCCCTGCTTCCCACCTGGCAGCTTTTCTCTGTGCAGGACAACCCGATGTTGTTTTTCAGGTTTATTTGCTCCTGTCTACATATGAGAAGCTGATGTTTTCCTTGCCAAAGTGCTGTCCCTCATAGTAGAGCAGACTAAGCAGCTTTGCTGAGCTGGGTGAGGCAGAAGGAGTCTGTATCTCGTCCTGATACCTCTGCTTTAAGCTTGTCCTTGGCTGCTGCTGCTGCTTGGCACCACCTGAGGTCCCACTGAAACCTGAGTTCTTCTTCCCTGCAATGCACAATTAAATAAAGGCAGCTTTATTCCCCAGAGCATGCATGGTGCAGCAGGAGGAAAGACAGGAGGTGCAGAAGACAGGAAAAGGGTAGATGGTGAGCTAGATATCTTTTCTATTTATGCTCTTAATGCGATGAATTTAGAAAGGCACATTTAATAGCAAATCTCACTACAGCTTTCTGAAACATCTTTGCTGTGAGAGACTTCTAAGGTTGATGTTCTCATTAGACAGTGTGCTACTGAAGGGTAGCTAATTAGCAAAGCCACAGTATTATGGCTGTTATGGTAGGTTCAATCACATATTGCAAAAATATGGGAGATATGAGCGCTCCCAGTCTGTTTTCAAAATGCTTCCTTTTCTTCAGGCTGGCTAAATGCATAATTTCAGGGTTTATTCCAGTTCACATCAATATCCCGAACTTTCACAAAATATATATATATAATAATTTGCTGTTCCAGCACAATTTCTGTAAACATTTAATCTCCCACGGTTTTTGTGTATATGTGTTGCCTTTTCCCCCACTGTTTGCATTCACTGGACATCTATTAATGCTCTGTAACCAAAGGAAAGAAATAATCTTTTGAAGTCTTGGCACTGGAGGCAGAAGCTTAGAATGACATAAAATTATTGTGGTGATTTGTTTAAATGATTAAAATTTTTCCAGGTTATTTTTTCAGTTTATGTGTTTGAACCAATTATGAAAACCAAACAACAACAAATGAACCAACCAAACACACCAAATAAACAACCCCCCTCGAGCCCCCTGCATCCAAACTCCCATAAAATAAATGAGTATGAAAATATGATACATTCATTGGAAGCCCCACAGACCGTTATATCTCCATGAAAACTTTGTGTTATGTTGGGCATGGTGAGTTCATCTCCTTACATTTAATTTTCAGATTTCTTCTTAATATATAATTCTTTTTGAACCACAGTTCACCAAGGTTGTCTCCTCTGTAATGTCAGAATACAGATGATGACTGTCCAGCACATGGTCTGTAAAACTCTATATGGTTTTCTTATATTTTTCATCTAGTACCATTGCATATCTTAGGGGTCTCAACAAGCCTGAGAATAAAAAGTGGGAGCATATGACAGCAAAAACCATTGCTATGGAAGGTATAAACCAGAAAAGACTTCACAAGGACTGTCTGTATCCTTTTTACTGAGTGAGTCATTGAGACACAGCAAAATGTTCCAACCTTGGGCACCCAGAAGGCAAATAGCAGAGCCAGGATGAAGACCCATGTATTCTGAGCTCTGATTTAACCTACGTCCCACTGTACAGCCCTGCCTTGGAATCTGGTTGGTTTTTCTCTTAGTTAGCAGCAGACTCCTACAGAAATCTGGGAGAGCAATCCTACTGAAGGCAGTGAGGATGACTGAGGTCTTATTTTCTTCCCCCAGTGGTAAAGACAGAAAAGAACATGAATCCCCCCATTCAAAATAGAGTTAATAGATGGAAGTATAAAAAGATACTGTCTTATGCAAAGAGTGAAAGATACACAGGCTGAGAAGGGACAATGAATTACATGTTGGTGCTAAGTATCCTGCTTGTAGCAGTATAATTTTGAGGGACCAAGAAATTCCCGTCCTGGATATGTATACTGATCCACTGAGAAAAAGTGCAGTGTTAAACCACTGTGTCATACTTCTTACCATGCTGGGGTTAGACCAGAGGTTACAAACTGGGTTGTCAAAACAGCACACATGGGATTTCACCACTGTGAAATCTAGCTCTTTTAAACACCCATTCAAAATCTATCTTCACTTAAGGAAGCTGGAAGGTGTGCCAGGGGAAGGATCACCCTGCTGCATGTGTGTTTTACAGCTCTATTTCCCCCATCATCTTCTTCTGGCAGCCATCTGAAAGCAGGCTACAGATGAGGTGAATCTCTGGAGTGAACCTGGGGAGCCATCCATATATTTTTATGCGATGTTTCAAGAACCCAAAGAAATAAGCAGTGCATCCACAGCACTAGAGGTTGTAAAAGCAACAGTGTTGTGTTTAACGTTTCCTCTGCAGAGTCCTTCAGCATTACTGTAAAAGTAATAGTGGATTATGCCCACAATGTGCAGTAGACAATTTCCTTTGATATCTTTTTAGATAGAGTGAAGGAGAGGGATTTTCACTACTATCATAACCCACACAGCTCTTGTGATTCTCAGTATGATTTTGTTCTCATGGGGAGATAGTATGATTGCAGAAAATGACACTGTTGTGATGTCTTCAACTTTTTTCCTTTTTTTTTTAAGACTGCTTGGCATCAAAATGTAAATGAAAAGTATTAGCAGAACATAGAGTTAGGAACTTGCCTGATGATTTGTTGAACTTGGACCTCAGATTTCAGTAGCTTTTTTGCTTTTTGATATTTTTTCCCTCAGAAACTACTATTTCCCTCAGAAATTACTATGTATTAGGTCACACATACACATTAGGTATTTATATGCATTTTTTCTTGTGGACTAACCTATGTGTAGTGAGAAATGGTTGAAGGCTGCTTACTTATTTTGGTAGAATTGGGTTAAGTACAGCTGGTCTGCTACAAGGCATTTGCCCTCTGACATACTGATTAGAATAGTGACAACCTAAACAGAAATAGCTGTTTAAAAAGCACTGAAGGGTTTATCAGTAATCTCACTGAATTTCTAAAATCTTAATTTTCCCAAAGTCATTGAGAAAGATGCCTCCACTCTTCTGTCTTACTGTCAATGTGAGCAAAATTTTAAGGTTTGATAAGCACCAAGATTGTCCTCTTTCAAGTCAAGACTAGTGCATATTACTGAAATGATGTGATATGGTTTGCAATATCCTCTCTGCTCAGGCTTGGTTTGGCAGCTTGCAATGTTGCTGGGTGGCTGGAGCATATCACATAAAAGGTGCTGCATTTGACATTTCTGTGACCTCTTGTTGTCTCTTTTGTAAGGACTTCATTGGAATTTTGTTGCTGGTCTCACAGACTCAAGTAGTAGCTGTTTAGGTATTTTTAAAAAAAACTATATTCCAATTTATACTTCAGGTTTTGTTCCTCATTGCAGCAAATGCATATTAATAGCAGGAATATTGTATGTTTAGCAAATTATATCACAGATGAAATCTTCACACGCAGTACAAAACAACTATTTGTGCTGAGATGGATGGATGATTATTACCTCTTTGTTTTCTTTTTCATTATCCTTTTGAATTAAAATCTCCTTGTAAAGCCATTATCCTTGCTTTAACAGCTCTCTATATTGAATATACCTCTGCCTCTTCTACTCTTCTTTTTTTCCTTGCTTAGATTGAGTTTTAATTTTCTGAGATTTCTGAGCTCTAATTTCCTTGTTGTTTCATATTTTTACAATGTCCTCTTCAAAAAAGTCAGTATGCCCATACTCAATTTTGTTTCTCAAATACATGTAGGCCAAAAAGTAGCACGAACCTTCTCTAAAAACTATATTTACAGCTCTAGTGGCAAGCACTCTCCTCCTACACTGGAAAGCTGTGAAAAACTGTCAAGATGTGAGTGTGCATTACAATGCTCCTGACGACTGGAGTTGGTTTATTTTTTAACCATGGCTTCATTTTGTCATTTACACCAAATGGAACAGGAAAGAAGCTCTTACAATAAAACCCAGCAAAACAGACCACACAACTAAGAATTACAGCATCTCAAACTACTCCACCCTCTTCTGTAGTGCTGCATACACTGCACACAGGTACAACCACACATAGAAAGACCAGTTATGACTAGGAGTAATTCACTTTTCCAGTTCCAAAATAATCAGGATGCCTCCCTGAGTGTGGTAGTACTTGGTGACTTCCAGAATTTTTCCTACTACCTCCAAGACTCACTTGAGGACAAGAATAGAACATCTCAAAATTGCCACCTGCCATAGGAAGGAAAGAAGAATGACTGTGGTTGTCATTGGTGTCATAGCTCCCTGAAATGACACTAGATGCACTCCTTAAAAGAGGACAATGTCTCATTAGTACAGAGGAAAGCAAATACCTTCTTTGACCCCCTACTGGTCTCTTTCCAATGTGAACAGGAAAGGAATATCCCTTCCTGTCCTTAATTTAATGGCTGATTTCACCGTAATCATCTGATGCATAGGTTTCATCCTGTACATCAGCCAGGCACCTTTCACAGTGTGAGGATAGAAATGGAGCTAACTTCCCATAACTCCTTCATTATGAGCTGAATCTGACACTCCTCATGCTGGACACTATTTTAGCAAGGGTTGATTTGAAATGTGAAGTCAATGCAACCCTTGGCTGCAATGCCAGGAGTTTGGAGTCAGCTTTAATTGAATAGTCCAGTTAGAGTCAATGGGAGTTCTTGTGAAATGGTGTCATTAATTGGAGTAAAAATGTTTCAATGTGGCTTTGTGTCGTCTGGATGAATAACAAAATGATTTAATTTCTGTATATGTAAGATTTACCTGCAATGTAGCATTTTCTTTCTCTGCAATATTTTCTGTACTCAGGGTATATAAAACCATGTCCATGTTCTAAAGGGAAATACCAAGATACAAGAAATTACTGGTTTTCTCCTCAGTTTGTATAAGAACTTTAACTGACTATGCAATGCAAATTTTAAAAAATCTAATAGTGAGAAAAAAAACATAAAGCCTTTGGCTACAGCACTGGTTCATTTTCTCCATTTCATGGTCCTAAACTACTGGTGGTATTAAGGCAGAATCCTCTAAAAACCCATCTGATCTCAACAGTAGCTAGTATGAAATGGAGATAGGAATAGTCTAATACTGAACTTCTGTCAGAAAGATGCAGGTGTGATGTCTGTTTCCTGCAGATGTCTGTGACAACTCTTTCTCCCCTGTGACATGTTCTCTCCTAGACAGCTTTCAGGTAGATGATTATTTTTTTTTAATCAATGAGACTTAAGGTTTTTGGAGGTTTGGGGGTGTTTTAATGGCTGATTTGATTTTGCAAAGGTGTCCCCGTCTAAACCAAATCTTTTTGCACTTATTAGATGAGATAGCTTTCCATGGCTAAATGAGCTGCCAGGCTGGTTACCTGCTTGGTCCTATTGGGAAGAAAACCTGCCTGACTTTTCAGCTGAGGTTTAACCACTCTGAAGCCTTTTGTCTGGTTTGTGATATATCTCCATCATTGGTCTTTCAGTGACTGATTTCTTAGTTGCTTTCTCTGTGCATTGAAGACAGGCCTGCACTCAGCCTCTTCTCATGGGATGTTATCCACCATTCTTCTTAGGTTTCTCCAACTCTGGAACAGACAACAAAGTGGGTGTGCAGAGTGGGAACTGGGAGAAAGGAAAAAAAGTGAAAAATCTCCAACAAGGAAACACAGCATCAAGAAGTGGTAGCTACTACCTCCTTTTCTAGGCAGATGATAGATGGGAAAGAAGGCTCATGGAAGGGTGAAGAAGTGTTAGATTCAGCTGTTTGGAAATTTGGGAGATGGAAAATAATGTCTGAGCAGTTAGGTGGACAGCAGTCAGAAATGGGAAAGAAGGCTCATGGAAGGGTGAAGAAGTGTTAGATTCAGCTGTTTGGAAATTTGGGAGATGGAAAATAATGTCTGAGCAGTTAGGTGGACAGCAGTCAGAAATAGGGTAAGAAAGAGCAAGACCAGTAAGGGCTGAAAGAGATGAAGGGACATCAAGGGGAAAGGGACAGAAATTTAAAGTGAAGAACAGACATAAGCAAAAGAGATGGAGATTATTCAGAGGCATATTTTCACTTTTTCTTCTGCAGTGTAAGAGAGTACTGGCTCTGAGGAAGTCCTGCTGGAGAAAGAAAAAGAAAAGGGAATGGAAGTAGGAAGAGGGAGCAGGTTTTCCACTATCAGCTTCTGCAGGCCTGACAAATAAAACACCTTTTGCTTATCTTCTGAAGAGCACATACAATTTGTATAGTCAGGTGTCATTGTTTATTTTCAGCAGATTAATAAGTTTGCTATGGTAGGTGGGCATAGCTTCTTGAACGTCGGTTATGGGGACATTACTGAACACCCCTTACCACCCCTGTCCTCCATTTTGTGAGTGGGTTACATCTTCAGCAGGGGCACCTTGTTTTTCCAGACCTTCCAGCAGAGCATTTTAAAGCTGACTTAGGAACTCCAAATGACTGTCACACCAGACTGGTGTTTTTGAGTGTCGGCATGGCTCTCCAAGCACTTCTGCATGGTCTGTTGTAGGATTTGTTATGAGAAAAGAGTCAGCTGTCAGAAAAAGAATGCAAGGCACAGACAGTTCGGTAGTGACCCATCCAATCAATGGTTTGGCACACAAGAAAGCACGCAAAGGTACTTCTGAAATTTTCAGGCTATGGTTTCACTGAGTCACTCAAAATAAGGAAAATAATTTATCAGTAGCTTACATTTGCTATAGTTAGACTATAGTGTCCTCTCAGGGTGCACAGAGGCAGATGCCTATGTGAAAGGTGCAAGAAATATTTTCACAGTCAATTAAGGATAAGATTCTCAGCAGAACTTTTCTTCTAAATTTCAACAGCAGCTAGTTCATGTCCTGGGGCATCATCTCTTTGTGTAAACATTGCTTCGCTTACATAGTGTAAAATAAGAGATTAATATCTTGGTGCCCCTTTAACTTGAAAAAGTCTGGATAAAGTTGCTTATTTCCTTCTATTTCTGGTCATTACTCTTTTATAAGTGTGACAGCCAGTCTTGCTTTGTACACAGCAGTCAGCAGTGTGTAGCCCTGTTATTCATGTTCTGCTAGTCCACTAGTCCATTAATGGAGAATAACACTGGATGTAGGATGCCTGTGTGATCAACAAATTGCTCTGGCTAATCCTCCGTGCCCTCCTTTGTAACAACAAATATCAGTCAGTCAAGAAATGAGCAAGACAGCCACAGGAATTCTCTTTTTTCCCTCATTTTACGGATTTTAGGAAGTGAGGTTTTTTTGTTCTTTATGCATACAAACTTCATTTTGCTGCACAGCTTGAAATGCTGATGTTTCAATATGGATAATACTGACTCTTAAGCCAAATATAGAATTTTCTGAAACTTGTTTTGGGGCATGGGCATGGCATCATCCATCAGGGAAATCAAGCTTAACTCAGTCCTCAAATCTGTCTTACCTCTAAAATGAGAAAAATCAGTGGACCTAAGCAGACATTTATTTGGCTTATTGAATGGCTGAGCAGTTGATAGACCTGAGAAATTGGTATGCCAGAGGGAGGAAAGGACCAATACAATTTCTGGTAGGAAGTTTTGTTGTAAGTATGGGCAAGTTTTATAAAATCTCATGCTTTTTAGGGAAATATACACCCCTTACAGTAGCGGTTTTATGAATGAAGGATAATAATAATAATTCTAAAGCCTTTCTATCTTGTTAGCAGAAATCAGTTAGCAGAATCTGGAGACTGAAAGGACTTACTGGAGGGTCCTCTCTCCTTTATTCCCCAATATCTACAGTTACTCTAACTTCAGTGTTATTTTCCAAAGTGTTAGCTAAGTGCCCTAGCTTCAACATGGAAAGTTTATACTATTTGTGTCTGAAACTCATCTTACATAACAACTGTGTCACAACATTGATACACATTGAATTGATATGATATTCATTGATTTTTCAGCTCATTGCCTCTTGGTTATCAGCAGAAAGAGAGAATTGTAAGGTAGCTATGCTAAACATTTGAGCCTCTATTGTTTAATCCTAGATTAACTGGCTTGATGCTTGCTGATCTTGTGTGTGAAAATAAAAATGTTTGGTAACATCCAGCTAAGTAGAAGGGATCTTTTCCTGTTGGACAATGACCTAATCCCTCCTGCTTCTGCCAAGTCTGACTTATTATTTTCTTCAGTGATGAAAGCAACATTCCCCAAATTTGCCAATGAGACCCTGGCTGTCCCTTTGTGTTTTCCAATTTACTTAAAAAAAAAAAAAACAAACCCAAAAAACAGGTGGGCAATATTTCTAGGCAACTGGGAATTTGGTTTTAAGGGAAGGGAAGTGCTCAAACAGAGCTGCACAGTGCTGATGTAATGCAAAAAGGAGAGATATCCAAACCAGCCTTGAAGAATAGTTTTGAAAAATCCTTTTAGGATATTTAGGATATATATATATATATATATATGTAGGATATATAGGATATTTAGGATATATATATATATGCTCTAGAAGAGCTGTGTTCCTGTCCCCTGACTTCCATAAGTACAAGACCACCAGGAGCTGCATGTTCCCAGACCATGCAATTCAAGATCACAGAGACCTCAGTTTGTAAAACCTCTCTTTGCCAGTCATTGCTGCACAGTGTACAGCTACATAAACACATTTGTTTGCTATCCTCAACACTTCACACTTGCCTGTTTAGCTTCTGATGGATTGCTAGCAGAACACTTCATGTCTGTCAAGTCACACCCAGTCACAAAAGAGTTGTGGTCTCTGCAGTGCTTCTCAAGAAGACTTTGGAATGTGTTTCTCACATGAAGATCACGGATGGGTTTGGCTTCTGAGATGGCAATAATAATCCACTCTTTGGTCTGTCTTCAAGACATATCATGTAGTAAAGAGCTGAGCTAATGTTCTCCCCCCAACTCCCTTTCTGAGTGCTTTACTCACTACTGGTGTTTCTACTGTTTTTTCAGTTCCTAATGTGCCAAAGAGAACAGCTCGCTTTTGACAGTGAAATCACATTGCAGGAATTGACAAAAGAAAACATTTGTCCTTATCTTGTTCCTGAAGACACCAACTGCCCCAAAATATGCCATCCTCTATATTAATTTTCTCAGTTGTCCTGTCTCATGTTGTGGATGGATTCTCTCTGCACCCTCATACCCCTTTCCTCCTGTCCCTGGCATGGGATAGGGAGGAGCAGTTCAGAAAGATATACCATTTGCACTGTTTATTTATAGCTGAGAGGAAAACAAATGGAGAACTAAGCAAATCATGAAAGCAGATTTTCTGCCACACAGAAATCAGACTGGAACTGTAACACAGCCAACACGCTTAAATCCAAAAGACATAGCATTTCTGTGAAGGAGTGGGATCAGATTAGGGAAGAAAAACATTCAGGCCTAAAGCTTAGCAAAAATTCTGGCAGAAATGGGAGCTGACAAGGGTTCCTCCTCTGCAGAGAACTGCACCAGAAAAGAGAATGCAGAGTGTGGTGTGAGGAAGTGATTCAGGTGTCAGAGAGGGCGCTGCTTCTCCTGCACACAACTAAACCAGCACTAGTGCTGCCTCGGTGGGACAGACACCATGAAAGGGGTATTTAGACCTGGAAGTGAAACATAATTTCTACTTAGAGATGGAGATATTTATGCAGACTGGCTAAAAGTTAAGATTGTTCAATCTTAACAACTACGGTGTTAAGATTGAACTGGAGCTAAGCTATTTTCTGAAATACTGCCTTCAGCTGTCTCAAAAATCTCAAGGCAGTGATAGAGATGGGCAAATTATTTTGCCCTCTTTCAAATAAAATCTTGCTTTGCATTTTGGAAATGATATGGAAAAAGGAGCATAGGTGCAGGATGACACAAAATAATGCAGGAAAAGCCACTGTGTAAAACTGAAGCAGATACTGGAGAGCATAAATGACAGGTAAACAGACTAGAAAGACAGTGAAGCACAAAGGAGATACCACAGACAGATACATGCTATATATAAAAAGTTAAACCAGATTAGAAAATACATTTTAAAACCAAACAGAAACAATTGGCATTGCCTAAATTCTTATCTCCACACTCTGTTTGGCTTGTGATTGTAATTTAAGTAACAAATTTGTATGTTGGGCAGGTAGCTACACACACAAACCCTAGTTTCTAAATATTTTTGGGACATGTGATGATTAATGTAGCTTCCTTTAGGGTACATAGTCTTTCTTTTGTTCCTTCCTCCAAGTTCCTTCTTTCCTTTCTTGCTTGAAAGAACCTTTCTGCATTATCTACTTTCTGAGCAGTGTCAGTGAGAAAAACATTGTTTATCTATCACGTGGAATTAGCAGAACAGCCAAGTACTGTTACAAGATCCCATGACTTAACACGTGTTTACATGTATGCACAATCTATGTGCAGATTCCCAGTGCCTGGAGAAGGAATGTACAAACCGTTGCTCCACACTGCTCCTAGAATTGTCACTGAAATGAATTCTTTCTTGTAAAGATTTATTATGTTTAAAGTAGAAATAGAGAGAAATTTCACCCAGTTCTCCTGAAAATAAATTCTCCTAGCAAAACGAGAGGTATTTAAATGTGGATTTCTCTTAAGCAAACAAGTATTTGCAAACTTACAGCTGGATTCTTCATAGGGGAACAGTCCAGCATTTAGTCCCCCTGGGCAGCTAATCCTCACCCTCTGAAAAATATGAATAAATCAATATAATTTCACAATCTTACGGGTGGCTAAGCTGAAGCAAAGCCTTCACTCCTTGGACAGCACAGATGCAGTCAGTGCAGTAGATATGCAGTCTTTGATCATGATAAAACACCTTTTCAATCCTGAGGAAGGCTGGAACATTTGTGGTGTAAATGCAGAAGAGCAATGCAAGAAAACATGTACAAAGTGGTTCATCTTAGAGCTGATTAAAAATTAGACAAAGAATTTACTTTTTGGAGCATGAGTCATTTTGATTAAACATTAAACTGTAAAATCAATCTTCTGATTGTTTAGTCATTATTCCAGAGGAATAGAGATTTATTTGCAGTCTCTTTCATTAAGTGCCTTTACTGCCCTTTCCACAAGTTACAACATTTTTCAGGAGATTACAATAACTTTATGCATGAAACAATATTTCTTCCCAGACACATATAAAATATATTTACTTACATGATCTATGAACTGGACCATGAGACTGTGAATCAGAAGGTCACATTTCTTATTCCTGATGTCTTAGGCTATAGAGTCTCGTGCAAATCATGTTAAAGATTGTTGTATCTCTCTGGCTTTTGTGAGAAGATAGATCTGTGGAAGGGGCAGGCTTTTGCTTAAGAAGGGTTGAAAAAAATAAATTGGCCTTTTATTTGAGTAAGTGCTCATTATGCTGGTGAAGGGCTTGTTATTTGATCCTAATAGCATGAACTTCAGAATTGTTGTGAAGATTCCTTAATCATTATGTAGCTACATAATTGTGATACCTGTGACATTTTCTTTTTCTGAAAGTTTTAAAGGAAGTAATGTTTCAGGAAAGATTGTTGTTAAGCTGTGAAAAAGAGCACTGTACTCCCTACCCATAATCAGGCTGTAGAAAACTTGTTGCTGGTGTCCAAAATATTCTGTAAGGGTTTTTGTCTCAGGTTCAACATGCAGTGAAAATCTAGACCGGGATATGTGCTCATGTTTACTGAGCAGATCAAAATGGAGTTCTTTCTTCTGCCAAACTGGAGATCTTTGCTTCTGCAGCTCTTGTGAGAGAAACATGTATCAGCCTCAACAGGCACATTCATTGTCTGTTGGTTTGTGCATGTGCAACTGAAGGCAAAACTGAGACGTCAGTCCCAGAAACAGAACACGTTTTTTATGGATAAGGTGGGAGACTGGGTGTTGACTGCCCACTCTGTCGATTGTACATATGCAAATCTGAGTTGGAGAATAATGTTTGGTCTGGGGAATTTTGCTTGAAATTAACACCCAAATATGGCATTAGGGAAGCATACTGAGAGGAAATTTTTTATTAGACATATGTTCTGCATGTGTGCTTGTGCATATGCATTCTGTGGTGGTGTTATATATGATTTTATATATTAGCTAGATGTGGATGAAAAGAATGCTTTTTTAAAGGTTTAATTTCTGGGGTGTTGAGAGAGAAAGAATGGATCAATTTACAGAAAGAACATACAGTAACAGCAAATCAAACTGACAGTTAAAAACCCTATAAAATTTCTAGCACATTAGGAAAGCATTATGTATCTCATTACATTCAGGCTATAGGAGCAGAGCAAAGAAAAGATGGCTAATTACACATGCTCAAACAGAGCACTTTGTGCAGACTGGATAGGATCATGAAATTAATCAAGTATACATGTTGAATTAGCCTTCAAAGGTCAGAGAAAAATAAGCAGGACATGTGTGAAACTGATCTTCCCCCAAAAGCAAGTACACTCTACAAATTAATGTCTGCATCAAGACACTTTGTCAGCGGTTGACAAGACTTTCACACATGCTCCTGTCTCCCTAGGTGTATTAAATCTCCCTTTTTCAGAAAGAACTTATGAAGTAGGGAAAGAAGCATGTGATCTCTTACAAAGGACACTTGGAAGTCAACCAAAGAGACCTTGTTATGAGTCTTTTTGATAAAATGTTCAATCCTCTCCCCCATGCCCTGCCTATTAAGAAAACTACATGATAGGGAACTTGGCAGAATATTGAATCTGAACGTGTGTGAGACTTCAACACCCCCAACAGCTAAACTACCTCTGCTGCTGAGAAGCCAGAAAAAGTCTCTCCTCTATTTGTATCTATGGGGAGCTTAAAAAAGTTTTTAGACTTACGTGCTTTATTGCTTTTGTCACTGACTCAGAAAGTGTTTGCTCCCTTAATTTGATTACAAAGACAAAGGGAAGATTTTTTTAACTTCTCAAATTATATATCTTGCACATATAATTTTACATCTTTTCTCAAAAGATCCTGTGCTAATGCAAAAGACCTCTATTTTGTCACAAAGTGAGATTTGCAAAAGTCAAGTTACTATAACAACCAAGTACACCTTTTCAATCAGAAACCATGCTCTTATGCCGGTGCTCTTCTTTCTTTTAGAATCGTAGAATCATTTAGGTTGGAAAGGACTTTTAAGGCCATTGAGTCAAATCATTATCCTACCTTTGCAAAGTCCACTGTGTTTGTAAAAATGCTACATCTACATGTCATTGAAATACATCCACTCCACCTTTTCCCTGGGCAGCTTGTTCCAAAAGGCTGGATAACATAGAGAGATACCCTCACAGATGAACACCAGGTTTATATAGACTTAAAAAGTTTCACAGTTTGTACATGTATTTGAGAGACATGCAACATTATGCAGACACATTCCTCATTTCTACAACTAATCTGGACATGAAGGCAAGAATGGAAGAAGAAATTTGCTTTAATTGTTTCTGCACCAAAATGCCTATATTCTTTTTAATATGACCCTTCTGAAAAGCCAGTTGAGAATATTAAGTAGGATCATCATTGGATGAACTGTATTATTTACCTTTGTGGCTGGGATCCCACTGTACCTCTCCTTTCCCTTTCTGTGCTGTGGCTTCTCGAAGCTGCTGGCAGCTGATGGAAGAAGAGCAATCTTCAGACAACTTTATATATATAACTGAAAACAATTTTCAAAACAGAGACATGGGCGAAATTGTGTAAATTATCTTCGCCCCACTTTCCTCACAAATTGCTCTCTAAAGTCCTTAAAAGTACTAAGAATGGGACCCTCTAACAGAAATAAGGAGATACAGTGTAGTACGATTTAGTTTATGACCTATCTGTTTGCTAAGCACAGTTACTTTTTTAACTTTATAATTTTCTGTCTGAAAAAATACCAATAGTCTTAGAATTACATTGTCAAAAATGGAAAAGTAGCACAGATGAATGCACACAAAAAGCCACAGCATGCAACTCAGCCTTGACCCTCTCCAATTCCATCTGTTCTCCCCAAGTAAATTATTACAGTGTGGGCTCTCTACTTAAAGTGCTGCTGCTTGTGAAAGAAAACAAGCTGGGGTAAGCTATTAAGAAAATAGCGCTATTTTGGCTTTTAGGATTAAGCAGGGAAAAAATAACTTCATTTAAGCTACTAAGAGATTTTTAAACCTGGAATTGGTCTTCCCTGGTGTCTATTAAATGAATAAGCCCCCAGCCTTTCTCCAGAAATCTGTCAGAACTTCAGACGAAAAGGTTTTGATGTATGACATAATGGTTGGTTTGGAAGTGGTTGAAGTTAGCAGGAGTGAAAATACTGGGGAAAAAGTCTGTCCTCCAGGGCAGAGAGAGAGAACCTGCTGCAAACAACCATTGTGGTACAGGAACTTTTCTGTGTCTCCTAAAGTGCAGATTGAGACCTGAAAAACAAAAATACCTTTATATGTGCATCACAACATTTTGGATGAGTTATTCCATGTTGCTGTGTGTACCTTTGTAAAGCTGGACTGTGACTTTCCTTTATAGATGTGAGCAAAGGACTTGGAGGATGAGATGACAGGTGAAAGAATGAAGAGTTGGAAAAGGATAGCTAAGATGTGATCTTTTTGCTCTGGGGCACTGCTAGAGGTCTGAAAAAGAAGCCTGCTGCCAGTGGTTGGTCAAGCAAGTGCACACTTACTAGTGTGCTCTGCAAAACAGAAACAGCACTTCTGGCAGCATTTAAGATTTTAGGTCTGTGAAGACATTGCATTTTCTGACTACTGCACAGAAGAGAAAGAAGGACAAGTCCTCATACTGAGTGGACAAAGGAGGTGGGATTAAAAAGGGAGGAAATCAGAAGTACTTTTTTCATGTTTACTGAAGATAAAATATGGAAATCCAGTTGAGATTCTTGCCTGTAATAATGCAGAAAAAGAGAAAGAGAAGAGCTAATAGAACATATTCATTCAACATTACTGCTACCAACAGGATTGTAATAAGCTTCATAATGAAAATGAAGAAGTAGTACAAGTCCTTGATAAGATGCAGGATCCACATATGATGCTCCCTATAGAATGGCAGTCAGAGACCAAGGATGCTACTTTGAGAAAGGCATTGTGATTCTCAGTTTTGTTGGGAGATATAGAAGGGAAAGGGCTTGCTTCTCTGCAATGGATGTGGAAGTCTGTCCTCTTCAGATCACCCCTACTCCAGAAAGATAATTCAAATTGGAAAAGATAGGAAGGAAGGTTACCAGAGTAACTAAGATAATGGAGATCCTTATCTTACAAACAGAGATTAATGGGATATGCTTTCTTTAGATTAGCAGTATTAAGGATAAGCAGGGATGGGTGCCAGCCATACACACTTATCAAGAGAGTAAACACTATGGAAGGATAAAAAACACATTAAAACAAAGAATGATGATGAAAAATGAACAAAAGATTTATGCTATCTGTTAACAAGAAAAATTTGAAAATTAGAAAAGAGTTTTCAATTGTCAGGGCAATGTGGAAAACCCCTTCTTTAAGATGTTAAAAAAGGAATTTGATAGGTTTATGAGAGGAATTATTTGACACTTTGTTAATGATTTAGAGTGCTGTCCCTGACGGACCAGACTTGCCTGCCTAATGGCATGTTCCTGGAGTGAATAGATGTGTATGTTATCAAGCTGAAATCTCTGCCCTCCTTACATTACTTTGGAAGCATAATTGACTGACTACTTAGAGCCAAGGGAAATCATTTGTATGACCCCTGACATCTGTTTACAGGTGAGATTCCATAAAATCTTGTTAAGCCTTGGAGAAAAGCAAGCAAATAACAGGAGGAGATCAAAAGTACAGAAAAAAAATTAATATAGGATCAAATGAGACAAGCAAGTAGTGGAAAACAAGTAAAAGTTCTTAAGATAGAAATTTAATGGTAGGAGACAGAGAATCTGAGAATTCAGAAGTCTTGCTCTTGAGTGTGAGTGCTGGGGAAAGTGATGGAGTGAGTAAGGCCAATCCTTAAGAGTCCATACAATGAGAAATAGGAAAACTCTATGAACTGTGGGTACTACTACTCCAGGAAGAAAAAAGCAGGAGAGCATAGAAAAGATTGATGATGATGTGAGTGTGGGCCTAAAGCTGTGCTCAAGCTGAAACTTCCTGTGTATAAGAGCTCTTGGATGACAAATTGTGCTCAGGTGAAAACTGAGTGAGTTTTATGTGTAGGTGGAGAGGAAGCTCCAGACTGGGCTATTTTCTTCATACAGGCTGAGCTGTTGCATGGAGTTTTCTTGACTAAAGTTGACTTCAGAATCTGTCTTTGTGATAGCAGGTGACTAATGCTGAGCTGGTAAACTGGTCACAGAAGTCCCCCCTAGAAGGTATCATTGTATTTGGCACAAGAAGACTGCGCTGGTGAGTAGTCAGGGAATAACACTATCATTCCTTCTGAGATACAGGTGTCCTGTCCTGACCCCCTGGCCTGCACTCCTTAGTGCAATATCACAGAGACATCCGTGCAAGATGTCTTCAAGATGTTTAGAGAACTTGCACCTCTGGCAGGCCCAAAGGGTCTTAGTGGAGCTGCTGGATGAAGGAGGAGCCAACAGAAACTACAGAGAGCATTATTACATCAGTGACCAGATGGACTTCACCTTCCCTGTGGCCCAGCCTCAGTATAATCCTGGCAGTGCTGACAAGCAGCAAGCCTAGGTCAGAGAAAGGTGAGTAGATCCCACTGCTCTGGAAGGAGGCCATTTAGGGGCTAGTAGCATGTGCAAGATGCTGGCAAGAAAAGCAGCTGAGTATCTTGCCAAGATAACCCAGTACATTAAAAGATCCCCAGCTGAACGTGATCAACATCTATTGTGTGTATTGCCAAGACCTCAATATGTTGAAATGAAGATAAAATGTTTCCAGGAAAAGACATTACTGATGGATGGTACCAGCAGCTGGAAATAACTATCTGAGTACTAGAGGCAGCCATGTGGAGGAAGAAAGACACTGGTGTTAGCTTCTTGCACTTTTGTCAGGAATATGCCAGTGGTCCACAAAAGTACTGAACAGGGTGTGTTACAACAGGCAGTTGGAAGATTCATCTTGCAATCATGAATAGACCTGAAAAAGTAAGAAGCAGAGGAGTTTATAGTGTAGGATTAGCTGTGGGTACAGAGTAGGATTTATTTTAAAGGAGTGAATTTGAATTTCAGTGGAGTTAGGAGTTATGTTCATTAGATGCATTAGAGTTTAGTATGCTACAAACTTCTAAAAATTTGGTGTGACTCAAACTATTATTTTTTTTCTCTCTTTGCCCAGGAATTTAGCTTGATGGCTGCATTGAAAAAACATCCACTTTGTGCACAAATTTGAGCTTGGAGAATACTTTGGTAGAGACTGAGATCAGGCAGCTGAAAAAGTTAGAAGTGAGACAATCTTGAGAAACTTTATATGGGAGATTTCTGAACTCTCACATTGAATGGAGTGAGATAGGGCTTAAATAACTCAGATGAAACTTGGTTAGATACTGTACACATTACAGCTAGTCTGAGATAAATTCTTTATACTGGAGCATCAGATTTGTAAGAAATTCTTTCCTACTTATAGAAATGAAATGGAAAATACAGGGATTTTTAGAATTGATTGACATCTTCATGGTACAATTCTGAAAATCTGGCTGAATATTTTGGTCTTTACATGACAGCAGATCTCTTCTGAAAATCTGTCCTTTAATATATGTTTCAAAGATACAGAGGCTATAGCTCCTGTAAACAAACTTATCCAGTGCCTAATCTTTTCTATGGAAGCCTCACAGACTCAGGAGTTTGTAAACTCTAGGGTCTCACAGACTCCAGAATGAGGAGGCAGTATGCAACCACTCTGGAGGGTATGGCATGTGTGACAAAGTGGGCTTGGGGACCCTTGCAGAGCTTGTGTGTGGGCAAAAAACTATTACTGCCCAGTGCCTGTGAACCTTCAAAGACTCTACATAATGCACTCACAGGGATGTAGCCCCAGAGGCTAAACTTGGACTTGCTGATGCAGTTTTGGTTTAGTTCTTGCACTTTAAAACTCAAAATTATGGTCTAACCCAAAACAAAATAAAAAATTCAGGATTACAGCCCTATATACAGCTGTGGGAGAAGAAACCCCAGAAAGCTTTGATAAATATATTAGATGCTTAATTGTTCAATTTAGTGCTTGGTTGGTAACAAAATCAGACACATATGGTAATAAGGCTCTTTTTTTACTATTATAAGACACTTTGGGACATTTTGAATATGCAGTGTGCAATGGTATATTAAACCAAATTGTAGTTCTGTATTTGACAATTTGGCTTTGTTAGCATAACACAATTTGTTTTTATTATAGCAGTAAAGGAGGAAACATGTTGATAATAATTTGCTTTCATTATCCATTTATATTGCTTCTTCCTACTCAATATTTTATTTTTTAAGCAAAATAGAGAAACTTTACAACCAAAGGAGCTGACTTAAGGAGAAAAAAAAAGAAGAAAAGAAATCCCAGTCTGATTAGTTCTGTTTTCAATAATATTTAGTAAGGAGATTGTTGAAATAAAACCACAACTATAATATCTATCAACTCTTCACATATTCCAAATATGTTTACAGGAAAGACTAAATATTATATTTTAAAATCAGCATGATAGTAAAAAGTTATTGCACTTGTGATTCTCTCAGGATGTAAGAGGGAGATGGTTTGGAAGAAATTATATCTTTTATTAGGTCAAATGGTATAACTGAAAAAAAAATAGGAGAAGCGTATGAGATCTGTTTTTTTCTACCTGTATCAGTCTTGTCTTGATAAAAGGTATTGTTTCATCCTTCAAATATTTCCTCTTTTAGATATCTCCATGCAAACTCTTGCTAAAATACCATTTGCATCTTGCTAAGGTATTATTTTCATATCATGTCCCTTGGTCTTTTCCATTACATTCAGCTAACCCTAGATCTGTTAATTTTCTTTCAGAGCCCAGTCCTTCCTTATGCACCTGGATTTTTGCCATCTGCATGGGTGGCCATGGACGGCTCTGCCACTCCCTTTCTGCTGACAATGCCTAGTCTTGCTTTTCTCACAATCAGCTTTCTCTTATTTTCCCCCAGTGTCAGCCTCAGCAAAAAAAATCCCATTTCTGATGGTGGTCTGCTGACTTTGTCTCAAATCTGAAGGTGGAAGACAGAGTGAAATGTCCTTTTGATTATCTGGACTTACACCCCAAATGCACATTGCACTCCTGCTGTGGGCTTCTTGTCCCCCATTGGGGCACTTGTAAGGGCACTGGCTCCTGCTGAATCTGTATCTGGGAGATGCCTGTGTTGTGGTGTGGTCCATACTCAGTGTGTCTGATGGTGGGTCCTACCTACCTGCAAGGAAGGAGTAATTGCTAGTGTGACTTAAAATTTGTGGCTGTTCATCAGCTGCATCCTACAAAAGGAGACAATATCTGAATTTTGGTATCCTACATTAACCAGCCTTAAAAATTCCCATCTCGTGGCTTTGAGTTGCTCTTTTTGCAATGTAGGCATAGTCTGTTCCAGCGCTTAGCTCTGGTCAGTCATTAAATAAGATAGCGTTATTCAGCTAATTAAAAAAAAGTCTAGCAGAAGAGTGGAGTGTAGACTTCTGCAGGATGGACAATTAACCTTAAATGAGTGAGGAAGGGAAACATCAAATTAACAACCCAGCTGCCATTTTTCTGTTGCCATGCTTGGCTTTCCTCTCCATGTTAATCGGACAGATTGTTAGATGATTTGAGAAGTTTATCTGACTTGCCGTATCAGCACAAAGCAGAATCCCACCGAGGAGATCACACAGTGTTTCCAAAAGCATCTGAAGGAATTTATAGCTTGTGAATTACAAAAGCAGCCCTAATTAGTCCCGAGAGGCAGTTGCATAAGAAAAACTGAAAAGACTGCCTCGTCATATTTGCTGCCTTCTTGTGATTTTCATAGAAGATTTTGATAATGAATGTTTACTAACAACTGGGGCTCAGAGACTCCATTGCTAATAACAGTACTGAGTAAACATCCTGTATTTGTAGTCCCACAAAGATAGGTTGGATACAGGTGCTTCTTCCACGTGTCAATATTGCCACAGAAGCACAGAGGTTTCAGCTGGAAGATTCTGTAGCCACCTGGGAAATGCCTGAAGGAAAATAAATGTCCTGACAGTCTAGCTGTAGCCAAACCACTTGACAATGTGTCATTCTTCAGTATGTTTTTATTTTCTTTTATTCTTTTTTTTTTTGAGGTGTAGATTTTGTTCTAAGCTCTGGAGGTATGAATTCTTCTTGATGTTTTTCTAATGGGGTATGTTCCTACATTATGGTAGTCAAAGAAGTTTTGTTATGGTATCAGTGGTTGAAGGAGGTCTGGAGCAGGAATATGGGTGAAGGCAAGCCATCACACTTGAACAATTTTAGGTCTTGCCATTCCTTACCATACCCTGCCCCATTCTCAGATTTTGTAATGATGCAAACCAGCTGCCTACAAAACTTTGAGGAGCCTGAATTTAGAAATTCCCCCTGTGTGGGATCAGTTGTATAGTGATTATAGGTGAGGTCCATTGAGAAATGGCAGTCTGAGAACTCCCTAATCTGTGACAAAGTTATGAATTTCAGTCTAGTAACAATTTTCTTGCTATCTGCTTCAAAAGCAAGTGTGAACTCATGCAGTAGCTGTGTTAGGCTTTGCAGACCTGAATGCCTTGAGTTACCAGTCATTAGGAACAGTTTTATTTGTTATTTACCTAAAATCCCTCAGGTCAATATGCATAACTCAGTGGCACCAAGAATCAATAGGTTTGACTTTATATGAGATATAAGAAGTTATCTACTTAATCTCTTAATTTACAGTTATCATCCAAATTTTGACATCTTTAATTTCTTATATTGGGGCAGAAGTTTCTGAGAATAGTTTTTCTGAAGTAAATAGTTTCAAATATGAAAACCCACAGTTAGGCATTGTGTATAAGTACTCAATTTTTCACTAGCAATGAAGAAAACAAAGTGACTAGGGAAATCAATGGGGATTGCTGGAAGTTCTGTATTTTTTTTAAATTGGGTTGTTTATTTGGTTACTTTTATATGGATTTATGTGCTTGTCATTAAGCACCCAAGTACAAAACTTTTGGCCTCGGGTAGTTTGTGATTTCTCTTCTATTTATCTTGATTAGAGGAAGATTGCAAATCCCTTACAGGAAAGTGAAGAAAATGCTAATTCTCTTCACTAGCGAAAAAGAAATATTTGAATTAACACCTGATGATTAAAGAGTTTTATTAGTTTTAAAGGTGAAACAGTACCTCAGAGGTTCAGGGGAGAAAAGTAGGGAAAGAAAAAGAAAAGATATGCACAGTAGGAAGAGAAATCTGAAAACTGTAAAATGAGATTAACAAGAGTATTTCTCATTTAAGGTTTATGTTTGATCATGAATTAAAAGCTTTGGAGACAAAAGAATCTGCCTTTTTTTTTTGACTGTTAGTTAGTTTTATTTTTAATTGTAAATTCAATGGCAGGATTCCTGATCAGCATTCGGGTGTAGTATTTAACAAGACGAATTGGGTTTTCTGAAAAGATGTGTGCAGAACTATCATACTTCCTGCTTTTCAGTCATGGTCTTTGTTATGTATAAAGTGGTCTCTGTTTGACTGAAACACAGAACAAGGACACCTGTGAGATCACATTCCTGAGGTGTGCTGAATGCCATTGAAGCTCACTGACTCCTTGAATGAGCACCTCATGCAAACACACCTTAAAAGATCAAAAAGCTGCAGGTAAGTAACAATTCATTGAAAAATTTGCACTCTGCTGCACCAATAGATTTATTTGATAGGATGACTATGCTGTACATTTCTTTAAATACAAATAACAGCAGTATCTTTGCTCTTACTTTAACAGAGGATAAGTGGTACTTTTGCAGTGGTATTTGTTCATTAAATGCTCAGGAAAGGTGATGTATTTTGCCACTGCATGAAGTTGTTACAACAATGTAGTCCTAAGGCATTAATTCTGCAGTCTTATGTGCTAAAAAGCATATTTTCTAGGCCATTAAATAAAATATGTAAAACATTGAATGGCTTTGAATATCTGATTAAAAGCCATTCAGCCCCAAATTCCACTGACAGTGAAATGTCATCCTAACATCCCTCTGTCAGATTAAAACACGACTACTCAGAGTCTGCACAGTGCTGTGCTGAGAGAATTGCAGCAGGATCTGTTTGATCACTGAAGCAAGAGAGAAAGGACCATGATAAAATCTTGATCTCTGGCTGATCTCTGAAACCATACTGGCTAATTGACCAGGTCTGCAGTCCTAGTAAGAGAGAATTATATCAGGAGTTATGGAGAGGAATAACCCTTCATATAGATCCTGTGATTTTGGTGTACTTGCTTCTGCCAACAGGCTGCCCAACTGGCACTTGTCAGGTGATGACCTTGCAGAAGATGAAACAAAAAAAGCAATGCTGGTAGGAAAAGAAAAAAATCGTTAAGAGAGATTGTTAGAACCCTAGATGTTAAGAATTTTAAACTTTCTGAGTTAAAAGGCACAGACCCTCAAGAGAACACTACATTTGACCTGAAGTTGTAGAGAAGGCTTCCAAAATTGATTGATAGCACTATGATTATAGGTATGTAGTTTGAACAAAAGTGTGTAATATCTCATGGTAGAAAACTTAGAGTTTAAGGTTTTAGAATATAGTAACATATATAAAACAAGATAAAAGTTTTAGAGCGGTCCTTCTACTTCACCTTCTTCTTCAGAGGTTTAGGTGGTATTGTGTAATTAGACAGAAAAGTCTGCATTGTGGGACACAGGTGATTAGTTATTAAGTTTAAAATAAAAATTATTCAAGTGTCATTTCCTAATTAGATAGTTTTTCCTTAAAAGACCTTATAGAGATAGATATGGAGCCCTTTTCTATAGCTATTGAACTCATGACTTGTAAGACTGTAATATAAATAAGAATTAATAAACATCTGAGTCCAAATACAAAATACCATCTCTGTGCGTTTAATTCCAACCCTGACCAAAGCAAAAAAAGAAGATAAAAATTGACGAGATGATATTTTGAAGTGCCTTGAGTGCTCCACAGTAGGACTTAAAGGACTCTCTGGTCTTTCCAGCCTGTTAGCAATAAGTAATTGCTGAGACTCAGTCAAATGATGCATTGAGACAATGGTTATCTACAAAAGGCTTATTTACTGTACCTTTTATCTTTGAGGCCGTGATCTTTCTGAGAGGATCTGCAGATGGCTGCCATTTACCAACACAGATGAACTCATGTACAGGAAAAGGAGAGGCAGAGACACACAGACTGACATTTCTACTGTGTGGTTTGAAGGTACAGTGTAAAGCCCAGGGTCTCTACTGTCCTTGGGGTGCTCATCTGCAAAGGTGAGCAAAACACTAAATGGATCTAGAGGAAAAAATGACTACAAAGGAAAGATAAGGACTATGTTCCTGTGGATCCATTTCTAGGCAGAGATGAAAAGAGGATAAATGCCAGAGGACTGCTGACATGTCATGTCATGACAGTCACCTTTGAAGGTGAGATTAATCAGCAGCAGACCTACTTTGAAGGGATCTTGGTGGCTGGGTATGAATCAGGAGCATGGGGGGGCAGTCTGTGGATGTCTGTTGGCAGCTCTTGGCTGCATGTGCACTCTGTGGAGCACAGCTGAGTGCAAAACAGGCCTTCCTCAGGTAAAGATGGAGAAAGAGCATTCAGAGAGAGTAATGAGGGGAGGTGGGGAACCTAAGGAACGGGTAGGAAAAGGTTGGAGGGACAGATGCTGAAGAAGGGTTGAGAAGGGAGGTAGGAGCAGTGCTAACTTAATATGCAGGCAGTCTCTAGCCTTGAAAATGAGAGCTAGGAAAGAGATTTATAATAATTTAATTGAGGGAATGACAGTGATAATCCAGGAGACCTGGCAGGTACCAATTAGATTGAACAGAATGAGGGGAAAATGTTTATGATAAACAACAGCACCCAAATGCTTCCTAAATTTGAGCAAGATGCACAAGAACAAAATGTTTGCAGTAACATATCTGAATCATTAGCAGTGTTCCGCCAGGTCATTTCTGCACTGTCCAGAACTCTGAGTCCTTTATTGTTTCTCCATTAAGTCTTTTCCTTTTCATTTACTAGCAGTTTTTGGCCTGATCAGGCAGGTTTTGTTCAAGTAGATTTCCCTTTCAGTCTCAAATTAGTAAGAGTTTCACCTAAGTAATGCCTGAAGTATTGAGTTCTTCAAATTATTATTTCAGTATTGTAAAACCATTATTCATCAGCAGTCAATTTGTGTACCTGATGTGCTCTACCTGAATTAAAAAAGACACTGCAAGAAACTGTAAGACAAAACTTGGAGCACTGTCCATGAGCAGTTCTAAGAATAATTTTTACTGATGAACAAAACATAATTAATTTTAAATTAATTTCTAATGTTTATAAAAATTGTAATGTCAGTCGGGGAGTTGTGCTTAATTGAGCACAAATAGATTTGTTTTGGTTTTTTTTAGTAGTTTCACAGTGATGGAAAATTCAAAAAGAAGTACTTCAGATTCTGAACAGGTATATTCAAACTTTTTCTATGATAAAAGGTATAAATGCTGAAGACATCTGAACTATCTTTTGGTGAGTTTCTACAAAAACCTGAACATTGTTGAACTCTATCATTGTGATGCGAAGGAAGTTTTCCTTTGCTTTGCTTTGCTTTGCTCTGCTCTTGGATATCTACATTTCTGCTGCCCTTAGCATGTGAAGTTCTCCTCATGACTGTGTCCTTTGCTGAACTTTTCAACTGTGCCACTGGCATCAAAATATATTTTACTTTTTCCTCTGACTGTCTGCCAGCAAATATCCTTCTATGCTCACCTGATATCAAGGAGGTGAATATCTCTCCATGGGTTGCATAGTTCATCGCAGAGTTTCTCTAATTTAGAATGCATTTTTACTTTTAGCTTCTTTATTTTATGATGACTTTGGCATTTTTTTTCTTCACATTTTCCCAAGTTTTTTTGTAGCTGTGTTCATTTACCTTAAACCCGCGTTAACTTTCCTCTACCTTTTCTGTACTCGTTGTAGAAATTTAAAAAGCCCTGTGATGTTACCTGTGCTGTGTGATTGGCAAGAACATCCTTGCAACCTGTATTTTTTTGAAAAACAACTGAAGACTATTTTTTACTTTAGATTCATGTTCTTCAAGGGAAGTGAATCTGCATTCTGGCTCAGAAGCTCATTTCTAGGAGCAGAGACTTTATGTTTACTCATTTATTTATTTTCATTGTTTGGTACCATCTGGAGATAACTTATTTTGTGGGAAAAGAAACATGAATCAAACTTTGCTTCAACAGAGGACCCCAGGAACTTCGATTACTATCCAAAATATTTTGAGAGCTAATAAAAGCAGACAACATGCCATTTCTTGATGATGTCTCTCCTCTTCACACATTCTTTCAGAGATAATCCAGTGCTCTGAGAAAGGGTTCTTGTGTTTGATAAGAAGAGTCCTTCATTGTCACTAGCCTTAGCATACTGCTTTGGTACACGTGCCCCTGAAACACATTTCATGCCTCATCTGTTACCTAAATGAGATGTGAAAGCATTTCACACCTCGTTTACATTTGCGCAGTTTTACGGAGCAGGGTAGATGCAGCTCCACTGAAAGAAACGAAATGAGGTCACCAACCCCCTTCTCTCTCCTTGCATTGCATCCACACGGCCTGATCCTTTCAGTTCACTAAACTGGAAATGAATATCTATTTTTCTGAAGAAAGTTACTGCAAAAAGCCAGCATCCTCCAGCGTGTGGCAGTCATTGGCATTTTACAGAGATGTAAGCTGTCCACGCTGAAAATAAAAATGTAAGCTATGCATTTACATGAGATATCTGAACCCAGAGTGATTTCTTCTGTACTGAGCAGAATATAATCAAGGTGAATAAACAGGAAAATTGACTAAACTGGTATGGGAATAACACCACAAAAAAGGCAATAAGAAATCTATGCACCTCTGCTACTCCCTCCTTGGCTGAGTTTGCAGCAGAAAACTGCCAAGAGTGTGTCCAAGGCGTCAAGGCCAGCTGAAAGTCAGGGCAGATCCATCCTAGGTGCTACTCCAGATCAATTTCTGGAGAACTACAGGGATTTTGACTCCAATGCCTGGGTCCTCGCTGCCTTATATGGTGCTTTTGTACCAGCAGAGACAAGTCCAAATTTCTTCCTTTTTAAAAAGAAATCGTTATTTTTGAACCTTTTTGTAAACAGCTGTGTAACAGAGGACAGTGAATGTCCAAGAATGTAGTGATACAAATTCAGCCACTTCTGTTCTTTCATCAGCTGAGCTCCCAGTGTTAAAAATAGTGGAAATAGAAAGCTTACAAGGTGCCATCTCTGTTTGTCACCTTGCTGTTTGAGAAGACACAAACTGAAAATACTAACTTTCTTTGCCAGGGAACCCTTGTTTTTCTTCTAGTGTTCTATGTTTTCTATGTGATCAGGGTGCTTTGCCTGGACTTCAGCTCACATAATTCTGAGAGTATGAAATAACTATTTACATCTGAGCAGTCAGACTTAGCTGCTGTGAATGGAAAGAGACCACATTTCAATATCGTGGCTATTCTCATAGGAGAAAATGGGGCATGGTATAAAGTATGATAAGAGGTGAGAGCCTTTTACTTTTTGTGTCTACAAAGGAAAACTAAGTTGCATGTGTGTGTACTGATGTAAGCTGAGATGAATCCCTCTCCTTTATCTTCTAATGTAAGGAGGACATTAGGGTAAAAGAGAAAATTCTCATATTTTCCTGAGATGAGGCCATACACACCTTTTCAGTGTCCCGCCCCACTGATGCTAATGGTTCTCATTTCATTTGATATCTGCAGGAAAGGCTGATGAGGGATGCTAGTGCATAAACAAGGAGGTAAACAAACCAAAGCTGTCTTGGCTCCCAACTTGTGACAGCAGAAATATTATTGGCCAAGTGGAAAAGGACAAAATCTTTTGAGGAAGAAGTGCTATTTCCAAGCTTTATAAGAGGAATCACAAACATTAAAAATCAATGAACTGGAGAATATAAAATTCTGGTTGTTTTTACAAAAATAACGAGAGGGAATGTGGTGGGCCTGGTGGAGATAAGTGAGAATAATGTGCTGAAATGCTTATCTTACAAGGCTCTGGGGTTAAATCACTACGTGAGCATGAAGATTTAATGATTTAGGTTTCTTTTAATGGCTGTCTTTTCGGCTCAGTTCTGTCTGGTGCTGTGGCCCCTCAGGCACCACCGGAGGAGGCGCTTGGAGTGATTCACAGGATCCCTCTCTTTGTGTTCAGGTGTAATGAAACAGGGAAAATAGTTTGGTTTGCTCCGTTGTTCAAGCATGTACCTAAAATGCTTTTATCTCTCTCTGCTCAACCTTTTATGCTTTTCTGTTATTTTGTGCCTGCTTTTTCTGCAGCTTTCAGGCAGGGCCAAATTGTGAGGTGTCTGTCCTGTGCTACAAGGCACTTGAATACAGCTCAAAGCAGACTTGAAGTACTTTCCTCTTGTGTGGGCAAGTGTTTTGGCTGCTTCACTGGGGAACAGAGCCATGCTGACTACATTCCTGATAAAACACCCTCCCCTGATTTTGCAGCTTGCCACACCATTGTGAGGTTCAGAAAAATCCCAGCCCAGTGCTTTTTCTGGCCCCTGTAATGCTAAAAGTGTCAGGTGTATATTTTGTTTCCCATTTTTTGTTGTATTTTGATTTGCTTTCACTTTGTTCTGTCTGCAACGTGTTGGAGGATTGAAGGCATGATTCCACCCTCGCTTTTGCTCTCCAAGGAAACCTTCCTGAGAAATACCCTGGGAACACAATGCTTCTTCAATTCAAATCTGGAAACACTGAAAAGAAGCAGTATACTAATTGATGAGGAAAAATATCTCCAAGGCTAAATTACTGTGTGTGGATAGACTGGAAATATTTACAGTGAACCCTGCCAGATCGGAGGAATTAGGTGCAGTGCCTGCTTTTACCATGGGAAATTTGACCAACTTTAAAAGTACTAAGGAGATTTATTCACAAACTCCTGGAAATCCCGTATTTGAAGTTGTTTCAGGTCAATGTAAATGGGCAAGCAGTTGAATGGGGAAAGTGACATTTTCCCTGGCTTGGCACCCAAGTCCTACTAGTGATCTAAATTGTAAAGCTCAATGTTATGAAAGAACTTCACTGAGCATATTCTTCAGGTTAGTCTAAAGGTCAGAAGTAAGTATCCTTGAAGGGTTCATGTTGATCTGTGGTAAAAAGTTTCTTGGCTTTAGCTCTGCAGTTTCCACAGCTAACCTCAAATCTGACAGACCTCTGCACCAGTTGCTTGCAAGTGAACTCTCCATACTCTAAGCCTCCGAGCAATAAAAATAATCAGACTTGAGATCTAGTCATATCTGCTGAAAAAAAACCCACATGAAGGCCTCTTGGAGCAGTCTTGGACCATCAACAGCTCTATCACAGGTTAGGCTGATACTGCCACTAATGCTAAACTAGCGGGTTCTGTGGAGCAGAAGAGAGGGGAGAAAAGAATGGTAAGGCAAAAATATGGAAGAGAACTTCTCCTAAGTGGACAACAGGATAAAGGAAGAAATGGAAGCGTAAAAAAAGTTTGGAAAAGATAAGGGGAAGCCCTGTTGCTTAACTAAGGCCAAATAGTACTGATTTTGCGTAGCAAAGCCCCACTTCTCTGTAATAATGACATTTTTTCTGCAAACTTCAGCATTGGAAAGATGTGTTGTTCTCTAATGGCTAAAACTGCAGTAAGACCCTTATGTGACATACTTCTGTGAAGAACATTACATCTGATGTGAAACAGAGGATTCCTGACCTCTGACTCAGTTGGCTAGTATTCAGTTTCTCCTGCTTAGATTAGCCTTTTCAAAGAAACTGTTGGCTACTTGATTTGAGAAGAGTTTCCTGTTGTTCTGCAAAATGTTAAAGGCATGTGGCAGTGCTGCTAGAAAATGCCACTTAGATTCCATCTATATTCTACCCTAACACTGGGGCAGAAGTTGTGCTACCTAGGAAGGGACAGAGGAGAAGAGAGAAAACTTGTAAATACTTGGATACTTACAAAATTTGGATTCTTTTTCAACCTATCTGGAACTTCATGATCTCACTCTAAGGGTAATGGAGTGAAAAGCTAATGAAAGTCAGGGGCCTGAAGAAATATTTTGTTTTTTTCCATCTGTCCATTTCTCAGCAACTGTGTCTCGTGTAGGCAGATCCCCAACTAAATTGTGAAATGTTGCATCCATTATCGCGGCATTTACTGTTTAGATGAACATCTTAAGCTGCCAGAATATTCAACAGTGGAGCCCTCAGTGAAAATATAGTGTGCTCCATCAAGAACTTGGCTGTTCTTACATGTCAAGTGTTTTTCAGAAAGATAGTGCTTTATTTTTGGCTTTATTTAGAAGAGCATGGAAGTGTCAACAATTTATTCACGGTGTGAGACAAACAGATATTAATAGAATTTTAATGAAGGCTTTTCAACAGGATTTGAAGGTTTTTTTACTGAGTGTTTTGTGTGTTCCTGTTAATACTGGGAGAGTGAAAAATGCAAGCGTCATAGGACAAGTATGGAAACAACTTGCCAAAGACAGCAATAAAGAAGAAAGTAAGGAGACAATTTCAGCTGGGCAGTGCCAGAGGCTCTGTCAAGAGCCAAAGCCAAGACAGTTATTTACAGATTTCCTTACAAATTACCATGTAATAGAGTGAACAGACTTGGGGACACTTGAAATGCATCTTCACATATTACTCCAAGGTGGAAAGGGCTTTCTTGTTTTGGGTTCATCTTATGTCTCTCTTCAAAAAGTTACTTCTTATTTCTGCCTTTTTATATATGTATTTCAAACCAGCTGCTACCTGCTAGTACTCCCTTAAAAGCCTATGTTCTTAAATACTCAGAGGCACAGTTTCAGGCCTCCAGCTTCCCATCCTTACACTTCAGTGACCTTAATAATGCCTCTGCCTCCTGAAGTGATAAAGAGGGGGTGTGCTTCTGTTGGGCCCTGCTCTCTGAAGTGAAATACTGAAGCTTTCATTTTGTTAGTGAGAAAATCCTTACTATGAACTCTCTCATCTCTGACCCCATATTTTGTTACTGTGCTGTAATCTTTGTGCACTAAATGCTGGGGCTAATGCCAACTTTTTGCAGGGAGGGCATGATGCATCTATGGAAGGCAGCTTCCCAAAGACTCAGTGTCCTTCCCTGACAAAAATGACCCTTTCATTAGTGGGCAAGAACATAAAGGTTGGCTGTCACCAAGCGCTTGGTACCAGCCATCTGAATGCAATAAGGGTGCTTGTGACTTCTACTGTATTAATTCATAGATCAGCTTTATAATTATTAATTTCAGTTTCAACACAGCACATTGCTGAAGGGCACAGCTTCAGATGCAATTCATTCCCCAATGAACACTGATAACTCCATTCCTTCTAAATCTTTCTGCCTTTATATTGTCAGAAACATTACCTGCTCTTAATGTGGGGCATGGCTCAGTCACATTTCCTTGGCTCTCTGCAGTTAATTTAGACAGTTTGGTGGCTCTCACCTGGTCCTTTGCACTTGAAAAGGTGTAAGAGGCTGGGGTTGATGTGGGTGGATGCTTATTCAGGGTCCCAGAAAAAGAAAAGAAACCAGATTGACAGTGGTGATTTGGTGGGATGTCTAGGTATAGGACTAATTAACTTAAATCTTAGTGTATATCAAAACAAAGACCTGTAACTGTAGTTTTTCCTCAGTCCCAGGACAGATTTCTCACATGTGGCACTGCCACCTACACTTGCCCTTTTAGACTTGGGCTTTCAGTATGGAGGCTACAGGGAACCAAAGCCTAAGAACCTTGCTCTTAGGTTCTTATATAAGGCTTTTAAAGGAGCTGGGTTACAGCTAAATAGTAATTATACTGAAAATAGTTTACTAACCTCTTCAGGAAGCCAACTCAACTCCTAGGTTTAATTCAGAGAAAGGTTTTATTGAAGTCAATAGCAAAAAATTAGGATCCCTCCCTCCAGCATTCAAGGGCCTCAGGGTATGAAGCAATTGCTGCAAAATACAGTGGTGATGTCCTAAAGGGAAAAATCAACACAGCAGCTCCAGTTTGGTTTGCTCTAACAGCTTTTGCTCTTAGGAGCACCTTCCATTTCAGGTTTTTAAACTTTTATCTTGGAGGGCAGGGCAAGTTCACTGCGCACATCTAGCAGGAGCTGATGCCAAAAGTACAGTTCAGTTTGATTCCTGACACTGCACACAAGCAAAAGAAAAGAGGAAAAAAGTATTCACTGGTTATGAGGGAGCCTGTGTTTGCAGAAACCCTTCTTCCCTCTCCCTCTCCTATTTTTTTTACTTTGACTCTATACAATGGCAGCTTTTTTTTGGTCAAGATTTCAGACTGTAAAATAGCTGACTAGTTTTACAGTCTTTTATGCATGCTCACCTGCACCAGGACAACAGAAGCAACAATATATTTCAGCTGCATCTTGGGGGAAATGCATCACAATCACAAGAGACACCAGACAGATCCTTTTCCCATTAGACTCTAAGTGGGACTCCTGCACCTGCTCATGCTATCAAACACCCTTGGTGCCCTGGGCAGTGTGTGAGCTGCAGCTTCTTTCCCCCAGTCTTCAGTGCCCCCATCTCCTACTCACTAGTTCCATTTATTATGCAAGCCTCATGGGTAATTGTCCAGTCTTTCCAGCCTCCTGTGTGCATGACCTTGCCCTTAAGACTTAATTCTGAAGGCACTTAAAAAAATTATCTATTTTCTCCTCCTGCTTTCCTCCCTTTTATTTATTTTTCTATGCATGTGTCTCATGTGCTGAATATTAAGCAGGAAAACAAAGATGTATATCATCTGGAGCACAGGTGCACCTACCAGGCAGAGAGGGAAAACAAAACAATTCATTTAAAGGGTTTTGATTCACTATTGTCCGCTCATACTTTATTCGACAGCCTGATATGACACCTTGAGTCCACCCACGCCTGCATGCAGCTTAGAATGGAGATGTTTTCTTGGCTCCTCCACACTGTAAATTTTTTGCCACAGCTCCACTTGAAGTTGCTTGGCACTGGTGCTTTGCTAAGTACACTAAAGTGGGGGAGGATAGGGAGGGGATGAGAGAAGAGTGAGGAGTGAAAAATGAAAAAAAAATTAAAGGAAAAAACATGAAATAGAAAGAGTATCTCAAATATTTATAAATTTATTTATTTCCCTAATTTTCTAGTCTCACTCCTATTGCCTATAGGCAAAGTTTCCATTCATTTTCTGGGACTGTGGTTTTGGTGTGTGTTGGACAATCCTTTGTCTAGCAGGACATGAGAGCAGAGATGACCTCTGGGTGACTTTGGCTGGAGGCTTGAGTAGCAAGAAACAGAACAGAAAAGCAACCTCTCTGTAGAAATCTTTTCTTTTTACTTACCAGCTTAAGTTTTTTGGTTTTAGAAGAACAAGTGGTTAGTCAAGTTCCCCTAATATTTTATTCTGTTCTGGCTAGAGTAGGCAGCAAAAATGACTCTTACATGGCTTAGGGGTGGATCTGCCTCTCCTTGTTTTTCTCTGGCTTGCTGCATATCCTTGTAAGGTCACTTCACTCCATGTCCTTTTTCTTTCCTTTCTTTGTCTCCTAAAACTTTAAGCTCTTCTTGAGTCAAAATGCTGTCTTTGATGTATTTGTTTTATGTCTTCCACACAGGAATTGATGAACTCTGTGGCAGCGGTGGCATGTGGGTGGAATCTGCTCACTCTTGTCTCACCTGGTAGAGAAGGAGATGGGATGTGAATTGTCCTGATACCTATGTCTGTGGCCTCACCCCATTTTACTGTAAATCCATGGCTGGACTAAGTCCATTTGTTTTACTCTGGAGCTGGATGTAGAAAGCAGCACTCCCCACTTCTGGCTCTTTTTAGGATGCTGTAAGTGCACACTGGAGAAATGGAGAATTGGAAGTGCAGCGACTCCCATGTTATTTCTGCTGTAGCTCTGCCACTGTAGGCTGTGGAAAGATGTGCATATAGGGGGAAGAACCCCAGCATCAGGTTATGTTTATGGAATATAAGCTAACTGTTGCCCCCAGGAGCCAGATCTTGGAGTTTTGACAGATCCTTCAAATCATAAGCTTTTTTTTTTTAAGTGGAAAATTAATTAAAATGTTAGGAATTGCCAAGAAAGGATTAAAGAACAAAAAATAACCTTGGTTCACTCCTATCTTTAATACAATATGCATTTCTCATCTCCTTGTCTCAGGAAGAATGTAGTGGAACTAGAAAGGATTCAAAGGCAAAGGGGGTGAGCAAAGACAACTAAATAAACTAGGACTCTTCAGTCTGGAAAAGACCTGGAAAAATCTTGAAAGGCATTGAGTAAAGCCTATAAGAATTGATTGTGTGTTGTTTGTGCCAGTGGGAGAGCTAAAGTGCATGGAGTGAGGCTCAAGAGAGCAAGGCTCAAACCAAACAAAGAGCAGTGGGGAACTGCTCATGCAGTGGGCACATCTGTGCAGCTCTACCCCAGAGTTCCAAGGGGAGCTGCATAAATCTATCCAGTCCGTCAACTGCTGTGGCTTCAAGATGGTTAAAGTATTTCACAACAATAAAAAAGATAATGGCCATGGGAGGAGCCTGAGATCTGTGGATCTTGGACAGATTCTGAGGGATCACGTTCCTTGAGGACTGCCAGAAAGAGCATTAGTTGGAGTGAATGGTGATACCTAGCCCTTTTACCAAAACCTTCAAGATAAAGGTCAAGGATATTAAATAGTTATAGGAACTGTTGGAATAAGATATTTCCCCAGAGCAGGAAGAGAAGGCAATGAGGAATAAAAGACAGAGTGGCACATTAGGACAGGAAAGGAAAACCTGGGAGAGGCTTCTTTGTGTATTAACAAGATGTGTTAATAGAGGTTTTGCCATGCTGCCTGGCAGGACAGTGACTCACATGTTTCATAATCTGCTGTGCCAGCCCTGGACCTGGCTCAGATCATCTCTGAGCCAGCAGAGATGCACCGGTTTGGAAAAGCACTTAATGAATGGCCTACTAGGGGAAAAACACAACCCATTTGCATAGAAAGATAAAAAGCATGATAAAACTTTGGATTTGGCTGAACTCAAGTTACCAAGAGAAAAGCAGGAAGCTGTTTCCTCTAAAAATAATTAATTCTCTTCAGATGGACACCCCTGGCAGTGTTTAGGCCAGGTTGGATGGGGCTCTGAGTCTAGTGAAAGGTGTCCCTGCCCATAACAGGGATGTTGGAAGTAGATGATTTTTAAGGTCCCTTAAAACCAAAACCATTCTGTGATTCTTTGATGGCACATGGAGGACTTAAAGAAATTTTCCTAAAATGGTGGGTCAAAAATGGAGGAGTATGGAGCCCAGTGGGTTAAATGAGAGAAGGACAAAAGAAAAATCTTTATTGAAAATCATCCTGTGCATGGAAAGAGCATACCTAGTTGACAATAGTGGTGCAGTATAACCCTAAAAGAAATAGCAGAAGCCACAGCTCAACAGAGTAAGAGCTAATCAGGTATTCTGAAGGATAAAATTCTGGAAAAATTACACTGGGTTAAGGTGTAGAAAGCACCCAGGTAGGTACTGGAAGAAAATTCATAGTGACCATATGTATAGTTTAATTAATAAACAACTCATGGTGAACCACATGACTAATGACCTCTGACCCTGGTCCTGTGTTTGTGGAGATGCAGCCACTGAAGGTTGAGGTAATGGTGGATGGGTTGCAATGTTGATTTATGCCTGCAGTTATCAGGTTATTGTGATCAAGTTTCAGTGTGCTTTTGTTGTTTGACAAAGTTTTTCATCAATTCCAGACAAGCAAGATCTGAACTAGTTATATCAGTGCAAAGCTCATCCATTCACATGAGGGCCCTCAGGAAAGGTGAATGTGTTTGTTCTTTAAACTGGGTCTATTCCATTGCATTAAGCATTGAAGAGGGTGTTTGTATTTCAATTTAAAGAAGTTTTATTTCAAGTTCCTTTAGTCTAATACCCAAACAGAGCCTAGAAAAGGAGGAGTTGCATTTTTATCCAGGAAGTCAAGAAATAGTGGAAAAAATCCCAAAGGATCCCCAGTTGTGAGATGGCCTTTACATCCTTTAAAGAAATCAAATAATTTGTTCTTGCATACTCAATGAGTGAGAGTTTGCCCTTCTGTACTACTTTCCCAGCATCTGCACAGGAGGAATAGAAAAGAGTAATCACATAAATCTGGGTGAAAAGAAGAGTCTATACCTTTCATTTTCTGTTCTCTGTCTTGATCCTACTGTGCATGGTGGGAAAATTGACGGCTCCAGGCACTTGACCAACTGTGTTTACCAAGCAGTGCTTAACCAGCTTGATAACGATTGCTAATTCTGAGTCAAACAGATTTATCTATGTAACTCAGTCTTTCTGTGCGCAATAACCTTTCTGCATGAGTTGATTTTCCAAGATGGTTGGTGAAATGAAGTTGGATACCATTTCACTTGTACATCTGCTACTACTGTTTTTATTTACTTGAGCTGCTAAATTTTTGTGCAGCTTACAATACACACAGTGTTTTGTTGGGGGTTTGGAGAAAAGATGTCTCATCTATGGAGCTGAGAAGCAGAGAAGAAGAGGGAGCCAGTGGACATTTTTCCAAGTTCATAAGGAAGAAATGGAATAATTTGCACAGCTTCAGAAGATACATGTGCCAATGCACTGCCACTGCAGAGCATGAATTTGCAGACTGGCCTTCTGAAACCTGCCCAGAGCCATTGTCACTTTCCAGTTTTGAAATCTGCCTGCTTGGAATAGAAGCACATAAATCTCTAATGCTTGTGATGATGCATGCCAAGTGCATTTCAATGGAGCTTGCTGTAATGACTCATTTTCACACATCAACTACGGCCTTGGAGAATAACTCTGACACCTAAAAGCATGGTTACCTGGAAAATGCTGGTAGTGGAATGTGCCAGAATTTTGTATTTCTGACATTGGTATAGTCCAATTATGATGGGATTATTTTGGGCATTTAAGCAAGAGAATGGGACAAAATTCTCTTTTGTGAGTCTGTTTTACAAGTGATACATTGGACTTCTGTACCATAAGTAAACCATATCAATACTAGAAAGCTTCCCAAATGCCCACATGCATCACAAAAATGGTAGACATTCTGTTTGAAGAGAAGTGTTCTTGTTAAAAAAAGATTAGTAGCTGGTAAAACACCAGATACAGACTTATTTTAAGTGTTACAAAAGGATTTATTTTTGAACTGGAATTGTCAGAAGGTACTACTTTGCTGCTGAGCAGTGAAGCATTGTATGACAAAATAGACATGATAAAAGGAATGATTTCTTACTCCAGCAGATTTCTAGCTCTCTAGAAATACCAGCCAATGATATCTAGAAATATAATTTGAACTGCTTGAGAACAGCTGGTTAGACCTAGAAAGAACTGAATAGATATAATCCACTTATTTGACTGCTGGAGAGCAAGTCCAGGAAGGACATATTGATGACAGCAACAAAGATAAGGCAGTGAGGCACAGTGATTTCAAGAAGAGAAGAGTGCTGCTTTTGAAAGTGACCCTTCCCCAGTGACATATGACCAGATGGCCATTACGGGAGCAGAAACAGCTGATAGAATCTTAGGAAATGAACTTATGCAGAACACATTCTGATTCTTTTGGTAAATGTTGCTGTTCAAAGATGGAGCAAAGTGTTTAATAGGATCTGTTCTCTGGGCATTAGTGTGGTTCAATGAGTCCATACAGAAACCACACAAGGAAAGAGAGACATGGTATAGACTGCAAGTGCTGCTGAAAATGCCCTCTTGCCATGTGGTTGGGATGAGACTGGTGCAGTAAATAAAAGTTTGTATCAGAGCATTTTCACAGCTTATGGACCATGCCTGGTTTTCAGCACTGTGTGAAGACAAAGAAAACTCTGCAGAGCTGGTGTAACTTTTAAAGTTTACCAGGAGATATCAATAAAAACTGCTGAGAGACGCAAAGTAGATCTAAGCCAAACAATTTTTCAAGAACATAGCAACAAGACCCACACCTAGTAACACTTCTTTTTTTTTTTTTTTCAACAGGTCAAAATCAACCTAAATAGATCCTTGAACAAAGATTATGAGAAAAATAAGCACATTACAGATAAAAGCTTTCAATGCTGTACATGTCCTCCTATGTAACGTGCTGACCAAAGAGCACTCAAAATTTAACACAAACTATCTCAGAAGGAGAATAAGCAATGTGTTTAGTGACTCAGATGATGACTGCACATCAGTTATAACCCACAAAATAATCAAAATATTGATTCTAAGGAGGAGAATGATGTGCACTATCATACCAACAGAGGTTCTGAAAAGTAGAATTATGATACTATAAATTTGAGAAACAACTTCTTCAAAGAGATTTACAACCATTCCACATGCTTTCATTGACAAAAAGCACGTACTTACATTTCTAACATTTGAAAAATTGTTTTTTGCTTCTAGTTCCTTAATTGCTGGAGGAATTTAGGTTTGATAATACATATGAAAATGTCATAATACAAAATAGATTTGTCAGCATGTAGGAAGGTACTGCTGCTAAGAATATAATCATATATACAATGAGCAAAGATTATTATAATTTTGACACCATGACAGAGACATCTGAAAAATAAAATTCGGGAAAAAAAATCTCAGATGACAATAATAATAAAATTCACTTTTGTGTTTCCTTGACTTTTAGGAGAACTTGGGGTAATCTAGAAAGTTCTCATGGCTTATTGTGAGACATTGATGGAAAGACTTACAGGCTGGAGCTGGATAAAAGTTTTAGTAAAGTGGCAAGGTATTACTGGCTAGAGTTAAAGTAAAATAGAAATCAGGTAAGACTTTGATCAAAGGAAAAGTATTGTATTGTGCAACCAGAGTAATTTTGTGTGACTTGGGATAAAACATTTTTTTTAAATATTGCTATTATGTTGTAAAAATTTTTACTCCTGCTGTTAAATATATCAGCTTTTTAAAAAAGAGTTTACAGCTTTACAATGAGGATCCAAACTTTTAATGAGAGAATGATATGGGAAGGGTTTCCTCAGGTTTTTCTCTCTCTCTTGTCTCCCTCTCTCCCCCCTGAAGTGATGAAACACAGAGCAGGAGACAGCAGCTGAGGCAGTCAGTCGATAGGAAGCCCTTCACACGCCCCTTCTGCTGAAGGAAATTCTTTGTCGCCTTTGATCACAGGGAGGAAGTGGCCAGGAAAAAAGTTGAGTCCTGCCTGCGTGTGGCTGAGGAGGTGGTTTGCAGTGTTCCTACAAACTCTTTGATTTCTAGGCAAGGTGTCTCCCCATTGTGCCTCCTCTGCTTGGCTGCTCTGGCCTCCCTGGTGGACACCGCCTTCATCGCTGCAGGTTAGAAATGCTTCATCTTCTTGTCAGAGGCAAGCACTAAAATGAATGAACCTGAGATCTGCAGAGGGGCTTGTTCAAATGAAGGGTGCTGGCAGCTGGCCTGCCAGCAGTGAGGGGAGCATGGTTGTGCCCTTCTGGAGGAGCTGGGGCAGGCAGTGCATTGGGATGGTGGGAATGACTGGGGCCCTGCTTGCCTTCCACTGTGGTCAGGCTCAGCAAACAGTGTTGGGCAGTCAGGCTGACTGATGGGCTGAGCTCTCTGCTCTTTTGCAGTTGGGGTTTTACACCTAATTGTGTTCTGGGGTCTTTTCTGCAGTGGTGCAGTGATGTCCTTAAAAGGTTGCTAAAGTGGGGGGAGTTGTGGTGCTCTGGAAAAAAGAACCCTGAAGTGAGAGCATAAGGATGTATATCTTACCTGGATGTATGGTTCTGTTTTGTGGAGCTGCAAGGAATGATTTTCTTCCTTTCACAGAATCACAGAATTATTTAGGCTGGAAAAGAACTTCAAGACCATTGAGTCCACACTTTGACCAATCACTACCTTATCAATCAGGCCATAGCACTGAATGCTGCTCCAGTTGTTTCTTGAACACCTTTAGGGATGGTGACTAGGTGGTCAAATAGTTTACACAAACCCAGGAGACAGGCTGCAATTAGATGATTTAGATGTGGAGCTAGGTTTCAAAAGCTCCAAAAATCAATTTTTTTTTTTTTTAGCAGATCTGGGCATAAGTTTCAGTTCATTAGGAAAGTAAAGTTCAGCTGGAAAAACTCCACATGAAGATCCATTTCACAGCTTCAAATGTGGGCAGTGGGAAACAGTTTTGGTGTCAGATTTTGTCTCTCTTTCATTCTAGCATAACTGATTTTGTTTTTATTTTAGTTGCAGAAGAGGAAATTTAAAATGCCACTGAACTAGTTGGCACAACATTGCTGCAGTTTCCAAAGTCTCTTCTGAGTTCATCTGCCAAACACAATGATACAGTGAACTGCAGGTAAAACACCAACACATTGTTCCCCATGAAGCTCCCTATCACCATTAAATGTTTGGAGAGAAATACATGTGCAGCTGAGTGATTAATGGACAATGAAAATCGCTTCTCTCAACATATCTTTAAAATTCTAAGAGCATCTTCTTCTTCTTCAGAAGAGTTTTAGGGTCAGGATGAAAAATGAAGGTGTAAACCAAGTGAACACTGTGCTACCCTTTGTGTGGATAGTTAGACCTGCCTTCTGCCTTTCTTGCTTGCAGGCTGAGGGGTGCACCTTCCCTCATTCTCCTCATGCAAACAGGGGACCTATATAAGAACTTTACTTTCTGAAAAGCCATCACAAAGGAGGACATCTATGTCCCAAACTCCCATGCAGTGGTTTCTGGTAGTTTCCTTCTTATGTAAACCTTCTGGCTTATTTATTCTTAAGTTTAATTCCTTGGTGGATCACTTGGGCCAAATCCTTAAGTGGTATAAATCATGCTGATGCCATTAGCAATGCTGACTTCAGCAAAGCTCTTCTGATTTATAGCAGCTGAAGATCTGGCCCCCTATTAAAAGCAGAGTTTTCTCAACTCTGAATTCCTGGACATTATTGTAACCTATAGCTTAGGAGCAGATATAGCTGAAATAAATAAATAAATGTATAAAGGCAAGAATATTATAGGATGTGGCTCTGTTTCTGTGGAAACCTGATCTTTTTCTTATCCAGTTCTTTTTTTCTCTGTCAGCCAATTTAACCTCTCTATCTGTCTATTAAAACTCCTCCTCATTAAACACAAGGTTGCAGGGTTTTTGCAAGAAAAATGTAGGCAGAGAAATATCAGCTTTTGCATCTGTTTGGTGAATTAAAAAAAAAAAAAGCATCTGAGCTGTAAGGGAAAAATGTGGAGGAGGGTGAAGGTAGCAGGAAATGTAATCGTATTAAATATAAAAATATGAATCAGTTTGGATAATCAGTCTGTAAATTGGTAGCAGCCATGCTACCCATAAAATCTGTATCTTTTTTTCCTGTATTTGTTCCACTCCACATTACATTAAGAGATGCTCTGTCACTTAGGTGTACAACAGGGCACAGCTCAGAGTAGTATATGATGATATTAGTTATATAATGGTATGTGACCAATAGCATTTAAAACCAGAATTTGCTGCCTGAATGTCTTGATGGGTTGGTGTTGATGGGGAAGCTGGATATTGTGGCAGTTCTCGGTCTCTTTCTCATTTTCATTTCTGAGTCACTTTCTCAGCCATGGTGACAGGGCTTTCACATGGAGAACTGCCAATAAAGGATTCAATTCTTTTCTGAAAGACTCCTGCTAATTAATTTGTACTCTGAAATGCACCTTAATGACAATGGAAGCTTCCAAGCTGTTCCTGAGTGCTTTCTACCAGGCAAGGTTGATCTTTCTATCATAATTTTGGACATGGCTTTTGTCCTGTTTGCATTCCTGGTCCTATTACAGTGATTTTTTTTTTAATGTGGTGATCTGACACAGCACTGGAAGCAGTGATATTGTTATTCTCTCCCCCTCTGTTTTTTGATAGCTGATGAATGTAGTGTATTTCAGTGGCATGGTGCTGGACTTCCACAGAGGACAGGAGTGCAAGTGCCAAGTGAAGAGATATTACAGAAGATTGCAGAAATGTTCTGCATTTTTGCTAACCATGGCAGCCAGTATTTTTTAAGCACATCTTGTGTAAATATATTGTTGCAGTAAGCTCCAGGCTCTTCCTGATCTCAGTATTGTCTTGGTCTTGTCAAAGCTGTGCTTTCTTTTCTGTAAAGAAGGGTCAAGCAGTTTGACCATAGGTGAGATCAGACGTCATGAAAGCTCCACAGGGGTGAAAATGTCTTTTTTTTTTTTCCCCAAAGGAGCGTTAGTCAAGTTTATGTGCTGTATATAAAAAATATTCATTGTGATGTTTTTTATGATACTGCTTGTATATCTGAGAGGAAGACTTACGCTTCAATGCAAGAAGCACTGTCTTTTTTTCTTCTACCTTTCATGCTCCCATCAACTGTAACTCCTCCTTTACTCTGCCCGATATCAGGACATTACTTCCAGGGCAGTTTAACCCAGCCATGTCTGAAAATGCATTTAGAAATGGAGTGAATCAAAAAAACCTCCTTTCCAGAGCTTCATGCTTGCACTGCCTCCCCTGACAACAAGGAAGAGCAGCAGACTTCTCTTCCACATTACTGCTGCTGCACCCTTCCCTTGGCAACATCTCTTTCAGTGTTCCTGAGTGAGCTTGGCTGCCAGGAGGGAGCCAAGGCCAAACAGAGAGATATGGCCACATTTCTGACTTGCTCAAGGCACAGTTTGAAACTGGTTTATCTGCTGTAAAGGTGTTAATCAGGCCTGTAAGAGAGAACCTCAGGTGCAATATAGCTACTTGTCTGTCCCAAAGTATTCAGCAGAGCTTTGTGTCAAAGAAGAGAGATGTAAAACTAATTGAGCATGTTGTGTTCATTCTGGGTTTTTTGAGCCACATTGCATGTGCTTTGCAGCCTGGGGGGCTCATTTAAAGCAACCAGGTGGGATTTTCAGAGAGTCTTCCATCCTATGGCTCAATTGCTAGTCAGTTATCGGGGTGTGCAGCCCAGAGAAGGTGTTAACATCTGATTATTGAGAGATGGCTCTGCCCAAATTAAGGTACAAATGACATCATATGGTGAGGTGAAGAGTACAAATTCTATTTAACAGTGAATGTGAGGTAGAGAGCTAGAAAAAATTAGAAAAGAGTGGAGGGAGAGAGAGAGAGGGAGAGAGGTAGTCACCACCCATGGACCAGTAGCCTCCTGTTAGTCCTTCTTCACCTTGGATTTCTTGGCGTTCTTAGTGGTGGAAGTCCTGGGATTGTTCAATACTTTTCATTATATGTACATTTTTTACAGACAAAGGAATTAATGCTTCTTGGCTATACAGTTCTCTTATTCTCTTGGTTAAATTATTCCCTTGCTTCTAATGCTGTTTAGGCCCATGCTCAGTCTTTCTTTTCTTTTAAGTGGGTGGGTCGTGAGTTGGTGCCAGAGTTTTATCCAGCCTGAGCTGACTTCAGCACAGTTGCTGAGTTGCCTTTCCTTATAGATTGCTCATGCCCATTTTCAGTGATACATTCTTCTCCCCCAGATTTGTTTACTTCCCCCTAGGGCTGAGATGACACGTGGACAAAAACCTGGGGTGATCTTTGTTTGACCAGTGCATATGCCACATATAAGCATATGAACAGTTGCCATCCCACACAACTTGCCACAGTGGGAACCCTTGCCTGGAAGCATTGCCCAGGATGTGCCAGACCTCAGAAAGCCCAGAGGCAGTGCCATTTTGTTGCTCCATTCTGTGCTTCTCTCATGGTAAAATCCTTCTCTGGTAGCAATGCTTGAGACAGACAACTGTGATCTTGAGGTCCTGACACCACGTAGTGGCACAAATGGTGTTTTCCAGGGACTTTCCACCAGTTCACGTGGGTTATCCACCAGGGTGGTGAAGATAGTGGACAGCAGGAGAAAAGACCAAAATAGCAGAAGCAATAAAACAAGAATCATACAGCTATCAACAGCTACATCAAACATTAAAAATGCAAATCCAATTGCAATTATCAACCCCACTCTCGTTAGCCACTGCCCTCACCCTGTGAGTCCCAGAGATTGGAGGGTTCTTTAATGTGTGGTGGGTGTGAGGAATTCCACAATGCCGTGCCTGACGGATGTGGACCCAATATGTCTTGAAATTAGACATAGAATTACATAGTGGGTCTTGATTTTTAGATCCCCTATAGAGGTATCCCAAACAGATCATGTATAAAGATGCATATTTTCTCAGTCAGCCAAATCTCAAGGGGATCTTCAGGCCCTGTAGTCCAATTGATTACTTTTGCACAATGGAACAAGGGTAAATGGGTTTGTTGAGGAGATGTGTTCACATACTTCAAAGGCTTTAAAATAGGGCTCTCTCTTAGCCACATCCACAGAAGAATTTTATAGCTAATGTTCCCGTCCCACTGGGTTATGAAAAATTAACTTTTAGTGCACAAAATTCTCATACAAAATACAAAAATGTTGTCATACAAAAGGTTCTGATCTTCAGAGTCATTTGGTTCCCATGGAGATACCAATTCAATCCAATATGTATCACTTCCTCTAATTATGCCTTGGATAAACATGGTGGAAGCAGGGAATGGGATGGAGGAATTCCCATAGGAAATATCATACATACTCTTGATTTAGAGTCTTTCTTTATCCATGAAAATATGTCATCTGGTAATTCCAGGACGCCTTTGCTCTTGCACAAGACTTCTCTTCCAAAAGGAAGAGAGATCTTGAGATTTTGCTACAGGAGGGCTCTGTATCACCAGCAAAGTGCCCAATTACAGACTTACAGATAAAAGGGCCAGAGGCAATAATTTATCTTGCCTGAGCTCCTGCATAACACAGAACATAGAATTTCACCCACCAATTCCTGCACCAAGCCTGTAATTTGTCTGAGCTAGACAATCTTTCCTGTGTGTTCTGCATTTGTGCTTTATTTCCCATTGTGGGATTGTCTTGTGTGCTGTGGATGTACCTCCAGAGGAGAGCAGCTACAATGCCCTGTTCCCCGCCTTCAGGTAGTCCTCAATGCTGTAGGGCTGGGGATCAGAGGACTGCAGGCCTCTGGATTGTGGTGCAGGGATCTAGACAATGCTCTGGGGGCGTGCAGGGGATGCAAGAGTCCCTGCAGTTGCACAAAGATGGGAAGCCACAGTTGTGGAGGGATTGAGAATCTACTTGAAGTAGTGTGGTCCCCAGGAGCTAGATTTAGCTGTCAAATGCATGTGACACGACCACTGATCACCCACCAGGTCATTATAGAGCTTGAGGGGATTTATGAGAACAGCTCAGGGATTTGAGTCTTGCTTTTTTGTTTGCTGTCATTCTACTTCTTATGGTGGAGATTTTTTATTAAATGTTTACTTGTTTAGAATTCAAGTATGCCTTCAGATGCACTCTATAGTAAAGCAGCTCTGAATATTGAGCTAGTAATTCTACTGAAATACACATCTGAGATGACAGCTCACACAAATGTCGGAAAACAACAGGTATATTTAACTCAGTAGTCAGTCGGATAAACTGATAAGAAAAATATACCTTTTTAATTTGATGTCTATCAAGAGCATACTTCACACCCCTACATCTGGTTTCAGGTCTGTTTTTGTTCCAAATCAAGTTTTTTTTATTTAAATGTCTTGCTTTAGCCTTGGTATTAGCCGAAATGGTGATTGCTGTCTTTTCTGGAAAACAGGAATGAGCAAGCTTCCTTTGCTGTGAATTGCTCCCTGCTTTCTTCTGGTGATTCCAGCTCCTCCCTGGGAGGGGTGTTTGCTCTGGAGAAAATGAGGAGTGACATCAAGACAAAATAAAAGGAAAAAAAAAAAGGTGAATTTTAGTTTTGATAAGTGAGGAACTGCTGTGGGTATTTCATCTGCCAGTGCTTCACTCCAGCCACTCAGACTTCCAAGGATCTTGGTGGAGCCTTAGTGGATATGATGCAGGTAGCTGAACTCCTTTGTGCTTAACAAACAGGGCTATGTGCTTGGTAGGATTTCTTCTGCATTCTAGACAGCTCTAGGTATGCTCGTTGGGCCAGCATGAGCTTTTAGCAAGCTGTGGTGTGACTCAGGCTGATAGCAGATGGGATCACAAGATGCAGGGCTGGAAGACAGTAGGCTTTGTTGGAGCTGGACTCTGGGAGGAGATTAGATCACTGTGCTGCTTGCTGAAATGCTGAATAACATTCCTTGTGCCCCTTGTTAAAGGCATTTTCCTAACTGATCCCAAGTCAGAGCTGTATTGATAAAGGGAAATGTGGTTAAGAATAAATCTGCATTTTATAGTTGAGGCAGAGAACAAGGTAGAATGTGCTATTCTTTGCTTTTGCTAACATCTTTTAAATTAACACTGCCTACAAAACAGGCTTGTGTGCTTCTGGCAGTCTGTTCTCTCCACAAACTCCAGTGCACATGAGTTCATTTCTTGCCAACCTCATGAAATCTAGGGAATACTTGCCACTGGATCTATATTAACATGACATTTTGTTTCTGTTGATGTTATTTGCCAGGTGCTTCATCTTTAAAAGCTATTCTGGCAAGAGGGTTGCCAGCTACCATAACTCTTGGGCTAGTAGCTCTTAAAGTATTTTTAAATTTATTTTTTCTTTCTGCACTGTGTTTCTCTTCGAAGAAGATTATTTTTCAAAAATGACCTCTTCTATTCTAAAGGTGGGAAGGAAGTTTGAAAATATGAACCTTAAGGCTGAAACCCACATTTTAAGAAATGCCACATAAAATTTTATCAGATCAGAGGATGTGATCTGCGGCTTCTTAATACTCTGACTGTAACTTTCCTTAGGTAGTATTTTACTATTTTCCATGGCAGTCTTCCATATTGCCTGTTGTTGTTGTTGTTGTTGTTGTTTCTATTTTCTTAAACAGTGCCAAAAGAGAGAAAAGCTCTAACTTTTGACATCTCCTGAAATATGTTATCAAATTAAAAAAAGATCAGCACCACAACAGCTACATTATTGAGAACAGAACTTGAGAGTTCTGTGTTGAGACTTCATTAAAACTACTCCAGGCAGAGTTAATTATGTTAGGTGTGCCAAAAAATCTAGTGGTTTCAAGTGACTGAGCTAACCTTTAATTGACAAATGGAGATGAATGTCTTCTGTCCTTCAAAACCCCCCATTAAGGAGAGAAACTTCTGCCACCCATTTTTGAAATCTCTGCAATAGTTGGTAGCTTGGCACTGAATAACCCAATTTTGCTGGCACATATATAAAATCTGTCTCTCCATAGCAACAAGAGATGATAATGGTAAAAAATGCAGCTAAGCCATATATGTGCAGTTTATTCTGTTGCTCCCTATCCAGTTTGCCTTAAGTGACTTTTCCTTTCATAGTCAGTATAAAGATACCATAGAGACTTTTAGGGAGGAGAAGTACCAAGACACAGTTAAGCATTACAAAATTGAGATGAATTTAGCAGTTATTCTTCACAAGCATTGCCTTGATTAGTGCAAGAAGGACAATGGGAAAGCGACTATTTCTCAGTGGAAAGCAGTTGGATTTATGTGCCAGGATATATTTATTTGCAGATCTTTCAAAATCCTGATCTTGCTTCTTGTTCCAAAGCTCTTTCTAAGCATCCACTAAATTCACTGGAACTTCTATCTTATTCCCATTTTAACTGGAAGATGTAACTGTGGGCTCTAGTTAAATAGAAGACAAAGGAGATGAATGCAGTAAGAAAAGGGAAGGGCAGGATGGCAGCAATAGTTCACTTGCTTTGGCCAGGAATGTGCAAATCTCTTCTTTTTATTCTAAAAATGACAAATGTTTTCTGTAAATCTTACAGTTATTTGATGATGTCATTCACTGTTTTTACTAAGTTGCTTTAAAGCTTTCTGCCTGAATGCCTAGTGTTAGGAGGATATACCTCCAGCCTGTGGACCCTATCCAGTTTACAAATCCAGTGGCTTCCTGCCAGTCACAGTCTTTCCCAGATGATCTGCAATGCCTTTCTCTCTTGACTTGCAATAATTCATCCATAATTCAGCATTTCAACAACTCAGACCTCTGTGTGATTACACCAAGGGTATGGATCCATTCCCATCAGATCTAGAAAACATAAGGCTTTGCACCACCTCACATCCTAGCAGAGGGCTGGCTACTATGCAGAAGAGCAGGAAAAAGAGAGTCTTTATCACAAAGGGCTTCATGTGCACAGACAGCAGAGCAGCAGTGGGCAGGGCTGGCTGTACCAGGCACTCAGAGACATCACTGTCAGGAAAGAGGGCAATCAGCCCAGCCCACCTACCACGTCTGTGTGTCTCTGTGTATGACTAAAACACAGTTTTCTATCCTGCACAGTCATTCCCAAAAGAGTGGGGTCGTGGCATATGAAGTGTGAGCGTATGTTGGCAAAAATGTATTTTAAAGGGGGCCATATCCCCTCAGCACATTTCTCAAAAGATCATTAGATCCCTGTGGAGCATCCTTTGCTCCCCTATACCTGAGATTTTGTAATCAAAGCTTTAAAAATCTGCAGCAGGCAAGTTTTAAAAGCAGATACAGCATCTCAGCTGCCAAGAGACTGTACTATATTCATCCAGATCCTTATACCCTACACAATGGTGTAGCCTACTTAATTTATCCTTAATGATTGCTTTCTAACATAAAAATTCTTCCTTCCCAAAATGACTTGCTCTATAGCCAAAAATAAGCATTCGAGTTCAGACTAAGAGTACTGAAGAAGCATCTAACCTCCTGCTGTAGTCACATCTCTGCTCAGGAGAGGGCTAGGCAAGGTCACAAGGAGCACAGGGTTAATAATGATTGGCTTGAGGAAACTGACCATACAGCCGAGTCACCTTTTTCTTTCACAGTTTATGATATTTTGCACTCAGAATGTCCTTTGCTTCTGGCATTTAATAAAAGCATACATTAAATTGGCTCAGCCATATAAAAAAAATCTGGATATTTATTGACAGCAACTGATCTGCAAAACATCGTTAATATTTTTTCCTGCTTTCTTTCAATGTATCTGCAGCTTCAGAAGATCCAGCATAAGACACAGTCACACCAGGAGGAACTGAATTAGGATTAAACTTGTAATAATAGCAGAGACATCTGTATGTTTCAAGCAACAGGTATGCCCCTCCTCCTTGCTTCTTCTCCTGAAGGAGAATTATATGAAATGAAGGAGGACGAGGTAGACACAATTGTCTCTAACCTTAGGCAATAAGGCAAAGCACTGCTCTGATTTTTCTTTACTGCAGCAACACAGATTGAGATGCTCTTGTATGCCATGGCAATTGTGTATAGACTTATCCAGAGAAAAGTCGGGGGTGTTTTTATTATTTAAGATTTTTTTTTTCATTGCGTAAAAATCAAGCTTTTTTTCTGTTTCATGATATGATATTAATCATCTGTTTTGATGTGGAATAGTAGTATATGGTTGTAGGTAACATAAAGAACACAGTTGAGATGGCACTGCCAACAGATATAATGAAACTGCTCAGATTTAAAAAGTTAGGTTTGAATACTGCTGTGGATCAGAATCTAATTGTGTTAAATTTTTATTTGATGCTCAATTTTACCTGTTCTTAAATTACACTACAGTAGAGATGTAAATAAACCCAATATTTTCCTCTGAAGATGTAATTTCACTTAAACTATAAAACAGTTAGAAGCTTGAAGCAATTATAACACTAACCAGACTTTCAGAAATACTATCTCCAAACTAAATACTTGGACAAATATCCCTGAGCTGCTGTTACCTTTACACCCTGAACACCTAACATTATTCTTGATCAAAACACTGAAAACGTTTCACTGGCCCATCACTGTACCTAGAATGCTCCAACAACTACATTTTATTAATCCCCTTTCTTATCTTTTTAAATAAATGCCATTCTGGTTATTTCCTGCATTAAAAAAAAAAAATTCCTTTCCTGGATAACAAGCTCTATGCATTCTGTCACATAGTCAACATTTCTGCTGATGGACAGCTTAGGCTTTTTCTTTCAAGCTAATGATTTCATTGTCTGAAACTCATGCTGGTATTTGAGACATATTTTCAAGTTTGAAATCCCAAAATGCCAGAAATATAAAGTGAATGTCGGCATGGCAAGTATTTTCAAAATAATTGGGACAAAGGGAACAGAGCAGAAAAGTGAAGCATATATAGGAATAGCGATTAAAAAAAGTCTTTTAAGCCAAATGTCAGGAGAAATAGTTAAGGAGTTTCTCCTTTAACTTAAAGCAATGATGAAGAGAGAATCTGCTGCAGCACGGAGAGCTATAGAAAGGTGAAAATGGTGCTGCTTAATGCACAGTCGTGCCCTGGATTTTATGCCCAGATCTCCCCAACACCTCACAAAAGACAAGAATAAATCAGTGACTCCAGAGCAGTTTTGCTGTCAAAGCATGAGTGCAGGCAGCAGGGAGAGGCGTTTCTAGAAAGACAACTCCAAAAATCATTCTGCTTCTTTCTCCTGCTGCTGTGGTTTTTTAAAGCCTCTCCAGAAACCTCTTTTGTAGGTAGGAAAAGCAAACTGAACAGACTGGGATGTTTCCTCGCAAGGCTGCAGACCGAGGCCGTGTGTGCAGGGCACAGGAGCCCAGGCTGACCCATAAACAAGCTATTAAGGCACTAAGTCTTCCATGTCTGGTTATTGCAGAGCTGAAGTGAAGGACTGATATTAGTGCTATTCCTTGAAGACCAATTTAGCTTTCACAGGCCTCATCATTTCACACAGGACAGGTCAAGCTTTATAAATGCCAATTTGCTGGCACAAGTAATTTCTAGCACCCCCATACCTGCTCAGGGCCCAGCTCCACATTCTGGTAATTCTGTTACCCTGAATTTAAACAAGGCTGCTTCCAGAGCCACCTGCAGGACTGGGCTCAAGAAACTGAATCTGTTAGGTTTTCACTGCAATTAGAAGTACTGGGAATTAAGTGCTTTATTTTTTTAAAGGGCAATCCAGAGGTCAAAAAAGGAAAAAAAAATCACAATCCAAGCACAAAGGTCTACTTCCAAGTCTTCTATCTTGGACCTGTTAAACAAAGTGGTCATTACACAAATTTTGTATGGGAGCACAGGGCATATTCTTGTGAATTTATACCCACATCCACTGCCCTATAAAACAGGAGAAATTTCTCTTGTTTCCCCACTGGGTGAGGGGATCAAGACATGCAAATTTAGGGGGTGAAGATGACATCTGGTGAGTGCTTATCTGTCTCAGGGTTCACCTGCAGCCTGATTGTGAGTACAGTTGCAGTGCTGCCTCTTTTTTTTCCTCCTTTTTTCCTCTGTGTATGTGCACATGCAGCTTTGCTTTCATTAAATACAGATTTCCTTGATGTTTATGCAGGATACATGTGTTTCTCTATCAAATCACTTGCAATGGAGTATGCCAAAATTCCCAAAGCAAATACAAGCTGCCTGCTACATATCCACTAGAACATAACACAGAAGCCAAATCTCATCTCAGTCCTTTCCTTGGGAACGATTAATACTCACTCAGCTGAGTCCAACTTTCTAGAGCTCATGCTACAACGTTCCTACCCAACTATGCTTAAAACACAGCAGTATATGGCGTTTCTATAAAAGGAACATACTAATGTGTTTTGTCACCCAACACATGGTAAAAGTGTTTCAGTTCCCAGGAGAAATGGTCTGTGTGTGTGGGAGTTCCAGCCTCACAAGTCCAACTGCATACATTTGCTGCAGCATGCTTCACTTTTCTGAAAGTGAAATGAAACCAACTCCAATAATATAATTTTTTCTGCTTTAAAGGAAAAAAAGAAAAGGACCAAGTCCTGGTAGAGAACTAAAAAAATATTATTAAAAGCATGCATGCACTTACTAAAGAGAGAGAAATTGGAAATTGAGTTAAAGGAATGAATTGGCCTCCTTATGTTTTGATATTGCTCGCAGGGTAACACAAGATGTGTATGGTTTTGCCATGGATTTTGATGGAGGGGGGTATCTGAGGTAAGCCAATGCAACCAGATTATCCTGTATGATAGGCACTGTGAAGCATCACTGTGGGGCTATGATGAAAGAAGTGGCTGGTGCAGGGGGAGCATCTGTAGGGGGAGGTTTAGGTACTGCTATGCTCTGTGCCAGCCTGCTTGCCCATTTGTCAGCTCCTCAGCTTTGTCTTGCTCTGTGCAGTTCCCAAACCAGAGCCCCAGACAGCAGCTAGGCAGTACAGAAAATGCACATCTATAATAAGCAAAGAATTGCAGTAAAATCTCCCAATGTATTTCCCAGTTCTTTCCAAAGGCTGTTGGACTTTCCCTTATGATAGTTCTTGTTTAAAAGAGACATGTTCTGCAGTGTCCACACATTAGTGTTGAAGAGATGCAGCCTTTTCTGTCAGTGACAGAAACTTGCTGCTACTCACCATGATCTACTAAAGGCCTGCCTAACCTTATGTTGCCCTGTAAAACTCACAAAATTCTCAGGAGACTGTTCAAAATAGACTATGCAGTGCTTATGGATCTGGGGCAGAACTATTTTATGACTGTGCTGCTGTGGGTGTAGGTCCATGTTCCCTGGCCCTTTCCATAATTACTGTTTAACTATATAGGGGTTTTGTCTTTGAATAGATGAGTTCAGTGCAACAAAGCAGGGGGAGTTATTGGAAAATCAAACTAAAAAGCAACAGAAAGGCTTTAGGAAAGAACATTTGTTTGATGGGGAGAAATGAGGGAAGAAGGAGACTGTGATGAACTGTGATGTAGGTGATATTCCCAGGGCTTCCTCCCAAGCCGTTATCAGGATTGGCAATGCTGCCAAGGAGGTCATTAACTGGTTAAACAGATTTTTACAGAGGAGGAAAAAGGGATGACTGATCCATGTATGATATATGAGACTATGTTTTTAGCAGAGATAGTTGAGAGCCCTTCAAACTGCCTGCACTACACCAAACACCATGGCTGCACTCCCAGATTCGTTCAGAGGTGAGGGGCAAGTTTGCATCCATCCCCTTCCTCCCTGGCCTCATGGAGGATGTTTGTTGTGCAGAGGAGTTATTTTATGCTGAGAGCAGGTCCCTGGTACCTTGAGAGTCTTGAGGCATGGACTCATGAGTTCTTGTTAATTCAGCTGGAATTTGCTAAGCAGTGTGGGTGGGTTTTTGGGACTGCAGCATGTGTAAAGCCTGCTCCTGGATCCCTGTGCCTCCTGCCTGCCCTCACAGAGCTGCCTAGAGCTGCTCTGAAAGGGGGACTTAGCTCTTCATAGGTAGCAGAGACAGTCAAAAGTGGTTTTTGCAAAGCAAAATAGTCTTTTGAAGCAAATTGACATTTCTTGGTCAACTGGCTGAGTGCATTGCTTGGGTAGGGGCTCTGCCCCACAGCATCCTTCTTGGGCAGAGAACAGCACATCTGCTCAAGCTCATTTTGTCAAACCTGGAAAACATTTATCAATGTCTCTCTCACTCACACTTATCCACCACATCTCTGCCTCACCTGCTGCTACCCTCACAGGACCCCTCTGGCCAAACTGAGCTCCATGTTGGAAAGCAGTGCTCAGAGAGGATGCCGCTTCCAAATCCTCTTCAGAGAAGCTATTCATCCTTCTCTGCTCAGTTCCAGATGGCTCATTTACCTCCAGTTCAGATTGATGAATGCAAATGTCCCATTTTTTTCCATAGGACTTCTTGCCTTTCAACTTCAGGTTTAACCCATTCCCCTTATGGACAAAATGCTGTCTGTTGAATCACAGAACTTGAAAATTTGTCTTTGAAAGTCTTTGAAAATATTCTGACCTTCACTATACTGAAAAAATTGAGCTTTAATACCACCTTAGTAACTAATTGTTTTGATTCTGACACTTCAATTTGTAACAAATATCCCTATTGGAATCATGCCATACCCCTGTTCTGTAAAGCTAGCACCTTTCCCAAGTTTTTCTATCTGCTGCTTCATTTTTGCATCCCTCCCAGTCTGCCTACAACAATCACTTCAATTTCTAGTCCTTTCCCCATGACAGCTCTTTTAATCAGTGCTTCCTTAGTCTTTTGCACAGCTCCTTGGATGTCTCCCTGCTCCTGCAATCCTTTTCAAAACACCTCTTGGCCCCTTTCCTAAATAAGAGTACCTGTTCCTGCCATATTGCCCTCCGTCTGGCCACACAAATACTGTGACCTACAAGCGCTTGGCAGTGAGTGTAATCCACTGGGAGATGTGGTTCTCATGTTAAAATGGAACCTGAGCCATATGCAGGAAGGGCTTTAGTTTGGTTCAGTTTAGTTTTCCATCAGAAAGAAACAATCAGGTTAAACCAGTGATTTTGCACTATACTTCTTTTGTGATATTAGAGAGTTTAGAAGGGCTTAAGTAAAGGTGCAGAACTTCAGCTTTGAGACAAAGCAATTTTTTCAGAGCATGGATATAAAATTTTCATTCATTGATGGCTTAAACTAGTTTTGGTTTTGGCAGGTTCAAAATAAAACAAAGCTTGAAATATCCACATTTCTTTGCATAATGAACCTTCTTTCATATTCTGAATACTCCTGCATCCTACTTCTTTTAGAAGCACCCATTTTAGGTCGGAGTATTCTGAGATGTACTTCTATATAACTTTTTGTGGTGACTTTCACCCAGTCATGGTGCTACCACCCAATTACTGTTCCAGAACCACAGCTGGAGTGGTGCAGCTCATGTCTTCAAAAGTTAATTTTGTGTAAAGCAACCAGAAATTGAATTAAAACATTTCCCATTTTATCCCAGAGAAAACATTTTTGTAAACCTTAAGCCTCCACCCAACTCTCTCAGGTTTCATACACCACAAAATCAGATCCTCCTCCACCAAAAGGTAAAAATTTTCTTTCAGAGACTCCATCAAACTAAAGGACAAAACTGAGCAAGAAAAAAACACCAACCCAAACACTTTCAAATTTCCTATAATTTCAAAACTTGCCTTGCTATTTACCAAACTTCTTGGAACAGGAGAGGATAAAAGGCAACAGAAAACAATCTAATACAATATCTTTTCTCTGTGGGTAGCTAAGGGACTTAAAATCACATCAGGGTTTGATTTATGATAGTAAAGGTGATGAGTCTAAGCAAATTATCTGGATAGGGAATCATTAGGGGACATTCAGAGCTACCAATGGGATCTTCTTTTACCTGTGTTTTCCGATAACATTTCAGAAATGCTCAAGAGACTCCAGGAGCTCGAGTGTTGCATCTATTAAAGGATCCAACAGGCTCTGGCTAAATGATTATTTATTATTTTTATTACACAGTTGCCTAAATGTCAAATTATTCACAGCTGTTGCAGAAAAAGAGGCACAATCTTTTTATGGCATCTTTCCTACATTACAGGAATTTATAGCAGACATTTTCAGTCTGGGCTGCTGCTGAGGTGAAATTCCTACCCCTTAGAAAGCTGGTGCTATACCAAGTTGCATTCCATCATGTTGCGTGTTGTGTCACTTTACATCCTACTGTGACACACAATACTAATAAGGACTTCCTTCCACATTCTCTCTCCCAGCTGGTGATGCTATTCCCCTGGGGAGGATGGGCTGCAGATACATATGTGAGGTTTAATACTTCCAGGCACCTGGTGGTCCCTGGAGGGTTTGCTAAGTGACCCTGAGGAGTGCTCCCTGGATGCTGCTGTCACTTTGGCCCCTCTCACAGCACTACACTCTGCTCCAGGGCAGAGAGAAGGGGAAAGCAAGTGGAGGGCTTGGATTCCAGCTTTGTCACGGGGATTGCGCTTTCCCTTTATTCCCCAACTTCATCCTTCATCACCTATCATGCAGCTCTCAGAGGAAAAAGAACAAAAGGAGATTATACACTTTGGAGAAGAAGAAAGTATATTTAGTTGCTGCTGATCTTGTAACTTTTGTTACTTTGTATGTGGCCAGCCATCCATTCTTGCCAATTACCAATGCGGTGCTTTGACAATGGCGGAATGAGATTCACAGCTACGCAGTCACAGCTTGAGACTTTGCAAATGAACATTCATAGCATGCTCCTCAGCTTCCTTTTTATAGAAAAACTGGCACTTGCAATTATATACTTTTTAACAAATACTCCTTCTGCATCTCTCGTTTTCAACTTTGCTTTGTGATTCTAAGGGAGAATTCTTGCACTGCTAAACTTCCCAAAAATAAAATGAGAGAGAGGCAAATTATGTCCTCTCATAAGCAGAAGTAGCTAACAGAGGCTTATTAAATGAAGATATCAGTCATCTGATTCACTCTTTGAAAAATATTATCAATCTAAAAGTTATATTATTTTTGGCATCACCAGGTGCATCTAATCCAAGACAAAAGATTTTCTAGTTAAAAGTTTTTATTTCTTGGAAAAAAACCAAAAAAGACACGACACATTAAAACCCAAATAACCTCAAGGCAAGGAGAGACAGTTCATTGTCCTTAAATCTGCATTAGTGCCTGCTAAAAAGGAGGTGATAAGAGAGCAGTACTAATGGTCAGCAGGTAGACTTTAAGCGCTGCAGGTCACAGGCTAAGGCCAGTGCTTCTCCCAGGGCTCTTAAAGTGAATGTCTCATTTATGTCTCATGTCAGTCTTAGAGTAGCCCTGTGTGGATTTATTTCAAGTTTTAGCTGAGTGCAAAATGAATTTTAACGGAGAGCTACTTGCTAAATCAGCTATGGAAAAACCTGCAACCCCTTAACAGGAGATGCCAGAGGAATAGGATTTTTTTTGTTTGTTTTGTTTTGTTTCTGAGTGACTAGAACAGAGATGAGCAAAACCTTCTTCTTTCATTTCAGACAACTGCTGTCATGGTTATGTGGCTGCAGGGCCGGGCAATCCCTGCTCTGTATTTTTGGTTGTTTTTTTCTTCCTTTCTTTCCTGTTCCCACAGACTTCCTGTTTTTTCCCCTTTATCCTCCCAACATCAGGCTGAGTCCCAGTTACTGTGCCTCAGCTTCAATCACAGGCTCCTTGGTGGGGACTGATCCCATCTCCTTCCCAGGAGAAGCAAATGGATTTGTCAGTGATAGACAGATTTCCTAGCTAAACTGCAGCAAACATTATCAAACCTGCATTTAAGAAAATGGGGTTGTGAGATAAGAAAAAGTCTTCACCTAGATCCTCATTGCTTTAAACCATTCACTCTGGGAAAGGAGGAAAAACTGCCTATTTCAAACCCTTCAGCAAGGTCTTCCTTCTTGCTCCTCATCAGGCACCTTTTCTGTGAATCTGCCACAGACATTCTCCTCTTTACAAAAGTAGCTTTGTTGAACCAGATTTTACCCAAACAAAGCACTTCAGCTTGTAGTTTCCTAGGTGAGCCTGGCTGTCCACTATGAATGCAGTGGGGTCCTCAGGAGATTGTCAGAAACAGAATTTTCCATAGTATGCTTAGGAAATCTTGTTTTCCAACAGCCTGCTGTTACATTTAGCCATTGTACTCATATAATGCCAGCAGCTGAACTGCATGGTTTTCATAAATGATTAAAGAGCTATTTCCATCATGTAAAACCACTTCCTTGCATTGCTGACATCACCAAATCCAAGGTGATAATGTCTGATATGGACACACCTAGCAGAGCTGAAGACTGTATTCACAGAAATAAGTAGAATTAGCTCAATTCAGGATTGTAGAACATCACTGAAGGTACAGTGGTGAGTCACAGTTTGTCAAAGGAGTTGATAGTACAGGGCAAATAATGAAGAGCTTGAGTCTATCTCTCCTTGCTGATGAAGAAATAACTATCATTAGAATTCCACAGATGTGCCAAACTGAAGAAATTCTAGTCATAACTGGTTCTCTAAGGAGGAAACATATTAATAATCAGTCATTTTGAAAACAGAATTAAAATTAAATACATTCTTTTTCTAATTTTAAGGCATATTCTGCAGTCCTAATTCACACAAAACTGCTACATCATTATGATTCCCCTGATAATAGACAAGAAGTCGTAATTCCTTATTTTATTGGAGTGCCACAAATCTAAATGCTTTAACAATATGACTATGGGGTAGGTGTGGACAAGTTCGAACTGTGTGGTTATACATGCTTATTAAGAATCTCACATTCAGATTTTAAAATAGATTAATTAAATTAATTAAAATGTTTCCTTACTTTTATTTTTTAATTTGTTTTGCAGTCTATTATTCACAAATTGTTATATTAATTCCACCCCCCCTCCCTTTTTCTGTCACTGAGACTAACAATATGAGTAGCATTTAAGTTTTTAAACTTTTTATCTCTTTTTTTTTCTTTTAAAAATGTTTACTCTTTCCAGTTATGGGATGCAACTTTTTGAAAGTTAGATTATTGAGTAGGTTTTTAAAATGTATTTCTCTCCTTTTGTTACTTTGTCTTTTCAGTCTTGCTGATGATTCAGAAGATGGGAAAAAATCAGTTCTGTTCAGTCAAATGATTATAGTTACAAAAGAAGAAAATAGAATGACAAGTCATGAGAATCTTGAAATCCACTGAAACCAGAAGGCTTATTTAATTTTATATAAGATAGCCTGTTCAAAAAAAAAAAAAAGAAACTGCTGAAATAGCATTTCTTAGCCAAATCTTGTTCTTGACACAATCTCATTTTTTTACAGGAAAAATTTCCAGATGACAGTTTTCAATCTCAACAGTTGCTAGTTGTAGGAATGGCAGAACAGTTGGAGCAGTGAAGCTTTAAGCTATTGTTCTTTTCCTTGGAGTAGCCTTGAAAGAATGCACTCACAGACTTACCAAGGATCAACAGTTTTTTAACAGATGATTAAAATTTAATTTCTTTTTCATTGACATCAATCACCAAGATAAATATCTCTATTCTCAACTGCTTGTAGTCATTTGCAAATATGGAAGGTAAGTAGAAAATATTTCTAAACAGTGTAAATGGCTGCAAAAATTCTGTGTTCTCTATTATTAACATATATTTTTGCTGAATTTGCTGAACTACATATCAGAATGATACAGTAGTGCAACATACAAGAAGTGGACAGTCAAACTCCATACCAGTATTTTGACCACATCAGGGAGCTGAGAGGAGCTGTTTAAGAATCATGGTTTGTCACACACACACACACATATAAATAAAAGTAGCTGCAAACTCTATGTTCTCAGGCAGCATTACATCATCTAAAAAGAAAAAAAAAAGCAGCCTTTGCTGGTAAACTGCTAATAGCCATGACAATCAGATTGGAATAAATAGTTAAACTGAAATAATGGTATTTAAACAGGAAGACACCATCAACTTGGCAACTGATAAATGGAATCCATTTATTAGTGTTGGTGAAAGGTTTTCTTCTTGAAAAACTAACCTTGAAATGAAAACCAACTAAGCTATAGACTTATGAGGATAGATTTTGACCTAGCATGTAGCAGCTAAATTCAGAATAATTTACAGTCCCACAGCCATGATTATGTTTCCAATACAAAGCATGGGAATTCAAAAGTTTCTCTTTTGGTAGTCTTTTACATCTTCAGGAGCCCAAAGGATGTAAATCACACATGCTGTGTATTTCTTTGATAAGCCTAGATGCCCTGGCTTCAAAAAGTGGCAGATCAGTGATGCAGCTTCTGCCAGTGTACTGGGCCTGCACTGAAATCAGTGGGCTTTCCTGTGACTGGACCTGGACTGAATTTCTCATGTTTCAAATTCCTGCTCTCCTCTGTGCCATGTTGTCTCTTCTTTCAGCCTGTCAGCACAGTCTGTCTGTGTGATCTGCACTTCCCTTCTCCTATGTGTTTGTAGCCTTAGGAACTACTGAAAATGATGTGTGATGTCTTGCGCAGGTGCACATACAAATTTATATATATATATATATATATATATATATATATATGTGTGTGTGTGTGTGTGCGTGTTCATAAAATATCATACATATTTATGTCAATGTCCAGTTAGACAAAATGTGGTAAAGTTCAATTCCTCTCTGAGGTTCTTGTTTCAAAAGAAGGTTTACATCAGAACAAGGCCTAGGTGCCTAAAAATGTAGATGGAAGTAATCTGGGATTTAAAATCACCCCAAATACTAAAATATCAGTGGCTATTATATATCAGCAGACTTGTAAAGTCCTGCCACATGCTGATTTGTACATCTAGATCTAGTTCAAAAGTACTGTGATCCTATTCTGTTTGCCATATATCAAATCTCACATCATTCTCTGGTCACACCAGAGTTGACTCAAGAGAGGAGCCTTGCAGGTGGCTGAGCAGCCTTCACTGCCAAGCAGCTGGGGTGCACACCAGGGCTTGAAGGAGACAGTCAAAGTGGGCAAACAAATTGTTAAAACTGAATTGCAATAAGAATTGTTATAACTGAATTGCATCCTAGCCCAGTGCTAGGACCTAGGGTGGCTATGCTTTTGCACAGCATATAAATGAAAAGAAGAAGAGAGATAAGTGTGGTAGCTGTGAAGTCTCCTTTTGTTTGGTTTGTTCTAAGGAAAAATGATGTGGAAGGTCTTGCTCCCTCAGTTTAGCTGTTGAAGCACTGCTTGAGTAGTGAATTTTTATCATTTGGATTTTCTATGGCTGTTAAAATAAATGCTAGCTGAAATACCAGTATGAAAGACCTAAGAAATGCCTCAAACGGCTGTATTTAAAATAAACAGACTATTTCCCCTCTGTCTGGACTCTCTCTTTGGATAATGGTTTCCACATACTAAAGTCTAAGTATCACCCACTATCTCTTTTGCTGTAAATTCTTTTTTGGATAAGGAATAGTATTTAAAAGTATTTATGTAACTAAAGACAGAGATTTGCCATTAGTAAAAGTTGTTTTAGAAGTGCAAAACTAGTTACCTTAACCTCTAAGTCAAAACTTAATTAAGCTCTTACTTCACTTTAAATTGTTTCAAATGTAGAAACCTGGTATCTGACTTGCAGTCTAAGTTATTTACTTTTCCAGATCATACTGTAAATGTTCTGGTCTGAAAAACTGAAAAGAAAGTCTGGCACATATACAAAGAAAGGACTGAAACCCTTGGGATTAATGGCAGGGAGACACTAAACTGGTCAGAGACATTTAGCAGTCTTCTAAGGCATTTATCTATAATTTTGGAGGATCCAAGCATCTAGATTTGTCCCTAAGCTGCTTAGACTTGACAGTACTGACACTGAAATCTCTAAAAAATTTAAGGCACCTGAGGGAGACACTGAGACTTAGCTGACATGAGCTGCTCCCAAAGAAGTCTGCCTCTGTCCTCCAGAGGGAACTGAGGAAGAATCACTTCCCTTGGCTGAAAGTGGTCTTGTGAGTACTTCTCTGAGACTCTTAAAGCATGTTAGTTCTTGTGTATTTTGATTCCTAATCCAAAACCCTGTGTGGGTTGGTTCTGGAGACCAATACAACTGGTACTGTGAAAGCAAAGCTGCTTCAGAACCAGTGCCAGGACAGGGTCTTTCTTTGGTAGATACAGTACATTTTGTTATTGTGTGAGCAAGAAGAGTGCAGCTAAAGCATCACAGCTAGCCAATAAAAAATGAAGCACTCTACAGAAGCATTAGGGTGCATAAAAAATTAACTCCAGGGTCATATATGCAAAACTTTATTATGCAGGCTTCAAATCTCATCAGAGTCATTGTTTAACTGCTCTCCTCAGAAACTAGGCTAACTCTTGAAACCTTTCATATTTATCATTTATTTAAAAAACATTTTAAGTGCAGCAAATACTTAAACTTGAAAGATAATTCAGCTTCTTTTTTCAGGGCTAAGTTTGTTATGAGGATTTTGTATTGTCATTTAGACAGATACTGTAAAAATACAGATACGAATGAAATAAGGCCCTTGAGCCCACAGTTAAAATCTACGTAAGTTGGCATTGCTTTATTAAAGCTCACGGGGGCAGATTTGCCTTAGTAGAAGAGTTTGCTCTTGTCTAGTTTTGAAAAAGGGATTTAACATGGCTGGCATCCTAAAAACAGGAGTCAGAAACCAGGAGTTTTCATAAACCAGAAAACCTCCAAGAAGAAGTAAACAGTCATCCAGTTGGGAGTCTATGCTAATTTTTGGGGATTTTTTCTTCACCAATACCCAGAGATATTCTTGGGCACTGGATGCTCAATGCAGTACAAAGAAACTGTTTTGAGATGTTCTCAAAATTTTAGCACGTTGTCATTCAGTGTCCACACAGATATTTAGGAAGCATAGATGTTTTAAGGCACAAATAATGAGCTCAATGAACCCTACATGAAAATCCCTACATTTGAGGCTTTGAAATATCCATGATGTAATGGCAAATATTATTTTTTAAATTTCTATTATTTATTTTATTTTATTTTATCTTTCTTTAAATTTTATTTTTTGTAATTTTTAAATTTTTATTTTGTTTTTTCTATTTTATTAATTTTATCTTATTTATTTATTTAAAAATATTATTTTATTTTATTTTTATTTATTTTATTTATTTTATTTTTATATTTAATTTTATATTTTATATTTTATTTTATTATTTTATTTTTCTATTTTTAATTTTATTTTTAATTTTTTTAAAATTTTTTATTATTTTTGTTATTTTATTTTATTTTTATTTTATTTTTATTTTAGAGGAGTAATGTTACATCTTTCAGTATGAGAAGGATCAACTCATTCCTAATAGTACTTTGAAAGATGAGAACAGGTATTTTACTTTATTTCCAGCCCTGCCCATGCTTCAATAACATTAGTGTTTGATGGTAGTACTTGCTGTGCAGCAGCATTGTGGTCTGCCAAGGTCTCAGTCCTGCCAGTAACTTCTCTGTCTCAGACACTATTTTCTCAGTTGTCCAAGTTGTCCATATTTATAATGGGAACATTTAAGATCCAGCTGATCTTTTAATGTTCTGCAGCAAATAAAAATGATGGGTGTAGAGCCTGGCATGTTTTTTAGCATTGTTGAAGTGCTGCATAAGGGATTTGGCTGCCTGAGCCCCATTAAGGTATATGGGAACCATACGGCCACATCGTCAAATACCACTTTAAAACTGTAGGTGATTCTGTCTGTAGCAGAGCACGGGAGTTTGAAGCTGTTCAGTACTCCTCTTTTTTAACCCATCTCAGGTTTTATTTTCTGCATTTAACTCATGGAAATTGCTGTAGATAAAGAACCATCCTGCAGGCTGGATTCTGGGTCATACTCTGCTTGCCATGACTTTAGTTTTCCCAGTACTGACTATGTGGACATATTTTCTGCTGAAATTCTTCTAACTTGTCATTTGGGGCCCTGTAAACACATAGCTTGGCTCTGTTCTAAATGTTATTTAGTAGATTTATTGGTTTATTGGATTTATTTATTAGATTTATTTACACTCCTCTTGAAGAGTAGAGGCAGGTAAATGTTTATCAACCAAGGATACTTTCTCATTTGCAAGCTTCTGAAGCCTTCTGAAATTTAAGCCTCTGGTGTCCCTCTGCTTCCCCTGACTACAATGTTTTATTTAAAGTTTTTATTTCAGAATTGCTAACCCAATTTTAGAAAGACCTTAGAAAGACCCTTGTGAGAGGCACAAGGACAAAATCCCTTGGTTATGACATGGGATGATCCTATGTCTAGTTTCTCTAATGTGGGAAAAAGTAAAGAAAAAAAAAACCCCAGGGAAAATGGAGAACTTGGGTTAAAATACAGAGTGAATACTTCTTGCGGGTTTTCAGAGCTGTAGAGAGACCCCTGTCACATGTGCCTTTGGCTGAAGCTGGATGGCTGCTGTCATCAGGGAGGGCAGTGGGATCACCAGTGCTCAGCTTTGAGCTAATCCAGTGGAGGTGACAGCTTGAAGGGGCCCGAAGAGATTAAAAAGAGGTGAAAGTGTGCATATCTCTATCTATATCTATCTATCTATCTATCTATCTATCTATCTATCTATCTATCTATCTATCTATCTATCTATCTCTATACACACATGTTTTTCAAGGTGCATGCCATCTGGCTATCAAAGCATCTCCCAGTATTGTATGAACTGTCAGAAAAAAAACCAACCAAAAAAACAACAAAACCAAAACATTTAAATAAGAAAGAACAAAAGAGAGAAAAGAAGATGGGAGGAGAGAATAAAAGACAGAGTATAACCAGAGAGGATGACTTGCACAAATTGCATCCAACCCATTCTCTTAATTTCTACTTTTTCTCTGACTCCTCTCATGTGGATTCCTTGGAAATTATGTTTGGGATCTGTTTGGAATTGACAAGGGGAGAGTTTTCCTATCCAGATAGATGTGTTTACACTGCACTTGAATATTATGAAGCCTCCTTCATGATCCAGACACTTTATGGTATCTGGTTTTGGTTTTGCTTATAGATACCTTTCTGGCAAAAGGTATCTATAAGAAAAACAAACACAACTTCCAGAGATCCTTTTTGTGTAATTGTGATTGTGTAAGTTGTATAATTGTGACTGATCCTTGTCATAATTCTCTGTTTCTGAGAATTATAGGGGCATAAACACCTTTGCACTTTTTTTTTTAACATAAACTGAAATGTTTATCTGTGTGCATTTTAAACCTGTATTTGCAAGTAGCTGAATGTGCATAAGATTGTTGGCAAGTAAGTATCAGTGTTTTGTGTACAGATATGACTCTTGCACACATGATTTTACAGCTGACTGGAGGGTCTACCAGACATTTAAGGCATAATTGTTGGAAAGGAAGAAAAGGAGGAAAAAAAAGTCTGATTCCTCTAAATTCCTTCGAGTGTCTTCTGAGCATAATGACAGCTCACTGGCCTGTAGGGACCAAAAACCTGCCAGAGAGACCTCCAGAGACAGCACTTACTTCATCCTCTGTCATTCTGAACAATCCTTTATTTTTGTCATTTCTGGATACCACAGAGACCTCTATTGCTCTTTGCTCCCTGTCCCACTGTCTGGCTTTTAATTTGCAGTCATCTGTGCCAACCCAGCTAAATTCCTGCTTGACATAGCTGAAACTTGGTTACAACAGCAGGTTCTCGGAAATGCCCAAGACAATGGACAAATGCTCCAATTCTCTCAGCATCTGTGCTAACCTTGAAACTCTACCTGGTAGGCACAGTGCAATCAAAAACTAATCAGTGAAATCAAGCTGAGATTTGGTCTTGGGAGCTAATAGGATAAAAAAAAAGATGACTTTGCAAATATGTTTGGACTTTCAAGGGTGAAGATGCACAAAGCCCTCCTTAATCATCAGTATCTCAAAAGAGTAGTGATAGGAGTACCTGGCAAAGCCTGTCAGCATCTGTGTTAATCCAGTTAATTAGCTGGAAAGGACAAATTCCTCTGAAAGCACCTATGTGATGGGCAGGCTGTCTTCCTATTTCATTAGGATGATTGTTTTAAAGGCTGCAGGTAAAATGGTGGCTGTGTTCCTCTAGATCTTTCCTTAACATGCTGAAGCTGGAGCATGTCAGAGGGCATTTGGGGCTGGGAGGTAGCATGGGGCAAAGAGCACCCAGACAACTTCCCAAGGAAGCAGCCTGGTAGGGAGGCAGGAGCTTGAGCTGCAACCTACGCAGTCTGTGTGATTTTCCTCTCCCTCCTTTACTGCCTTGCTCTTTCAGCAAGGGAAAAAAAAAAAGAAAATAGGAAAAAAAGAAAAAAAAGAAGGGAAAAGGCTGCAATGTGTCACAAAGGAACAGACTGGCAGACATCTGCCTCTTGCTTTATTTATTTATTTTTTTTTTACAAAAAGGAAAGGGTACAGAGCCAACTCTTCACTCCAGAGCCCCCAGTCCCTTAACAAACCAAATGGTGGCTGTTGGCAGGGTACTGACAGCTTGTTAATGAAGGAATTCTTGACAAAATGACAACCTGTGTGGGATGCTGTGTGAAGCTGAATCCTCCCACAAACCAGTACTAAGTAATTAGGTGGTGGTGAAAATAGCAACTAACTACTGTTGAGGAGAAAAGAAAAGGGGGAAAAAAATCTCCTATATTAATTATAAAAGCAGTTCTCATTTGAATAGTATCCCTTTTCCCCTTCCCTGAGAAGACACAACAGTTTTCCCTGAACTGCCTGCATCTCACTCCGTGGGCCAAAGGGTGCATCTCAAAAGGCTGAGCCTGATGACTGTGAATTCAATGCTTTTTTCTCTGCAAATGTGACCAGGAAAGGAAGCCCTAATGAAAACCAAACAAAAAGCTGTCCACTGGGGCTGCCCCTTTTGCCCCCCAAAATGGCCCTGTCTGGTTCACCTTACTCTGTTTTTCCCTTGATTTTTGTCTGATTGCTTCAGGCAGGTGGGCCTGTCTGTTGACAACTGCATTAGGTTCTAAACCCCTGAGAGGAGGCTGGGTGAGGAACCAGCCAAAGCAGAGTGCTTGAGTTACAAAGTGGGTCTTGCAGAAAGACACATTTTAAACAGTGCCTCAGCAACATCAGCATCCACGTTCACGACCATGGCATCAGTACCAGGAGCCAGAGCATTGGCTAGTAGCAGCTGAAGCAAAATATGTGACTTGTGGTGAAATTAGCTTTTTAGTTTGGCTCAATACAAAGATACCATTCTCCACTGTGTCTTGAACAGCAGCTCATGATAATTTAGCTAAATAGTTCAATAATACAGAGCATAGAAGTTTGTACAAGAAGGAAAATAATGTATTGCTTTATAAATGTTGAATTTTTTTCCCTCCCAGAGGGAGGCTGAAAACTTTGGGTCAACCGTAATGTGCAAAAAGTAATTTAAACTAAAAAAATAAAAGAAGGGGGGGAAAGTCAGGGAACTTTGAGCCTTTTTTTACCCTACACGAAAGCCAGAATTTTGAGAAATTCAGCTAACTTTGTTGTTTTGTGCTCTTAGGGTGTTTGGTCTTTTCCCACCTTGTTTCTTGTAATGACATTTACTTTCTACAGCTGTAGTTTTACATAAACAATACAGACTGAAATGAACATTCTATGCCTTCTAGTTTTAAAATAACATGGAGAAATTAAGAGCTTGCAGACTTTGAAGACACTCAAAGAACTTTATCTACAAAAAGAACTACTTAATCTCAAAAAAACTTTAACTTATCTACATTTTCAATTCCTCATTACTTTTTTGTTTTCAATGGGCCTCACTGATTTTCTTGTATCTCATCTATTACTCAGGTAAGTTTGCTCCCATTTGTGGCTTTTGTAGTCAAGCTCTGTTTAAACATTATGAAAGCTACAAAAAAATAGCTTCCTGAGGAATAGTTCATTGATTCTTGAAATAGATGAGTAATAAAAGAACCTATACATTTAATTCTATTAATTTTTTTTAGAAGGAATAGAGATTGATTTAGTTCTGGTTTACTGCATGAGGTCAAGAATAGACATAAGAAAGAACACTTTAAAGGTTAAAGGCTTCACTTTAGAGGGAGCTGTGAAAACATCTAACATTTCAATAACCTGTTGTACCAGGGAGAGGCAAAAGCCAGGTCAGGGATATTTTATTCTTTCCAAGTATACAGATAGAGCTATGAAAAAATTGTTTATGCTGTAAGTAGACAAATTTGTTTTGCCTGTATTGTGTGCCTTAAATTACTGATTATTTTTTTGAATGACTTCTCACCCCTGCTCTTCTTTTCAAAGAAAGCAAAACAGTTTTTGATCTTGGATAATTACATTGCTCAGTAGCATGGGCAAATTAAGGATAGAACATAAATGAATGCTTTAGAATTTGAACAGTCAGAATCTTTTGTGATGTGAAAAAGTACATAAACACTGATGATGAAATTTTGGCCCATCCAAATTTACGAATGCGTGTTAGCATTGGCTAATAGAATCTTGCTTTAAACAGATGAAAAAATGGGACTGAAATTCATTTGGGTTTCATTTCTGGCACCTGGATTAAAGCTTTTGGAGGTGTTCTTATGATAACAGGATCAAGAAATTACTCTAGAAAATTATGCCATGCACAAAGCAAATAAATTCATTTGTGTGGTTAAAAGTGCAAGTTGTGAGGTCCTTTCTTCTTGGGAGGATTTACTCCATGTTCTGGCCCCTAGAAAGGGCCACAGGATGCTACCAATCAAAGGAAATATATGCAAATACAAACAAAACAAGGCTTGTCAGATGCTGACTATATTAAAAAAGTAAATATTGCAAAATTAGTCTTATTTTGCAATATTGCATTTTAGTTCAAAACAGAACTTATTAAAATCTGGACTGGACTGTAGAGAATAATCTTTGTGCAAGTGCGTACAAGGTGCTCTAATAAACTTTCCCACAAATGGGAAGGCAAATGTGTATGACCCCTTTGTGCTTGTGGTGGCAGTTTAGGGCTGGCTGAGTGATACTGAATCAGGAAGAAGTTAATTTACAGTGAACAGGATTGCTTGTGTTACTGTGCTCCTGGGGCCAGGTTCTTTGCTTGTAGACTCAGAGTCAAATATTAATGCTATCACTGATTTGAAATTCTCAGTTCTCAGGGAGATGCTGTGATCTGTGCTATTCATAGATCTTGACCTCCCACGTTTGGTGTCTGTGGAGAAGGTGGAACTAGCATTGGCTTTAGTGGAAACTGCTCTCTTGTAGAACAAGTAAGAGCTCGTCACTGCTGCAGAAGGTGACTGCGAGTAGGGCTTGTTCCTCTGACATGCTAAATAAAACACATACTTTATGACAAACACTTTGCAGGATTCAGCCTCAGCATGCTCAGTCTTTTGTTGTATCAAATTCTGAGAGGAGCCAGAGAACTTCTTGGTCCAGGGCTATTTGTCCAGAAGCAATCTGAAACGTAAGTAAATCCCAAGTAACTGCATTAGTGAGACAGCTGGAACATTGTCAGCAGAGACAGACTTGTGCAAGCAATGTGGACTCTGCTGAATTTACTTGCATGGGATTTGTTCAGCTGCTGAACAACAAGAGTGTGATGTGATGAGATCTCTATCACGCTTCCATTTATTTTAATAAATCTGTACATTTCTTGTGCTAACTGAAATAAAGGGAGAAGGCTTTTCAAAGCCTGACAAAGTCTGCCTATTAGTACCCCTTATGCATGGACTTTTGTTATGCTCAGGTGCTCAGAAAGGCATCCAATGTGCAGCACAGTAATGATTAATCTTCAAAGACATGGCAGAATCACTGAATCTTCTGAGTTGAAAGGAACCCACAAGGATCATCAAGTTCAACTTTTAAGTGAATGACCCATACAGTGATTGAACCTACAACCTTGATGTTATAAGCACCATGCTCTAACCAGCTGTGCTAATCATCTTATGGATGAGGAAATGTATATCACTCTGCATTTAAGGATCATACTGTTAGATTTAATGTGGAGTAACAACAACCTGTTGAAATGGTAGTGCCTTAAACATGCTTGCTTTTGTGGCAGTGCAAAATTAAGTTTAATATTGGCAAATTGGTTATGTAAACTCACATTCTGTCTAATCAGGAGTAAATCCTATGATTCTTTCAGAGCAACTGAGCATCCATATTTCTTTCCTATTTAATGGAATCAGCCAGGGGTACTGAATACTTGACAATTTTGCAAATGAAATTGCTCAAATAGGTGCTGAGGTAAGGCCAGGGCAGCTCTGTTTCAGTGAGTGATTTTAAAACTCTTCACCTGATATTTGTCCTGTAAAGAACTGAGAAAATGTGGTGCCAGTGTGTAGCACTTTTGTGTATCCTGCACATTCATTATCAGATCTTGACTTGTCCAACATTTGTGTTTGTTATAGCTTCACAGTCAGTGAGTTCTCCTTGTGAAGGCTGACAACAAGGTGTCTGAATTACAGCCTGCAATTTGAGTCTGCTTAAATTTAATATTTTCTGTATTATAGATAAGGAAAGAACAGCACTCAGTAAGCAGCCTCCTTCCCCTAAGCATTGTTTAGAGACTGCAGGAAGAACATTTGTAAATTTTAGAGCAGAACTCTGCTTTCTCTGTTTTGATTGTGTGAACCAAGAAAAATCCCAGTAAATCAAGTTGCCTCCTTCCTCACCAGCCAGCACCCAAACAATTGCTTTCCCACCAGGGCTTACCAATTCCAGCAGCTGGTGATGGCTGAGAAAATTGTAACCTGGTATCTGTCCTTCCTGGTACAGGACGGATATTATTTATCTTATTTATCTCCCGACCACATGGTCTCAGCCATGGGCTACATAGTGCCACACGTGGTGATAACCTGATCCTTGACAGTGTTATCCCAGCATGGTCTGGGTGCTACCATGAGGCAGAGCCTCACTGTCTCAGTGAAAGCAGATTTTACTGTTGTGTAGAGGTACACTGAGGAAAGATACAGATGAAGGAAGCTGCACCAAAAATGCCACATAGGCATGTGGCAATGCTTTACACAACTTCCAGAAGAGTAATGGCCCTGTGTGTCCTGATTCAGGGCAAATAGAGAACCCCCAAAGGGGCTCCTCTAGAAAAGCAGATTCAATTGGCTCATCTCTCAACCGGTTTGGGAGAAAATACCTCTTTGGAGAAAAGTGGAAAAAAACCTGTTTATTAAACAATAAAACCTAAACAATATTAAACAATAAAACCCCTTGCTGCTCCAAAAGAGATGACAAACTGAGGAAGTCCCCTCCCTGGGCTGCAGCTCAGCTCACTCAGTCTCTGATCAGTCCCTCAGTGCTGGAAATGCCACAGCCCAGGCTCAGCCTGGTGGGCCACAGGTGTGAGCTGCCAGTGCTCCGCTGGGTGTTCAGGCCTGAGCAGGTTTAAACAGTCCAAGAAAAAGAAAATCCACAGTCCAGGGAACTTTTTTGCCTCAGGTAGCTAAACTAACTAAAAGCAAAGGAGAGCTCTGTCCCGCTGTCTGTCCATCTGCAGACCACACAGTCCAGGAGCAGGAATGTGGAGGAGTGAGTGCAGTGTATGAAAACAAACTGTGTGCTTCTTCTCTCCCCCCTTCACTCTCTGCAACAAGTCTTAAAGGTGCAAAACTTATTATTCAGCATAAACAGAACAAGATGATTGGGGATAAAAGCATCATATAGTCTACTCGGGACACTGTGTTAAATTGCTGTTATACTGTTTGAAATAATTTACAAAAGAAATTGAGAAACTTATAAGCAAAGCAGAAGAGGTAAAGGAAACTGTCCAAGAAGACTGCAATTAAACTATGGGAATTTTGGGCTCTCAGGCATATATTCAGCTTAGTTTGTCAGACCCTGATGCCTGATTATTATTATTTAAAGTGAAATGTATTTTGGCTTGTTTGCTTTATTTATTTACTTTAATCATGTCACAGTTCCCTTCACTCCAGGGCATTGCTGGTGGGCACTTGATTCAGAATTTGAGAAATTTTGATCCCAGAAATGGCTGAGTAACTATAGGTCTTGTTCAGGTGTCATGACCGGTGGACATTCTAGGCTAGCAGAAACAAAACTTGTTTATCAGGCTGTAATATATATATGGAAAAATAGATGTTGCTGCATTTCTATTAGGATAAGAACTAGGGGTAGGGGATGTTTGCTCTGTCTCAATAGCAAGCTATCAATATTCTCAGCAGCATTATTAGTATGTATTGAAAATCTTTAGTAAAGCATTGCAAGTTTGCACAGAGGTAATTTACATCACATAATTAGGATGCCTAAAACCATATACAGAAGCATAGGTGCTAGTAGTGCCAAGTACTTGATTGTATTACATTGCAATGCTATTCTAGGGGGATTATAGCATTTTCTGACACTGCTGATTGCATGGCAACAAAAAGAGGAGCTTTTACACACATTTCTGTGTCTGACAGGTTACAAGTTCTAGGTTGTGTCTCCAAATTGGCTCAATCCTGCACAGCCTAGGTGATACTGTCCAGCAAAATAACATGCAAGTGACAATGCCACAAAATGTTGAATCTCTTGTTTTGCATGAACTGTTCTCTTTGTGCATACAAATAGTTTTATAAAGCATCCATATATAAGCTAGTCACTTTACTTTTACCAGTACGCAGTTTTGAAACACAATATTGTCAAATTCAGCCACATTTAATGGTATTCATTGATTGCATCTTATCATAAGACAGTCTTCCCCATTTTAAGGAATTCTTCCATTGGATGAACTGTGAAAAGATCTGGATATTACCAAACTGTTTTTTTGTCTACACAGAGAAATTTAATTTCAGTTCCATATACTGTGAAACTTCCTATTTGTTCAATAGGAACATGTAGGTCTGTATGGTGAAGTGGGATGGAATGTAAGAAAATAAAGATAGTGTAGAAAGTAATCTTACCCTAAAGGAGTTGCAGCTGGGCCAATTATCAAAGATTAGGAACAGGCCTGACTTTAACAGGCCACAGCTGTAACCAATGAGAAGCAGAGAGCTATAAAAGAGTGGGTTGGCTGATTAAGAAGGTAACTGGAGTCAGTTGGCTGCTTTGTGAAGAAGAAAGAGTCAGTGCTCTGAGGAGCTGCCCACAAGGAAACACCAGGAAGGTATGAAACTTTTGTGCTAAGGAGACAACAGTATGGTGTATGCAAGTTTAGCATATGCTTAGGTTTAGATTGGATCTTGAGCCACAGAGTTGTGGTATCAATCAGCCCTTATATTCATGTTTTGTTAGAGCCCTAATCAATACTGTGAGCCTGTTAGAAACCTCACAGAATTCACTGGAGCTGTCTGACCCACTCAGTGGACTTGGTAGGTATCTACTCAGCTTCTAACTGAGCTTTTCAACTAAGGCATAGGTCTAACCATGCCACAGGCCTGTGTTTTCTCAGAAGGGGAAGCTGGTAGCACTATACTTTGAGGAATTTGTTTGTTGCTTCCTTAGTGCATGTTAAAGAGTGACATCTGGTTTAATAGTTTACCTGCTGCACATGAGGAGTAATTTCCTGAACTGTACTGAGATGCTGAGGGGGACAAGATGAGACAGCACTGCCCCTGCAGTAGGGAGGGCACAGAGTACATTTCTCCTCGCATGAGAGCTGTTAAAGGTTGTGAAAATCTTCATGCCCCTTCCTTCTGCTTCTTCCTTAAGTAGTCACATGGAGGCCAGGCAAAATGTGGTGTTGTGCCTGACAGAAAAATGTTGCTAGGTCAGGCATGGGATAATGCTCTCCAGGCTACAGTTTCACAAAGAGCCAAGGCATAGAGATCCAGAAGCATTAGTAAGTGGGCCAATCAATACCAAATCTATTTTTCATCATTCATTCATAGGAAGAAAAGGGATGTCTAACTTAATCATTCCTTACTGAAAATAAACAGGCACCTTGTCAGCCCATGAGAAAAATCATTCCCTAATGCCAAGATAATGTTTCTAAACAACTGAGTGGATCAAAGGTAAAATTTAATTGATTATGTGTTAAATATTCTCTCTCTCCCTGTCTCTGACATAGCACTCCCTCTTATACACAGAGTGAAAATGCCCAGACAGTAGGCTGAACAATTTTCTCCTTGTTGCCATAGAAATTTCAGGTGGTTATCCAGTTCTGTGGCTGGATTGCTTCTAGAGAGACAGATCCTTTTCACTTAAATTTTGTAAATCAGGCATAGCTGTGCTGAACTCAAGAATTTGTAGAACTAGCGTAAACAAGAGGAAAATAAACACAGTAATAGTGTTTATTTTCTTCTTTTGTCATTTTTTAACTAAGTGAAAGAAGTGACTGAATTTTGCACATAATACAAAACACATTTGTTGTGGAAAAGTTCAAAATCCTGGGTGGACTGTTACACTATTTTAAGATTTTTGTTAATTGCTGCCAAAGTCATTGGAGTAGAACTTGGGTACTGCTCTAATTCATATCACAGTTGTAGCATTCACAGAAAAATTTACATCTGAATGTGGAAAAAAAATGGTAAGAGGAGAAACTAGAAGAACTAGAAGGATTTTAGCAAAGCTACTTGCCTGGAGTCACAGACAGACCAAAGGCAGGGTGGGAGCAGGTGTCCTGTCTCTCTTGGTCCCATGCTACCAGACAATGCCTGTGAGTGGAGGAGCCATCCAGCAGGTAACAAGAAGGCAACACTTCATTAGGGGGTTTGCTTATACCAATATACATCTGTCAGGTCTAGTTTGTAGGCTAATATCCAACTGGGCATCCCAATAAACAGCCTATGACTATGGCATCCAGCTGTGTTCTGCTGGTGCTGTGTTGAATTAATCAGGGTTCGGCTCTGTGTTCTTTGTGGGAAGGGGAAGCTGTGGAAGTGGAAACAAATGAGACTGAGCTACTTTTATGTCAGGCTTACGTATTTGTAACAGTGCATTTGACCCCTTCTCTGGGCACCTCTTGCAACAAGCCACTTCCAGTGCTTGCTTGGGAGGCAAAATCAGTGGGCAGCTGAGAGGGATATGTTCTGGTGGAGATGTTCAGGGTCTGAGGCTCCCTCTAGGTCCAGCTCTACCATCAAGAGTTGAGCTGGCCTGGGACAATCCTGGCACAGCAGGTCTCAGACCTGGTGCTGTACTGAGATTCCAGCCCAGGCTTGGACAAGTGCACCATCAACATCATATATCAGAGTCCTGCAGCTTTGCCCTTGCCTGGAAAAGCTCATTCCAGTGTAAATAAGAGAATGCCTGAGAACAGCTGTGTTGGGGATCTGCAAATTCCAAGGATCGCCTTCTTGTTTGTACATGGAATTATGCACACATAGTTTCAAATATATTAATTTTGGCTCATTCCTGGCCTCCAACGTAGGGAACACGGAGTGTGTGATAGTTCCTGGGATTCAGTGTTGATTGTGCGTTGGAAGCAGTCACCTCTGAGGGCAGTGAGGCACATGGCACACAGCAAGATGTAAGTTGTTGTTTCTCTGAGCAGCATTAGTCTCCCATCTGTAAGCTGATTAGTTTCCCAAGTGCTGAGCCTCATGGGATGGCAGTAGCAGGGATATGAACCACTGTTACAGGGAACCTTAAGTAGATCATGGACAAGTTGAAGTCAATCTCTATGGCCTTCAAAAGCCTGGATCTACAGACACATGTTTTCCAGCAAAAAGCTCCTTACCAGATAACCATTCTCCAGGGATATTTTCTTTCTCTTTTGGATACTTATATTCATGGGGAGAAAGATTTGCCATATTATGTCTATCCTAGAAATAGGGAATTTCTAACATCAGGGCATGGGTGGTGTTAGGCACCTTCCTTGTGCACTGTTATTACTTGCCTTTGTCTAGAAAAGTGATCCTGTACTATTTGCACTCTGCTCTTGCCTGGCAATAATTTCACAGAATTGATGGCTGAATGCCTGTCAATAACACTGCTCATAGATATTAATGCACTTCAAAGTCATTAAGATGCAGTCACCCCTGAATGAGCTTATGTTCTATAGCCACACTGTTGGAAGCACTATGGATTTTCACATTTGGACTATCTGTAAATACAGCAGCTCCATGACTCATGTATTTTTTTTCCCTATTTGAACTCAGAGATAAATTAATCTGGCCCATCTGCAGCTGGACTTGTTTAGAAAATCTGATTGCCTTCCAGACACCAGGCATCCATGCTCCAGGGATGCCAGTCTTTCCACATGCTAATTAACTGAGGACAGAAGAAATCATCACAAAACATTCCCATCTTTGTGCCTGCAGCTGTAAATCCAGAATTAAAGTAATTTGAGGAGAAATAATGTTGTGAAGTGTCACAGAAGATTTGCAACTGCCAGTGCTCTTGAAGGAACCAGCTATGCCTACAACCATGCACTGAATATGATACTGAAATATAATATTCACTTGTTTAGTGACTTCTTTGTTCTGCCAAAAAAGCCCAGCAGAACGTGGGTCTAGAAAGCTTCTTCACAATTCAGATTAGAAGCTTGACTAGGGAATTACAGATAGAGGGGATAGAAGTTAGTCAGGTATGGACCTTGTGTTAAACTAAGCTACTGAGAGTTATTAGCACTGTAAGATGTGCCAGGAGAAATGACAGAGGTGTGAGGCTCAGCTGCCAAATAAGGAAATCTAAATGAGCAATATCTTGAACTCCATAGATTTATGTTATACCAGCTGCCTGAAAGATACAAATGTTAGCTGTTCAAGAGGAACCACATGCAGTAAAGACTTACATATTAAGAATATTGTGAGATTGGCAAGCGCTGCATGCAAATGGGAAGGTAATGGATGTCCTTAAGGTTTTCTCAGTTATGACTACACTTTTGTTAGCTCTTATCTTTTACTGAAAGTCTAAAGATATGTGCTATTTTCCACTAATCCTTGGGGCTATTATAGAAGAATCTTAGATTGCATAGGAAAGAACTAAAATAATGGGGAAAAATCTAAAAACATGATTTAAAACATTCCCTATCCAGAAGATGAATGAAAAGAACTTAGCATTTTTCCTTTACTACAAGATTTGCCCTTCAACAAAAGTGGAAATAACTCATTAGCTGCAGGACTTCTCATCACAGTGGCTCTAAACTGTCTGTGGACTCCCATTTACACCCACCCTGATTTCCCAACAGAAATCTTTGTGGGGGATGAGTACATTCAGGACAGTTACAAATCCCATTAGTCAGTCAGAATCTTTCAATTGCCTGTAGTGGTTTTTGTGTTAGTGATGTGAGTGGAAATAACAAGTTAGAAATGTCCACTCCAGTGTCTGGCTACACCAAAAATCTTATAGCATTTTTTTGCAGCAGCAAGTCCCGCCTCAGTGACTGTTCTAGTTTTATCTGTTCCACTGAGCATAATAGGAGTGTGAAAAAAAAGCAGTTAGGACAATGTTGTCTCCCTTTCTGTCTTCTAAGTATTTAGGCATGCCTGCATCGCTGTCAGTCGAATGCTAGATGTCTCAGTAATGAATTAGAATTCAGCTTCCCCTGAGTATTCTGCTCTGAACAGTTAAAAAAAAATCATTTTAAAAGACTGACAGATTTGAGAGCAAAAGCAATCCCAGAAGTTTTGTGTCTACTTGACTTGTGATTCAAATCCTGGGTGTCTAGGTGGTTCAGACAGAACTTGCAATGATTTTCATCCTTGTAGTTCCTGGCTCCTTGGCAATGTGTTACCAAACAACCTCCTGTTGCATGGTTACATTGATAAATGTGTGTGGTATCCCAAGGCTGGAAAGGCAGCAAGGCTAGAAAACTTCAGATGGAATCTGGAATGTTTCTGTTTACTGATGCAGTGAGTCAGAGCACTCTACAGATATGTAGCAGTGGGGTCAGCTATCCATGAAAGGTGGCAGAAAGCAGTCAAATTTTTAATGACAATCAGCAAGATCAATGTAGTGCTGGGAACCAAGTCCACAAAATCTGTAGACAGGTATTTCTGAAAGGCAGCATTGGTTGGCTCTTTTTTGAGAGGGGAGACCTGGTGACTCTTAGGAATTTGTGGATCCCCAGCCTTATCTGTTATAAGACAATACAAATCGGCTGAACAACAACATCTTTGCTTACTACTGGCTCCTGCAGGGTTTCTACTGGGAAATCTGGTAAAGCAAAAACCGTTTAACCAGCTTTCTATGAAGACTGCAGTAAAAAAATTAAAGATTAATTTCTTTGGCTATTTACATCTATTTTTATTTCTACTGTTTTGATCCTGAACGCTAATGACATCATGCTATGCAAAACCAGCTCCTCTGCAGCTGTTTCAGCACCTGGGATACTACAACAATCTCTTGAGACAGGTTTTACTACAAAAAGTAAAAGACTTGTAAATGGGAGGATAATCTGAACCACGTGCAAGTAAGCAGGGAAAGTGTCAGAGTCTGGCTCTACAGGGCACATCAAAAGGTGATCTTCTGGTTTCTGAAACCAGGGAGTTCAGGGGCCAGGCTGGCACCTGCTGGATTTGCACCAACCCATATGCTCAGCTTCCAACTAGATATGAAAGAGATGGGGTCTCAACTTAGACTGGAGTTTGGATGTGACCCTGGCAGATATCAGCTGGCATCTGGCTGGAAAATTTGCTCCACAGTGTAGATAACATCGCTTATTGTAGCAATTAATTATGTGGGTTGTAAAGGTGCACATATAGTGCAGCTATTATTGTGGCTGATACTAAAAGTACATCACTTGGCTTGCTCCATGGTGGTTAGCCTTTGTCCTTACACTGCCAGAGCCACTTAGTACACTCTGGTAAATTCCTAGGTGAGTTTCTTTATTTACTACATATTCCTTATTCAAATTCCTGCTGGGAAGGGAGCCCTGACAGTGTGTCAGACTCAAATCTGCCTCCTTGTGATGATAGCAGTTTCATACTTCTGTATTAGTATTCCTTCCTAATAAAAAAAGAAGACACTAACCTTTGTTTGGCTACAGCTCAGCTGCAGCTTGATTCCTCAGGCAGTATTTTAAATCTATTAAAAGGGAAGTGTAGGCTAAATGAAATACATGGAGAAGACAAGAGGTCTATGAGCATGTTAAGCATATGTTTTATTAGCAAGGGGCTTTTCCATGGTGCTACACAGAGGAGGATGTGGGTATAATGTGCCAAAGCTCTGTGTTCCACAGGGACCAGCTGGAGATAAGAACTTTGCTCCTCTTATAAACTCGTGGGTTTCCAGTTGCAGTGTTTTTCAGCAACCGTATATTTTCACAGATAGCAAACTCTTGTCATTGAAAAATACCCGGAGTTCTGGAGTGTGACCAGCTATAAGTTCAGTAAATATTGCTCTCCATAGTTACTGGTGCAGTTTGCCTTAGATAAGTGGCTATGTCTCACAGACACTTTGAATTTACTTTTTATGGGGCTTAAAAGAGATATGCAAAGACATAAAGTGGAAGGAAGTATGTAATTTCTGTCATCACACAAAGCTGTTCATTTAAATGATTGTGCTCTCATACCTGGATGCTTCATTTGTGTTCATATGGCTGATTCCCTGTTTTGGGCCAGTGCTAGGGCCAGTCTATCAAGCATTAAGTTAATTAACTGCATATCTCTTATGTTGCTGTGTATCAGGTTCTATTTGTCATTTATGTGATACTCAGAAATATTTTTGATTAGGCTATGCTACCTCTGCATTTGGCTGTGACAGTGTGAATCTGTCTGATCAAGAGAAAGAGAAAAATATATCTGAGGTGACTAGTGCTGGGAATAGCTCCAGCCTGATTTGTTTGAGTTTTGCACTTGTTGGTTGTTCATAATGCACTGAGCAGACACAGCACTTTCAGAAAATTATTCCTGCTACAGAGACTTTATACCTCTGTCCCAAGGGATGGGAAGTTTAAACTGGGCCAGTCACCTGATATAGTCAAGAGGATGTCAGTGAGGCTTAAGTTGTATGCCAAAAAAAAATGAGGCAATGTGAAAATATTATTTAAAGAGTTATATTGACTTGTTAGTGTGTGCAAAGTGAATGCCTCTATTTGAAGTCTCAGTTGCAGCTGAGTAGACCCTGCAAGCTGACACCAGACTGCATCAGCTCCAGGACAGCAAATTCTTTTACCAACTTTTTCAACCTATCTACTTTCTCCTTTTGGAGCTTGATCTTGAGTAAATGCTTCAAGAAAATTTCACGTTGCTTCAGGCAACTTTGACCAGCAGGTTTAGTTCTGGAGATGGCTCCAAGATGCCAAGAATGGTTTCCTTAACACAGTGTAAGCAGGCAAGTAGAGGACCTGACCCAGAGATCTGCACTGTGACTGATTTCCCTCAAGTCAAAGCAGAGAAAATTCAGGCTAGGTTTGTGTTTCCCTGTGTGTGCCATTGATGTGGGTCTAGTATGCTATTCATAAGTTCCAGAGTGTTTTGTCTAGCATTAAGAAAGCAACCATTAACATTCAATGTGTGTAGGTGAGCAAGACATCTGATTAACTTTCTCCTCTGTTTCTGGATGAAAATGTGGAGATAATGGAAATAAAATGACTTGTTAATGACTTTGGTAATTCAGTGTCTCTTAGAAGGATATTTAGAGTGGCATGACATAGCTGAGAAACAACTGAAATTGTGAGTTTTGGCACCTACTACTCCATTTTAGCCACTAGATATCTTTTCTGCAGTTACAAATTGCCAGAGCAATAACTGCAGGCTCAGTTTAGCCCACATGAGTGCCCTGGCTGAGATACAGGAGTTCATGGCAAAACTTCCTCTGGCTTCAGCAGGGCTCTAATCTCTCCTTCAGTATGCAGTTCCTGGAATCTCTGAATAGCCCATAATAATGTTTCTAAGCTTTTAAATGCAAAACAAGATATAATTAAGACTAGACTAAGGACTCACTCCACAGAAGTCTGTGCACACTTGGGCATGTGAATGGCTAAGTAGTAGGTAGGGAAATATAAAGCTAGTAAGGGCAAATTACTAATTGTGTCTTATACTGGTTTCCTACCTGAAAGAAATACTCAGATTTTAAGAACAGGTCTGCATCTGTTAATTTTCTTTTAAGCCTTCCAGACACACACATACATTTCTTGCACTTTCTGAGCTGATCAATCTGCCTCCAACTCAGCAGTTTCATTACCAAGGCTTTTTGTCACTCCTAAGAGTGTCTAAAAGTGCCTTGAGCAAGTCAGATACTTATCAGGTTTGACTGAGGTCTTGTTAAGGGTGTAGAGAGGAGCAGTGGCTGTGGAAGGTTGTGCTGTTCTCTGCCACAGCTGAAATCAAGGAAAGCCTTACACAAGATTATTAAAGTTTTCATTTTAAGCACAGATTCATAACACCTCTGGGGATTTCTGTTGAGAGATTGCTTATGGGAAGACATTTTACAAAAACATCAATTGTTTAGATGCACTTCTGCACTAGCACAAAACTTTCTTTTAGTATGCTAACACCTTTGAGTGAAACCACTGTATAGAGGAAGTTCCTTAGCTCTCATTGGACATTATTCTCTGGATGTTTGTCTTTCTCCCATGCTGCTGTCTGCAGGCTGGTCTGCCTATTCCTTCAGTAGCAGAAAAATATTTTCATATGCAATATAGAGTGCATACACAGGGCACTGTTTTTTGCCAAAGTGCTACTCATAATGTGGATGTTTTCAATAAATGAGGCAGGAGGTTTTGAGCAGAAAAAAAAGGCTAAATGGAAAGAAGGGCATGCTTTCAGTCATGTCTGTGGTCCTGAACTCTTGTGGGAAGGATAGAGCAAGAAGCCATCTACTAGTGGGTACTACACGTGTACATCTGTACATGTGTACATCAACTGTTCACATGCAGCAGCAGTTACATGGTATGACAGTGGCCCCAATACAGCTGGAAGATTTTCCATGCAGAATTATGTTCTAATCTATTATTAGTCTCCACTATTAGCCTATTCTTATATAACTGTCACATGTATATAATCTTAATATTTTTCTAATCCCCATAGAAACCTAATAAAATAATAGCCATGTAAAGCCTGCTGTTATGCTCTAGCATAAAAGGCAAAAAGGAGAAAGGGTCTCCCTTTTTTTTTGTAGTTGTAGCAAATATTGGCTGTGTTAAAGACATATTGAAATACTTCTTACACTTGCATGTCTGATTCTGACATTTTGTATCTAAAATATCAATGGAATAAATATGAAGAACAGGGCAGCATCTATTCAGTTTGGGGAAAAAAAAGGCAACAGAGGTAAGGCAGACCACATCTTTTTGTAGAATTCAGCGAGTGGTTTAGCTGTATCACAAGCTTCTCTGTTGCTCTCTTTCTTTCTCCAAAAGTTCTCTGTGGTTTCAGCTCTGGGGGTCTCTCACTGAGCTATAGTGTATTGTCTGTAAAGTCTCCTATTAGTAAGGATTTTTAGCACTATTGTGAGCACCCTGGAGGGTGAGATTAAATGTAGATGACAACAGAGTGCTGAAACCCAGCAGAATTACAGTTTCAATTATGCAACTACAAACATGGATCAGAGGCATATTCCTAAGCCCTCAGCTCCATCTGTGTCTCAAATGACTTCAAGCTCACTTATGATTTCCTTGTTCACTTGAAACCTGTCTTATTTCTGCTCATGGTCCATTCATTTTCCTGAGATAGCTATTAAAGGCATTTAGTCTGGGAGGCACTAAGAATTGCTTTAGAAACACGAGCTAATATCACTGTTGGGAAATGGTCTTCTGCCATTTCACACTCTCTGTCTCCAAATGACGTCTGGTGCAAGTCCAAAGGCTGGAATTAGAAAGTACGCTGCAGCTGCTTAAATAGCTCAAATTCATTTTGGATGGTTTCTCCAGGAGTATAAAACCACGTGCATGATGAGCCAGCTACTTCTGAGACCTCCAGGCACTGACAGATCATAATCTTATAATAACAGATATGAAATGTAATAAGAATTGTTATTATGAATGTTGACCTAACAATATGGGTGAATGTATCAACTCTGGCAAATATAGCCAGATTTAAGATAACTTCTGTTTTGTATGGTGTATGGCAAGGCTGAAATGGATGCATATTAGAGTTAGGTCCATGCCAAAACATAAACAAGCAATCATGTGAAGTATAGGCTCAAATACACTTCTGCTAAGGTTGGAATAGCTAATGTTTCAGGAAGACTAGCATAACAAAACATCAAGTTTTAGTAACATAAAAGTAATTTTTTAGAGCAGAGTCTCTGGAGCAGTTCTCCAGCTTACCTCTTTTAGTGAAAAACATGAGCTTGCCAGTTATGTATGAAATATCCCACTAAATTGTGCAAATTCCTGTAATCTGACCAGTGTCAGATGTTGGCTGTAACCTTTCAACAAGTTCCACATTACAAGTAACAACATAGCACAAGCCATTAGACCCAAGGCAGAGCAAAGATGCCCTGGGCTCATGCTATTATTCTACCTGGCTAAGAATTCTAGGGGATATGTGGTACAGTTGAATGGAGTTTCAACCCTTTCTGGTGTGCTGCTCATTACAGAAATGAGGATTAACAGAGAAAGATTGTATCAAGCTAGTTAGAAATTGCTGAAAGGGCTATGAATAGTAGTCCAGAACTTCAGTAGGCATAAATTGGCACAGCTCAGTTCAACTTGGTGGACTATACCTATTTTAAATCTGCTGAGATTCCAGCTCATTATATAGAAACCTGCATCCATATATAGATCATAGCAAGAAAAGGTTAAATTTTAAGATCACAGAAGAAAAGCATTAGTAGATAATACCACCTTTTTAATTTTATTTTGAAGTCTCAAAGTCAAAATGACCTTTAAAGGCAAAAGGGTGTTTGGGGTGCTAAGTGTGTATGTATGTTGCTGCAGAATAAATCCAATATTAGGAAGGTAACACACTTGTATTTCTTTGCATTGGAATTTTAATTTTAGTGCACTTTATTAAAAGATATAAAAAGTTAATGCGTCTGACAATTAAAAAAACCCACAACAAGAAAAATCTAACAAGCTAAAAGCTCTTATAGATTCATAGCAGTGTTCTTGCCCTATTTCAGACACAGTCTAGACTCTTCCTTGCTAGCTTTGCTCTTCAGATAGCTCAAACTAAAACTTTATTTATACACAGAAAATGATTAAAAAAGAAAATGGGCCCTCTCCTTTCTGCAAAGAAGGGAGGTGTACTGGAAGTTTGGTAGTGCTAAACAGTGAGGGAATGGCCACTGCAAAGCTACATCATGATAAACAAATCCCTTTCAGCCTGAGGGAGAAATCATCCAGCTTTTGCCAGGAGGGCTTCATGGAGTAAGTGCTGTCCCACAATGGTTTCTGCTGGAGAGGCTTGAGGGAGGCAGCAGCTGGGAGATGTGAGTAGCCACAGGCAAACATTCTTTATGCCTCCTTCCCTTGCTGCCTCTTGGGAATGTGGGACTGGGGGACTCCAGTTTTAAAGCTGGTTTTATTGGTACAAGCAGCAACCACACACAAAGTGGGGTTTACCATGCATGCTGTGAGGGGATCAGGAAAGAGACAAGCCCTGGAAAAAAAAAAAAAGAGAATTTTGTTGAGCTGTAGGTTTTTTGTGAGTTTAGGTATTGCTCTGACTTTTGAGAAGAAAGCTGACTGGCTGATATGGTCCTGGTGTTTTGATGTATTTTCTGATAGAGTTCAATAACAAAAAGGCCCAGACACACATAGGTGGATTTGTTTTTCCCTTGGACTGGAATAAATCAGGTGCAGTGGCATTACATCAAAGCCACACTGCTCTAATCAGAATTGGAACAGGGTTTGTTTAGCAGTGTGATGCTATGAAATATGTTATTTCGCATAACCCTTCTCACAGAAATGAGACTATTCCCTTTTTTTTTTAATGCTACAAAAGCAGCTGTTTTTGATGTTTGGCTATAGACTTCCTATTTTCAGACTCTGTTGTCCACTGCTTATAACTTTAGCCCTTCAGGCTTAAATTCTCTGTGCTGCCTCTGTCTTGGGCTTAATACTTTTATGAGGAATGCAGCAGACGAAGGTGAAACAGCCACAGAATGCAATTTGGAGGAAACGCATTGCTTTGCCCCAGAACACCTTCCCCTTTCCCCCAGCTCTCTGATTTAAAAGCCAAAATCCCTGGTGGCCCAAATAAACCTCAGTGGGCCCCATAGGTGCTTTGCTACCCAGGAGGCTGTGCTGTGGAGGGGCTCAGGCACAGCCCTCCCCTCTGTGCCACAGGCTCTGGTACTGAGGAAACTTCCCTAAACAGCAAAGGAGGCAACTGTTAAAAAAATATTAAGGCTGCAAGGTTAATCACTCAAGACCCCTGAGATACCATTCTCAGCCTTTATAAATAGGAATTGTTTGAGTAGAAATCCTTTTCCACAGATCTTGCTCACCAAATAGCTGCTTTTTCAGTATTTCCTTCCAGTCAGACCCATGCAGGGCTGTGCTCAGGGCTCCCCAGCCCAGACTGCTCCCAGTGTGCCATGGCTGCTTCTTCCCAGGGACATGTCAAGGGCTTTCAGGGTTATGTCAACATGCTTTTGAGTTGCTGCTCATAAACATCTGGAGAAGTGAAGTAGTGCCTCTGCCCTAATGCTGGAGAACAGAGGCCTGAAATTAGAGGGTATTTTAATGTTTTCAATACAAAATATTGTCCTATGTCCTTTTAAGTATATGCTAATGTGAGATACCAATCCTGAAAGTCCCGACTGAGTGTTTGCATTGTAGACTCTATAGAAATGTGTCCTATTATTGTTAATTAGCTCATTTCAGACCTGGCTGATTATGGGTTCTGCTGAGATACTAAAATGGGTACCCAGAATACAAATACAATGATCACGTAGGTACTGACACTAATACAATGATCATGTAGGTACTGACCCTAGCTAACTCTGGGAGCAATGTGGCCAGCATCACATGGAAATGCTTTGGCAGGTGCAAAGTAGGTGTAAATTCAGACTCATTCCTCCCATAGGTGAATGTATTTTTTACAGGCACGTGGTTTCCTGGTGAGGCACCTGTTCAGACTTTGTATAGCAAGTACCTCCAAATGCTGGGTGCACAATTCATTTTGACAATCTCTTATCTAGAGCTATTGTCCTCTTACTTCTCTATATTATTTACTTAAAGCCTACATTTGGGGAAGAGTTAATCTCTTGTTTTGTAAGCTTGCTGCTTATAAACCTATCCTTACTGCAGTTCTGTAGGAAAAAAGCCCTTTTGGATGAACAAAGAAATATGTAGTTCCAGATTTACAAAAACTTTCACATCTAATCTTTCTGAAAAGATTAGGCCTTGTTTTGGTGTACTGAAATTTCAAATTTGCACTCTATGGTGAAGTTCTCCAAATTATTTATATTCTGAGGTCTTTACTGCAGTGGTGTCTCTATGTGCATGCACATATATATATATAGTCATTTATGTATATATATCTAAGAAAACATATAATGGAAGTTATAGTTCATCCTTTATTTATAAAATGTGAAGGTAGCTTTTGGGCCCAAATATTCACTAGTTGAAGCATTGAAAAAAAGTTTTAATTTTTCCTCTTTTCTGACTCTTGGACTCTCTCTCTTACTTGGGTGAGAAGTGACCTCTATGAATAAAGAATGCATTTAATCTACTAGGATCAAGTGATAGGTGGTAAAAACTGGTAGCATATGCATCATCTCTATTGTACTATTTAAGCAAAACTGGCATGTTTCTTGGACTTTTCTTTAGCTGTCATTTTTCCCTGTTATTCAGTCAGCAGGAATGCCATTTTTTAGTATTCTAAGATAAATTATTATATTGGTTGGATGAACAAGCATCAGGGCCTTAATTAAAGAATGAAGGTTATAGAATTAGATTTGTACAGAAAATACATTCCTTTTAAACAATGAAACTATTTAATATTTGAGCTGTAATAAACCGTATTTTTTACTTGAATGCTGTGTCCTATTAGAGTTAGATAAAAACAGCAGTAATCTCTGATTCTTCACAGTGTGATTTCATAAGAGATAAAATTTTTGTATTACTGGAAAATATTACAAGTCGGAAATTTATTGAGTTGTCAGTATAATAAGCATACTGAGCATAAAGTCTGAGGCTTTTTCCAATTATGTATGAAATTAATGTAGCAGAGCTCCGTGCAAGACCTTACTGAAAATTAAGGTGATAGTTATCTTGAATACTTGAAGTTGATGGCACTTGCTCCCATTTTCTCTTGGATTTCTCCCTCACACTCACTAGCACAATGCCCAGGTGCTCTGGCTAGGATGTATGCCACATGGAAGATGAGGGATTCCAGCTGCTGAGCCCTTTGGGGTTCCCATTCGTGGTGGCAGAAACTGCTTTTTGCACAGGTCTGTCGAACCTTTGTGGAATGAGTGGTTGCATCTTATTAAGAAGCTCACCACAGGGTTTCAAGGTGATTTTTTCTCCTTCTGGAGAATGAGAAAACTGTACTGGAGCTGTGCTTCCTCTTCTAATGCTTTACAATAAGGAGGCTCTAAGTTTAAGGAGAGCTGTGGCCTGGCTGCAGGTGTAGCTTCTATAACAAAGATGGAGGAAAAAGCAGATTATGTGCATGGTTAATTTGGGGCAGACGCTTCAATCCAGCTGTCCTCATAAACAGACACATACTTGTGGTCTGGTACCTCCAGGAACTTGGTGTATTACAGTGTGCCAGAGGTGAGATTCCACCTCATTTTGCCAGATGTCCAGTGTAAAACCGGTCCCTTATTCCAGGTTCTGACAATTTAACATGGTGTAGGAAAAAATTAGCAGGTAACTAAAGTGGAAAATTGCTGTATGCAGGGGGGTCATGAAGGAGTTATCAGATCTTCCAGCAAATCCACACTTCCTGTTGCTTCAGGCAGTATGCATGTATTCTGTATTGCTCCAGAGCAAATTCAGTAAAGCAAAGCAGCTGCCCCAACACGCTTTTTCAGGCTGGTCTCTTGAAAAGCTAACGTTTGTCAAGTGCCGCAATACACTTGGATGAGATGTGGATGCACTGTGGAACAAGAATTATTAATATTATTGATTTGAAATAATAAAGTATGTTTTTGAATTCCTTCTCTTTCAGGAGACATTCCTGAGGTACTAGGTGACAAGGACATTATTAAACTGGCAGCATGCCTTTTGAGATGAGAAATTACACATTTGATTCTGGCATTTGTATAAAGAAAAAGAAATCTCTGAGGTCCTCAGAGATGGAAGTGGAAGGGAGCGGTCACTAGTGTTGCTGTAGATGGGCCATTCCTATTAAATGAAATAAAAAAGAATGGAAGTTTTCCTTGCAATGGGTCTGACAGGGTTTCCTTTATAGAAAATGACGTGGCTTGACACAATGTAACCTGACATAATGTGATGTGATGTTCTAAATGAGAGGTACCATGGTTAGTTGTAATGTATAATTTGACACAATACGTGTGCTATGCATGAGCTGGCAGAAAGTGTGCTGTGGTTCACTGAGTGCCCAAATTGCTTTTAAATTACATGCTTGCCATGTCACGGTGCACAAAAGTAAGCTGGCAGTAGTTTAGTGATTCAGTCGTAGACTGAGATACTGTAGGCACATCCATGCTGTTCTTTTGAGTTTTGGGCTGATGCATAGGCACAGGTGCTGAGCTAAGGTGACAAAAAATACAAATTGGCATGTGAAAAAAAGATCCCTGCTACTATTAGTGTGGCTTTTGTTTTCTGCCATGAGCATGGAGAAAGCCAGGCTGGTCTGAACACCACACCACTGCTCAGCTGGTTGGAATGTGATGAAGAGCAAAGATTACCTTTGAATCAGTGAGCGCGAGTGCCCACGCTCTGATGATTCCAGCCACCTCCAGATCAATCAGAGCATGTTGTTGAATGTTCATGAATTTTCTGGTAAACTCTGCCTCTCGACCAGGAAAAACATGGGAGTAGTCAGAGGTGAACTAATGTGTGATTTTACTGCCAGCATCAGCATTGTTGGGAACAGAAACAGTTCTTTATTACTTTTAAAAGGGAGAAATATCTCTATTGGTCGGCAGTCTTCATCCCCTCTGGTAATGGTGAGTGACACAGGGGATATCCCCAGGTTCCCCCGACTGGATTTCTTTCCTAGAGGCTAGGGAATTCCCATCAGCCCCACACCAGGAGTCCTGCTTTGTAGAGGTAGTCATAGAGGATTTCTGAATTGGCCAGAATCTTTGCATGTCTGGACTTTAGCTCATATGGCCCCCAAGGACCTCTAGCTAATTTGCTGTGCCAGCAGCCAGGCACAGTTTTCACATTGCATTACATAAGACCTATTATTATTATTATTTTTACTACACAAGTACATAAATGATTTTTTGCTGGCCCTGTTCAAAGCATTTAAGAAAAAAAATCCTCAAATCCCTCTGCTTGCCTTTTCAGACATGTGATTGAATATTCTATAAACGAAGAATGCACATGAACATTTTCTCTGCTTCTCTGGAGAATAAGTGCATTGTTTTAAAAGTTGTAATTATGAAGCTACAGTATTAAATAAAACTATAATTACTTCAATTCAAATATTTTCAGAGGCAACAAATATTCAAGAATTGAAAATGTTCTTTTTCTCACTGCCTTGTCCAACGCTGGGTGACTGGATTTCTGCCCATCCTGCAATGATATGTATTCATCATGCATATTGCAGCAGAGGCTTCTCTGCAGGCAGAGGTGTGGCAAGTCAGAAACAATCTGTGACAAAATTTTTGATGGGTGCAAACTGTCACAATTCTGTGAGTTTGGTGGCCAATTTCAATGCTTGCAGTTTTCTTGGCCCTGGTTTCAAGAACATAATTTTGTTTGATGAGACAGATCATTTTCAACACCCTTGTCCCTCTCACCTGTGTTTTTTAGGTCTAGAGAGACAAGAGGTGCCATGTATTGAATTTCTGAAGCAAGTGCTCTGTTTTCTAACTTCTTGATTGCTTAAGCTACACATGGCACAGCACCCTACATTGTTTTCACTTTGATCCAGTATCTTCCTTCGTTCTGACTGTGTTAACATTTGGCAAAAGCAGAAACAAGTAGGATCTAGTGCGTTTGCCCAACGAGCTGCTGTGTTGTAAAACCATTGCTGTGCAGGAGACACACAGGCGTGGCTCCTGCAGAGCTGAGCACTTTGCCAAGGACACATCAGAGGATCTGGGCAGAGATTTGCCATGACACACACACAAAAAGTCATGGTAGAGTCAGAAAAAATGCTTTTGTTTCAAAGCAGGATGCCCTGTTGTATGTCAGAGCGGACTCCATTAGCTCCTGTGAAGGAAGAAAAGCAGATAAAGCGCGGGTGCGTTTGGAAGAAAAACCTGAAAACAAACAAATGCACAAACAGACACAAACCAGCTAGAAGTCAAACAACAAACCCAAGTGCTTTCTCGAAGCTTAGTGATACTTGTTTAACAATTGTGAGGACTAAGGAGAGCTCTGGGTCATCTCCTTGTGTGCTCTCTTTTAAGACTTTTCAGCTGCTGCTCTTAAGTTCTTCATCTGTGTGGTGGAGGCTTTTTTATGACTTGACCTTGATTTCTCTGTTCAAGTTTTGAACCTTTTGCAAAGGTTCCTAGCTATTGACACACTTGGCACAAGAAATCTGCCTGGGAACACAAAACATATCGGGATCTGCTGGAGTTTGGACGGGGCAGGGTACTTATGGTGCAGCTCAGACTATCTGGGCTAGGAGTTTGCCTCTGTTTTCACAGAAATTACCATGTCTCCAAAACTAAGGGAATGGTCCTTGGGATTTGTGGGCATCCACACCTCCAGGTGACACCCTTCAAAATCAGTCTGACAAAGGATAAATGCACTCAGTACTGGAATTTCAGAAGTAACAGGTGATATCTGGAAAACTGGGAGGAAAACCAGAAAATGGTCATGGTGAAAAGATGCATGTATTACAAATGTTAAAATTACTCATTTTGTAAAGATTGATTAATCAATTTCCCATTAATGGGGTTTCTTTTTTTAAAAATGATTTTCAAATTTTTGCTTTAAATAGATTTTATCTTTCTAAAAAAACTTGCCTTAGGCAGAATGTGGAGGAAAGCAATATGCAACATGGTCATATAATCCCCAAATAAAAACCTTTCATATCTATTGTAACTTTCCACTTTGACTATAAATGGATATTTTCCCATTTCATTCAAAATCCTTTCCTCATATTGCACTTGCCTACAATTCATACACATCAAAACTGATTTTCTTTTTTTCTGCACAATTTCTATTCTTGCCCAGACATGTCCCAAGACATCTCCAGTGCTGCTGCTGCTTCTGAGGAGGGAGGATGCAGTGGGCTGCTACTGGCTCAGGCAGTGCTGCCTTCTGTCACTGTTACCTAGCAGGACACATGAACTCTGCCAAACACCTTGACTCCATCCTCCTCCTTCTCTGCAGGAGAACTCAGAACTCTTGCATTTAGACTTTCAAGCTCTTTTGCTGCTTGTTTTTCATGTAAGGCTAAAAATGAAAGAAGGCTTAGAGGATAGTTTGAGGAATCTTGGAGGGAAGAAGATGCTGTTTTAATTTCTCTGATTATAAAGGTGAAAGGATATCCCTTTTATGCCTTTGAAGTTTAATTACATTATTAGATATTTTGAAAAAATTGACTGTTTCATTAAAAAAAAAAGGCAAAGAGAATGCCCTCTCATTTTAAGTCGTTTTAACTTCTGCTACTGTGGGGTGTGAGTGACTTTAAAAGATTCTGTGGCATTTCAGGGATAGTGAGCACCAACAGAGACTGAGTTTCTACTTGTTTGTTATGATGACCTAATTATTTAGAGTCAGTTCATCTGGAATTGAAAGCTGTGTGAAAAGCTTGGCCTTTGAGTGTATGCCAGGTTCAGAATCCGTGCAGCACTTGTCTCAGAATTACCATGCAGCCAGCACGTTGAACTTGGTTTTTTTTGTCATCTTAAAGTGAAATATTTAAGAAAAGGAACAAGAAATGACATGAAGCCAGTATCATATTTTGATAAGGAGGTAGCAAGTTTTACTTCCCAACAGGAAACCATGAAAAAAAGCAGAAATAGTGAAAATTTTTACAATGAGATTTTTTTCTCTGTACTCATTTGGTTCTGAAGTGTTAACATCTGGACCTGATGACAATCAGTTTTAGCTTTAAAGGATGAGGAATAAGGAGAATTGGGATTTTGTCTTATGTTGTCCTTGACTTTGATATATTGTAGTAGGGGACAAGTAATAGAGTGTTTTGTAGTAACGAAAGTAATTGTGTATATTGTTCTTCAGAAAGATTAGAAAATGAGTGTAATTAAACCAGTTATCCTTCTTAAAAGTTCAGACTCATGCAATCTATTGTGACTTCTACATTCTGACACAGAAGCAAAAGATGCTGAAAGCTTATTCTTTGTCTTGCTGTTACATGTAAAACCTTGTTTCAGATATTACTAGAATGCGCATTCATGGTGTACTCAGTCCTGTTCTGCAAATTACCACACATTCCTGAAATTCAGAGATATTCCACAGCCTGGATATGTATTTATATTTTCTGGTTACTGCACCATTTTGTCCTTCTCCTAGTAGCTCTCTGAAATGCAGAGTGGCATTTGGCTCCCGTGGAAGTGGTGAGGTTCAGTTCTGAGCATACACCAGAAGTCAGCTGGGGATGAGAAATAGCAACAGAGGTTCAGTTTCTTTTTAAATGAAGAGTGAAGCTTGGTCACTTCTGCTTGGTCAACAGCAGGGTATTTAGGGAAGGATTCTCCTGTACTTTGGCAGCTGTGGTTTCTTCACATGTCTGTGTAAAGGACATAGGACAGGGAGAATTCAAAAATACTCAACTTCTTATGTAAAAAAGCTCACAGCAGGGGTTTGTTTCAGGCAAGCCAGCTATACAGTCAGAGTGCTTTCTGAAAAAAAAATCCCAAATGGTGTGAAAACATACTAAAAAGCTCATGTTAATGGAAGAGAATGATTTTTAAATGTTTTTTCCCTCCCAGTGGAAGTGAATATGCATAAAAAACATTAGTCCTTGCTTAATGGTGTAAAAAGATGCAAAGTCTTTCCTATTAAGTATTCATGAACACTGACTTTGAAAAAAGAAGGAAATGCTTCCTTCCTAGTGTATCATATTTTGTATCTGATCAAAGGGCAGGGCCCCATGAGAACGTGAGCAACATCTGTAGCAATTGTTGCCTACCTGCTCTTGTCCCTGGAGCAGAGCTGCTGTGATGTGGACTCCTAATCCACTTCAGTGCAAAGTCCTCTGCCTGGATATAAATCACTGCTGGATGGCATGGATGGGATGTGAGGAGCCATCAGGGGATTAATTTTGAGGCACAACTGTAATGGAAGTAACCAACAGTTTTCAAAGTCCACACATGACCATGACCTGTTAATATCAGTTGCATCACACTGAATTTCAAATAAATATGTAGTTTTCCTACCTGAACTATTCTGCAAGTCTCTAAAAGTAGATTTTAATATTTTTTTTCCCCTTCTGGTATTTTAAGGGAGCTATAGGGAGAGGCTATTTAAGGTCTAGAAGATAGGAAGAGAATTTAGCTATTTCGCTAAATCTACTTAGATAAAACTCTCATGTACCAAAACTGATTTTGCATAAAACATGAACCAAGCAAGGCATTATTATTTTTGTCTCAAAGTAATGTATTCATATTTAGTGAGAGGGAAATATCAAAATCTGTCTTTTCCAGATATTTGACTGACAGGCTTCTGCTGTGCTTTTAAGAAGTTTTATAACATTCATGTTTGATAAACTATGGTGGATGCATGTGTACATACATATACAGATACACACACACACATATATATAAATATGTGTATGTGGCTTTCTCTACAGGCAGATTTTCTGTGTGGAGGTACTTTAAAATCAAATAACTGAAATGCTAAAATAATGATGGTTAAATAATAAATGGTTAAATAATCTTGATGGGCCCCTACCACTACCCAGGAAATAGAATGCAATTCAATGAAGAATGGTTGCAACAGGTATAGATTAGATAAAAGTTTGGTCTTGCATTTATTATTGTCAGAATAATCAGACCTTCTGCATCCCATTGGTGGCTTTTTCCTCATGGCGTTGTGGTCTTGGTTCAAGTTGGCAAGGAGAGTCCAAGACTGGGGCTGTAAACTAACTACAAATACCAAAATCTCATTGATGACACTGGGGGAAACACAAAGAAGATGGAGGCAATTTTATACTGATTCTTTTAGTACCCAAATAACATTTTCCTTAATACTCTAGATCTGTATGTAATGGTGACAACCTTGCCTTTAAGAATAGTAGCAAAAGAGATTCTACCTTCAAACCTATAGGGGGAAAATCTTCAATACTGTTAATGCATAAAGAATCAGGAGATTGATGAAAGGAATCCTATTTTTCTGTGATAGAAGAATATGATTTTTAATCCTAATACTTGATCAACTTTGGAAATACTTTCCTGGGATAAACTACTGATCCAGAATAAGCTACAGATGTTTTTGCAAGGGGTTGTGGCAGGGGAGCAACATTCCTTATGTAAAAGAACAGCAATGACACTAAAGAAAACACTGGGAGAAACAACACCGTGAGCATGAACAGGTAAAAAGTTACCTAAAACATGTGAATGCAGTGTCCTCCCTACATTACCAGGATAGTTTACTAGTTTTAAAGCAATATCTCAGCAGCTGGTATACATAAGTCTAAATATTTCAAGAAATCACATTAGGATTGATTTCACAATTTTTGTTGGCAGAAACAGAGTCTCTTGTACTCTTAAACCCCATTATTTTCAGTTGGGTTTCAATGGGTGACATGCATATGCACATAAAATCCCAAAGCCCCAGGCTCAGAGATTACACTGAATGACCAGAGTGTAGTCTCTACGCAATAAGGATAACTTCAATTCAAGTACATGTTCAGACTCTATAAATAAAGGTGACAGGAAGGGAAGAGCACAGTCTCCCTAGAGATCAGGACCTGTCAAGGTATGGAAAGGGTGACTGTCAGTTTCATGCTGTCTGTTTTTTCCCCACCATCTTGCTGAATGAAATGATGCCCATGTTTTTCTGCAGGGTCTTTCTGGAGCAGCAAACCCATCTTGCCTTGGTGCCTGCTGGCTGATGATTGCTGCACCTGGTTTTCCTTACATTAGTCACAGGTTGCCTGGCAGTGGTCTAATGGCATCCAATTGAGAAGAAATAGTTTAGGGACTCATTCTCTGTCCCAGGAATAAACTGGGATTATTGAACTATTATTTTTCCCCCCAAGGTGATCACTTTCTTCATGGGCAGCAAGAGAAAAGATGAAACAAGCTAAACTAGATTAAGGGATTTCCTCTTATTCCCAGCTCTTATTTTCATTTGTTCTTGTTGTTTCCCCCCCTGCAGTGCTGTGGAACTACAGCTATGCTTTACCTTGCAGTTAACCTCTGGAAGAGAAACACAGGAAACACCTCTTGCTCTGAGGGGAGACTGGAAATGCAAGGTTATAGAAATTAGTGGGAAATTAGGATGTTAAGGGATATTGCTTAGGGAGGAGTTTGCTATGTAGGTAATGGGCACAGAGGATGCACAGCTCTGGGGTGTGTGCAAACCAGAATGGCACATCTCAATCCCTCTGAAAAAAACCAGTATGGTGGGTGAAGAGCTGCTTGAGAGGAGACACCAGGAAAATGCAAGTAAGGAAGTAGTACCTCTGTCTTTCTTCCAAAATGTGGAAAATGAGGGGAAGATGCTGGCCATTGTTGCCTGCATAAAGAATTTGAGTGTTTTGTCAGGATGTGAAAGATATCAATTTGGTTTTCTTTCCTGTCTGAGAGAGCTGAAAACTACCTGTCTTGCTGAGAATGGCACTCTTCAGTTCTTTTAGTGCTCTGGATTGGGTTGTTTTTATTAGAGAGGTGCTTCCAATGAGAAGAGATCCATGAGACCAAACACAACAAAGGGGATAGGCACCCTATGCCCTAATAATTAAAATATTTCCCTGGTAATTTTGGTATTCAGTTCTCTCAAAAGATTAACTAATTTATCTTATGATTCACCATATCAAAAAGTGTAATTGTAATTTCAAGATGTGCAAAATTCCATGATAGTGCAAATAACCAAGGTAGAGATGGAGCAGGGTTCTTCCTTTATCTTGAATTGTGATTTTCGTGGAATAAATCTGATCTCTACTGAGGCCTTACTTTAAAGCCATAAAACCTATTCTGAACCTGGTCCCAGATGATTTTTCTAGTCTAGAATGAAATGCCTTTGATGAAATACTTGCATTTGTGTGAATTTTTACACATAAAAATTAAAACCTGTATTCTCAGCCTTTTGAAAGGGGAGAATACTTATTTTCCATTCCTGGAGGGAATGCAGTCTTGGATGCTGAGATCTGTATGGAATTTTCTGCACATAGCTGAACTTGGCTGGTATGAAGGCAGTACCCATCTGTTGGGGGAAACAAAAAGGAAAGAAAAGGATCCCTTACTTTTTCTGCTGTGAAATAGTGGAACACAAGTCAGCGACAGCATCTGTGGTCATCACCTGTGGAAAAAGTGACCCCTGTAATTGCTGCCATAATGTGCATAATGTCCAAAATATACTTAGCTGTCTAGTTTAAGTGTAGTTCCACATGTGTACACATCAGCAGTCCCTGTACACATTAGCTGCAGAGCTGACCTGTGGGACTTGTGTTCCTGTATCATTCCTGTGCTTGCAGGAACCTTGTCCTGTGCATTCTTTTTCTGTCACCCAAATTAGTGTTTTGTTTCATGAAAGACAATAGTTAGTCACTCCCTTTAAAATATTAATTTTGTTACTCCTTTTTCTCCTGTTTTCATGGTTCAAAATTCTATCCAGGCTAATTTGCACTGGTCCCTGAAAAGCAAATTAGCTGTACTCTGTAATAGAGCATACAAGAAATCAGTGGCCAGGCTCTTCTTGATTTAAGGAATTTCTAGAGGAGTCTGAGAATTTTGTCACATTGTTCTGTGGGGCGGGATTAGGTCCCAGCTGTTGCTGGATTTAAGATTTCCAGCCTTCCAAGGGGATCTAATGAAAAAGCAGTGAAGTTTTACAATGCAAGATGAGTCCATAATCTTAAGAGTGTTCTATTAAAGAAAACTATTCTAAATGCACATGTCAGGGTAGAGCACCACAAATTACGACATTGCACTCTGGAAATAAATAGCAAAACAGTACGGAACTGAAAAAGCTTTACTGTCTCATAAAGCTTGGCATTTTTCATCTACCTTCCCACCTCCATTAGATGCAGCAATTAAAAAGTGGGCCATGGAACTGTTCAGACATAGAAAATAAAACAGAGCTTTAAAGGTGTCACTTTTAGAGTCTGTGAACTGTCTGTCCTATCTAACTATAAGATAATAAAATTGAAGGTGGCCATTTGGTATTTGGCCGCAGAACAGGCTGAAGGTTTCTAGGGGGTGTGTGCCACCCTCCTGGGACCAACAATTTTAATTTCTGTATGCTTTCCCTGTGCGTTTAACCCTTTGTCTGCTATGTTGTCAAGCATTTCCCACACAACTGCAGTACAGGTTCTCAGCTCTCTCTTTCTGTATCCCAATCAGCACAAAGGCTGATGGGGCTTCAGGGCACAGACAAAAGCTCCTGGCTTTAACCAGCAAACCAATGTCTGTAGCTACTGAGCTGCTGCTTATCCTTCACCATATTCACTCAGAGACAAGGACTTGTCTGAGTTTTTTCATTTTCATAATTGACATGAAGCTCCTGTGTTCTCCATCTTCTTTTGTTCTGCCCAGCTCCTTTCATTCTGGGCTGTAGTTCTGAAGAGTGTTTGGACTGCAAAGCTTATTTGTGCAGACAAATCCTTCATCCTTCATGTAATGGTCTCGGGCTCTATGTGCGTGCTCCAGCACTGGGCACTAGAGACCCTGAGCTTTGCAGGAGTCACCTGTATCTTAATTTTACTGACTGACCAACATATGCCCAAGGCTTGTGTCTGAGCTGTGTGTTTACAGCTGCTTTGGCCTTTTGTCCTATTGTTGAGAGATCTGCCCCACACTTAGAAAGCTATTGATAGATTTTATTGATCCCCAGCTTACTTCCTGTCTCCACCAATTCCCGTTTCTAATGGTCAGGCTGTGGCTGATGCAAGTGTGCCCTCCCCCAGGTCGAAATTAATAGGCCTGATTTAAAATCCTAACAGGTGGCTTTAATCTGTTGCCTGAAACAGGTGGGAGAGTGTTGAGGTGCCTGCCCTGCCAGCCAGGTCTGAGAGGGCAGGGGCTCCTTTTGCCTGGCACAGGCAGAGTTTGGCCACTCTCAGCTGGGATACCTCAACACACGGTTTTGTTCAGGGCTCTCTTTTGGAAACCTGCCTGCTGAAGGTAACTCAGCTTCTTTCTAATTCTCTATACAACTTCTGATATGAAAATGAAGAAACCAGTATGTTTATAGCTACAAGACTCCTGATGACAATGCCATCAAAACAGTTTTCCTTTTTCCCTTCTCCTCTGGATGTTTTGATGCACCTGATGTGAGCTGTTCTGAATCCTGGCTCGTTTCAGCATGAGCTGGAATAATGTTACTGGGGGGAAAACGCAAGTAAGATATTTGTGCTGATACACAAAAAGCCTCATTTGTAGACTTGTTCCAAGTTCTGTCCTTGTTTCTTTCTATTGTTTGGCTTTTCTTTCTTGCTTCTGAGATTTCTGCTGCTATTTCAAGATTTTCTGCAGTGTGGACTCTGTCTTTGATCTTGTTTTGTTTGTTTTCAGTGTTTTTGCAATCCAAGCAGAAGTAAATGGTATTTGGAAAACAGTAAGTTTGAACCTTTTGGTGAGTGCTTGTTTCTGCTGAAAAACAGAATTTTAAAATTTATTTTATTTGGAATAATGCTTATTCTTCTACAATCTATGAGAAAGAACTAGTCTATTTAAAAAAAAAATCTGTGAGAAAAGCTACAATATCAATTGAAAGACTCAGTCAAGCAGTTTCAGCTGGCAGTGTTGTTCAAAGATTGTCACTGTTCTGCTCTTAATTCTGGGATTCCAAAATTAGACCCCTTATTCCAGATCTGCACCTTTCCATATTTGTTTGGGGGGGAATGTTGTCACAACACTAAAGGCTTTTATTTCAGCTGTATTGTACAGAATTTACTTTTTCTAACGGTGGTGTTAGAAAGTCAGTTCCTAAATACTGATGAAGAAACTTAGCAGTAGCCACTTATTTTCTAATGTTTTGGACAGAATTATGTATCTCTGAATGTGTCTGTTAGTTATTTCCTTTTGGCTAACAAAACTTGGGTGGTTTCTGATCCCAATATTTCCTTTTCTGTAAATGTTGCCAAAAATCCATAATTCCCTTTCAATGAAGCCTGGGAGATCTAGTTTTGTTAGCGTTTAGTGGCTGTGCATGCTATGAAACTCTCCATGTCTGCAATTTTGAAATGGCCTGGGACCTCAGCAAAGATATGGTTCTACTCATATAAAGTCTTAGCAACATATGATGTGGTTATATTTATATATTTTGGCTATATGTTGTTATTTGTTATATCTTGCATATGTTGTTGCACTATACAATGTTCCATATCATGGGCACACACTCATGCAATGGCCATGTTCCAGAGAAAGCTGGAATGAAACCATCCTATGATTAAAAAGCATGTTCTGTACATTTTTCTGTGAAAGGACTAAGTCTTTTAGTCATCTTCCCAGCCCAAATCATAAAGCTTGGAAACATTAGCATTTTTTTCATTTTTGGTTTGGTTTTGTGTGTGTAGTGCTGCTTTGTTGTTGTTTTATTTTTTTTTTTTTTTGTTGGCTTTGTTTGTGTTTTTTTTCCCTCAGTTGTGCTTCTTTTATTTGTGAGGAGTTTTGGTATTGGTTTTCTTTTATCTGGAAATTTCAGTTATATGAACTGTTTGTGATAGCTTATCTTGCAATAGTCTGAAGGAAAGGGCCAGCAGTACACGCTTATTCTTTTAAGGAGCCATCAGTGTGCCCTGCATGATGTGAAAATGTAGGTAAAAGTGGCTCAGAGTGAAATGTGGTTTCAAATTATTTATCATTTCCCCTTTAACCTCTTCATTTTTGGCTTATGTTTGTTAAACCCTATTAAAAATTAGTGCTGAAATGTAGTACAAGATGCTATTTGCCATAGATAGACATCACCTTTTAAATGAAATGGTGAGACTTTTCAGTGCAGCAAACAGATATAATTAATACTATTTTTAGTTTTTCAAGGTGAGAGACAAAAAGGTGTAGGGAAAGGGAGAGGAGAATAAACTCTCACAGCCTTAAAACTTGAGGACAGTTGGCTTAAAGACTTCTTTCACCTTTTAGTTAAGAAAGGGTACTAATAAGGGTTGTGACTGAAGGTATTAAAAATCTTCGTAGGTCATTTTATAAATGACCTACAAAGATTTTTAATACCTTCAGTCACAACCCTTATTAGTACCCTTATATATACCTTTATAAAGGTATATATAAGTACCCTTATATATACCTTTAATACCTTTTTAATACTTTTTCTCATTCAAGAACAAAGAAAATCATCTTTCTGGAAACTGCTTCTTTTGCTGTCTTTCTGAGATACTGCACTGAAATATGGGGTTTTTTTTTGCAGAGGAAAAATTTTCATGGTGGAAAGGTAGAACTTCACATTTGCAGCACCTAAGCTAGCTTCCCAGGCTAGCCATAACAAAAGATTTAGGTTTGTTTACAGTTAATTTAGAAAAAAAAAAGTTGCCTGTTCTCTGCTCAGTACTGACAATGCCAGCAGTAGCTCCATGTTGTCAAAATGGATAGAAATCATGGAATCACAGAGCTGGGGCTGGCGATGGCTGCTGGCCTTTGCAGAGCCCTGGTGGGTATAGAGCTCTGCAATAGGCTCAGCTGTGGCTTATATCCTTGAAAGCAGCAGCTTGTTGGCATCATCTCCAAGTTCTGTCAAGCAAAATGTGCAGCTCCTTATGCATATTGCCTATATCTATTTTACCTTTCTGTGGAAAAAATTGCATATAATGTCATAAATTGGTTTAAAGGAAATTGGCAAAGATATACTCCTTAATTGTCTCATGCTGACATCTCCAATAAGTGAAACTTGAGTCTCAGGAAGAAAAGTCAGGCAAGGTGAGTGTCTGACTTAAGCTGTGATCCTGGGCAGCTTGGAGGTCTCTACAAGAATAATTTGTGTGGGTTTGTGAGGAAGCTGGTGGAGTGAGAGACAGGAACTTGAGATTACTTTACAGAGGAGGGAAAATACTATGTGAGATGGAGTGGATTTTAATTGATGATTAACTCCATTGAGACTGTAATTTGTTACAGCTGCAGGGAACATACCTTGCTGTCTCTGTCTCAAGTTAATTTCAAGAGCACTCCAGGCCTTTAACCACAACTGTGAAATCTCAGCACTTTGTAATACAAGCCCTTAGCCATGTCTGTGTTAGCCATAGGACTAGGAATTTCTTTTTTTGGCCATTTTCTACAGAGCTAGTAAACATGCCAACATACAATGGTAATACACTGCTTCAGAGCAGTCTCAAATCAACCTCTGTTTCTTAGAAAATGCTATTCGTACACAGACCAAATTATTGTAAAAATAATATTTTAAGTATTTTCTCTCATAATGGTTTTCTAATGTCTTGTCCATTTTTCCTGTCTTGCAAAAACCTTAAGGTTATAAAAATGGTGCATACTTTGCTCCCATGTGTATCTGGATTACAAAATTACTATGGTTTGGGGCCTTTCTTAAAGCTGTAATATCTCTTTGTATTGGGAAATCCACTCAAGATCAAAGCTGCATGAAAAAAGCTGATGAGAAAAGATGCAGAAAGATGATGTCCTGCTGTCCTTCTGTCACATGTGTTCTCCAGCAGTGTATGGGAATGATTTTTGTAATGAATTACAGCTGGGTCCCCTCAGCTCCTCCAATGCAGGGACCAGATTATCAGTTTGATGAGTGAATGCTTTGTAGATTTTGATAATTTACTGACTTAGGCTGCCTTTCTGGTTGAACTGTTTATATTGGCAAACTTCTGAATATGGATGTAAACCATTGCTAGTTCCTCTTCTGTGGTAGAAAGGACAGAGAAAGGACTATAGCATACTCTTATGCAGGCATGTGTGTCTTGAGTCAGACCTGTAACCTACAGGAAAACAGCACTGTAGTTTGCCAGAAGTCAGGAGATATTCAAATAGGAGCAATTCAATTGCTTCTGGTAGAACTGGCTTTGAAACCAAATTTTTATCCAAAACAGTGAAAATTCTAAACTGGAATAAGAAGCTGTCCCCCTCCTCCATAGCATGCTGTTAAAATACCACAATGCTTTGCTTATGAAACTGGTGTGCTCTGCAGGATCCCTGACTGCTGCTGGGTGAAGCTGACAGGGTTTGACTGTTTTGCTGCTGTTAATCAGTGGGGTTTTCTAGCGAAACTAAAAGAATTATAGCAGTTTTATTCAGCAGCTTCATGGGCTCCCTGGGTTCCCTGGTGAGTGGGAGGCTGTCCTGGGGGTCTCAGGCAGGAGTAAAGCAGCTGGGAGCTCAGGTGGCTCTGAAACCTGCAAGTCTTTACATCCAGCTCTTTATTGCTGAGGAGACAGGTAAATAAACAGCTATGAAACAGCAGGTTTCCAGCCTGCCTCTGTGTTCTGTCAAAATAAAGTGTGTCCATGAAATGCTAACATTTGACAAATTGCAGTTTTATGATGGAATAAAAATCAGATAGAAAATTTGTTGTATCTGGATTTTGATCTTTCGTGCATCTCACTTGGGAGCAATCTACCCTTTGGATGAACAGGCAAAAACCTAGAAGTTTATTTCTGCCTAGAAGCAGTCCATAGCAATGTGCTTCTTACTCATTAGTCCTTATTAGTTTGAGTTTTATGCTCTATTGACCACAGACTTGCAGCTCCTCACTGTCTTGGAAAGAAGATAAATCTCTTTGTGGCTTACTGGGAGATATTGGATAGGTGTAGTCAGTGGAGGTGCGTCCTCTCCCCTGTGGTTAAACTGTGGCACCCAGTGTGTGCCACAGTGTGGTCAGGTGCACAAACTTGTGACTTCTGCATGTATGGGGATAGGTGTAACCATAACTGCTGCTTCCACAGGCTAAAAATGTGATTTCATTTTTAATTATCTTTTAATCTTTTTTCTTTGAGAGGGGGGTATTTGAATGTACATGCTGTGGTTCATATGCCTCTTTAAAACATTGATAGTCTATTGACTATCTAGTTGAACAAATTCTAGTTGAACACTTTAAGTCTGTGAGTGATTGTTATTTAATTAGCTTTTTTGTTTCGTCAGTTTTTTTCTCTGTAACCTGACAGAGCTATGGTGGCAATTTTGTACAAGATAGATTTGGTAGTATGCAAAGTACCTTTTGGAGAAAAGGGAAGTAGGGAGAGGGGAAAGAATGGAGGGAGGAAAAACCTGTCACTAATCAGGCTTAGGAATTTTTCTTTTTGTCACTTAAACTAAGAAATGCAAGCAATGGTAGTCCTCAGGAAATTACTTCCCCTGCTCTAGGAGAAAAGGTGTTGGCTATGAAGTACATTTTTGGCTTAGTTTCTGACTCTGGTGGCTCATCTAAACAAAACCAAATTATTTTGCTTCTCTGTCGCTTTGTCTTTTTCTTTATGGGTGGTTGTTACTGTGGGCTCTAAATGCAAATGTGCAGTTGGGAGACTGAATGGTTTTCCCAGTGCTTGGCACAGTGGAAATTGGTGCTGCTGGGAGCCAGAGGGTTCCTCATGATGCATAACAATTTCCAGCCAAGCAGCCCTACCCAGTTAGTGTTCTTAAGACACACACAGGTTAAAATATTGTTTATAGGAGCATACTACTAAAGATGCAAGAGTAAAAAGCTCTACTACCAAATGAAGCTTTGTGGCTATCCCATTGCAATGAAGTGTTGTTCAAATAAAAAGAAATCCATTTAGAAATTTCCAGTGGGCTCAGAATACTAGACATCATGATTTCTAGCCAACATAGCTTCTATAAATGCATCCCTTTGACACAAAACCGACCTGAAATGCCTTGAACTCCTAGAAACTGGAGATTTTATTGTGTCAGTTACCCACTGTGTATATTGTGCTGAAAAAAATCCAGCACTGGTGTGGAATGATTAAATCAACCTGGTTTTCTTAGACCATTCTCCAATCAAGCTTCTATTCAGCACACAATGCTGTTGTTGACATTGCTAAAGTTCATAATGGTATATTTTTTTTTTCCCTGCAACAGAGGAAGGTTTTTTAAAAATTACTTGTACTATTTTTGGACCTTAATTTGGCCTTAAATGTGAATCACAGAATTTTTGCCAAGTGATTTCTTTGCAAAGGCATGTGGCTGTTTGTACAGGAATAGTTAGTAGTTGCAGGTTTGTAACTGGCTCAGGTTGGATACTATTGTACTCAGGGCTGAGCATCTTGAGGGCACATTGTCTCTAAATTTGGATTGACTGTTCAACTCAACTGATACTGGATCTTTGCCTGTCGAATTGCTTGCTCAGGGATTTCCCTCTCCCCTTACTTTCTATTACGTGTGTAATTTCAATGATTCCTGATTTATGAAAGGCAATCCTAGAAAAAGAAATGAATTGGCTTGGCATTTGCAAAAATGGATCTTGGCGTGCCGGTGCAATTCCATTGAGGGACAAGTCTAATGAGGAGAGTTCTGAAGTAAGACAAGGGCATCAAATGAATGTTCACTGAAATAAAGAATTAGGGGTTTTCTTGGTGGTAAGGAACTGTTTAATTGCAACTATAGGTTGGTTATTTGGTCACTATCCAGCTTTAGCGTGTTCATTTCAAGATACAAACTTTCTTGTGAAATTATCTAAATAAATTTTTAGTTAGATTTGCAACTGCTGGATGTCTCAAATCCTTGGTCTCTTTTAATACTCAAAGAGGAAACTTGCAAATGCATCTCAGCCTCATTTTTGCAAATTCATTGAGTCCAAGTGTTCTTGAAAATCAACAAGGCTGCATAACTCATCTCTGAAAATAAGTAATACAATTATAGATCTCTGGGATGGGCTTGGAAATATTACATCAGAATATTTATTTTGAGGTACTTTGTGGGCAGAAGGATGAGTATCCCAAAAGGAGGGTGTATTAAATAAAATCTGTATCTTTTATATTTTATATATTAGTTTTCTCTAGTTGATTAGGTAACTGGATTTCTTGAATTTGTTTTTCTTAAATGTATAAGAATCCATTTAATCATTAAACTTGAAGCTTCAGATTTCTGAAGTCAAAGGTCAGGTTCTAGGAAACAACAGAGTTATGGTAGAGATGGAATCAATCAGAATGAAGTGAAATCAATAACAACTCGGCTATTGTCAAAATGTGAAGACAGTGCTCCTTTTTTCAGATGGGGGGGGGGGGTCTCTTCAAGATTGAATTGCTTTATTTGTGGGGGAAGTGATAGTTATTTCCTGAAGAAAAGTGTGTGTTGTGGAATGGCTGAATGCAAAGACTTCTTTCATAGGAAATGCCTTAAGTATGATGTACTGTCACAACAATGGGATGCTCTGTGAAGACCAAGGATTGCTATGAAGAGCCAACAGGCTTGCTGTTCCAGTAGAAGGAGAGCTTTAAACTAGGAATGACAGACAAGTGAGATGTCAACCCATGTACAAGTGAGGATGAGAGACCTTCTAATCAACAAAACAGGGAGAAAGTGGGCCCATTTCAAATGTGTGCGCACAAATAAAGGATTAGTGAGATTACAGCATGATGGAAGAAATGTTCGTCCATTTATTGGGAAATCAGCACCTCTCTCAAGTGCCTGTACACTAATGCTTGATGCAGGGGAAACAGTGTCCTTCTGTGTAATCTCAGGGATATTAGAGATGTGGTAGGATAGCTAAAAAGGAGATGTGTTGCTATGTGTGGAAATAAGACCTTTAGGAAGAAGCCAGGACAGTGAAGTGGGGGAGCTGACCTTTATGTGAGAAGGTAGGAGGAACATACAGAGCTGTCTTGTTATGGATGAGCCAGCTTAGCTTGTTATGGATGAGCCAGGGTTGGAATTAGCAGATGGACCAATGTGGACGATATGGTGAGTGTTGGATCAAGAAACAGATGTAATTAAGGCATTCAGACATCTGGAAGAGGCCTCGTGTTCACATGCTGTGGGACTTTAAAACACCCCTATCTGTGCTAGATGGGCAACAGCAGGGCACAAACAATCCAGGAGGATTTTTTCCAGTGTGCAGGAAGGACAGCTTCCTGACACAGATGATTTGAGAATCTGCTGTGCAGGATCCCTTACTTACAACCAAAGAAGAACTGGTAAGGAGTGACCAGTGACAGTTAAAATGGCGGAGTTCAGGATCCTGAGAAGAAAGATTGAAGCAAATAACAGGATCACAGTCTTGAAATTCAGGAGAGCTGACTTCAGTCAGTTTAGGAACCTGCTTGAAAGAATACCATGAGTTACAGTCCTGGAGAGAAGAGGGAATCTAGAAGGTCTGGATGATTTTCAGGAATGACCGGCTCCAATCTCAAGAATGATCCATTCTTATCTTTAGGAAACAGGCAAGGGTGTCAGGAGGTCTGCACAGATCAACAAGGTTCTCCTGACAGAACTCAAATATAAAATGTAAGAATATGTGTAGTCAGTAGACCTAAGAGGAATACAAAAATAACTGTCTGAGTGCAGAAATGAGATTACAGGAGCCAAAGTATGCAGGGAGTTCAATCTGGCAAATGATGTCAGGGGGACTGAGATGGATGTCTACAAAAGGAAAACTAGGGAAAATGTGGATCTGGTACTGAATGTGATTTCCTGATGACAAAGAGTATTGGAAAGGCCAAGGTTATTGATGCCTTTTCTGCCCTGGTCTTTACTGGGAAGATCTTTCTTCAGGAGTCCCAGTCCCCCAAGAATACTGGGAAAGCCTGGAGCAAGGAACTCTTATCTTTGGTGGAGGAAGCTCAGGTTAGGGGAAACTTAAACTGAACATAGACTAGTAGATGGGACCTGATGGGAATGCACCCATGAGGACTGAGGGAGCTGGCTTGTATCATGAGGCTACATTTGGTGGCCTTTGGAAGGTTGTGGCATTTGAGATGAAGTGCCCGTGATCTCCCATCTTCAAGAAGGGCAAGCAGGAGGATAAGGGAAGCTACAGGCTGGTCACCTTCACCTTGACTCCTGGGAAAGAGAGCAAATTTTCCTGAAAGCTGTTTCTAAGCACAGCAGAGAAGATACAAGCTGGGCAGACTGTCTGTTAGATGCACCGTCCAGGGAGGGAGTCTGTAGCATCTCCATCCTTGGAGTTACTCAAAATCCAGACAGGACTGAGCAGCCTGCTGTCTTTGACCCCTCTAAGCCAGAGAGGTTTGACTAGAACATCTCCAGAGGTCCCTTCTTACCATTATAGTTCTGTGATTCTGTGTTTTAAACAGTGAAATTGTTGAAGGACCTGATCTGCTCATGGCCATTTTGTGCACACAGAATGATCTCCAGTCAGCAAACAGGAATTTTTATAGTTTAATTTGTCCACTTCAGAGTTGAATATGCTGAGTTTTATTTCTATTGAATAATTTGTGCTATCCTAGATAGAAAGATGATAAATTTGGTTTCTTTATAGATCTAGAAAAGTTTGCCAATTATTATTCCAAATGTAGTTTGACTTCTTTCACTATTTTTAACAGCTCTTGTACTTAATATCTGAGCTCAAGAGTTCAATCTTCTATAAAGACTGTACGGTCAGACTACAGTTTTAGTTTCTTGAAATAATTCTGAAAAGTTCCTACTTTGCATTTGAGAATCTTAATGCATTTACTCCTATAAATGTAAAAAAATAATATTTTGGGGTTTTTCAGTATGAATAAAGATAGCACTAAATACTGACACAGAGTACTTCTCATTCTCAAAGTGCTCTAAATTTGTTGTCTAATTACTATTCACAGTACTCTTGGGAGGTTCGTGTATTTAATTATCCTCATTTTATAAGCTCTGGGAATATGAAACAGTGGCACATGGGACCCAACAAGTCTTTGCTTTTTTGCATTTCTGCCCCAGCACCAAAAAATTGATTTCCTGTGTGACACATCAGAAAGTACAAGGGGAAAGAAAAGACAACTTGAACTAAGTCAAGGTCTGCTTTAGCATCTAGGCTGCTCCCAACCAGAAAGCTGTTTTCAGTCATGAGCTTCCTTGCTTTCATTTCAAGACAACAACACCAATGAAATTTGACTTGGAGAGGAAACAAATAGGACTTCAATTCATTGTCCCTTTTCTCTTGAAAGTTGTTGCAAGATTTAATTTCTTACGGTCTGTTTTGTAAGCTTTGCTCATGAACATGTTGCAGTCAGTGACAAATGCATAGACTAAAATAACATTTTTAAATGATATTTTGTAAAAAAAAATAGAGCCTGACATTTCAGTAGTATTTCCATTTTGTGTCCCTTCCCAATCAATCATTTTTTACAGAGAATGGAAAAAGCAGGGTAAGTACTCACTTTTTAAAGATTTTTTTTTTTAAGATTGATTAACTGTGCTAGACTGATGGGAGAAGCAAACTGCTACTCTTCTGGAAACTTACACCATGAATTGAGGGCAAAGGTAGTTGAACTACTTGGCTTCAACCTGGCAAATATGTACTTAATTATTTAATAAGCATCCTTATTTAAAAAGTAGAGGGGCTCCCTATAGTGATCCTAATGATTCACTTGGCCTAATAATGCAGGAAATGAAGTATTTTAAAAGTGTAAATACAAATATAGATGAGTAGTTAAACTGACTCAGTTTATCCTGTGTAGTGAAGCAAGTCCCTGTCTTGTCATCTTTTGTATTTCAAGAAAATACAGGTATTCAAATTTCTAGATTCTAGATCATCTCCTGACTTGACAATGGAGGAAGGAAGTGCCTATTTTGTGGTCAGATCATCTCTGCTTGTGAGGAGAAAGCAAATAAATTGTTCTTTACTAGGACATGTTGCTTGATTCTATCAAAAAATTCAAACTTGCTGGCTTTGAGCAAGTGGCACATGACCAGCCATTCCCCCAGACTTCTTGGTGTTGTGTAGCTTCAGTGCCTTTCAAGGCTGGAAGCTACGTTTGCACTATGAAAGTACTCACTGATACTGTGGCAAAAATTATGTATATTCTGGGGGAAAAATTAGGCTATTTTGGAAAGCCTATATTATGTGAGTGGTAACTCCAGAACTCTTCATGTCTCTCACTTACTGACAAGTGCTGTTATTCTTGAGTGGTTTATTGAATAAAGCTGACTTATCAAATGGTACTTTATTTTAGGTCTTTACATCTGTGGATTAGCTACTGATGGACTTTCACTTGTTAGTGATAAGGTTGTTATATTTAGAGTAATGCTATCAAGCTCAATGCTGGAGTCCCAGTTAAAAACAGAACTGTCTTTTGTCCTTATAGTCATATGAAGACTAAAAGGAGTGAAAAATGCCTGTGTGCTCCAACTTATTTCTGCAGTCTCCAAGATGGTTTTGAGCAATCACTAACATTAAAACAATAGTCTCTAACTAAGATTTAAATTTGATTTTTGCTTTAGCCTTTTAGCTGTTCTGGTGTAATTTAACGGATTTGATCCACAACACTTGTGTGAATTGTAACTCCCATTGGAAAATTATACCTTTAGAGGTATCTTAATGAAAGTCTTGCTGGGAAATGTGAGGGGTTTTTTAAGCCAAAGTGGCAATGAGGAAAAGGCAGAGAAGACAATAAACCCAGTCATTTAACACACTCTTCCAGCTGTAACTGGGGCACCAGTTGGAACAATAATCATTCACAGCTGAGACAAATGCTCTTGGCTGTTCAGCTGTGGGTCTGCTTTACACTTATGTGAAGAAATAAATATTCCCAGAGCTGTTTCCTATCAGTCTCTTACCTGGTAGTTAGGATGCTTCCTTGAACACTGAGCCTGTGCTCAGTCAGGTAATGTGGGAATTACAGCATGACTGTGGGGCATGGCTGGCCCCACATCCTGAGTGAAAATGGCAACAGTGAGCAAGTCAAGTCTTGCCTTCTGAAAGGAGGAGTCAGCTGTTTTGATTTTTGTTTTATTTCTCCTCTTCATTATTTGATTGTTCTGACACAAATCTGTTTTTCTGACACACTTGATTTCATATGAATACTAAGCAATGGGATGTTTTTTTAATCTGCAGGATAGAAAACCTCTTTTGTTCTCAGGTTCTGTTTGTTACTTCATTTTCAGTGGAGCAGAGGGGGCTCGTGAAGCGTCTGTAGGAATTGCACACAGGTTGTTGAAGCACTGCATGCTTCTAGTTCAGAACTGAGCAAATTCACTGTGCTCATGACAGCCATAACTACGTGCTAATACAGATATTGGTGTGCAGAAAGGAGTCACAGCTGGGTGTCTTGACATAGACTAAACTTCATCCCCTCTCTCCTTTTAGAAGTCATTATTGGGGAAAAAAGCTAAAAGAGTAAAGGTCAATAGAACAATAACAAAAAGTATTTATAGTGGGGTAAAGTAAATGATTTTTAATGTTATTTTTGAGTGATTGAATTGATACTGTAGTTTAATACATAGTGTACTTACTGGGGAGTGATTGGGAGGGAATTAAAGAGGTAAATCATACAGGGCCAAAAATGATAAATCATCCCAAAATGATAAAAAACATGCCAACGCCCCTTCCCCCCGCAAACGGAATGCTGTACCTCTCAAGGGGGCTCATAAATGTCAGCAGTAATACTGATTTTTAAACCATCTGGTTCTTCACAGTAAGTTATGAGAACTTCTAGCTTTAAATACAATATTGGTTCATGCAAATGACAATATAACAGACTTTGACATCCCAAAATATCCCTTCCCACCCTGCTTTAGCCTCCCCCCTCCCTTTCCTCCCCTTTCTTCATTGACATATCTGCAGTAAAATACCAAACCACTACATCTTGCCATCCCTTTTGGGCTAAAACTTCTGTTTAGACCTGTGAGCAGACAGAGCTAGTAAAACTAATAAACTAGCTCTGGCACTCTGTATTCCAGCATCAATTTGAGCTTGTGATCAGCCTGAGAGCTGGTATGCTGTTGAGGCTGTTGAAAGCAAATTCTGAGCGTGTCCTTCTTGGACAAAGAGGAAATTAAGCTGGTCTGTGAAGCTACACAGACAGAGATGTAAGTAAAGAGCTAAAGGTAGCAATGGTCTAGGAATGTTTATGCAGGTGAAATGTCCAGTATCTTCAATTCTAGCTGCACATTGTCCTTTAGGGCCTGACTTTGAGAGTGATGGTTTTGAAAAATGCTGGGTGTAAGTGTGTGTCTTTCTTCTGCCTTGCACTGGAGACAATGAAGTCTACACTGAGGACCTTTAGAAAGGGAAAAATACGGAGGTAGCAGAAGGAACTTACTGGGTTATCAAGCTTGCTACTTTCAGATAGTGCCAATACCCATGTTGTAGATCTCCTAAAAGAGACTGTTTCAAAAGGAACTGTTTCTTGATTTTCTCCTCATATATGCAAGTCTAGTCACAAAAGTTATGCCTTTCGTGATCTGAAGCTTTTATGAATTCCAGACAGAATGTGTCAGTGGGAATTTTTATCATTGTTCCATTGCTTTTAAACAGTTTTTTCACTCTGTCTCTGGCATTTACTGTTGAGATGATGTGGTGGGTTGATGTCTGTTGCCCACCAAAATTACTCTATCTCTCTCCATCCTCAACTGGAAAAGGGAGAAAAAAATAAAATGAAAAGATTTTGAGTTAAGGACAGGGAGACATCTCTCACTGGTTGCCACCATGGACAGATCAGACTAGAATTGGGGAAATTTGTTCAATTTATTATCAAACAAATTAGAGTAGAATAATGACAAAGAAAGAAAACTGAATCCTAAAGTACCACTGCCCCATACTTCTTTCTGTGCTTAGCTTTACTCCTGTTTTTATCTAACTCCTCCCTCTCAGTGGTGCAGGGGGATAGGGAATGAGGATTGAGGTCCATTCATCACATGTTGTCCCTGCTGTTCCTTTCTCCCTGGGGGAGGAGTCCTCCCACTCTTCTCCTGTTCCTGCATGGGGTCCCTCCTGTGTGAGACAGTTTTTCACTAATTTCTCCGCTGTGAGTCCTGAGGAGCTGCTCCCCAGGGGTCCCTTCCACAGAGTGCAGTCCTTCAGAAGCAAACTCCTCCAGCATGGGTCTCCTGTGGGCTCACAGGTCCTGCCAGAAAACCTGTTCTAGGATAGGCTCCTTTCTCAGTGGGCCCACAGGTTCTGCCAGGAGTCTCCTACAGCACAGGCTTCCTGCTGGGTCACACCTGCTTCAGTGTGGGGTCTTCTGTGGGCTTCAGGAGGCTATTTGCTCAATTTTTAACCTCTATGGGTGGCAGGGGCACACCTGCTTCACCATGGTCTGTACCACAGCCTGCAGAGGAATCTCTGTTCTGGGGGTGGAGCGCCGCTTCCTCTGCCTCCTCCTCGTTCTTCTTCACTGACCTTGGTGTCTGTGTAGTTGCTCTCACATTCTCGCTTCCCTCTCCAGCTACAATTGTGCAGGGTTTTTTTTCCCCTTCTTAAATATGTTATCCCAGTGGTGCTGCTGCCACCACTGAAGAGCTTGGTCTTTTCACAGAAGCCACCCTTGTAGTCCCCTTGATACCCAAACCTTGCCACACAAGGCAAATCCTTTTGCTAAGCTACAAAAGTAGGGCCTTCTATTTGGCTTCCATAAGTGCCTTTTTAATTGCTCTCCTTCAAGGCTTTTTTTTTTAAATATTGTTAAATGGAAAAGTTATGCATAATCTTCCAGATAAGGTCTCATCAGGGCCACATATGATGGCTTTTTAATTTTCTCCCTGACAACACCTCTTGCAGTGTGCCCTCTGTCTCTCTCATAGCCATGTCACTCACCTTGAGAGCAAAGAAAAGATTGAATCTGCCCAAACCCCAGCAGAGCACTCCATATGGTGCTGTGTGGGAAAAATGCTATCTAAACTGGAGGAGATGGTTGTTAGTACAAATGCTTTGGGAGTGACTGAAGGAGATAACAAGAAACTGTGTTGAAAGAAGCTATAAGGCTGGAGGGAGGTTATTAGTGGAGTTCCTCAGGGAGTGGCTTTGACATTGATCTTATTTATTATTTTCACTAATTACCAAATTGTAGGATAAAAAACAAGAATGTGCTAATGAAATTTGCTAATGGCTTGAAGTTGAAACTACATAAGAGACCAGGATTGACCTTGAATAGTGATGAATTGGAGGTGGAAAGGAATTAGTATTGAAATAACAAGAAGTTGCATTTTTGGAAGAAAAATAACAAGTATTTCTGGCATTCCTCATTCAGTGGAGCAACAAAAAGTTTGTGGAAGGCTTAGCTGTATAATATAGTCAGAGGGTGACCATGTATCTTGTTTGAGGTGTAGAGAGGTCTGATCCTCCCACCACTGGAGGGAGACAAGGACCAAGGAGAACAAACATTGATAAATGTCAGATGATGTGTGAATTCACGTGTAAGGGTGGAAAGCAAGTGATGGATTGCATGGAGCTGTTTGTCTTCAACTGCACCACCTTCAAATGGACAGTACAACACAGTTAATGCATGATAAGGGAGGATGCAAGAGGTCTGTGCAGAGCTGCTGTTTTATTTGGGGCACATGGGTTGTTTTGAGGTAGTTACTTTAAGAAAAAAGAAAAAAACCCAAGAAAACCCAAATACCAGCCCAAGCATACTAATTGAGAAATGCAGTTGTCCTGAATCAAAACAGTCCTGAGGATGATGATGGAAGCTCCTCTTAAACAGTTGTTCTTAATCTGTGCTTCCTGGAAAACTACAATCAGTTTATTTTAAATCTATTTCTTTAATTGTAGTGGAATTGTTTAGTATTAATTGTTCTGTATTGCTGTTTACAGAAATAAACTCTGTTCCTGTTTACTAAATTGGTAATATTGCATTTCTGCTAATAGGCCAATTTCTTTTTACATGTTTTTAACAGAAGATAAAGAAACTGCAGACAAGCCAACAAGAGTCCATTAAAGACAAATCACTGTACAGTCATGGAGAGAGATGTTAACAAAGACATCAAAATTGAAGGAGAGGCAATATTTGCAAAGAAAAGAGGATAATCACTTAATCCTGTTCTCTGCTCCCAACCAACATGGAACATTAGACAGTAACAAGACTGGGAGATTGCAGCTCCAGTGATTGTTTTCTAAATGTGGAAAACACTAGTTAAAGGAATAAGAATAGATAACACAGGTCCTAATGTAATGATGACTCACTGCTCTTTCCCATGCTCTTAGTCTGGATGCCCTGTCTCCACTGTAGGAAATGTTGTACAGGCAACACTACTTTTCTAGCTAGCATGTACAGTACTTGGTCACACATATCTGTGGTGGAATTTCATAGTCTATTTTAAAAGATAAGATTGGAGGCAAAGTTTCTATGCAGTTTGTAAACCAACTTTTCCCTCTTGTTTGCCAGAACATTACTTTCTGATTGGAAATGCCCCTGTTGCTTTTTTCCCCCTTATTTCTTCTTCACTTTTTGTTTTCTTTTTTTTTTTTTTTTTTGGTTTTGTTATTGTTGGGTATTTTGTTTTTTTTTTTTTTTTTTTTTTTCCTGTTATGGTGGCTTTTTTGTGCCAGTGTCCTTATTTAAATAAAATTTCTCCTCTTTGTTGTAAAGCTCCTGGTGACTTGCATGAGCTCTTGGCCATTTTGGTAGAAGTCTCAGTGGTGCTATAGCAAGCACGTTCACAGGATTTAGCACCTTTTGATGCAATTTAGCTCTGGTGATACTTAAGCTACTGTTTCACCTGAAGTCTGCAGTTCTTTTACTCCCTCATGAATATGTTAATGAATTATTTCACACTCTTTAAAAAATATATCTTTGCAGTCACAGAGCCAACTTGGCATCTTGGGGTGGTATTTAAATAACTTCATGGAAAATGTATCAGTCTAGTTTTTTTTAAAAAAAAAGCATAGTGAATAAATTCAGTGTGGCACGAATCTGGCAGCTGCATTGCAAAAAATATTCAGTGCAAGTAAATTATGCATTCTTTTTGTTGTTAAAATAGTTCAGAAAATATACTTTCAAATGTTATTTTAATTACTACCTTTATTTTACTGCTTCTAAATAAGCTTTGTACTTGGCAATTTACTACCTGAAATCTGATATTCTAAATGACTCCTTGTTTCCTAATGTAAAATGTATCTTTTAGGATCACTCCCAAATTCTAATTTTTTTTCTGTCAATCAAATTGGTATTTCAGCCTGTTTGTTTCTTTATACCCATAAAGACACAGGTGCATAGTATTACTATAATTTTCTTCATGTTGTATCTTTTCTCAGTGTTTTTCATGTATGGACATTGCTGTAGTTATTATCTGTCCTCCACTTTATTTATGATTGGAATTATTTTTATTCTACATAATTTCTGGATGTGCTTTCAGACTAATAAGTACTGCATTGTTTTAAAGTTCATTTATAAACATATCCTCTATATAAATTAGAGTATATTAGTACTGAATGTACTAAGAGTTACAAGTGTTTTTTGTATTTGCAGTTTCTGCTATTTTTGTGAGCTATTAGAAACCTCATTAAAAAGCATGACAATAAGAACCATACAACCTACTTTCCAGATCAAAGTAGTTCAAAGAAATCTAGATATGCATATATATTTTCATTAATACTGTATTTTTACCAAAGCCTGCTCTGGTTATCAGGCATTTTTTTCAATTTCCATCAGTGAGTTTGAACAAGAGTTTTGATTTTACAATGCTTTAAACATGCTGGAGTTATTCAGGTAAACACATACAAGTCCATATTTTGATTTGAGGGTACTTATTTCAACTCCGATGACCACTGAACTTCTGTTTTGCATATTGTGTACTATCAGAACCTGTGGGGAAAAGTACAACAGTTTTATCAATTGATACTAGAGGATACTGGAGAACTGGATAGCAGAGAAACTGACAGTTTGGGGTGCCTGGTTTTGGAGAAATGCTGTGATTTACCTAGGATGACTTGGAAGTCCTTGGCAGAACAGGACTCCCAGGTACTGGGATAATGCACTGACTCCTCTCTCCAGTCTCTGTGCCCTAAATGCTTCCTGTCTCTTCCTATCAGCACCTTGATAATGAGATTTTAAATGATTTCTGTTACTGCAGATGCTGTTGGCTGCTTATTTTTTTTAGCTTCATGGAAGTGCAGGATAGGGAAGAGGAGTATATTCCCTCCTATTCCAGATTACTCATGGCCTCAGCAGACCTGTGGGTAATGGGAGGAAAAGTACTGTAATGCACACTGTTGGAAAGAATTGAAGTCTCAACTGTAATATTCAAGTGTCAGGATGAAGTACTTCTCCATCCTCAAAATAAAGAAGATTTGCAAAAAAACAAAAAGAACTTTAGTCTCTTTCTGTGAAAGAAATAATAGGTTTTAGGTCCTAGTCATAAAGTGGATGAAGAGTATTCAGAATCATCTGTTACTCCTTTTCCTGTGTGCATGCTCAAGGGCACAAAGGATTTGCTTCACTTGGGTGAAAATGCACTCAAGGGTTTCAAAACTTCAGAAAAATAATTTATAATGTGCTTTGCACTGCGGCAGATTGTGTTTGGGTCTCTTAATATTTGTATTTTAGTTGCTTGGAACACCAAGGGAAGAGAGTTGAGTATGGCACCAGAGAGTTTGCTGTTGGCTTGTGCTAGCCTCAGCAAGTCATTTAGACAGATGGGATGTGAGACTCAGGTTGTAACTTAAATGTGGGATTATAACTGAGCCCTCCAGGGACCTAGAAGTGTTATTGTTATGGTTGTAAATGTAATGTGATAGACGTTCCTTGGTGAATTGTTTAGGGTTTAAGCTCTTCCTAAAACAGACTGGGACAGAAATTGGCATTGTGACTTCTTGATGTGAATCCCTCATGTCTCTATTATGAATGGGCTTCTGTTGAGCACTTTGCCTTGGGGCAGTCTTCAGCACTGGCTTCGTGACCTGTGGACTTAAAATTCTTTTTAGTGCTTGGAACATATTAACTTCAAAAGGAATTTTCCTTGCATATAGTTTCCAGAAAAAAACTGATCACCTAGAATTAAGTTCTCTTTAAGAACTTAATTTTTAAGTTCCATAAGAGCTGTAGTCTTAGACTGGGGTATGAATAGCTTTATATTTAGATGCTTGGGAAAAAAAAGTTGTGCTGTTATGTGTTTGCTTGTCTTGCTTTAGTGACAAACCACTTTAATTCTGTTGTTGTTGCATTGAAATTTGCCACTATGAAAGAGTCGTGAGAGATCTGGATATTTTGGATCTTGGTGAGTCCTACCAGATTCTTATATTAGTCAAACAAGAGCTCAGCCCATCCATGGTTCAAAACAACAGGTTGTGAGTCAGCCCCAGTCAGATGTTCACTGTGTTGCTGAGGGGTTGTGGCCGAGGGACTGATTTTTGTTTGAAAAATTAACTCTGTGTTCTAAGAATGCACAGAGAGACAATGCCTGTGAGCAACAATTTTATATTTAATTCCTTTTGTTTCTAATAATTTATCCTTGATAAGCAACAATTATAATTATAGTACTTCTGTAGTATAGTTTAGCTTTTGTAGACCAAATTGTTGTAGGGAAAGAGATCCTACTGGGTTGAGATGGAATCTGTTGTATGTGGGAGAGGATGCCAGATACATTGGCCCAACCTGAAGGGATGGTGAATGTTTGCATGCTGCCAAAAGTCTCAGTTCATTTTGAGAGTTCCACAGTTCAAGAATCAATTGGATTTGCATATCCCAAAAGTTCAGGAATTGATTTCCTAAATGGTGATATTCAGGGCATAATGATCATGTCTGCCTGTTATTATATGATCAAATATATTCCATGGAGGGTGAATTATTTAATCTCTGTGGAAACATGGAATTTTCATGATGCATTAGGATTGCAATGGACACTTTTTTTTTGCAAAGGAATGAAATTATCCTGTCTTCTAAACATATGATCTGTGATGCCTTGAAGGCTGCTTGGAGAGGTAGATAATTAGCTACCCCATTGCCTAGAGAAATAGCTTGGAGATTTTTAGAAGCCTTATGCAAATGGTTTGGGATATTATACAAAATTAGTTTCAGTTAGGCTCAAATTTATCTAATTTAATTTAATTATTGGGAAAAGTAAATCTTTGACTGAGAAGAAGAAGGAAGGAGAAGACAGAGCGAGAAAATATATTGGAATATGAACTGCAACAATTAGATAGTGATGGATTTATAGCTGCCATTCACTTTGTAGGTGTTCACCTTTAAGGCATCTGTAATGACTTTCTTTTATAAGACTCTAACAAAATTAATACCCTAGACCACAGGTGAAATAATTACTTAACGGAATTAAACCCTGTTGCTGAATATGGCTGTATCCTATTTTAGAGAACTGTGAACTCAGCTGGTAAATCTACAGCCTCCAGGGAAGTTGAAGTCCCAGCTCATTCTGCACATTGTGCTTGAAGTTTCAGGGAGTCTCTGGCATGGAGAAGAGAGTTTTCTGAAGAGGAAACTTGACAGCTTTACCAGGCCTGCATATTCATACGTGCATGAACTGTGGTGGTCTGTTTTATGCCTGTGTGATGTCTCCAGCAGCCTTTCATTCTCTGTCTTGCTCATGGGTGAATCAAGTTTCTTCTTAATCCAGGGAAGATGGTCAGGCTATCAGAAGAACAGCTGGTGCACAGCTGATTGCTGGTGGCTAGCTGCTAGCTGCCTCTTCAACATGCAGGGCCCAGGCAGAGAGCAAGGAGGAAAAGGAAATATATTGGAAGCTGCTCAGGCCTTCCAGCTTGGCCGGTGGTTCACTGGCTGAGCTGAGACCAGAGGAGCTGTGAACTGGCAGTTGTGTGGCCTGAGGTAGGAGGGAAGGCTGCCAAAGCAGGACTGCACCAACAGGGATGAGTTTTCTTCCATGGAGAATAGTAGGAGGTATACAGCATGCTGGGGTGATGTGGATAAGTCAGCGGTGTGTATAAATGAGGAAAGAAGTGCAGGACAAGCAGGGTTATCACAGACAGTCCTTTGATGATTCTGTTAGAACATGTAAGATTTATACCCACTCTTTATGAACTAAATTTCTGCAATTTCAGTGAGCTCTTGTTATGTTTCAACACGCTGAATGGCTTTGCAGAGCTATTTGAACAACTTGTTCTGTGATTTGACCACTCTAAGACCAAATTCTTTGAGCAGCCTTGAATATGTGCTTTTGAAAAAGCTTCTTCAGGCAATGCTAGCTTCATTTACCGCTTTTGGAACATATGCTGAAGTTTAGATCTAGGATGCTTCCTTTAAGAAGCTCTTAAGTTGCTTGGGCAGTATTTTGTGGGCAACTTCAAGAATATCATTTGGAGTTTGATTAAATACAGTGAAAGGTTTTCAATGAAAGCTCTTCTGTATGTTTATCAGTAAAAGAGACGTGTTACTTTGCAGGATGAAAACAGTTTCAGGACAACTCAAAAGTAGATTGACATATCCTAGATAATCATCCCAGCTGTAGGAATACATGTAGTACTTTGTTACTATAAGATACATTGAGAATATAGTACTGAAGATAACAGGCACCACTTGTGACAATTTGTTATAGAGCTCTGAACATAGGATACTGTTGACCTGCACTTTTGAAAAGCAAGCCTGTCCTAGAATTCCCCCTGGGGCTTTGCAGCTTGGTGAAAGAAATTTAGGAAGATATACTGTTGGCACTGAGAACTGTAGTGCTTTGTTTTGGACATATTGGTATGTGACCAAACATGGATCCTAAAACAAAAAGATTCTGTACAACTGCACATTTACAAGAAACTATTTTACAGCATTTACTTGGGGTTTTTTTGCATCTTCAGGGTGCTGTATTATTTCCTTTATGTATAGCAGTTTCCTGATGAGGACACTCTTGTTTTCAGTTCTCTGTCTTGGAGAACTAGGCCAAATGAGTCAGCTGGAGAGAACAGGCAGGGAAAAGCAGAAACCCAGTTAGAAGCTAAATGACAGGTTAACAATCTGTTATAAACCAAACCAGAAAAAGGAACACTGAGACAAGAAGTTAGCCAATCCCTTCTAGGGCAGCAGAACTGTCTTTTTCTGCCCCAAACAATATTTCAGAGTACAAGAAGATTGTTTGTATCTTGCCCATGCATATTGGATTTCTCTACACTTCTCTGTGATCTATTCTGGAGGTATTGCAAAAATAATAACTAAAAATATCAAAGAGCACTTTAGACATTTTTGTTGTTGTTAAACTTCAAGTGGCAGAAAGTTTTTTTAATATTATTTTTAAATAGATACTTGTTGCTCTTTGCTCATAATAAGCTGTTGAAACTTGAGGCTATAACATTTTCTTTACAAGAAATTAATTTTTCTATTTTGCAGCATTTTATTGTTACTATGATGTTCCTCAGGAATGGCTCAAGAATTCCTTTTAGGAATGGCAGCTCCCCATAATGAGCGCTGTTCTTAGCCAAAATCTGTGATGTTGAGCAGAAGCTAAAGGTTAGCTCAAACATTGGTGTTATCTTCCTTTGATTTCATTTGAACACCAGGGACATAATTTTGAAGGATAGCTTTCTAAATGTGAGGAAGAACTTTACTGTGTGAGAGACCATGCACCAAAAGAGATTACCCATAGAAGTTGTGGAGTCTCCCTCACTGGAGATATTCAGGAGGTGTCTTGACAGAATCCTCTACCAGGTGCTCTAGGATGGCCTTGCTTGAGCAGGGAGGTTGGAGAAGATGACCCACTGAGGTCCCTTCCAGCCTGACCCATTCTGTGACTTAGGTTTCATACATACTGATCTGACCTCATCTCTGATAATCTGACTCATTTGTGTCATGTAGCAGTATCTTGATGACAAGATATTTTGAAACCTCTGAATATCTATTATGTAATGAGGGACCTTGTTTTTAGTCTTTGAATATGCAAATGTTCATAAATTCTCCTTTCAAGATTTTATTCATGTTTGCAGGGTGGTTTTAAAACTGGAAACCAAATGCAAAACTTAATGTAAACCCCTACTGTTTGATCTGGTTTTGGCCATTATTGGTAACCCATTGTACTCCAACTTTTTAAACCCAGCTTTAAAATTGTTAAAGCATGGAGAAATGGTGTCAAGTTAAAAACTCTATATTACTGGTAAACTTGGACCTGAAAGTGAATCTAGTACTTGCAAGACCTTTGCTGAAGGAAATGGAGAGAAATGTGGCTTTTTTTTCCCCACAAAACCATAATTTTTTATCTCCCAGTTTAAAATGATAAATAAATCTTCTTTCAGCAAAGAATGAAAATATTATTCTTGCATGCAGATATATACTGAAATGCTTTGCTAGTTATGGACAGGCCTCATGTGCTTAAACTTGAAGAGAAATTTCTTAGTATTTGTGATAGCAACAGTGCCAGTAAAAATACAGACACAGTAGCACATGCTGTTTGGCTCACAGGCAAGAAGGAAATAGTGTTCTGCAAGCATCCAGAGGGAGAATATTTGGGATTTTTCAAAACACAGGAAAACACTGGTTAAAGTCAAATGAGCTGCTAGATAGCAATGAATGGTCCTTTGCAGGCCAATATTCTTTGCCTTTAAAAAAGCAAAGGAAGATCTTCTCTAGTTAATATACCGTGACTTTAATAAATATCAAGTGTTCTCTTCCTTCAAGGCACATATTGACTTGCTAACCTTCTTCTAATCTGTCTTAATCATTGTCAATATTTACCTCTTCATGCAATAAATACCAGGAAGTCAACAGAAGCCAATTTCATCTCTGCTTTTGTGTTTGTGCCATTTCTTTGCCTATTTCAGTGAAATTCATATACAGCTTGAGAAGAAAAATTAAACTTGTTATGGAACTGCTGCTATGAAGTTTATAGTAATGATCTTGAACTATTTAGACCTCTGGCTGTAAGTAGAACTCACATTTCTATAGACCTAAAATAATATGAGATACTTTTGACTCTTTATATTTCTAGGCAAACTGAATATGGTATTGCTATGCTGCTAACCAGTTGAATTCCTTACCAAATTAAGTGTATTATACAATTTATAATAAGGTTCCTTATATGGCTGGTTCACGAAATGATTACAAAGTATCCTGTGCAAGCTAAATGATTACAAGCATATTTTTAAAAGAAAATCTTGATATCTATTCAGACTACTAATCTGTTAGGATGCATTCAGCTGTACTTGTCTGTTTTGGGACTCCTGGGGAAACTTCTACTTTTGTTTGTCATTGATGTCAGTGTCCCATTATGTTGCTGACTGGGGTGACAGGAAGGAGGCCTTTTGTGGAGTCAAAACCCAGCCTGACCCCTTGAGCCCTATGCAGATACTGAATCAAGCAGAGCTGAGCTCCAGTATGGTGCTGAGGACAGTATTTCATGCCTCTCTTCTGGCACTGAGCACTCTTGAGTCAGACCTGTCTAATGCCTGCTCCCCATGAAATCTGACTTCATTGAGCTGCTACTGCTGTCTCCTGAAGTTTAGAGGGTGTGGGAGCTGTTGAGACATGGGCTGCCTCCACAAAACTCAACTGAGATGGTCTTCCCAGATGAACTTGTCTGTCCTCAGTGCATCCTTAAAGTTTTTAAGCTAGGCTTCCAGAGGTCTTGTGAAAATTGCGAAAATCTTAATTATTACAGCATTGTTGCTCAAGGTGAAAATTTACTCCTTGAAAAGTGCTTGCTTGATTGCAAATAATGTGGTTTTGAGCTCACATGTGTGCATGGAGGGGAAAGTGCAGTTTAAAAGTACTTCCAGAAATAGGAAGTACTGATGTAACTTTGTTCTGACTTTGGGAAAGTAGAAAGTGAGAGGGAAGGAAAAGAGTTGAAGCATGCAAGAATGACTGTGGGGAAGAAAGGGGAGCTTGAATTGTGATCTACATTCCATCTCAAATTCCTCAGACACTGTGAGGATACCTGATATCATACAGTTGTAGTTCATTGTCAGTGCTGAGTCATCCAGAATGTGTCTTTGGTGCTGATTAGCAAACTGCTGCAGACAATTATCAATATTTTAATGGTTTTCATGGTATTTAATAGAGCTGGTTGCATGTTTTCCAGCTGAATGTTTTTTCACTTAAGAAACACAAAACATTTCCTGGGAAATTGCCCATTTCGTTGAAAGTTTTGGGCAGCAGATTGTTGGAACACCTTGTTTCCATTTGCACATCTTCAGGGCATGATAAGTTAGATCACAAAAACTGTAGTAGTTTCCTTTCTTCCCAGTTTGAGCCAGGAAGGATTTCCCACTGTACAAATTTTATGTGACTGAGGAACTGTGGGGAAAAATTTGGATTATCTGCACATGTACAGAGCCATCATGAGTTTGAGAACTGAATTATGTCTTTGGAGAAAACTGTGTTAAGATCCAGATCAAATTTGGCTGTATAAGTAGCCCTGTTAATTAGCACTATATCTGGACAGTGCTGCATTCCTTGATACTCATTAGTAGAAAATTGTAAAATAAATTATAAAACCCAAAGGGCATTAAATGTCTCTTACCTCAGATACTGAAAACAAGTGCTGCAGAAGGAATAGGAAGAGGCCATTCATGCTACTGCTTTCTCTTCCTCTGAAATTTCATATCTTATTAAAAACCTTCCCTGTAGGATTATTGGGCTGGAATGATACATTAAAATGAAAACACAGTAGTTATTCTCTTGCCTACAAAACGAAATAGTTAGCATAACTGTATATTGTTTAGAAAAGTCAATTATACCTCAAATAAGGAGGAGAAAAAGATTTAGCAATGTCTTTTGAGACTAAGCCTCTGCTGAAATGTGTTAGATAAAAGAGCAGTGATGTAGCTGGGGGTGCACAGTATTTTGGTGTCTGCCTTTGTGAAGATTTGGGACTGATTGAATCAAACCCCCTGTGAGAGTGGCAGTCCCATTATGTTTGTTGGAGGTTGACTGGTGCAATGTTTGTTTCTGAGGTTATCAGCATGTTCAATCAAAAAACTAATATGTGCATTATTGCTTTGCTAGGTGTTAAGCCCTTTTCTCATTATAAGTATCGATCTTGATTAGAAGCTGTTCTCCAAATGTTTGGTTCCACTGACATGAAATGATTCTCATCATCTCTTCCACCAGAGGGAAGGTATTTTCACTCAGGTTAATTGCTGGTGCCTGATGCTAAATGCAAACACCAGAGCACTGCTTGAAGTGAAAATTCAAAACTGGGGAAAAAAAACCACAAAGCAAAAATCAGCTGTTAAAATGCCTTTTCCTTCTGTATATACCAGAATGGTGAGCTTTTCTTTGGCATTGCAACATTCCAAAGAAAATTGCATTAATACTGTTTTGAAGACATAAAATTTTCAGTTCTTTGTCAGTGAATATGTATTGTTCTCCATTTCTACCAGAAGCAGGGGGGAGGGCAAGATAGTAGCAGACACAAGTGGGTATAGAAATACACAACAATAAAAACATAATAACCCAGTGCCAAAAGGAGGAGTGATGTAGAGTCATGTTTAATTTAGACAAAACCAGAAATCCTGCTATTGTAATCTGAAATATGGGGGTGGACCCTAACGTCAATGATTGTGATGATGTGCACAGGCAATAAAACTCCAACCAAAATTTGTAGGAAGATTTAGGCTTTTCCTACAGATAACTTGCTCAAAAATACTTAGAAAGGCATATGTATGCAAATGTATTCTTTATCCAGAGCTTTATTTATCATGATGCTTTGTTTATTGTAATTTTGTTGTGATAAAAGGAAACCTCTGCTAGGCTCAAGATGTGCTGATGGTTATCTGTCTATGCACTGCACCCCACACTTGTCCAGGCAAGGTTCAAAAAAGCCTAGGAATTGCATACCAGAAAGAAGCTTTTTAAGGTTACCAGGGATGTGTGACCCAAAAATTTCCAGTTCTGTTTGGTTTAAAGTGTTCATAAACTCTAGTAAACTGTCCCAATGACAAACGATCCTCATTTAACATTTGGGTTTTATTCTTTTTCTGAAATGGTTTCAACACTGTTTCTTGCTCTTAGATCTTGCCATATACTTGTTTGCAGGATTGAGATGCTCCAACTGTAGGTTTCTTGCAGGTAGTTAGAAGTTAGTCTTCTCAGTTAAAAAAGCTGATTTTCATTTCTAGCAGATCAAATAGTTTTTAATGATTTTCATTGCTCTTCACTGAATTTTTCCACAGTATTTTACTAGGTCTGAAGTAAAGCTTGAAATATTTTATGAAAAAGTTGAATGCTGCATGAACTCAGTTTCAAAAGAACCCTAAATTAAGTGGTTTAGTTTGTTGGTTGCCTGTGTGGAGGAGCCTGTTGTCAATATTTCGTTTCAGCAGACAAAGTCCAGGAAAAATATGGACTCATTGTGGGGGCTAAATGCCTTGGCCATCTGAGCTCTGTTAATGTTGAATCTGTGTATCTGCCACCAAACTAGCCATAGTCCAATAGTTGCCTACAAGCCACTTGTCAGATTGAAACTGGCCACAGCTTCCCCAACAGGAGGACAAGAGCCCATCAGTTTTTTGAACCACTTCAGTTTTTGTGGTGCATTGTTTTTTCTTCTGTTAAATTCAACATATCATGCATGATAAATAGATTTTTGAGAGGTGTGAGAGGAATGGAGAAGGTTAGTCCATCAGGGATCCTAAGAGAGGTTTACTGAAAAATTAATCTCTCTTTTTGGGGGTTGTATTTCTCCCTGTGCTTATAAGAACATGGGTTCAAGCCTAATAAATATGGCATAAGAGAAAGTGTCACGGTTTGATACTGGCACAACGTCAGTGCCCCCATGTAAATACATTCTCCCTGGTGTCTGCTGTGAGATGTGACCAGGAATAGAGCAAAGCAGGCTCCAACTTAGGAATAAAGAAGAGAAAACTATATTAACCTACAACTATATGTAAAAAGAAACACACAGAAAGAATGAAAACCTTCCAAAAACATTTCCTCCTCCCCCCCACCAAATTTCCAATATATCCATCCCTCAGATCACCAACTCTCAATCCATCACCACCCTTTAGATAATCAATTCTCAGTTCATCAAGGCCCATTTCCTCTTATCTCTCTTCTCATTCAGCTCCAGGACGATCAGCATTTGTAAGGTTTCCATCATCCAAGAAAAGGCTTAAAAATCCCAGTCTCTGCCCGTCCAGAACTCCCACGCTGCCCTGCCGGGCACCTTCTCGCCGCACCCCCCCTTCTCCTTCTCCGCCGGCTGCTATCAAATGTCAAGGTGGCACAAGCACAGACACCAGCTCTCTCTCTCCTGGGGGAAAGGGTGGCTGCCCGCTGCCTCTTGGTGCTCCTCCACCCTTCCATCCTCAGCGCCCAGGCCTACCTCACCCGGCCGCATGGCTTCCCGTCCCCCGCCCAGCCGGCAGCTGGGCAGGGGAGCTTCGAACCTTTCACTGACCGGAACCAAGAGAAAGTTTTCCCGCGTGTTCTCTGCTTTTAACTCCCTGTGTTCTCAGAGGTGTATCCATGTCCTCAGTGGCCACACCAGGTGCCAATATTCAAATCTGAGCACCTATTGGCTTGACCGCAGCATCCCAAAAAACTCACTTCCTCTCAAACCAGGACACTCCACCCTTTGCATGAATCGAAGGAAGACAGGGCTGAGAGAGGGAGCTCCCGCAAAAGGAAAGCAGCTCCAGTTGCCCATAGCCGAACTGCCAGGTATGAAGCGCCTGCTTTGCTCTATTCCTGGTCACATCTCACAGCAGACACCAGGGAGAATGTATTTTCATGGGGCCGCTGGCATTGCGCCAGCGTCAAACCGTGACAGAAAGCTTCAGTCCCAGATATTTTCGTGAGAGAATTCCCCTTCTGTCTTACCACAGACTTGAGCTCTGCTGCTGCTGCTCCAACCGAGCAACATGAGCAAGCAACACCTTGTCCCAGCAGAGCTATTTTTTGTTGCCCTCGGGAGGGAGTGTTCATCGTGTAACCACTTACCAACAAGTGTGAGGGCTTTCATGCCTTAGATCAGAAAAGGGCTTTGGGTCCCTCAAAACAAAGCAAGAACTCCAAAGTCCTTTGCTGATTGATGTGTCTTGTGATCATAAAGGTTCTTGAGGCAAGTGTTATTTGGTGTCAAGTGTCCAATTCATTACATGGCTGCTTTGATATCTGGAAGAGTAATCTGTGCAAAAAGCTAAAAGAACATTCATTTTGAATAACAGGGATTTGTTTCAATCTCGCTTATACCTGTTTTCTAAAATACAATAAAACAACCCAAGTTGCCTATGTATAATTACAACTGTCTTCCATTGTTTATCCCTTGTCTGAGAGGCAGAAATTCTACAGCATGCACCTCAAATCTGCATAAATTTATTTACCTTACTTCACCAAAAATTTAGTTAGAAGTAGGATAAACGTATACTGTCTTAAACTGAAATAATTTCTCTTTTTACTGATATTCCAAATGAATTTAAGCTGTCATCCTTCATTTGCTTTGTTCAACTCTAAATGGAGTTGGACCTGTAGTAATAATGTGGGAAGATAATAAAGTCACTCTTATTCTTTAGAGATTTTTTTATTTCTTTTTAGAAAGTCTCATATATTAACGAAGCAGATGGTCACTCTTAACAGCCAGAATGTAATTGAATGGCATGGATGCTCTTAGGTTTGCTTAAGTCAGGAACTAAATTGAGGTATGCTTGTGTGCTGGTTCTGGCTCAGGTAGAGTTCATTTTCTTCACAGTGGCAGGTGTGGGGCTGTGTTTTGGATTTATGCTGAACACATGTTGGATAATATAGAGAGGTTTTGTTATTGCTGAGCAGGGCTCACACAGAGCAGAGATCTTTTCTGCTTTTCCTACTGCCAAGCTGGCCAGGAAGCTGGGGGTGGGAATGGGAGACTGGGAGGAGACACAGCCAGGACGGGTGACCCAAACTGACCAAAGGGACATTCCAGACCATGTGACATCATGCTCAGGATATAAAGTGGGGGGAAGAAGAAGGAAGAGCAGGATGTTTGGGGTGATGGCTTTTGTATTCCCAAGTCACTGCTGTGTGTGATAGGGCCCTGCTCTGCTGGAGGTGGCTGAACACCTGCCTGCCCCTGGGAAGCACTGAATTGATTCCTTGTTGTGATTTGCTTGTGTGCATGGCTTTTTCTTTCCCTATTAAATTGTCTTTATCTCAATCCCCAAGATTTCTGTCTTTTACACTTCTGATTCTCTCCCCAGTCCTGCTGGTGGGGGAGTGAGAGAGTGGCTGTGTGGGGCTTGGTTGCTTGCTGGGGTTAAACCACAACAGCTTTGAACACAAATAATGATTAAAAAATGCATTCAAAATCTTCTGTTTTGAAAAATTTTCAAAGCTGTCCTCTACTCCTACCATCTTGAATCCCCCTAGAGATAAACTCTAACAAGACAGGATAAACTTTTAAGGACACACCTCCTTCTTCAATCTCAGTTATCATTTATCTTGTCATTTGAAATGCTGCATGATAAATCACTTTGTGAAGATATAATATTTGATGCTCGGCCCCTCTCTGTTTTTATGACTTTAATAAAATTTGAGGTCTTGCTGGGAATTGCTTTTCTTTAGTGAATTTCCTGATGTGTTTGGATTTCAAATGTTTTCATTTTGTCAAGTTATATGTGACATTATTCTGGTTCTTGTGAATGACATTAAAATGATTGTTCTTAGGTAATGAATATAATTCTATCCCAAGAATTAATTTTGGTGAAAGTTTAAAAAAGCAAGTAGAAAATGTCAACCTAAAGCATACAAAAAATGGAAGAGACATTTGTCTTTTTTGCATATAGTTTCCACTATGGAGCATCAGAGTAATACTGAAGTGATCAGTTGTCAGTCATTACATCAATGACACTGTTTCTAATTTGATTTAGCTTCAGATTAATTGAAACAGGCAGTATTGATTGCCACTAAAAGGACTGGAAGTTATTTCATTTGACAGAAGTCAAATGGGATGGTTTGGAAGATGAGTCCAACTCCTGCACAGACATGCCTATTTTCTGTTTTGTATTTGCCCTTGAAGGAATTTGCATTTGTAGAGAGATGCTTCATAGTTGAGCGTGTTATGCATGATCCAAGCTACTGGAGTTTACAAAGGCTTTCTAGTCCTTGGTGGTTCTTGGATGCCATCTTAAAAAATCATATATTTGAGCTATCATATTTTCCTTATCTCAGAGTTTCTTTTTTACCTATAAGGCCTATACCTTCCTACTTTTACTGGAATTAATCACCTCGTATTATGTCACTTGCTGCTTGCCAGAAATTTCAGTCAGAAGTGATCAAGAACTGGTTTCTGGATCTTACTTAATAGATTGGGCAAAAAAGCATATAGCATTAGTACAGGTCAATGAATTGATAATGAAAGAATAGGAACATCACCTAACAACATAATTAATTTTATTGAGTTCAATGAAAAGCTGTTTCATTTCTGGATCAAGCCTGAATTTCACACATGGAAGACAGGCAGTTCACTGATGCTTTTATCAGGGTCATCCTCACTAGTTTTGTTTAGTGTTTGAATCTAAATTAATAAGAAAAGGCTGAACTGGATTTTACTTGCTTCCTGGAAATAAGGTCAAGGCATGTGTAGATGCAGGAAATTGAGCTACAGGATTTTAATGAAAAACTTTACCTGCAGAGTTAATCTGTGCTAAGAAATTTAAAGTGGGAAGGAGGCGTTCATTGATTTGCCATACTAGTCTCTGCAGAAATAACATATACCAGGGTAGTAGCACTGCTTTATTCCCAAAGCACTGCTCAGGTGCTTGAGAAGAGTCCTTGTAAACCTGTGCACAATGCCACATGGTGACTCCCACTGGAAGGAAGGACCCTGGCATGTGTGCACACAATCTGCCAGCTTACTTGTTCCACCAGTTTTCCACCAAGTTTTGCTTCTGGTTCCTACAGTACTGTGAGAGTGGGAGGAATGGCTCAAAATCCCATATTAATTTCTGTGAAGATATTTCATATTTAACTTCATATACTGAAGTCTACAAGCAGTCTGAGCACTTTGAGTTTCAGTTAAGATGCCTATAGGGATGGTTTTTCCTGGATTGAAGTGTGGCCTAAAGCACCATAATGTCCACAGCAGAAGGAGCTTTTGTGCCAAATGAAAAATAAATCACTATGAATTGATATATATTATGTAGCTGCTCCAACCTACCAATCAGTGCTGGAAAAAGATATCCTGGGTTTTGGAAGGATCCTGAGGGTTTGCCAAGCAGTGGTCCCCTAAGGGGGAGATTTTAATTTCTAGTAATGTGCTGTGTGGGGTCTGAAATGGGTTTTTTCCACTTCCATTGATTCCAAACATGTTATGTTCAACTTCTAGGTTTCTTTTTAGAAGTCATCAGTGATATTGAACGCTGGCTAGCCTGCACAGATGGACCTGTAACTTCCTGTTTTAGGTCAGGTTTTAAGTCAAGTGTTTGTCAAGTTTCAGAGTTTACCAGCCCCCTATGCTGAGGAGGACTGAGTCACTATTGTTCTTGAGCTGGCTGCAACGTGGCAACCTCTCTTAAATTTGTAAGGTTTATTTTTGAAAACAGAGGTTTTCAATTTTTTAAAGGCAAGGTAAATTATGTTCTAGAATATTCTCTGTAATCTCTGGCCTTGTAGTAAGCCAGTCAAAACTCTGCTTTTCCCCCAATCATTCTTGAATCTGTCTCAAAGTAGGATGTTTTTCTATGTAATTTTTTTGATTTGGGTATGTTAATGGTCAAGTTGCATAATTAAAACAAGCATCCCACTAAAGTTGCAGTCATATACTCTTAACTCATCCTCATTTTAAAGTAGAATAATTGTGCATGTCTTCCCACCAGGGTGTTGACAGATGAGCAGTAGCAGCTGAAGTTACTTCTCCCAGGTGTCCATCCTTCCTGTGAGGAGAGCTGGAGAGACAGAATGTGTCTGTGAGCCTCAGGCTGTTCAGCACGAGTCTGGCAGCCCTGCTCCAACCCCTCAGAAGTGTAAAGCAAGTTGTCAGGGTTTTCACTCAAGTGGGAGAATTGAGGATCCATTCCCTCTTGCTGACTATGCAGGCAGTGTGGCAGCCTTCTACAGCCACAGTTAACTCCTCTAGTGTCCTGCACTGCCAAAGAAAAGTATGGATCAGAGACCTAGATCCTTTTAATGTATTTGAAGTTCCACCTGTTTTGAGAGGGTGCTCTGCCAGAGCTTGGCCTAAGATCTTTGGCATCTTCTCTTAGGTGAGTGTTTCATTCATGACAGTTTTCATGGGCACTTACACAATATTAAACTGGAAACTCCTATTAATGGACAGTAAAAGTTTCATAAGTGAGCAGAAGTTGGGGGAGAAAGATAACTATCTTAGTATAATATCAATTTACCTCCTTTATAATTTTTCTAGATTACTGGGAAGAGATCTGTTGAGGGTAGGAATGCACGAGATGTGACAAATATCAAGTGTCATATATCAATGTCATGCATTGGGTTAATGAAGTAACAAAGCCTTATTTTTTATTTACTTATTTCTGTGTAGCTAAAACTTTCTGCCTTTAAAGGTCATTTCAAGGCTTTTTGCTTTTCTAAATTTGTGTTTTGGATAGATTATTAAAGAACCTACCTTATGTTTACTGAAATATGGATGCTTTCTGCTTGACAAATCAGGCTGAAATACAAAGGTGGTGCTTCTTGTAGGCAATTTGCTGTCCAAAGGAAGCAAACTGTCTTAAAAACACTAAAGCTGGAAGCAAGAGATAAAAAAAAAAGCCCAAACCAAACCCCACCTACTGCTTCCCAAACAAGACGTAAACCCTCTTCTTTTTTCCTTCCCAAAGAATCTTTCATCTTTAGTACCTGTTACTGCCTATTACTTTACTGTTTGCAAGCTATCAATTATCAAGAATGTTTTCCCCCTGCCTCTCACTGGTATATTTGGAAAAATGATCAAGATAATGTACTTAAAGGATTGAAAAGAATTCCAATATAGAAAGTAGATGAACTTTCCTGTTTGAAGCTGCACATCTGCATCCTTTCCGGAGCTGGATAGATCAGTATTACTTTGAAAGACTGTTTTGTTGCAACCCCCTCTTCTTGCCTTTCAGATTATGTGCTTATTGTGACTCATGTCACAGCTCTTGATTGAGAGGTCTGTTTTGGTGATTACATGAGAGAAGTAGTCTAGAGCTCCTAATCCATTTAAATTGCTTGTAAATGACTCACCTATTTTGTCTATTGCTTCTACTATTGTGTGGTACCTTCTTACTCATATGTCAAGGTGAGCTATTTCCTTATGTGCTAAGAATGGGCTCACATAATCCCTCAAAGTATAAAAGTATAATGAGAGCATGGCACTTATGTAGCTACTGAAACTTTATTATAGGATGTGTATGGATTTCCATTAGACAAACATCTCAATTACCAAGCTGAAACTTTTCTCTTCATTCTCTTTTTCTGCATTATCATGCAATTGTATCAGATCCAGAGGACAGCTATTGACAGAAATTATGGGGCTGTCTTGATCTTCACAGTGGGACCTTCTGTAGTGAGTCTGTTGTCAAATTTTGTTTTCTGGTCCGTATTTTGTTTGGGCTGATTGTTGGACTCCACAATATTTTTTGTGGTCTCCAATGGCATTAAATCTTTTTGAGAGAAAGCTGACCTTCTTTCTCTGTGCTTGCTGAATGTGAAATTGTAGCAGTGGTAAAACAGTTTGGCTGAAATGATGCAGTGGGTTAAAGCCACTGAAGTGGGGCATTTCTATTCCTTTTTTTATTCTTTTCTACTCTTTCTCTATCCTTGGGCCCTATTCTGGGCTGATGTAGTCTTGGGTATTCCTTGTAACAGGAATTCTTTTATCTGGCTCTTTTATGGCTTTACCATAAGCTAATTGAACACAATAAGTCAGAAGAAATATGGTCATTGCATGTGTTGGGTAAGTTTCCTGTTGGATTGATGAGGTGAATTCTTTTTCCCCACAGCTATAAAAGCGTTAAGCGTTGTGAATAATTGTCCAATAGGAAAAGTAGTAGAGCTATACTCCTTCCAATTCTCTTCCATCTCTCTATGTTTAACAGAGGTAATGGCATTTTTTCTATTAGCAACAGTGTCCTGGTTTAACCCGAGCTGCCCCCTCAGCCCCACACAGCTGCTTGTTCTTTTTTCTCCAGTGGGATGGGGGAGAGAATTGAAATGGCAAAAGTGAGATATTCTTGAGATAAAGGCAGTTCAATGGGTAAAGAAAAAGCTGTGTGTGCAGATAGAGTAAAACAAGGGATCCATTCACCACTTCCCATGGGCCAGCAGGTGCTCAGCCATCCTCAGGAAAGCAGGGCTCCATCACATGTTACTCTAGGAAAACAAATGCCATCACTCCAAATATGTCTCTCAGATCCTTCTTTCTCCCCAGCTTTGTATGCTGAGCATGATGCCAGTTGGGATCAGCTGTCCCCTGGGCTGTGTCCCCTCCCAGTTTCCTCCTGTGTGTCCCCCAGCCCACTCACTAGCAGGGCTGTGTGAGAAGCAGAAAAAGGCCTTGGCCATGTGTAAGTCCTGGTCATCAATAACATAAATGATTTCTGTGTTATCAACACTGTTTCTGGCCCAAAAGCAAAACAAAACTTAGCCTGCTACTATCTATTGTGCAGAAAATGACCTCCGTCCCAGCCAAAACCAGCACAAAAACTAAGGTGCTCTTTTTTGATGCTGTTGTTCATTTTGGTGGTTTTTTTTTTTTAATTTATTTTTATTTGGGTTGGGTTTTTTTTCTTTGGCTTTATTTTTGTCAGTGTGGTTTTTTTTATCCAGTTTGTTAGCATCTAATCGGAGATGGGGTTTTACTTTCCCCTTTATGATCTACATGCCTTACCTTAGATAACTGCTTGTGCCTGTTATTAGCTGAGTAATAGAAGACCGTAACATCGATTTTAATAGTTCATTATACCCTGTGTGGACCTTGGGAGACTAAAAAGGCTATGCTACTTGAGCATAAAAAAGAAAAAAAGATAAGTCAGAGTCATTGTATCAGATGAAAACTGCAAAGTATGTATATATATGCAGTATTAGGTAGTTGTTTTCTTAATGTACTTTAAATTTATTTTATGTATAGTTCCCTGTATTAAGATTAAAATTTTATTTTGGAAATGATTTGATTATTTTGATAACTTTGTTTTTATATCTTTGTTTTGAACTGATAGTAAGGGAGATGAAAGTTTCCTAAAGGGAAATTCAAAGCATTATAACTGTATCTGAGTCAGCAGAACTTTTCAGTTTCCCATTTGCTTTTTTCCTGTGCTATAACATAAAAGTTGATTCCAAAGGAAAATAGAAACACAGTTCTGCAACTGTTAAAACAATTTATTAAATCTGTACATGGTTCTACAGGCTCAGTCCTCTGATCTCTAGAACAGGCACATTCTCCCCAATTTTAGTGTCATTTGAGGCAACACTGGAGATGCTTGAGAATTATCAGGACTTGGCTCACCTCAACTAGAAAGGAGCTTGGAGCTGGTAAGCAGGAATATGACTCCATGTGTTAAGGCAACTGCTCTCAGGAACAGATGCAGCCTCTGCAGGAATGGGCAGGCTGACCAGCCCTAATCACATCAGCTGGCATGGGATGCCTGTCTCTCTTACCTCCCTCCCCTGCCAAGTGCTGGACAGCAGTATCCCTGGGGCCTTGGGATAAATCTTGCACTTGTTTAATAGTATTGTCAATTTAATCCAAATTTAGGAACTGCTGCAGCACTCTAAAACTTGATATCTCTGCTCCAGGCTTTTCCAGGTAGATTGTGACTGAATTTGTTAATCAGTGACAAAATATGTACTTTTTTTTTGAGTTGTTTTATTACTTAGAAGTAAATAAATAAAATTCACATCTTGATACTACCTTGATTTCTATTGACAAGTATACTTGTTAATGTATGCTTTAAAGACCTTTCCCTGTTTAAGGGCTAAAAGGTTAATAACTGAACCCAGAACTGTCTCCAGTGAATCAAGCTCAATTTTCCTGAGCCTATTGAAAGCAATCTGCTCCAAAGAAGCTAATTAGAGAGAAGTATATGGATTTCCTGGGTGATACTATCTACATATTGTCATATATTCTATGCTATTCCTCCTGCAATTTTGGAAAATCATTTAGTTGTGTCTAGCTCACTTTCCCTTTTGATGATGATGGAAATCAAAATACATCCCCCTCTGAAATCTCAAGATGGACTTGATGTGACTCAACAGCAAGGATGCTCTGGTACTGGTAGCTTAGTAACTGCTAATAAAAATGGTACTGTCAGTTTTACAGCTTCCTGTGGTTGAATTGATGACTATTGGCTGGCTTGGATGGCACAAAGTATGAGAAAGCCATATTTATTTATTTAAGGGTACTTAGTTGATGCTGGTAATGTTTAAGCAAGCATGCTTTCCATCTGTGTTTTTATTTATGTTTAAAGTCATATTTGTCTTACTCTGGTGGATTATTTATTTTGAAGTTCAGAGTGGTAGCTGAGGAGCCATTGTTGTGTTTTATTCCATGCAGAATGGAAATGTTTCTTCATGATATAGAGAGTGACAGTGTGACCTTGGACCCAGATGTAGATGACCTTGAATTTAGAAACAGGTGAGTCGAAAGGTCTGATTTCTAGACTCAATCTGTGTTGTGTAGGCCATGGATTTGCAGGTCTCAGTTTTGACAGCAGTTTCAAAACTATTAGCTTACATACTGAAAATCTTATTTTGTGGAAACTATGATAGTACATGCTACAATTCTGAACTTGATATCACTCATGTGAACTCATGGTGGATCAGATCTGACGTGGAGTTCCTTGGAATCCGAGCCCCTTAAGGACACCGTTCAAGCCTTTGGCTTCTGGTATAAATGTGTTTAAGTGTTCCAGTATAAATGCTTATCACCTACTCCTCATACTCTTGGCCTGAGACCTGAAAAATGTCTACTTCTGTGAGGAATATTAAGGCAGTTGGCAATAACTGTGTTTACACATCCCTGCTAGATAAGGAAGTGGTTTTCTTTCCACAATGGCTTGACTGTTTCAGAAGCTTTCCTAATTCTTCTTTGCCTTCCTTGAAGCTATGTTTAAAGATAATCCTATTCCTCTTCTAAGCCCCAAAACGTTACAGCTAAAAATAGATGCTGAGAAACAGGGCTTCATTGTTTGTTGGTTTCCTTTAAAGAAAAAGGTAGCACAGACTATCCAAGGGGTATAGGGAGAAATATTTCCAACATCATCATCTGCCTTCCCTTTGTATGAGGTGGTGAATGTGAAAATCCGAGTAATTAATCAATGTGAACTTTTCAGATTCATCATTGTTAATGTGCACCAGTGCCAAGCAACATTGTGCTGATTCTGGGCAGAAAATAATGCATCATATTCATTAACTACCGCTGGTTTTTGTGCTGCATTTGCAGAGCAGTGTCCAGGGAGAAGGTAGGATTTTAGTTTGTGCTGAGTCAGTGTTGTGCAAATTGAGTAGAGACTTTGGCTAAAGATCTAAGCTCTGGGCTTTTATCCCTTTGCTGCTTAAATCTTTAACATGAACAGAAGTTGTACCTGAGCACTGATGGTAATTTACCCAGTCCTGTGTACTGCGCTCTTCTTGTGAATGTGTTTTTGAACAAATTGAGTAGGTGGCAGCTTGCATAGAACTAGGAAGACATTTAGTGGCATATAGTTTTAGAATTTATCTTCCTTTAGTTTTTTGGCGGTGAGTCTGGCTGCACAAGTGGTTAATGGAAGGAGGGGAGGTCTTGGAACATGCATGTGGAGTTGATGCATTCCCCCTGATTTGTAAAGTGCCTGAGAATTCCTCCTGCCCAGTGGTTATTAGCATCTGCTGAGTTGTCTCACTTGTGTTTGCTGTGATTGCATCTCTGCTTTCATTGCTGACTGGTGTATACAGCTGTTGGATTTTTTAGGTATCAGCCTTGTCTAAGCAAACGTTTATTTTGTTGGTATTAATTCTCCTAACAACATTTTGTGTGTGTTAATTATGGATTACAGGGAAAAAAAACAAACCCATGAAACTTTCCAAACAAAAATTGACAAACTTCTGAAACATCTTCATTCTTTTTTTTTTTTTAGTTCCTAATGTATTGTCTGCTGCTCCAGATACGGGAATATTATTTTACATTCTTTTGTGTCAAAGAATTTAATAGGAAAAAAAAATTGAGATTCTTCAAACAGTACTAATTACAAATTGCCCTAGAGAATGTTGAAAATAATGGAACATCCATGTACTGGCATCAATAATAGTAATATATAATTATACAGTACTACTTATTTGTTGTGAAATAATGGGAATCCCTGCCAAATGTGGAAGAAATAATTGGAGGTTCTGAAAGATCAGCACAGTTTTCTGTTCAGAACTGCCATTTCATGCATTCATACAAACGAGAATTTTGTTTGTTTTGAAGTTTCCCACAAGTAGAAATTTAGAATTGTGGTCTTCTTTTATACTCTGATAGTCAAAAAAAGCTTTTATAGATAAGATAGATGTTCATGTTCTATACATTCTTATGTTTGGATTATTAGACTTGTGTCTAATTTTCAGGATTTTCAGGAGCTCTTATTCCAGCAGTATGTATAGCTACCAATTAGCATTCAAATTCTCTGACTGTATGACAGGGTGTTTATTTCGCTTCTTTTTTGCCATGAAAGTTTAGGCTGACTCAGGTATCTATTCACAATTGTGTTTAAAAATACGAGAGAGATACTGGGGTGTGACTCCCTGATAGTATTCATGAACTGCACATGGAGTGCAAATAAATATTAAAGATAAGCATCTAATAAATCCTGAAGAGAATCAAAGAAAATCCCTGTCTCCTGTAGCTCCCCTGGTTTTTAGTTGTCGATCTTATAAATCGTCTGTAGAGGCTGTCATACTACTTTTCCCTACCTTGTGTGTTGCAGCTGGCTTTTAACTAGAGGCATTTGCAATGTCAGCAGTTCTGTAAACTTGGCCAAGTGAAATATCTGAGTGCTCAGTGTTTATATGAAGGCTTGACTGTTACTGGTCAGCTGCAATGATGCACACCAAATGTGCATGGACTCATTCTGGAACTTTATCCTTCTCCCTAAGCCCAAAGTTACATATCCCAACCGTAGGCAAAGCCATCAAAAAGCAGCATAACAACTATAATAATTTCACATATGGATTGGTAATATCAGTTACTGCTCTTGGTAGAACTGATAATTAACTGGAATGGCAATTTATGGTCTTGCAGACCTCGTTTATGAAGCGCTGCTTGTCATTAAAATTAATAGGAGCTAAGGGAAATTGATGAATGTCAGAAAGTTCAGATGAATCTGGAACATCTTGTGCTGGTACAGTACCACCCTAACTATTTTACTAAACTTGTCACTCATCAACATGTCAATCGTACTCGTGATGGATATGCATTTCTGTTGACACTCTTGCCACCTCACTGCAGCTATGGGTGGGTAAGAGATGGTTATGTCACACAGTCATAGGGTGAGAGATTTCTGTGTTGATATGAACTTTATAGGGACGTGAGGCATGCAGAAAAAGAAATTATTCAACAATATGTGTGATGTGTTTCAGCCTTGTTTTTTGGGGGGGGGTTTTGTGTGTGTTTTCTTTTTTTTAAAGAACATCAAGAATTACCTCTGATTGTTCATTGGTTAGAACAGGGTGCTAATAACACCAAGGTTGTGGATTTGATCTCCTTATAGGCCATTCATTTAAGAGCTAGACTCAAAGATCCTTGTAGGTCCCTTCTAATGCAAAATATTCTGTGATTCTGGGATCATTGTTCCTTGGAGGATTCTTCCTCACAGAGGAAGGAAGGGAGAAGATGAAAGCCTCTGTTCTAGCAGATAGAACGAACATGCTTTTGTTGGAAAGTGTCATCAGACACTATCAAATTTGTGCTGTTCTTTGTTTGATCCTGCTATAGACTGCAGCAGAGTTGGGAATAAACATATTTAGCCCAAGACAAAGTGGTGTAGCTTAGGAAACCTGACATGGAAGCTGAGAGAAACAGGGTCTTGATAAAGCAGTGCAGTACTGCCTGTACGTGCTTCAGGACCCACCAGGCTTTGGTAGAATTTTTACCTCTTTGCAGCTCTGAGGAAGTTTAATCTCTTAAACTGTCTAGGCCCTTCTCCTGTTGGACTACACCAGTCAGCCACATTCTCTCATGGGTATGCACTGAGCCCAAATGTTTAGTCTGTTATAATAAATTATTTAGATTAATGCCTGCTGTGTTTTGAGAGTTACTTCCTTTCCCTCTTCACCTTTCTCCCCAAGACATTTGCATTCCAATCTCTTGTGGTGTCCTAGGATTTAGCCACTGGGAATCAAAGTAAATTAACATAATGCAAAGGAATAGAGTACTGCAGTTTTAGAAAGCGTATCTTACCATAGGAACTCAAATTGCAGCTTTTTAACATGCCTTGAGGTTCTCATCTTATCTGAATGTGACCTTTTTAATGTGGCAGTGTTCCAGCAGTACTTTGTGCTGGGTCATTTTTCTTGCCCAATTTTTCTTGATAGTTGTTCTTGTAAATCTTTGCTTGTGGGTTTGACTAATTTTCCTAGTCAGAAAAAAATGTTGCTCTTAAATGCAGACTGAATTTCTGTGCAAGTTGACAAACTCCAAAACCACAGTTTTCTTTCCACCTGTGTCTCTTGCAGGTCCTTGTGCTACTGATTTCATGAGATGAATCATTGTTTGAGATGGAGTCAAAATTCCAGATCTGAAGCCTCGATGGCTGTCAGATTGCCTTCTATTCAGGTGTCTGAAAACCAGACAGCTGGCTGGAATGCTGTGTAGCAGAGGAGTCTTAGAGTTAGTATTCAGTACAAAGAACAAAGTGGAATATATAATTTTTTATAAACTCCACACTTCCCTCCTGCCCTGTGCAAAGACAACAGTATTGTCTCTTTTGTGTTGCTTAGTGTCATTCCCTAGGATGCCTGACAACAACTCTCTGCATCCCTACTACCCAGCAGCTTTTTTTGGCTCTGAAGAAACCTTGTGTGCACATCATTAGCCATCACTTTGTGAAATGGCTTTCCGAACTGTCGTCTAAAAGCTGAGGGTTTAAATACTGCTCTTAACTGTCCTTACTTCACAGCTAAAAATGCCTTCACAAAACCATAAAGTTACTGTATGAAAAATAATTTTTTTTCTAAAGAAGGGGGAATTGAGATGCCATCTGTACTACTTCTGGCTCATGTCCAGCTCCTTTAAAAGGATGCCAAATTAACAGCAGCACTTCTTCCTCCCTGCTTCCTTCCCATCCCATAGCACTCTTTCTAAGGTTCATCCAGAATCCTTGAGTAGGCAGGGAGTATCACCTCTGCAAAAACTTCAGTGGGAATTTTTCATTTATTTTGTGTTTATTCTCTGTGGCTGTTACAGCCCTAGTGTTTCATTCCTATGGTCTGACGTCCCTTCTCTGAAAGGGGGGGCACAGCTTACCTGGGAAGGTTGGACAGAAAACTGTGTTTTCTGCTCTGATGCTTTTTTTAGTTACTGGTCTTGAGTACCATTGTCCCAGCTTCATGGGCATCCCCTGGCACTGATCTCCATATTTCCATTATTTCCAACATCAACCCTTTTATTTTTCCATAGACCTGTCCCTGGGCTAGTATCTTCACCTCCCTGGTGCTACATTTTCATTTTAAGGCCCTAAGTCTTATCTTTTTAGCTGGGAATAACCTCCCAGTTTATCCATTCTAAATGGAGTAACTGGTGGGTTGATCTCACGTTTCTTTATCAGCAGTCCATACTGGTTGCAGCTAGAAAGTATCAGACATCTACTTGAGAGTTCAGGAGGTTAGTTTTGGGCATTCACCCATGCACTGACACTCAGTTTTCTCCTGCCTGTTCATGCTCATTATTTCAGCTCATTTTTGCAATGACTGCTGTTGTTAACTTTCTGTGCCCTGTTGGAGTGTGTATCAAGGGAAACAGAACCTAATCGTTCAAAGGCATATTTTTTCAGGTTTAATAATTTTGATTATGTATGTGAGTTTGGCATAGGACAGAAGATGTTTTTGAGGTGGTGATAGAGTGCTGAGGTAGGCTGCCTCTGTTTTGAAGAGAAAATTTAGTTACAGTGTGTTTGTTTCATGATTCCGCTTATTGGTGCAGTGTTTTCCAAACTGTGGTTTACGAGGCTAACACAAAGCTACTGGCTCATGTGAGTGCATACCATACAACCCTGACTAGCTCACATTGTTGCCTGTACCTTTTCCTATGACATTAACGCTTGTGAAAACTCTCCTGGATACTTTAAAGATTCTCTGCTCTTTTCCATTTGAATAAAACACTTTCCATGTTTTGTTTTGTTTTTTTTTCTCCCAGTTAATTTGGGGATAGGGTAGGGGAAAATATATTGATGTTTCTGTAGCAGAAGGCTTAAATTGGCACAAAAGAGAGTGGAGTGAAGCTCTAAATTCTCCCATGGAGGCTTGTTTCATAGCCTATTCCTATGACAGAAAATGCTTTGCTCCAGCTCTTGTGAAGCTTGGTCTGGGTTTTGTGATCAGTATTGTCCCAAAGAAGCACAACTGTTTAGGAAATGTGCAGATAGGAATTTGGTCCCCAGTGCACCAGGGGCTCATCTGTTAATTGCTTTGAAGATTAAAGTCAAGACCTTGAACTGGCATCTGAAACTGCCTTTAGAGATAAGCCGCAGCTGTGAACTTCCGTCATCTCCTTCCCAAAGCCTTTGGTATTTAGAGGATAATAGATAAGCAGGATATCAAGGGCAGCATCTAACTGATGTAAAAGATTTGTATTATGGAGACCTGAATTGTTATGGGGGCAAAGCCAGTTGTCCCTGGATAACAGATCTAGAGAGCTCTCCAGAGATGTCAGCAAAGAAAAATGTGTGAATGTAAGACCAGATAGCCACATGGAAGTGACAAGTCAATCAAGTGTTGATAACATCCATTACATTTATAACAGCCACTCCACTTTGCTCATTTAATTGAGATGATGTTTTTTTTTTCTTGTATATTAAGAATAATCTAAAGAAATGTCTTCTAAGGTGGGTGTCTCACCTTCTCTCACTTGATATTGCACCACTCTGCTCACTTCCCTGACTTCCTGTTTCCTCCCCCAAGCCAATTTGGACTGAATTGAAATCTTTTGCCCAATCAAGTGAAACATTTTATTCTGCAGTTGTTTAACCATTTTGTCATAACCTCTTTTTTTTTCCAAGACAGTTTCATTTCAAAATGTTTCTTTTTTTCATGTTAAAAATGTTGAAGAAAAATGCTTCTGGCAAGTTAAACAATTTGTTTAGAGATCTTTAGAAATAACTGAATTCCCTGGTAGCTTTGGTTCCATCACTCAAAATGTCATTCTTCATCAAGAGCAGCTCAGTTAGTCAAGTATGATGCAAGAAAATAGGGATGTTTTCAGAGTTACTGTACTGTCAGCATGTCAAAGGCTGTTTTAAATACAATGCTTGTTAAGAGAGCCCTGTGGATGGCATTTATTTTTATGGTGTTTGAGAGCAGTGCCTAAGGAGTAGTTGTTGCACTTGGCCACCTAAAAGGACAAAGTTACAGACACTTCATGCACCATGGAGTCTGTAGCATGTTGCTAAATGGCAGAAAATTAAGATGCTCTGAGAAAAATAGTTTAGTTAGGAGGAGATATATTTTAGAGGAAAATAAAGCATTGGAGGGTGATTGGAGGGTGAGGGAGATGGTGGTGAGCAGTAGAGAATGTTTAAGTAATTGGCAAAATCTAAAATAGAAATGAATTAAGATGCTGCATAGCTAATAAAAGGAGATGAGCAAATAATCATTGAGAAGTTTGAAAAATGGAGATATACAATTAAAAAAAAACTTCTGCCAAAACAAAACCAAAAGCCTCAGTCTATTTTGGCTGTTTCTACTCCTCTCTAGTTCCTTTCTAGATATCTTTTTATAGGATTGCCTTTCTTGAAGTTCGTTTTTTCTTTAAGACTAGTGAAGTGGTCCAGTGTGGGACATGATCTGCCTGCCTCATGGGTTTGGGCAATAGAGTCTGTCCTCTTTGCACTGCCTGGCCTGAGACATCAAACAGTGGAGTTACCCTTCTTGGGGCTTCCTTGCATGGTTTTATGTCCTGATGTAACTACCAGCATTGCTCAGCTTGGAGAAGTGCAGGAGCCCAAGGGAAAACACTTCAGACAGCCACAGGTCCTTCCAATTTTCAAGGGTGAAAGTATTAGGGAGACATGGAAATAGCTTTGGGGTCCTGAATTCTGTTTCAGGAGATCATTTGAGCACCTGGTGAGGGTAAAATTAGCCTTTCCACCTTTCCATATTACAGGAGGGAAAGATGGGAGGAGTAAGAAAAAGAAAGGACATAAGTTTCAGAGCTCTTAACCAGCTGCTGGGGAGCTTTCTGAAAATGATGCTGGGAAAGATAAGTGTTTCCCTTTTGCTCAATGAACAAAAGCTTCTGTTGTTTTTCTCTCTCTCTCTCTCTTCCCTGCCCCCTCATTCCCACTGCTTATTGTGCTATATAAAGTAGATGTAGTTCTCTGCCACATCCTAGCCCTGCAGCTGGTGCTCTATTTTGAGAAGTGAGATGAAAAGAGGAGTAAAAAGAAGATACTATGATTTGGTTCAATTTACAACCCCTCTTACCAGCTCAACTGGGGCTCTCCAAATCAGGAATGGGCCCTTCCTTCTCTTTTGTTAATTTTTTATTAGTTTGTGTGGCTGTAAATAGAAATTCTTTTTTATTTATTAATTTTTTATTTTATTAGATGTAAACATACTGATTCTGTAGGTAATGGCTATCCTGCAACATGAACCAAGTGCAAATAGAATTCTGATTAACTTCAGGAAGCTACAGATTGTAGCTTGATATTTGTTTTCTTTGTAGCAAAGACTGACTACCAAGCACTTGGACAAATTGTTTATCTGAAGAGGAATACAGGGCAACCTTATAGAGCATGGTATTTCTTCTTTGCCCAGTTTTTATCATGAGAATATCCTAAAAGTTAAGTTTCAATTAACATTGCTTGCATTTAGGAGAAGTGTAGGAGTGGTCTTTCACACAGGGATCTGCTGGGTATGTTAAAATTTTCACTTCTGCAGAAGCAGTTAGTATTACCTCGTTTATTGGCAAAGGTAAGTCTCCTTAGCTTTAGACATGGGTAATCTGAACTAATGGCCTGATGTGAGAGAAAGACTCATGTCTTAGTTACCATGCTATTAGTGTTTATCTTAGTATTTGTATTAATTCTGATTTATCTTATTTTTGAAAGATAAAATGAGCTTTCTTTGTAAGTGTGAAGAAAAATACTGTTTCTATGTGAGCCCATGCCAATCAAATGTTTTTATCTCTACACAAAATTATGGTACGCAGAAGATCTTGAATGCTACAGCTCCAAATGCCACATATCATATTCTTATAATAATCTCCCCATAGGACCTGTAAAAGCAAGGCATCCTAGGGCAAATACATGCAATATGATAGTCTGTCTGCATTTCAGATACACTTGAATAAGGAAAATCTTTGTAGATGCTGTGAACGTGCTTCTGCAATCAATATATGTGTATCCTTAGCAAATTTGTTATAGAAATCAGATGCTGAAAAAAATTTAAAATATTTCAGACAACAGCAGGTTTAAAGAAATATAAGCAGCATGATTTTTTTGGAGGCGTGTGATGGGTGTCTGAGCTAAATTTGAACCATATCAGTTTACATATAATGGTAATTTAAGTGATACTTTTACAGTCATTTTTGAAAGTTGCAGCTTCAAGCTTCAGTGCATGATGTCTTGTCACGATTCCTTTAGTACAAAAGTACCTGTGGGCACAAGGCTTATCATACATTTTCAGTTAGGGAAACATTTGTGACTTATTTTAATCAAAAATGTATTTCTAAATGGCAGAGTGTTGTATTTTAAAAATAAAAATTGAATACAAATTATTGACTGGGTAGATACTCAGAGCATTGACATTGATCATAGAGGTATACAAACCAACAACTTCTTTCTAGTTTGAGCAAAACTGCTATGCCAGTTGAAGTTTTCCCTCACTGTGGGAAAACAATAGGTAGTGGGTGGTGGTCTTTTAACCACATATTGTGGATTCTTTCTTGAGGTGTTTTAGCACCTGCATCTCTCACTGACTTATCAGAGATCAGTAGGTAATGCAGTAACCTGCAGTATCAGTTGGAACTGAACAGATTTTAGTGAAATATCCTTTGAAATCTCTTTTGAAGGCAGCTGTTTTTTAGAAGGCTTAAAATACTTGTTATAGATAGTTTGTGACATTCCTATCCATCTTGTGTGTGATCAAAATAAATTAAGAACTGTAAACAAAGCAAGAACATTCAAAGATAATGAATCAATAATTTTCCACTGATTTTTCTCTTCTATTCCTTTCTGTCTTCAGGCTACAAAGCTGGAATTTGCTTGAAATTGAGTAAGTCTTTAAAAATGAAATAAATGCTAACAAAAGTATTTTTGTTTTGGAAGCAACAATGGCAGTATATTGGAGGGAAAATAGCTTTATTCTGAACTGATTAGAGAGAACCTGAAGTTTATCCCGCTCTGTATAAATCCTAGAGGTTAATTACACGTGTAAATGTTGCATTAATTTTGCCCTTCCCAAAGACACTTGAAAGTGTGATTCTGACTAAGGCTTATGTACAATGTTGGGCGAGGCTCTGCCAACATAAATTTGCACAGATTCATTGATTACAGAAGTGTCAGCAGCATAAAGAGTGCCCAAAAGAATGTAGGCCATTATGAATGCTACTGCTCAGACATGGATTATCTATTTCTTACCAACTTAATAACTCTAAATCCTAAATAAAAAAAAAACAAAAACAAACAAAAAAACCCCAATTTATTATTTAAGCAAAGCAAAGAAAAAGGATCATCTCAGCTTGCTAGGAATTTGCAATGTAGTAGTCACCCAAGTCAATCCCCAACTTTCTTAGTTTGGTAACCAAATGTTTGGATGCTCTCCAAATATTGTTGGAAGTTGTTTGGTCCACATCATTGAACTGGAAGATCTGAATATTATAAAGGTCTCTGCTTTTATTGGGTCTTGAGTCTAAGCACTAAAATGAGAAGTTAAAAAATTTATTGTGAAAGGCAAGAGAAGTTTGGTGCTTTTAGGTATCAAATAAGCTGTTCTTGAATTAGAATTTGAGTGATTTCTTGTCTGAAGGAGCAGACCAGATCTAACAAAGGGTTGCCTTGCATTGTTTATGAGTTGATGGCATTAGTCTGTTTTGGAGGAGAGAGGACAAAAATATTGATAATTGATTACTTGCTTAAAATTTGGGCCATATCAATTTATACAAGAAATTCTAATTCACCAGCTACCACCAAATGTTAAAAGATTTATCTATTATCTGTTACCTTTTCTTATAATGATGCTCACTGTTTCAATTTGGTTCTTTAAGCAATCACTTTTTTCCTAGTGCCCTAAATTAACTGGCATTTTGATTATCCATAACTGATTTAATGTGAAATTTTTTATTTTCTCACTCTCCCCAGAAATTAGCTCTAGACTGTTTCACTCAGTAGTCAGAATTGAGAGGGGGGAACTGCACACCTTGCTGAGTACTGTGCTTTATGCACTGTCTGAAAATCTACCTTGTGCTAATTGCATAAGGCTGAAGAGGAGTTATGATGAATTGCTTTGTTGAAGAGTGTCTTAGTAGGCTCAGATTAATTTTCCAGAATGATTTCTGAATATTATATGGGACCCTTGGTGAGAACAAGATAAAGTCTCATAATGAGTCTTCCCTGATCAAATCATGCTCTCGCTACTGAACAAGGTGACATGTGAGACCAGCTCTGGAGAGGACAAGCCCTCAACAGATCAGCAGTGCTGGAATTGTAGGACTTAAACACAGGCAGGATGATATAACCTGAGCATATAGCTGCAGCAGGTGAGGAAGAGTTTCTCTTTTTTATAGCTTAGACTTTTCAGGTCCCCATCCAGTTGTTCAGTACTTTGGGTGGGTTGATAAGCAAGGTTTTCCTGTATTTCTTTCCCTTTGAAATGGAGAAAACTCAATGCCTTGTAAAGACTCTAAAAGGGACCCTCTAGGTATCTGCAAGGAAAGGAGGAATTTTCAACAAAACTCCCTTTGGAATCAGAAGCTGCTCACAGGGCACTTTGACAGATGAGTTGGGGACAGAGGTGGAACACTTTCTTGCTGTGTGAATTGCAAGAGTTCATCATATGTAGCTGCCAATTTTTTCCTTTGTTTAATGACCCAGTAGACATCAAGCAGAAGTGTATCTGTGGTTCTTGCTCAATGTTTCACTCAGCTCTGCATAAGAGATACTTGACATTAGAGCTATAATTTGCCATTTGCCTCCTAGTTGTAACTGGTGTGCGATGTTAGTTTGCCCCTTTTGAGGTTGGCTTTAATTTCCTGAATAAAAAGCTCTCTCACAAATGATAATGTAATAATAAATTTTAAAAAGTAGTCACAATATGTCTTTCTTGACCTAAATGCATTAATAAAGATGAAGAATAAATGCAAATACGAAACTGAGATAACTATTCTTTTGCAGTGTGAAAAGGGTCATTTGAGAACATGAGGAAAGTGACCGATACCATGGGAACAAACTGTGAAATAAATGAAGACGAGTAAGGGGGAGACAGGAGGGGATCAAGGAAGTTGAGTGGGTTTGTCTTCTCTTTTGTTTGTTTTTATTTTCTTCAGTAAAGATTTTGAATGCAGCATTCAAAGGTATTTGGACTTTCTGTGGCTAGTTTTGCTATATATCACTTAATTTCCCCTTTCACAGTGAAAAAAATATTTACCTGCAATAAATCCATACAGTTTCCTGCCATCATCCTCTGATTACAGGAGAGAACATGTGGGTGTTTTCTCAGCATGGCTTTTTTACCATGGCTTCATCTTTCCAGTGTCTTCTTGGAGATGCTGTGCCATCTTTGTAAGAGTACAGTTGATTTGTACTCCCTGCTTTTCCTATGTTTTTTTGTCTTCTCCATGTATTGTAATTTTTTTCCCAGTGCTCAAGCATTCCAGTTGAAATCTCACCAACAGAAAGTACATTTGGACTACGCTTTTTTTTAATGTTAAATTTAACATATGTTAAAAATTCCCTGTTATTTTGATATCTTTGTTCTTTAAATTGAGTATATTTATTTTATTCACTGTTAGGAACTTTAATCCCTAATTGCCTTGAAAATTTAGGCTAGTGTGGTGTTGGATTGCCGTTGCCCTTCCTGAATTTCATAATGAATTCTTTTTTAACAGTGAGAAGGCCCTGATCTTCTCTATTTCTGTGAGAAGGTTACCTTTTGTTGCTCAGATTCTGGGAATAATTCAACTTGTGTTTTTCTCCCAGTCTCCTGCACCAATAATTGAATTACCTGTGAACACCTTGTGTTTTGATTCTCAGGGGGATGGATGTATCTGAAATTGGAATATCTGAGCTGTTTGTTTGGTTTTTTCTTCTCAAATAACCACAGTCTGGAATCAGTTTTAAAACATGTTTTCCAGGAAGCCTATGAGTGTTTTTTAAGCCTCCATAAAATTACTTCTGATTTAAATGATGAAAGAGCATCATGCTCTTCTCAGGGATTAGATCTTTATCTTTTTATGCTGTTAGTTTTGGATGTTAAGTTATGTTGCCTACTTTAGGTTTCACCCTTCTAGGGACAGGCACAGACTGCATTCCAAGAGTCATACACTGTTATGCTTATCAGTGCCACTATGCAACTATTTTTTTCTACACAGATGTCTACTCCTATACAATATTTTTTCCTCATATTTTACCATGAAATAAAACCACCATTGGATTTAGTATCTGTTCGTATTTGACCTGGATGAACTCTCCTGTTCTGAGCTTGCAAATGCTTTCCTGCACATATAAAATTAGAAACTCGGAAGAGATCGTTCTTGCATAGTCACAACCAAGAACAGAAATAATGAGGTAAAGAAATGAGCAGAATTTTTAGCTCTGTAAAGGTCTGAAGACAGGGCTTTGGGCAGCATTTATCCAAAACGTCAGTTCTATATATTGAGCAGGTTCATCCTAATACCTGGCCAGTGGAGCCAGCTGGACATAGCAATGGGAGTACAGCAAGTGAGATGAAGTGTGGCTCCTTGCAGCCTTACTTGTCTTCTCCTCTCCTTCTAGAATCATGAAAACTAGAGAGGAAGCCTAGCAGGGAAATGAAATGCCACTCTGAACAGCTGTGAACCATTTAACTTGTCCGGAGCTTCCTGTTCTGTTCCTTCACCAAAGTTTCCAAAGCTCTTGTGGTGGTTAAGATTGAATTTGAAGGACTTCATGAAAATGTCACTGTTTCCCAACAAATAGAGCAGTTTTTAAATTTCCCAGGATATGGGATTTGAAAGAGAGATAAAATGTTGAATTCAAAATGCTGCTCTTGCTGAAGCTGGAAGTATTGCTGATAAAATAAAATGTTGGACTATATATTAGTATATCTCAAATAAGAAGAATATTTCCTAAAAACAAATGAACAAGTTTATTGTGACACAGCAAATCTATTAAAAATCAGTCTTTGGGCTCTGATATTATAGCCGTCCTGAAGTTTCCCTCTCATTCTAGTAGGCATCATTTTATACTGGCTTATGGCATTAAAATTGACTTAGCTGAGCTGGGAGAAACTTGTGAGAATTAGTTGAAACAATCTGAAAGGAAAATTGGATATTTCTTTTAGAAATTCAGAACTGAAAGAGTAGTTAATTATTAAATGGGGAAAAATAAACCAAACTCTTTTCCCCTCTAGGAACTCTTGATCTAACCCAAATTTTAAAACTTTTGTTTTGTTTTGTAACCTTGTCTTAATAAATAATAAAGTTTCAATTTTAAGTGAAAATGCTTAATACTAATAATGCCTCTCTGGCTTACTGGAAGTGGAATCAAAATTCTGTGATAGAGGACTAAATGCTTTTACTTTAAAATTGGGTGTTTTTGTGGGGGTGTGTTTGTACATGAAGGCATACTTAGGTTGGGGTTGTGCTTTTTTCCAGAATTGACAGTGCTGTGGAACAATACTAATTTAGAGAGCACTGTCCCTTACACAGTGCCCTCATTAAGTGTAATGAGGCTCATCTAAAAGTCTTAATAATCCTTCAAAATATTATTAAATCCTAATTATTTATGAACAATGCTAGTGTATTTGCTTGAGGTCAACATAGCATGCAAGTCATTTAATTAGTGCATCATGTCCTGTTGTATTCACTTATATTGTTTTAATTAGAATGATAATTGAGAACTGAGTAGTATGTTTTTCCTTGCAGTTGCAGTGCTTAAACCTACTTGTTGCTGCTGTAATTGCTACATGCCCTACATCTTCTACCACCCCTCATTTATTTATTTATTATTAAATTGAGAATATTTAAAGAGGAGACGCAGCTATTGCACAGAACTTGTTTCAGTGCAACTAGATCACATAATAATGTAACTGAATGATTATCAGAGTTGATTGTGAGATAGAGCCTTACCTGTAATCTTCATTTCTTCCCTGCCATGTTGCATCTTTGGTCCTGATTAAGTCATGCAAAGCCACTGGAAACCAAGGAGGTGCCTTGGTGTGTTCCGGACACATTTTTCTGACACTCAGTGGATCATGTACTCTACATACCAGCTGTGGTCTTATCAGCTCTGTTAGCTGCAGTATCTTGGGGAGTTTTGCATTGCCAAAATGGCTTGAATGTTCTGAGAGAGAAAGAGGAATGGAGAATAAAAATGTAGTTTTTATCTAAGGGAGGTTTGCAAATAGCTGCAGTCTGACTTTGAGTTTGCATTTAACATTTGAACACATAAGAGCTAATAATATTTTTTGTTGTGGTGGAACATCTGTTAGTTAATCAGAACTTGAATTAATGGATAACTGAAAGCAATTAGCTAAAGGTTACAAACTAATTAGTGTAATAATATTATTAAACTAGCCCTTCCATAGCTAATATTGCAGCCAGATTCTGTAATGTAAAACTTTTATTGTAAGGGACCCCAAAATCTTGGTTTGGAGACCAAAATTAATCAATGGAAAAAAGTTTGCGATATAAAATCAAATTGCTCTAGGAATATACTTTAAATTAAAATCAAAACCAAACAACCCCCTTTTTGTTTTGGATTTTAATCTTTTTTTTGCCACACAATGGGTCAAAAAATGTTTCTTTTCATGCTTTGTACCCTTCCATGTAGTGAAATCTCCCTGGAAACAAATGCAGCAGCTTTAACTGAAGAAGGTTCATTATAACTGAAATAAATTGCTAATTTTGTTGAGAATAATATTGAGAAGGATCAGCCCATTTCCTTGACTTCACAGGCTGCTACCAACATGTTCCTGTTATCACTCAGACAAAATAATGATTTGTTTTGTTTTTTGCTATTTGAGACTATCCTGAGGCAAGTGATTTCAAAAGGGGACAGGTTTGTTGTTTTTTGGGTTTTTTTTGTTTTTTTTCCTGAGATGATTGGCATTTACATAGTGGTTGAAAATTCAGAAGCCTGGCTGAGAGCTGAGGGATTTTGGTGGGTGGGTGGAAAAATGGTGGCCAAGTTGACAAGGTCTTTGACAATTATGAGTTTATTGCTCCTTCAGGGACTGTGCTACCTGGAAATAAAACTTTCGTTGACAAAACGAACTAAGAAAGTCGAATTTCTTAGTTCGTTTGGAGTCTCTCTGTAGTTTTAACAGAAAGGGAACTTGCACTTCCTGGAGCTAGGTGAATCGTGATCTTTCTTGTGAGAATTCTCTAGTGGAAAATAAGTTGTGCTCTCTCTTCAGTCTTACCTTGGGCAAGGGTTGTAATAATGCTTGTCATTTATCTGCTTGCTTGTTTTCAAAAAGTGTGAAGAAACTCAATATCTTTGAGACACTGACTGCTTTATTAGAAATAGAGGTTCAGGGGTTCCAAAGTCAGTGACAAAGGGAGAAAAGAGACAGTGCATGTATGCAGTGTATCACATGATTACATAAGCACAGTTTGATTAAAGACACACTGCTAAAACCTCAGTGTTATTTCGGCAGTAAGAGTTGATATATCTTGAAGCTGATATATATCTTGAAATGCTGTGTTGTTAGACTAGCTGCATGTTTTTAGACTCCTTGTGTGTTGTTAGATTAATTACTTTTCAGTGCTGGTGGATACGTGTGGTTCAGTAATGAATAAGCTCATCTTCACCTGATAGGAGTTGCAAGGTCCCAGTAAAAGTCTGCCTTTGGTTTTGTGCATTTGAAGGAGATTAAGTGATATTTAAGGGATAAAACATTTATCAATGATTTTTAAGCATTCTGAAATAGAAGTACCAAGTGTTTGTCAGCAGGTTTGGCTATAAATTACTGTTGTTTGTTGGGAGTTTTGTTTAGTTTTTTGGGGTTTTTTTTGGGTGTTTTTTTGGTTGGTTGGTTGTTTGGTTTTTTTTTGCATGTATGTTTGTTCATTCAATTTTTCTTTTTCTGGAGAGACGTCTCTGAATACTTTCCCACTTTTAATGAAACGCATGTAAGAAAATGGACAACTGTACTCCATGCACATTGCTATATTTATTTCTTTGTCATCAGGTTTCGTTCCTTCATCTGTCCTGCTCCCAAACCCACAGCTGTGCATTGCAGCCTTGTGCTTGGTGCAAATGTCTCACTGGTGACTTTGCAAGGTTTGCTGAAGTTAATTATTTGATACAGGCTATAGAACTGACTAGACTGTTTGATTAATCAACTCTTGAAATATTTTCTAAGTCTCTATCCAGAACTTCAAAATAGCTCATTTAATTTTTCTGGGAAAATAAAAAGCAAGCAAGCAAAACAAAACAAAGCAGGTTTGGCACCTTCATAGAGAGTGGCATGTTTTATTAATAGTCTCCGTGTTTTTTTTTTTTTTTTTTTGTATTTGTCCTTTTTCATGGAGGAATGTTCCATCTGAGTAGCAGTTACTACTCCATTAGTTCTCTCACTTTTAATAAAATTGTGTTATGCAGGATTTTGGGGCCCGGCTAGCTGCCGGGAACCCCGATACTGGGTGGGTGCGGCCAGACCTTCTCCTTGACGTGTCCTGCCTCAAAGCGTCTCTGCTGCTATAGCACGCACGCACAGTCCCAGATGACTAAAAGACAGCACGGCCAGATAGAAGGAGGACTCGGAGGCTCCAGTGCTGTTCCAACAGGCTGTAATATTGGGAAGTCCGAGGATGCAGGCAGGGAAGGAAAGCGGGGTACAGCCTCGATTGAAGGGGACTGGAGCCGGGGTGCTGAAGCCCAATTCTGGGCGGGACCGGGGTTTTCAAGGGGGAAAGGGTAGACGGGGTCAGGGTATGATTCAACCATTAGGAAAGGTGTACAGAGGAGGGCTCAAGGTGTGGTGATTGGGGGTACACCAACAGGAAAACGAGGAGAGGGTGTTCTTAGGAAGAGATCCAATAAAAGAGTGGGGAGCAGGGAATTTTCAGGAAGAAAGGGAGTGGGTTAGAGATGATTGATTGATTTGTCCCAGGGTGTCCCAACCCCATCCTCTCTGTCCCCTTCTCCCACAGTGTTACATCATTAGCATCCTGAGAGGACTCGCACCCTTGAGAAGGATCAATGATCAGGATATTTTCATAAGCTTTCTTAGAAAGTTGGGTCAATGTAAAACACTAAGTCATTTGGGATGCAGCCTGTTAGGAACTTGGAGGCACCTTTCCCATCTTTTCAGCAATCAGGAGAAGAGCCTTTTTTTTCTTTTTCATTCGAGGCTCCTAACTCTTTATTAAGCTGTGGGTAGAAGTTCCTCAAGATCAAGGCTGATGCACACTGGTGGTGCCACTGGCTTTGGCACCACTTCTTCTGCCATGGACCACCTCTCCACCTCTTTAGCTGGATTTTGACCTTTCCCTTTGGAGAGACAGAGCTGCTCAGTGTTGGGAGCTGTCGTTCTAGCCTATGTCATACATGCAAAAAATAGTCCAACCAATCCTTAAAGCAGAAGATCATTATTCTAGTTTTATTCCTTAGAGCACTTCATTACACATGCACGCTCACATGTGCACGGAGTTTTGCATTTTCTCACTGCCCCAGGCCCCCCATATGTGTTTGCTGCCTGCCTCACTGACACCCTCTCCTGTGAGTCAGCAGTCTGCCATAGAAGGACAGGAATTACAACCATTTCTCTTGCTTCTGTTCTGAAAAGAAGCCTGCTGCTCTGTCACAGAGAGAAAAGCTGCATTCCCCAGCCCTTTCTAAAACATACACATTGCACTCAGTGTGATATTTGCTACTTATTGGCACTATTCAGTGTTTTGTTCCAGTGCCCTTCCAATTATTACTGTATATTAATTTTGATTAGACAGGAGGCTGCTTTGTGAGTTTTGACTTCCTGCCAGTACAATCAAGTGTGAGCCATGGGAATGAGAAGCAAATGTTGCTTTCAAAACCTTGTGAAGAATATATTACTTGCAAGTCACAATAAATATATATAATTTTAAAAAGAATAAATGTCTTTGTTGGTAGTCCAGGAATTCAGATAGGGCATGAACCCTACTCTAAAAGAGGAGCTATGTGAAAATTGATGAAGTATTTATATAAACTATTCTGTTTGTCTGTGTTTCAGTACTCAAACTTAGTACTTTTAAGATTTTTAATCAGCTATTTGCTTAATTCATCAAGCACTGTGCTATAAATCAGATGAGTAGAAGCAATGTTAAGTAGAAAAAAATAGGAATGACGTAGGCTCCTAAACACCTTATTGTGAAATATAGTACAAGGAATTCAGATAGACGTGTTTATTCAGGCAAGTTCTGTGGTTTGTGCTGTTGGGAATGGGTGAGCACAGTATCATCCCTCTCCTGTTGTTCCTTCCTCCACACCCACCCTCCCCTCCCCAACATCTTTGGTTTCATCAATGAATTTACAGATTCTGCAAGTTTAACTCTCAGAGCTCAAAAAAGGGTGGTGCGGTACACAGAGCTTTTTTGGGGCCTGAAAAACAAGTTTTGAATGTCTTCCTTTTTTCTTCTTGCTCTGCTTATTTTTCTGGCTGAAGTAAACGTCCTTCTTAGTCCCCTTGCTCATCTCACTCCTTTCTTTGGCTGGTGACTGCTGAGTTGTCATCATACATTACTTACTCTTGAGAGGGTAACTCCTGTGGCCCTGCTTGTGCATGGCTCAGGCAGCAGCAGGTGCTGGAAGAGCCCAGCGTGTCAATATTTCATGCATTTAAAATCAAACACATTGACTCCCATATGGCTGCTCCAAGTATGTAAGCATGCTTTCTTTATGTAGGTGTGCTGAGCTGCTGTCCCTAACGCACCTCCAGCCTGGCAATGGAAATGTGATTGTGAGCAAGCAGTGTGATAAAGAAGCCTTACCTGAGTTATGAAACTAAGTACCCAAAAGTTGCAAAATAAGAGATTCATGGTTGGGGGCTGAACAGGGCTTTTATATGAATCCATTACTATGACAGGAAAATGATGTGTGATCATGGAACTACAGAATGGGTTATAAGGGGACAAAGGTTTAGTATGGATAATTCCTAATTTTTTACCCCTGATTTTACAGCTGCAATATTACTTTAACTTAGCTTTCAGATATAATTTATGCCTATGGGAGTTAGAACATCATACACTTGTTTTTACCTTTTTCACTCTGCAATCGGTGCCCTTTCCTTGAAATCTTCCTTCAGAAGATGATCTTGAGCTCTGAATATTTAATATTGCAGCATGGATCTCCACAGGTTGAGCTGCAGAAGTAACTGCTCTAACTCTGGGGGGTAAGCAGGCATGATACCCGAAGTTTTAGCCTTCATATTTTCCAGATTCTATACTGCATTAGTGTATAACTCTGAACTTCATCTAAAGTGTTAGCACGTTCTCTTCACAGTTCAATTGGACAAAAAAATCCTTTTCCAGCCTGAGAACCAGGGACACCATTGCAGCTTCAGGCCCAAAAAAGTTTAAACAGCATTGAATTGAGGAGAGCAATCTGGGAGGATGTGATTTCATAACCTGAAGCTGTAATTGAACAATCAACCCCAATATGTAAATGGACCAAAACCTATAAAAGTGTGAAAACTTGTGACCCAGCATCCATCTTGGGTCCATCTTGTGTGGAGCCACGGCCAGGCTCTTGTACTGCCCAGGGTGCATCCTTCAAAGGACTTTTTAATAAACACCTACTTTATTCCTTCAACACTGTCCAGCCTCTGTTCTAGGCAGCCTCTCATACATCAGGATCATGCAGGTCAGATGGAGGCGGTTGAGATACTGGCTATGTTTGATCAAAAAGGAGCAGCTGAGATGTCTGATTGCTTTCTTCCATATGTTGCACACATTTTAAGTGTAGTTCTTTCTTCTCTGCATTTGCCAATACAGACCTTAGCTTAGCAGATTTCTGTACCTTTGTTCTTTAAATTGATATGGAGAAGAGGATGGCTGAAATGGAAGTGAAGGAATGCCTTACTTGCCAAACTGCATATCAAGAAAAGGTGTGTCTGGCTTATGACTTCCACATTTTCAAGTACTTGGCATTAGAACTTAAACCAAGAAACAAACCCTCCACTTGGGAGGAAACCTTACGTTGACTGGTTAGGAACTTGGTGTGTAGGAAATGTTAAGAGTTTTTGCAAAAAGCAAGCATCCTTCCCCCAAACCAACCAACCAACCAGCCAATGACCAACACCACAAAGAAGAATAATCAAAAAATACCCCCAAAAGCCTTTTTTATTAATCATGCAGCAAAGACTAGCCTGCTGCTGAAAAAAAATAAAATAAACTAGACTTTGGAACTTTGAAGACCATTTTTTAGTTTTTAATTTTGTTACTATGGGGCTGAGGCAGCTACTGAAGAAATCTGTGAATGTTTAGCTACCCTGGGGAGAAATCAAAGCATAGTGCATTGACATTTTTTTGTCCTCAAATTATTCTAGCTGATTCCTTGTACCACTGATGAGCATGTAGTTGAGATTTAACTGTCTACTGAGAATGAAGATGATTGTGCAGAGTACAAGAAAAGGGGAGCAAGTGGAAGCGTACTGAATGAAAATTTTTTCTTTAGGAAGGCAAATTCTCTACAAGATTTTATTTTTCTGGGCTGGAATTGTACTTGAGTGTTTATGTACTTATAATGATTGCAAAGTATTTCCTATTTAATGGGGAGGATATGTTATTGTCTTTTTATAAAAAAACCCAGAAAACTCCCAATTTGTTTTAAAGTTAGAATATACTAATTGTCTTTCCTATATGCGTGGAATAGGTTTTTTTAATTGTCATTTTCATTATCTGTTGTAAAACTCTGCTGAAATCTTGAAACAGTCTTGCTTAGAAAACAACTCTGCCAGCTAATGTTGCAGTTGCAAAGTTAAAGATATATATAAAATCTGACACTTTTTTTATATATATTTTTTGTACTTTGTTTCTAAATTTTGAACAAAATTACTTACTTTTCTCATACCTTCCCCCTTCTTCCCATTTCCTCGTTTGATCTGCCTGGCTGCAGGAGGTTTGGGAGTCTGAATACCTATCTTGAGGGACAAATACTGCAGCGTAAATCATGTTGATGCTGTTGAAACCAAGTGTCTCTGCTTTGATTATATTTCAAAACGACAGAAGATAAAAACAGAAACCAGGTAATCCTCAGTACCGTGGACTGAGAGAAAGCAGCAAAGGCTAGACACTGTGAATTAATGTAACCAGCAGAAAGCAGACAAAAAGGAACAAAGCAATAGAGGTCTTGTAGGAATGATGTGCTTTCAGAAAAATTTTAAAAGTATATTTTAATCTATTTATCTCAGCTCTCCTCTGTTTCCTGAACAATGGGTGTCAGTCTTTGCCTAGATACACTGTCATGCGAAAGCTCCCATCTGTAGATCCCGCCTCACTTCAAAACCTACAAATATATTTAGCCTCGCAAAATCCTTTCACAGAACCAGGAAACAGCAACTCTGTCACTAGCCTGCTCTTGACTTTTAGAAGAGATTTATTTTACCACCATGGATAGGAACAGTGGGTCTGATGTTAGATGTTCACAGGTATATTGAACAAACTCTGCAGCATGTAGGATTTCCTTTTAATTTCCTCTAAGTAACAAGTGCTTGTGTAGAGGGAATAAGCAAAGAAATGCCTGGCTTTGTTGCTAATCCTTTGTTTTATTAGCAGTTGCCCAGGAGTAACAAAGATTCCCTCTCTCCTACAATGCTGTCATGGTTTGACACTGGCACAATGCCAGTGCTTCCATGAAGATACTTTCTCTCTGGTTTCTGCTGTGAGATGTGACTAGGAATAAGCAAAGCAGGCTCTTACTTAGGAAAGAAAAGAACTAGAACTTTATTAACTACTCTACAACTACAGATAAAAAGGAACACACACACAGGGAAAATGAAAACTTCACAAATGCATTTCTTCCTCCCCCACCAAATTTCTAACTTAATACATTTGTTCCTCAAATCACCAACTCTCAGTCCAGCACTACTTTTTAGACAATCAATCTTCAGTTCATCAAGAGGAGAGGAGTCTTTCTTGTACTATGGGCTTCCCCTGGAAACACAGCTGAAGCTTCGTGTGTTTCTGTGTCACTCGTGGCACCGCCCGGAGTACATCTGCCGTCGTGACTTCTTCTTTTTCATGTCCAGTGCTCTCACCACTGAACACGGACCAGAACTGCTTCTAGGGTTGTCTTTTTTAAGGATGCTCTGTCCCGTTCTAAAAAAAGGCACAGTCTTTCTTTTGGGACACCTGTCCCTACAATCTCTCCTTTGGGACACCTGTCCCCCCCATATTTTTCACCCCCTGGGGCCGAGGGGCACCAACACTGAACCCTCTTGGTTCTGAGGCCATTGCCTCCCCCTAGAATGCAATCTCTGTGTCACAAGGAACATGGTTCTGTCCATGGCTATACAAAAAGAGTCTAGCAAAAGCCACTCCATCATCTCTTCTCACTAGGACTCTTCTCTATTCTTTTACTATCTCTCACTCGCCCAGACCTCTCTCACACTGGCCCATTTCTTTCCTCATCTTCTACTCTATCTTCTAGGAGAGGTCAATGATCTGTAAAGTTCTCATTCTCTAAAAAGGGGTTAAAAGCTCTTACAAGCGGCCGGCTGAACCCCCCCCTCTTCTCCGTCTCAGCCGTGCTGCCGGCGCAGGCCCATGTTTATCAAGCTTCAAGGTTACAGTCCCAGGCAGCAGCTCTCTTTCTCTCACTCTCTGTGTCTCTCAGGGGGGGCTGCCCGATGGCTCCCGGTGCCTCTCTCTCTCTCTCTCTCTTCTACCCTTCTACTCCCGGGCTCAGGCCTACCTCTCTCGGCCACATGGTTTTCCCCTCCCCCTGCCCAGCCAGCAGCTGGGCCGGGGGAGAGACCCGAACTCTTTCCCGCCGGAAACCCAAGAGGACCCTCCCAGGGGAGAGCTCTGCTTTTAACCCCGTGTTCTCAGAGGCGTGTCCATGTCTCAATGGTCAGGTTAAATGCCAATATTAAAGTCTGAATATCCATTGGCCAAAAACACAGCATCTCAAAAAACACATTTCCTGTCAAACCACCACATTCCACCCTTCGCCTCTGAGAACACACTTTCTAAAATTATTAACAAAATTACAAAACACTTCAACACTTCTACAAAACAAGAAAACTTTCATCTCCAGATTTTAACTCAATACATGCTTTGTTCTTATTCTTCTTTGGTCTCATCTCACAGCTTTACTCACAACTTTATCTTATCATTCTCCCAAAATTCGATTCCCGGTCAGGGAACCAAAAATGTCATGGTTTGACACTGGCACAATGCCAGTGCCTCCATGAAGATACCTTCTCCCTGGTTTCTGCTGTGAGATGTGACCAGGAATAAGCAAAGCAGGCTCCTACTTAGGAAAGAAAAGAACTAGAACTTTATTAACTACTCTACAACTACAGATAAAAAGGAACACACACACAGGGAAAATGAAAACTTCACAAATGCATTTCCTCCTCCCCCACCAAATTTCCAACCTAATACATTTGTTCCTCAAATCACCAACTCTCAGTCCAGCACCACCTTTTAGACAATCAATCTTCAGTTCATCAAGAGGAGAGGAGTCCTTCTTGTACTATGGGCTTCCCCTGGAAACACAGCTGAAGCTTCGTGTGTTTCTGTGTCACTCGTGGCACCGCCCGGAGTACATCTGCCGTCGTGACTTCTTCTTTTTCATGTCCAGTGCTCTCACCACTGAACACGGACCAGAACTGCTTCTAGGGTTGTCTTTTTTAAGGATGCTCTGTCCCGTTCTAAAAAAAGGCACAGTCTCTCTTTTGGGACACCTGTCCCCACAATCTCTCCTTTGGGACACCTGTCCCCCCCATATTTTTCACCCCCTGGGGCCGAGGGGCACCAACACTGAACCCTCTTGGTTCTGAGGCCATTGCCTCCCCCTAGAATGCAATCTCTGTGTCACAAGGAACATGGTTCTGTCCATGGCTATACAAAAAGAGTCTAGCAAAAGCCACTCCATCATCTCTTCCCACTAGGACTCTTCTCTATTCTTTTACTATCTCTCACTCGCCCAGACCTCTCTCACACTGGCCCATTTCTTTCCTCATCTTCTACTCTATCTTCTAGGAGAGGTCAATGATCTGTAAAGTTCTCATTCTCTAAAAAGGGGTTAAAAGCTCTTACAAGCGGCCGGCTGAACCCCCCCCCTCTTCTCCGTCTCAGCCGTGCTGCCGGCGCAGGCCCATGTTTATCAAGCTTCAAGGTTACAGTCCCAGGCAGCAGCTCTCTTTCTCTCACTCTCTGTGTCTCTCAGGGGGGGCTGCCCGATGGCTCCCGGTGCCTCTCTCTCTCTCTCTCTCTTCCACCCTTCCACTCCCGGGCTCAGGCCTACCTCTCTCGGCCACATGGTTTTCCCCTCCCCCTGCCCAGCCAGCAGCTGGGCCGGGGGAGAGACCCGAACTCTTTCCCGCCGGAAACCCAAGAGGACCCTCCCAGGGGAGAGCTCTGCTTTTAACCCCGTGTTCTCAGAGGCGTGTCCATGTCTCAATGGTCAGGTTAAATGCCAATATTAAAGTCTGAATATCCATTGGCCAAAAACACAGCATCTCAAAAAACACATTTCCTGTCAAACCACCACAAATGCCCTTCACGCCTTTTGCTAATTTGGTGACTTGTGGTCTTCTAATTTATAAGCAGGATTTTCAAAAGTAAACGCTTGATATACAGTTGAGAGGTGTTTGTGCAACACTGTGTACATTGTCATACATGCAGAGACCCAGAAATTTAATGTGGGTTTTTTAGGTGTTTGACAGTATTGATCCCATGACTCTCGCAACTACCTTGGCGGCTTTGGCAGCAGGAATAAATTCCTGGGAAAATAATAAAATAGGTGATAAATATGTAAATAGTTTACAATATAGGTGGAGTGACAGAGATTATGGGTCTGACCTGCATTTTTCTCATTCACTGTACTTAGGTTTTGTCTTCCTTGGGGCAAAACCCTGTTTGTTTTTATCATTAAGTGATTGTATTTTCTGCAAAACAAGCAAACAAACCCCCAACATGATAGAAATTTTTGTTGTAATGAAAGAGATATTGTCATCCCACTGTAGCTTTTTTTGAGACCAACCTTATGCAGCCCTATTTTTCTCAGGTTGGACTAGCAGGAAGGTAACAACACCTTTCTGGCTGTCTTTTCATGGAAATTTTCAACTATGTTTGTCTAACACAGCTGAGATTACTTAATAGAACCATACATTTGTTTTGGCCATTACCTGAGACCATGTACTCTGGAAATAATATATTCTGAAGTTTTATCAAGCACTAGAGTGGTGGTACCTGTTTGTCTATGCTCTGTAGAACAAGGAATGAATGTTTTGAACTTTGAGTTTCTGTGTACAACACTGTGAAGCAAGATCCATAAAATATATCATAGAAAAGGTGTGGTATTTAAAATATGCAAATAGGTTGAGCCTTTTGTTTAAAAGGTTCCTGAAGGTAGGCTTGTACTTCACTATACCAGAATTCAGTGGTTACAGTACATGTCCAGATGTGGGTTGTCTGGTTTGTAGATGTCTGCTGGCTTTGAGATGCCCCCAGCAGGTTCCTGATAGCCTGCAACTAGGTTCTGGAAAAGGTCAGCTTCTAAGATGTCTCCTTCTAAATAGCATGTCACAGTAACTGATTTAAATGGATTTGCAGGAGCGAGTTCTGAATCCAGACCCTTCAAAACAAAACTCAGTTTTCATCTAAGGATACTGAGCTGCTTCACAACAAACTCAAATACTAAAATCAGATTTTCATCAAGCGAGAGTGCTCGATGGCTGTAACCTTCCAGTTTCCTGTGTTGATCTAAAGCTGCTTCAAATATTCCAGTGTGGCGATCTTTCTGAGACAGGCTGCTGTCTCCTCATGTGTTGCATAATCTGAGGTTAGAGCTTCCCTGAAGTTTCTGCTAGAAAGTTAGAAGCTGTAATGCTGTCCTTTTGTGCAGATGGTCTGTTGAGACTCCATTTCATCATGTCACTAAAAGTAAAGGATTTTTTAATCAGAATTGATAACTGCTCAGCGCAAGGGAGCATAAGTTAAATCTTTAATGAAAATTGCAAATGGTTTGCTTTACCAGTGGATATGAATTTTTTCACTGAAGGATTCACTGAAAGCTCTTTGAAAACCATCTGATTAAATGAGAAAAACCTTTAGACCAATTTAAAATTAATTTAACAAACAGCCTGGAGCTTTACCTCATTTAACAGTGGTCTCATCCAAACTGCTGACCTTCTGACTTTGAGTTAGTTTGTCTCTTTCAGCTGTCACCAACTGCCTTCCAAAAGGTGGATGCCTTTCTTAGAAGTGGTCTCAAACTAGCCAGTTAGGATCCTGTTTAGGCTTGAAATCCACACCTAACAGTCATCTCAGTTCTCTGGGCTTTAATTCTTTCAGTGTCCTACACAGCAGGTTTTTTTCAGAATGTCTGCACTATGCGAGTGAGGATCATGCAGAGGTACCTGAGATGGATCAAACCAAAGCAGCAAAATCCTTGTGCATCTAAGCAGTGATCTGCTAGATTCCAAAATGATCCTGAAATAGGTATATCTATCTTTTCTTGTTACCTTTTAGCAGTACATCTTTCCTTGGCCATTGCACCACAAGGGTACTATTGCATTGTTTTAGGAACTAGTAGGTGCTAGAGTGATCTCTAGCACTAGCTCCACTGTCCATGTTATGATCACAATTTGCAGTTTAAGTGTGTCCTGTGATCAGGATAAGAGCTTTTGTTAATGGCAGACCTATGGGCTACTCCTCTTAACTATACTTTAAAAGGAATAGTAGTAAACTTAATCTATGAGTTCTCATAAACTTCCTCATTTTAATCTAGAACTAACCATGACTGTGCATGCAAACAAATACATGGGAAAAGTTTTCAAGTCTCTTCTAAGAATCAGGATTTACTGGGGCAACACTGTGGCTGTGGAACTATGGGATAGGCCAGGGATCAGGCTGTTCTGCTGAGGTGCTGCTACTCTGACTGCTGGGTGCATGAGGGCCAATCTCATTTTTGGCTCTTCGAATACTGCAATGAAAAGTTTATCCTTGAAATGACAGGTCCCTAAAATATTAAAATCCTTGCATGTTCCCTGCTGTCCTCAGCTCACCCAGCCAGCTGGCAGAGAAGAACTGAAGGAAAATTTTTAGACACTCTCCCTCTTCACTAAGGAAGGATTTATGTAAGTGTATCTTGGCACATATTCATGTATGAGCACATATACAAGGGCTTGCTGAAAATACAATTGCAGTGTTAGTTGACAGAAGCTCCTGGGAGTTTGGATTTGGTTTTCTGCCTGTGTATGAATATTAGAAATGCTGGTTTTTCAGTGCTACAGTCAGGTGTCTGTGACGTTATCCTTTTGTGTGCAACTACACTTAACTAAAAAAGATTCAATAATATCATTTTTTTAACAAAAGGCAATTGAAGAAAGGACTATAAATTACTCAGAAAAACAGTAAAGATTTTCTTTTTCTTTACAGATGCAGAAGATGTTCAGGTAGTCTGTGTTATTCAGTACAATGCTTCATAGGTCTCAGTAGTTATAAAAGTGTTACACTGCTTGCAGTAGGGTGATTAGCATGCATGTTTAAAATATTTTCAGAGAGCTCAAGTATTGTTTTCCAAATTGACTTTAATTAGGTGGATTGGGTGCTTAATCTTATTGTTCCTTATGAGATTGGATTCCTAAATTACTGATAGTAGAGCAAAACATGAAGAGAAATGTCTTTCTGGGTATATGAGGGAACGGGAAAATATGGAGCTGAGAATCCTGATGTGGAAAGGAGTAATGAATCTGGGAATGGAATTGGAAAGTGTCAGATGCTCCACATAGTACCTTCATGCATGACTGCACAAGGTGTGAGGGGACATTGTGGAATATGCTGTGTAAGTTGTACAGATGTGATGTAGAGACAGATGGAACTCTTGCACTGAAGATGAATACAGCAAAGTATACAATTAAATCTCGATTAGGAAACAGTGAAGTAAAAAATTAGATAGCTGAAAGACCTTAAAGGCAGCACGCTAAATTCTGCTTTATTGGATATTTTAAGGAACTAGAGTTGCATTGATATCAGAAGTAGGAATAAAGAACAGATTTATGAAAGTCTTGACCAGATTTCATGTGAGAAATTCAGAGAGGTTATCCAAGGATAGGGTGCCATGTTCACACTTACTACAGATCATGGTTACTAAAAACAAGGAGGTATTTGTGATCTATGCATATGTAATATTTTGATGTTTATAATTCTTATAAATTTTAATTTTACTTTGTGCCATATTTTTTATTCTGTCTATTGATAATACAATGATGAGCTTTCTACATTTTGAAAGATTCTGGGAGGAAAATTTCCCTAGGTATATGTACATTATTTCACTGTTGCTCTTGGTTTTTCTCTTGTGAATATGAAGAATATTCTCCTCCCCATGGGTTAGGACCTTTCCTTCTTTAAGTTTCAATATCTTTTCTTTGTCATACCTTCTGGCAAATTTAAAGAGGGGCAAATTTGGTATAATAGAGATTGAGCTCTTTTTATAACCTCTTAAATAATTAAGTCCCCTCTACATCTGCACTGTCCAAGACAGCCGAATCCTCTCTCTCAGTTAATGAACCTTATCATTTCCCTGTGTCAAGTTATTCCTTCAAGAGTTTTCCCTCATAACAGTTTTGGAAATAGATTTGTGGTCTTTTTTGAATTATATTTTCATAGGTTATACTAGGTAATTGTCTAATTAGTATAATTTAAAATTGCATAGTGAGAGGTTTATTTGAATTTTTCTTTCCATAGAAAGGATGCACCAAGAAATAACTTTCCATGTTTGCTTAGATTGAAACCCATAGAAAAAATTCAGTTTTAATTACAGGCTTTATTTCAGTGGCATATAATAAATATGTTTAGCTTCTGACCATCAAAGGGATTATTAGATACCAGGGACAGAACATCAGTCAGATATTTTAGTATAAGCCGCAGGAGACAACCTTCAATATATTTGAATTATGCATTTCAAATGTTACGTTTTCAAATAGGACATTATTGTGGCATGAATCTTTATTAAAATAAAAATCTGGCCTTTATAAAAGCATAACATTTTTTAAGACTTAAAAGAATGATGATACTTGAGAAGGTGACAGCACTTATAGCAGGGAAGGAAGATGTGATTCATCTGAAAGCTGATTGTGAAAACAGAGAACTTTCTCCAACGTCTTAGTATAGGTGAGGGGGGCTTCTAGACAAGTCTTATAATGTGACAGGATAGTATTCATCTGGAAAAAAGTCATTTATCAGGGCATGACGCATGTAATTCTGCTTTCCCCAAAGTACCAACTTGCTGGTGAAAACGACCATGTTTTATTCTTTCCTAGGGGCTGCCACAGAAAGAAGTCAGCAGACTGCTCTTCTTTTGCACTAGATTTAAATACATAATATGCCAAGTGTTTTACTAGTTGATTGTTACAAAATATCTGAAGATTTTGATTTTCTTTTATTTCTGTAAGTTGAGCACTGAAATAGCATTGATAGACACTGTGCTGCTTTGTATTTCCATTTTTATTTTAGGCTATGGGTGACATTTTGTATGTCTACTAGGCTTTATCAGGGAGCAAACAGTTCGGCTAGATTACTGTGATTCTGAGATTTCCAGAGCAGTGAGAGGCCATTCTGTCCCAAGATCCCACAGGTTTACTGAATGTGGCCTTATACCACACAGAAAACACTGCAGTTTTGTTCCTGATAAATAAGGAGTGAAGAAAGAAATTAGCTAGGTTGAAGACAAGATCATCTTTGCAGTTGTAAGGAAATAAAATAGGTGATAGACAATAGGTAAAATGAAGCAAAAAAAAAAAAAAAGAGAGTAGGGTGAAAAAAAAGACACTGCTTTTCTTTCAACAGCAATTTACAAATAGAGGCAGGGTGCAGTGAGGAGGAAAGAGCTCCTCAGAATTCTTCAGAGCTGGGAGATAAAAAAGCATTCCAAATCAAAAAAGAGACCATTATGTCAGGAAAAGGTGCATGTTCCTCCCATCTTCAGCAAAGGCAAGAATGACAACAACCCAAATAGCCTCACCCTTATGCTATGAAATGTTATGTCCTTAGAGAAGCCACCTCTGGTTACTCAATGGACTGACTGGGGACATCTATCATCAATGTTAAAATGGCCAATTATACCTGACTGACATGGCTGCTTTCTGGGGGCGGGGATTGGACTCTTTTAGTCAAACCAGGGAGACATGGCTTGTAATTGTGGACTACGTGGTGGCTGAGAAACTGGCTGGCTCGCCAGCCTCAGTGGAGCACTAGTGTTTCAAAGCCTAACTGATTGTCATCTGGATTAAAAAGAAAAATAATTCTCCATTATTGTCTACAAGTACTGGAGCAGGGCCCAAAGTGATTGCAGAATCTTCCTCCTAGAGTTTTGACAGAACTTGACTAGACTATAGACTGAGCAAATGAATCTAAAATTGAAGCTGGCCTTGCTTTGAGCAGAAGGTTGAGCTGGGTGTCTCCTAGATGTCCCTTTGAACCTAAAATTGTTCTGTGATTCTGAGTTGTCCAGTACTTTCAATAGTCAGTCAAAGCAAGCCTGATTGTTGAGTTTTGTCATGCCCACTCACTGCATGAATCACTCTGAATTCACCAGGAAAACAACATTAGATGCAGGTAATCACTTCAACATTCAATGTGCATGGTGAACAGTGTATCATTACCAGAAACTGCATCATTAAATATGTAAAAGGCCTTGCTAATCACTGACCATTGTTAAAGATTCATATAGTCTAAATACTTTCCCAGAATTTTAACAACCTTCCTCTTCAATTAAAATAAAATAAATGCATCAGAGCACAGAGAGAATCATCAAGTGCAGAAAAGTACAGTTGAAAATGGACATACTTACTTGATTGAAAAAGTCACCTAATCAATGGGATCATTGAAGTAATGTATAATCAAGTAGCAGGGAATGTTCAACATCTTTCCTCTGCATAAAAATTGTGAATAGAATTTAATTGTTCCTGGACTGAATTTTCTTTAACCACCTTGAGTCACATTTCAGCGACACCATTGAATGAACTCTGAGCTGTTACTACTAATCAACCTAATGAAAAATTTGCTGAAGCCTTTACAAAAGTCGTCAGGAAGAAAACAAGAGGTGGGTTTCATATAGGTATAAAAAATTACTTTTTTTCAGAGTTAGAAAAGCTCTTTAAGAACTAAAGGGTAGCACCTAAAGCTATCCAACCCAGACATATCAGTTGAGAAAATATAATAATGGATATTTACTTTTTCTGCTGGATCATTGCAGTCCATTTAAGAACCCCATAAAGAAATTATAATGAAGAATATGCTCTGTTGGAACTTATTAAGTTTTGGTTCAGTGAAGGCCATCTTGATAAATGCTGCTGTTCCTACCAATGGCTCTGGTGCTTCCTTTGCAGGTGATTTTATGATAGAACAGGTTATGTATCCCTTTATGTGACAAGGGATAGGGAATCCTACCCTTGGAGAAAGCTCTCTGGAACCAACTCTGCTGGTTTTCCACAGCTTCACTACTGACTTGCATGAGACTTTTGGCCCTGCACTAAATATAGGATTGGTACCAATGGGACTGTGTTGTTTCTGTAAGCCACTCTCTTCTGTAATATCTACAGGAGATAACAGTAAGACTATAATTATATTTGTTGGTTTAAGCCTCAGAGGTTTATTTTGGTTTTGTGTCGTGGTTGTTGTTTTTATAAGGCTCCCTCTTTTTCTAGCATTGAAGTAAGAAAAACTTCACAACTTCACCTTCATCGTATGTTCGATCTGTGAAGTCATATTGATTGTCAGGTGTAAGCATCCTGACAGCTGTGAAATGAGTGGATGCTGTGGTGCTAAGGAATGAAGGCTTTGGAGCTGCAGGAATTCTGGGGCAAGGAGTGTGCTTCTTATTGCTTTTTTGTTGAAAGTGGCAGATGTGGTTATGAGTAAAGATTACCATTATTTCAGTGAATCCACCCTGAAGTCTGTCACTAGATACAAGTCGGTATTTGAAAGAAAAGGTTGATATGCGTGGTAGGTAAGGCTCTGAGAGAAAACCATACTATAACAAGGAGTTAGCAAGCTTGTACCTGTCTGCCTTTTACAAAGTAGTTATCAGAGCTTTTAGAAGAGAGGTTTTTCGGATATGGAAATGGGATTTGGTATTAGGGGCATATACTGGGTGTTAGGGGCAATTTGGCAATAGGAGATGAATCTTTGCCTCTGACAGACACACTTCAGTGAGGTTTTAATTTTGTCATACCTCGTCTTTCTTGTGAACTGAGCTAGCAAATGTTAACACTGTACTCAGAGTTTGTTCAGTCAAAATGTTTCTCCTCAAGATTGCAAGAGGGGGATGGAGATAGATGGTTCGAGACTAATTTCTGAATTTGAAAAGTAATCTGCAGCAGTCTAAGTCTTCAGTAAGCAAGCTCTGAAGGGCTGAGAAGCCTCTTTTGTTATGTAAAAGGATAGGTTTGCTATTGTGATTAGATTGTTATGGAAAAGCATCATAAAATGTAATGTAGAATCTTGTAAAATGCGAAAGCACTTTTAAAATGCCACCAAAAAGTTTTTTCTAGTTCTCCAATCAAAAGTTATTACTCTCCAGTTTTACCTTGGTTATGGGGTAAATTCCTTGGAACCTTATTTGTTTGATTCCTCTAAATTCATCCTCCATAACACGAACGACAGATGACCCCAAGGGCCTGAACTTCCTTTGACTGCTATTTTTACCCTATTGGAGACTCAGTGATTGAAGTTCAGTGTCATGTACTGAGAATGAAATCTGTCAAACAGTTTAGAAAAACGTGGCTAATTTAGCAGTGTTAGATAAAACAACTCCTTTCGTTTTTCCCTCTGAGAGTAATAGCCTCTATTTTCAGCACAATTGGCCTTTGGCAACTGTTGGCAACATGGGAGGGTATTTTTGGAAAAAGAAGGAAATAAAAAAAGGATTAAACCACAGGGAATTGCAAGGGAAAGAGAATGCTGAAGAACAGAACTGCTAAGGAAGAAATAGCTTTACAGCAAGTTCCTGGACTGTAGCTTTTTATTTCTCTTGTGTTCCCTATATGGGTTCAAAATAGGTCAGACACAAAAATGCACACTTTATCTGACCATTGTGGTTTAACCCAGCCAGAAGCTAGGCACCACACAGGTGCTTGCTTGCTCCCCGCACCTCTCTCCCCACCCTTCCTTGGTATGTGAAACAGAATGAGAAATATGTAAAAACTGCAGACTGAGATAAGAATAGTTTAGTAATTGAGGGGGGAAAAAGTAAAATATAATGATAATTTTAATGAAAAGCAGAGGAAGAGAGATGATGAAAATCCAAGAAAAAAGTGATGACCAGTGCAATTGCTTACTACCTACTGAGGGATGCTTAGCCCTCACCACAGCCGAGACCGGCACCTCCCTCAGTTTTTATACTGAGCAAACATTTTATGCTATGGAATGTCCTTTTGGCTAGTACAGGTCAGCTGTCCTGGCCACCCTCCCTCTAGGCTTCTTTGCACCTGCTCTCTGTAAGAGTATGGGAAGCTGAAAAAACCCCTGACTTAAGGTAAGGACTGCTCATCAACAACTACGCCATCAATGTGTTATCAGCATTATTCCCATCCTAAATCCAGAACACAGCCCTGTATCAGCTACTAAGAAAAAAGTCAACTCTACCACAGACAAAACCACGAGATTATCCACCTCTTATTCAATACCACTTGTGTCATGCCAAGTTCTGTGCTTTCCAGTGCACCATCACCTTTGCTGTCCTTCAGTTTATATACACAGAGGAATCATTCCCTTAGTTTATGTACCATCCTTGCAAAACTTCATTCAGTTCATGTAGCCCTTGACTTCATGCTCTATCAGAGACAGGTACCATGAGGTGCTCAGTGTGGTGATGGGCAGCTAGCTGCCAGAAAAGTGGTAACATGTAGCATTATATAGGAGTTAATATATTATAATGTAATTTATTGGTTGCTTTCACCCAAAATCAAATCCCCTTGAGGCAGACATCAGAATCCTGTCCTCCCACATTACCCATGTAGTGCACCGAGGCCCTCCAGAAAAACCAATCCCATGGATGGGCAGCCTTTGCCTGAGGCATGAATAACCCAGCATATTTTTATGTTTATGTTATGAGACTTTATCCTCTCCTGCAGTACATGAAAGTCTTGATTGGGCAGTGTCAGCCAGATTGGCAGATCTTGTATTGTTGACTAATCAAATGACGTTTGTTAAATGTGTACCCCAATGTTTAAAACTCCTTCCACTGATCGCTCTCAGTTTCATCTTTAGCAATCCATCATTTCATTAGATTTTCCTGGAGTTTGGTGTGTGGGACACACCCACTCTGTTCTGTTCTTTAGGCAGGTCTCCATGAAGTTCTTTCAGAAATGAGTCCCATTGTCTCTTTTTTTCCCGAGTATCATGCTACCATAAGCCTTGCTTTTCAAGGCCCAGGACGGTGTTCTGGGCAGTGGCTTGGGGCACAGGATCTGTGTCTGCTTCCACCACTGTAAGCACGTGGCCCTGGCCCTGGAGGGTTGGTGGGAGTGTGTTACAGCCAACCTGCCAGGCCTCTCATGGTTACACTGCAGACACCATCCTCCACATGAGCTTGTCCTGCTTGATTGCAGCTCGTGTTTCACATTCGTGGATAACCTTTGTGAGAGTGTCCATGGATAAGTTCCATCCCTCGGTCATGAGCCCATCTGTGAGTGGCATCCCTTCCTTATGGCCCAAGGAGTCATGGGCCCGCTGAGCTAAAAATAGCTCACATTTATGATATATCTGAGCCCCTTAGCAGTCTGATCTACCCTTTGGTTGATCTGATGTTCCTCAATGGCCTAGGTCTTGGTACACAAGCATTCATTCATGGGATGTACCAGGTTTTCCCCCTGGGCCACAGTTATATAATCATTGAGGTTGGAAAAGACCTCCAAGACTATTGAGTCCAACTTTTTACCAAACACCTTTATGTCAATTTAAACATAGAGCTACTACATTGAGTAGTTTCTTGAACTCTTTCAGGGATGGTGACTCCACTGTGTTCCTAGGCAGCCTGTTTCAATACCTGACCTGATCCCTGGATAAAAGGCATATGTGATAGGAAACCGATGAATCTTTTAATAGTACATTTTTCATTGTCAGGCTTCAGTGCTGTAACTGGGGATGCCTTGAAAACCCAAAGTTAAGTATACAATGCAGGGTGATGATGGGAATCTTGTGCTGGTCATTTCCTAATTCTGTTTTACTGTGTTAGGTAAATCTCAAAGATATTTTTACTACTTTAATTGGTACTTCCATTAAGTGCATAGTGATGCTGATGGCAAAATCTGTTCAAATGTTGCTTATGGTAATCTCTCAGCCAAATGTAGGTCTGACTCACTAAATCTTTCTGTAAATTACAATAAAAAGCATGTAGATGTCACTTAAGGACATGGTTTAATGGTGGACTTGGAAGTGTTAGGTTCATAGTTTTATTCAATCTTACAGGTCTTTTTCAGTTTAAATTATTCTTTGATTAAATCTTTTGAAAAAAAGAAAGACGTGTGCTTTTTTCCCCCCTTTTATTTGCCTTTGACAGATCTTCCAATCATAAAGAGAGTGTCAAAGACAAGTAATTCAGGTTTGTTCCTCTTTGTTTCCACTCAGCTTTGAAGCTCATGACAGTGTAGACTTAGTGTGGAATGTGAAAGGAAAGGAAACATATGAGAAAATAGAGAAATAAAAAAAAGGAATTAGTCTTTCTGTTGTTGTGGAGTATGCAACTAGAACTTCTTGAAATTTTAGCTCAGTTATGAACTTCTGGCTTAATTCATTTTTTATATGTTTCTTGGTCTTTAAAAATATGGATAATCTGATTTAATAAGATTAAACCTATTAATATTTGAACAGAATGTTAATAAAGAATTAAAGTATTTTCTTGGTTCTATCAACATGAGTCCAAAATAACTCCCTTGATTTCTTAGAATATTTATCCAGTAATGCAATATCACAAAGAATTGAAAGTAAATTATGGTGCACTGCTTTTGAGCTCTTCAAAAGTACTTTCTTGCAAGATTAGATTATTTTTTAATTGGCCCACTAAATACTTATTAACTGCACTTCAGTTTACACTAGCTTTTTTTATGAACAGTGATTAGATTGAGCTTTCAGCCAGAATGAGTTTTTCTTGTTCCATACCCAGTGAGTGAGCTTTGAAATTAGCCCAGATTTGCAGAATGGCAGTTTAATCACATATATACTGAGATATTCTTCCTGCTTCCATGCAGAGAAGAGGACCTGACTTGTACCCTACATGTAAATCTGGTTTGAGGCCAGATAAACTTGAATCCTTCAAAGAATTTTTATGTTTGGATTGCTGCACTTAGGCTTTTAGAAGAGTAATAAGGGTTTTCCAATAAAAACAAAACCAAACTCACAAAAACCCCAAATCAAACACAAGCCATGGGTAGTCCTCCTTTTCTAGGCTTTTTGTTTTTTATTTTTTAATTTTCTTCTATTCATTATCAGAAGCAGGGCATCCTTCCTCATAGCAGATGAGTGTCTCCAAGCTGCTCCTGCAGCTCTCATGATGAGTTTCTTGCCATCTTGAGTTACTAATAGTTTTCAGGCCTTTTTCCTTAAGGGGACATATTCTGCAGGTTAGATTATAGAATTGGTTGGAGATGAAAAACTACAGGAGTGAGTTGCAAGCAAATAGCTTCATAGTGCTGAGCCTGTTTTCAAAGAAAGAAAGAAAGCAAGTTGCGTGGCAGCCCAGTGCTGGCAGTTCTGAGAAACACTGGCTTTTTGCACATTTACTGTCGGATGACCTCTGTATCAACTGAGGTAAATAATACAAAAGACTGACTTTGAAGTCACTATCATAGGGTTTAGGGATTTTCTGCCTTATTCAACAAGCTGTGAACTATATGCCTTTATGAAAATACTGTGCATTCACAGGCTATTCAACAGCATCTGCACAACTGGCTGCTTGTCTTCATTGAGGATCAAAGGCATTCTTACAATGTAAATATTGAATATGTTAGAGTAGTAAAGAACTTCATAGCTTGGGCAAGCTAAAAAATGTGAACTGAGTTTTGGCTATGAGTGACTGGTAACACTTGAAGTCAGACAAAACCATCATGACTTAAACCAGGGTACTCTGTTTTTTGATTAGAGGCAGTTATTGTGTCCAGTAAGAGTTAATGATGTTAAGAGTCATTAGTGCAGAGCTAGTTTCCAGTAAGAAGTCATAGTATAGTGAGGTGAAGTGGTATTTGTACATGACCTTCACTAAAATCTTCTGACAAAGTTACCTGCTATTTATAACAATTTAAATAAATTCAAGTTAACTATAAATATGAATTGTAACATGTTTCCTATGTGTTCTAGATATGTGTCATAATTATGCGATGAATGGAAATGCACTGATCTCTGACTCAAACTTCTTGAGCCTGGTTTTAAGACTGGATGATGTCTTAGTGAGGTTTCTCTTTATTAGACAAAGTAATTTAATCCCCAAAATAGCCCATAAACTGTTTTTTGCAGCTTATTAGAGATTGTCCTAGTAGTTAACTTCCCAGGGCTTTGCCTGAGGCTGAAGTGGTTTCTAACAATCCATCATTAACTTCTATGACAACTGCAGGTAGGCTGTGATTGTCAGAACTAGTCATGACATACTGTAGACTGTCATTCTAAAAAATGCAGTTAAACCAGGTTTTGCACTCTGGAGAAGTGACTGGGTATGAGGTTGAATATGAAGCGAGTTTATTTCACACACTCTTGCAGGCAAATCTATGCTATGTTTGTCCAAGCCCCTTCTTAATATCTTAAATATCTGCTGCTGGAATCATCTCTTCTTCAATATCTATGTCCCATTGTCATCCATGCATCACAAATACTCCAGTTTTGACCCCAACCACGTTCAAATCCCTAGAGGAGAATCGGAATCTGCAAATAAACCTGATGAACTGGATATAATTTTAAATATATCATGAACTGTCACTTTCCTATTGAGAAGAAAATATGGATATGCAACTTTAGCTCCTTAAAATCCATTTTTAAGCATGTTCTGCTAGTAACACATTTCCTATAAATTGTTCCAGTTGCCAGTAATTTAGGCTTTTATTGTGCTGTGCCTTATAACCAGGACAGAGGGTTAACTTTACAGACCTCATTCTTTGTTGGAATAAGTTGGTGAGAAAACTACATTGTCCTCCTTTCAGCATCTCCCTGTAAGTCCCAAACATAATAAATACATCTGGTAATCTAAGTGTTTATGTATCAATATGACTCCGATGTGATACATTGTATTATGTCACATCAAAAAGATCTGATGCCAATAATTTGAATGGGAAACTTGACTGAGAAAATGTCTTTATAATTGTATTTTTAGTGTGACATACTGTATTTTTACTTCTCTATCATGCAGGAAGAAAACCTATACTCTTCTGGACTGACTTCATTATTAAATATGCATAACATTCACACAAAATTTGATGAAAAATCATTTTAGTTCCTGTGAGTAAGTGCTGGTATTTAAACTTGTTTTTTTTTAAGTTGAGAATTTCCTTGGGGCAGAAAACTTTCTAGCACTGTTCGTACATCTAGTCAAGACTGACAGGAAGATGATGCCTTTCTATTCTGCTAGGATGCAAAACTTCGTAGTAACTCATTTGTTTGGGCCAGTTATGTATGCTGAATGGAAAATACCTGGATGTTGAGGAAGCTGTGGTATGATAAACTGAAGAACAAAGCATATGTTTGAGGAGAAGAGAACACTTCAAGGGCAAGCTGAAGTACTATTTCAAGTGATGTGCAACTGATGAAATTAACTGGAAATTATAGAGAGTAAACAGATCATGATGGTACATAGCACCATAACACAGCATGACTCTTTCTGGGAAGATATGAAGAAGGAATGAGGATCTAAAAGATGGCCTTGAAGGCAGCCAAAAGTTCACAGGCATCATTTTCCTATGTGTCTATGAAACAGCCTATGTAACAAGTGCTGGAAAATCAACTGCTTATCTACTAGAATTTTTAGCCACAGTCCCAACTGTAGTGCATAAAATTGCCAGTTCTGGCTCACCTTAAGTTTCAAAAGGCAGTACAACAACAATGTAAGGAGAATCAAAGAACTGGTAAAACCTTAAAAAGGTCACCTAATTCATCCCTTTATCCCCAAAGTCCACCAAGACCATTTAAAATCATTCCTGAATGAATTTTATCTGTTTTTTTTTTTTTATGACCAAAACCTTTCCAACTAGATATTCGATAAAGTTTTAAACAATTTGTAAAATCTGTAACCACCCTTACTGCTACAAAAGTATTTTTTTTCCTTTTTCGTTTTTTTTTCTTTTCCCTTTCTTTCACTGTAATTTAAACTCTTTACTTACCCCATCTGCAATTAGGACAAGAAAACCAATTTTTCTTTCCTTTCTGCTATGCTTATTATATCATCCCACTTTTCAGCCTTCTTTTGTCTAGATTAGATAACTACCATTCCTTCCCTTTTTGCATATAGATCACATTTTGCAGACCTCTCATTGATCTGTTCTGGACTTTGTCCAACCAGAACACATAATAGAGATCTTACTACAATAAGCAAGATGATTACTGAGTATGACCTGCCAACAATAGTTTTATTTGTGCATGTCAAGATAGTATTTCTTTTTCTTAAAAGCATAACATTCTTGCCTTATCCTAGCTTGTAATTCATAATCACTGACATTTTCTCTGTCCTTTCTGCAAAATAGTTAATAAATCACTTTTCCTATGTTTGCAGAGTATGCTTATTTTTGTAGGAAGTTGTCTTTATTGATTAGTACCTTTTGTTTTTAAATTCCAGCTTTCCAATGTTTTTGAACTGTAACAATGATTCAAACTTGCTTAAATCACCTCTACACTGATGTCACTTGCATGTTTAATGAGAATACTTATTGCATCATACAAATTTGATTAGTTGTGATTTTCAGTGTTATGGTCAGAAGACTATTGTGGAGTTTCATCTTGCAATACTTTGTTTTAATGCTGAGCCTCTGATAATTATTTAGAGTAGTTTTCTGTCACATAGCTATGTATGTAGTTGTAACAGTTTCATTTAACCTGTTTTGGTTTTAATCACATAATATAAAAATATTATATGAGAAAGTGTCAAAAATTCTGCTAATAACCAAATGATTGCCATCTTCCCCTGTATTCAGATATTCCTATCTACATAAGTGCATATACAATAAGATGGCATTTTGTACTTATATAGCAATAGCACAAAATAGGGAAGGTGGTATTTCAAACAGAGCTTTCTTCTCATAGGGGATTTCTGGAACTGTTTTGTTGGTGGAGAAAGAAGTTTTGGTAGAAACCGCTAGAAATACTGTTTTGTTTTTAAAAAAAAAAAACCCAAGAAGTTAGATGAGGCAGTTGAAGTTTGCATCACACTGCTGTGTGAAAGGGAGCAGCAATCAAATAAATAACAGCAGTGTCATTTTCGTTGAGAGATCTCATTTCTCTGCTTTTCTATGTGTATTTGGAATTTGATTGAACCAAAGAGTGAGAAGTTATGGATTAGATCTAGAAACAATAACCTTTTCGAATAAGCTAAAGACATAAAATACAAAAAAACTTCTAAAAACTCTCCTGTTTTTTCCTTGAGTTTGGAATAGTTTTAGCAAATAAGAAGTTGTGCAGAAAGAGTCTGAGAGATGCAGTATAGTGGGTTAAAGACTTTTCACCATTGTATCTTTCTAAAAATAGTACACCTTGCACATAATGACCGTGGGGGGTTGCTGGTTTCAAGCAATGCAGGATAGACATAAAATCCTAGAATCTTTTAGGTTGGAAGAGATCTCTTGGATCAAGACTAACAGTTAACACAGCACTGCCCTGTCCTCCACTAAACCATCACATCTACGTGACTTTCAAATACCTCTGGGGATGGCAACTTAACCCCTTGTCTGGGCAGCCTGTTTCAATGCTTGGCAACCCTTTCCACAAAGAAATTGTTCATAATATTCAATCTAAACATCCTCTGGTGCAATTCAATATAATTTCCTCTTGCCCTATCACTTGTGCCTTGGGAGAAGAGACCGACCCCACCTGGCTACAACCTCCTTGTAGATAGCAGTGCTGCTGCTCTGAAGTGACCCAGGACAGGGACATTTGGCCATGTTTGCTGTCCCCTCATGGCTGCTGACCCACTCAGGGGTTGCTAACTCTCTACAAGTGCATGTATTTTCTGTTTGTCTGGATCCTAGACTCTGACCTTGGTCTTGGAGTCTCTACCTGTGAATTTGTGCTGATACATCAGCATAGTTGAGTTGGGGAGCTTTTCTGATTCATTTTGCAAGGTAAAATGCTGCTTAAAAGTTTTTGCTCCAGAGAGATTCTTAATAACTGTTGGAAAGGTGGAACTGTAACTATAGAAGTATGTATTCTCATGCCTTTTCAGAAGGATCTAAATGCAAGTAGCATCTTCTCAGCAATCTGTCCCTCTCTGGAATTTCTGTTCTAGATGTACTGTACTTTGTACATATTATTGTTAAATCAAAATATAGTGTAAAGTAGAATGCATAAAAAAGAAAAAACAGAGGAAAAAGCCCATAAATCTCTCATATTTTTGGGAAATATACAGTGATGTTTTTTGCAATTGATAACTGCAGTTATAAAATCCATTATTATTATTATTATCATCCATTTTCATTTAAGAAATACTTAACGAGGGACAAATACTACCATGCTCTTTCAAATTGAATGTAATAGCATGAAACTGGTCCAATCATCAATACTTATTTGGGAGAAGTTGTTTGAAAAGTGCAAAATGACTCATAACAATGCTGATCAAGATAAGAGTGCTCTTGCTTATATGGTGCTATCTGATTGTAAAAATTAAATACAAGACTTATAAAACCCAGGCATTTCTAGATGCACAATATTGTTTTGCTACCATTCAAAAGTGCTGTAGCAAGGACAGTAACGTGTAAACACTGGGTTGTTGTCTTGCTTCATGTAATATGCAGCTGGGTAAATCAGGTTGTTTACAAGGTAGTTTTGTCAAAGAGGTAAATTTATCTTTCTGCTGTGAACAGGAACATAATTTTTTCCAAGTAACATGTCTGTACTTAGTGCACTGTAGTAGTTACTGTTGGGGGAGAATTTTCCTGAGGGTGCATTGAGATGGCATTAGAGAAATCTGTGGCTGTTTGTCTCCATTAATGTTCTCTTTCTGAAGAGCAGGTTATCTATGGGCAGAGGGCTTGGATGTTTAAAGGATAGGTTTGTTTTTTTCCCCTTTCCTTGTCACATGAGTATGTCTCATGTATGTCATGTGGGCTTTACCTATTTTAGATTTGATGTGTAACAAACTGCAGGGAAGTTCAGCATGACACTTTGATCTCTCTGACGTCATTCAGAGGACCTGAATTTGTAGACGAGGTCATTTCTCTAAAAGTGGGAATAAAACTGAAGAGGTTAGCATGGGGTTAAACCTTGTGATTAAACCCTAATATTGGGAGAAGCAAGAGATTCTCTTCGCCTGTGGCTCTTGGGGACCCTATCTCAAATTGTATTATATCTGACTGATGGAATCCCTGGTGTGAGTGTACCTTGTCTTTATTATTATTATTGATCATATATTCTTTTTTTTTTTTTTATTTTAGGAAGAATAATTTCTTTCCACACTAGAGAAAAACACAATTTTGAGAATGCAACACTTCTTTCAAAGTAGAATTGAGCTTGTATTTCCCAGTACACAAGTTGCTATGAATTTGCAGAGGGACTTCTGTTTGGAAGGAACCAGCCTTTACATGATGTTTAAAGAAACCCTTTTTTTGCCTTTGATCCATGTCTGTATTCCCCTGACTTATCCACAAGGGGGACTTAGTTCTAAACAAATACACAGCTTGTGGTTATTTTTGAATATGAACATTTCTAACCCTTCTTATTATAAATGATTCACTTGGAATGCCTTGGGACAATCTCAAAACTGTGCATGCAGTCACTAAGGAAACTCTTTGACAGGAATAAAGAAAAATGCTTTTTTAAAAAATTATTATTTTTATTTTGGAGAGCCTTCTTTTCTTTGTTTACTTATGGAGGTGAATTTGCTCGCCTGAGTGTCAGTAGTGACTTCTGTTTATTTGTGAATATGCACATGCCAAAGAGATCATTATGTTTTGTTGTTTTCCAAAGAACCTTACTTTGGCGTTCTTGAGAATGTGTTGACATTTCTCCACTTGCTTCAGACATAGCTGGAGCTGTCAATTAATCTAGAGGATGTGGTAATGAGCATTTTCCTCTCCCTATGTCTATCTTCTTTCCTAATAATTAGTTCTGTGTGAAACAAAGATTTGAATTAGAGGGACAGCAAGACATGGGCTTATATAACAACTTGTCTTGACTTCTGAACTTCAGAAATAGTTTTTGGTTTGTATTACAACAATGTTCTAGGGCTTCTAGAAATATGAGAAGTATGATTGAGGCCGAGTTGACTGTGGGATCTGAGATTGTTTCTACCCTTCTTGTATTAAAAAAAAAACTACATGCAAGCCAGACCATCCTGTAAGGGAGAGTAGTCAATCTAAGGATGATATCTCATTTTCTAACTAATTTTGAGTAGAAGAACTCACTTTGCATTTTCTGGCTAAGTTTGAATTTTGGAAGGCGAATTTGGTACTTGGTTGAGCAGAGCTGCCCTGGTTACTGGCTAAAGAAAGGTAACTCTCACTGTACCCTCTTTTTCATTCACTTGGAAGCCTTGACTTTTCCTATAACATATTAATACCAAATGTCTTTTTATGCTTGGTATTTAAAATGTAATTCTGCTTATATAGCTATCCAGTATCAGAAATGAAAGAGCATGATATCATCTCTTTTCACCTAGCTGTAAATATTATATTGGTGAACATTATTTTGCAGACTAAATTGCTGTGAGTTTACCTAAAATTACCCCTCTAGCCCACTCAGATGACTCATATCATCCACAGGAGACCAAATTAGATTGTCATAAATAATGTGCTTCACATTTATGTTTATTTCTCAGCATCTTTTTTGAAATTGTTCTTGTGAATGAGTGACATTTTTCCTATGTACATTTGAAGCTTGTTTTATTAGTTCATTTTCTACTTAAAAATCCCAAATGTCTAAATACAGATTTTTCCATCAACCCATTAGGGAAAACACAGTATTTAAAGATTTCTAGCCATGTGAAATTTCTGGAATCTTCTGGAACTACCAGTTGTGCTTACAATTGACACCACCTTGGCAAAGATTTGTTAAATCTATTCCCAAAATCCCTGTTGGTAAAAAATTTGTAGAGCCCTAAGTATTTTTTAAATCCTTTGTAATCCTTGCAGTTAAAAAGCTTTTTTCCAGTAGCTAACCTAAACCTTATCTGCTTGAAATTTAGCTAATCTTTTATTGTTCTGTCTCCTCACTAGACATGGGAATGACTGGTTACCTTTCTCTTCAAAGCAACCCTTTACATTCTGTCATCATATCTCTTCTCCTGTGATCCTCTTTAGTTTCCTTTTTTTCCCCCTCACAGATCTTTTATTTCCTGTAGCTCCCTTCTGCACTCTCATTTGGCTTCATCCTTCTCAAATCTGAATGCAGCATTGCAACTGAAATCTCAACAGTATTGAAGAGAATAAATAATTGTCATCCTTTTCTTGCATAGGGTATTTCTGTTAATGCATCTCAAAGTGATAGCTGCCTTTAATGTATCATCCTAGAAATGAGTCAATGGTCTGTGTTCCTCTAACACTTCAAACCCTTTTCTTCAGAAGAGCTGCCTACACTAGTTTCTCAGTTTTGCACTTGATTTAGCCTTAATAAATGCAGTTCTTTGCATTTGTCTTTGCACATTTTTCTCATTGGTGACATTGGATTATTTTTTTCTTTCTTTTACTCTAATAGCAAACCATTCCAGCTTGATGTCATTTGTATGTTTTGTGTGTGCTGACCTAACTTCTTCAGGAAAACAATTAACAGAACTGGACTTTTGCAGGGTCTGAGCTGAAACAGCCTCCCTTAACACAGAACTGCTGACAAAACTATGTTTTAATTTTGGCCCTTTATTATCAACAGTAAGTGCTCTACAGCATAAACAATTCCAAGCTGGCAGCAGCAAATCTTCACTTTATGTCTTTTGTGACACGTGGTGCAATCTTTCAAGACAGTGCTCTGCATGAAAGTACATTTTATAGTCAAACAGAACAACTTGATCAAAATCTCCATCATCAATGGGTTGTTTGCTTTGAAAAAGTGTCACTGGCAATCCAAAGACACTAAATCCACCCAGATATTTCTCAAGGGACAATATGATTGACACATCTGTGTAAAAGGAGAACTTGCCTTATTGAAGTGCTTCTTCTGTCCCATGTTTTAAAGAGACTTCCACCACTTCTGTTTCCCTAGCACAATGATGGAGGCAGGTACCACGTGGAGAAATTAAGAACAGCACTGCCAAGGTCAGGCCATGTGTCCCTCTAGCCCATGATCCTGTCTCCAGCAGTGGTGTCAGTAGCAGTGCCTCAGTAAAAATCACAAGTACAAAGGCAAACATAGAGTAATTGTTGTTCCTCCTGACCTCTTTTCCCCAGGTAATTTTTCAGTTTCCAATGCTTTATATGGTGTCAAATGCTTTCCTAAGCAGAGGTAATACTGTTGTATAGAAAATTATTCCTGCTTTTGTACAAATGATTTGATTGATTCAAATCCACAATCTCACGTTTATCTGGATTAAGCTTTGCTCATTTTTTCTTCAATCTATGCCAGATTCAGAACAAAAGGTAGGATGTAGAAGTTTGACATTTTCAAAGGTGCTGTCAGAAATCTTTCCTCCCTGCAATTCTTTGCTCTATGCACTACATACTGCAGTTTCAAACTTTGCCTATTGATCTGTCCTGGCTTGTTTAATCTGAGCACAAGGACAGCAATATTGATGAGGAGAATGTGAAATATTTGCCCTCTATTATGGCAGTACCAGTAATTATACTCCCTTTCATAAAAATATATCTGAATAGTGTCACTGTAAATCCTCCTTCATTGTCAAATGATTTCCTTGTTACTGTTGCTGCTTTCCTCCCATTTTTTAGCAACAGCTGTAAAGGGAGTGTTTTTTATCGCATTAATTTTAGACACTACTCTGAACTTGTTTTTTCTTACTTCTAGAACTTCTTCAATAGTATGTGTCATATATTTCATACTGAACTTAGCACACTTGAATTACGTGTGAGGAGCTTTTTCTTTCCCTTTGGTTTTTTTTTTTTTCTTTTTTTTTGGTGTTTTGTGTTTTTGGATTTTGGGGTTGGCTGGTTTTTTTTTGTTTTTTTTTTTGGGCTTATTTATTCCATGGGAAATTAACAGTGAGGATGGCAAAGATTTGTCTCCAGCTGCTCCCACATGACAACCACATTGGCAGAATCCTCCTTGTGGTGCTACCACCCAGACAAAGAGAAGCAGACTGTTCTAGCACAACTTTATGCCATTTTTTATTGATGTAGTTTTACTAAATGCTAACATTTTGCAGGTATTGCTTTCCTGGTGGGCATGTAGGGGTTGGTTTTGGTTTTTGTTTCTTCCCTTTTTCTTTTCCCCCTGCAGGCTTGTAGCTTGTAAACATATCTTTTGACTACAAAATTAGTTTGAAGTTATTGCATCTTCTCTTTTTTTTCTTTTTTTTTTTTTTGCTTATTAGTTTTCTGCTGGATTAGCTAATTGAACAGGCCCATCAAGGGGTCAAAGAAGTGTAGAGCCAGAACCAAAGGAAGAGAAGCAAAGTGTGATAGGGAGGGGAGAAATGGAAGGAGCTGCTTGTTCTTGTACCTATTTTGGTAGCAGTAAAACTACACAGGCTTTGCAATCTTGTCAAACTGCACCCTAAAATATGCTGATTTACATGTTGGTTTTCCCAGTTGCTGGAAATAAGGATCTTTGAGGGAGTATTAAGTCACAGTGAACTTTAAGGCAATTTATTTCTGAATGAGAGCATTCCCATAGGTCTGGAACACACTTTGGTTTCTCCATGCTGATTTCATGCCTTTAGCCTCCTTAACTTCTCAGTGGTTCACCACACAGAACTGTACCAACTTCATAATTGTTTTCATTATTTTGAATTTTAAAATGAAAGGGAACTTGAAAAAACCAAATAAGGATAGAAACAGTGCTTCAGAAGTTTTCAACTCTTACACACCTCATCTTCCTCAGTATCTAGGCACTGTGACTAAGCCAAATTCTTAACAGAGAGCAGTGGCAGATCTCTTCCATCACGCTTTTTCTAGACAATTGTAGGTTTCTGTTCAGCGCAGATGCACATTAAAGGAACTGCTCGGGCTATTTTGACTTGATGCCATGCACCCTTTTACATTGGCATCCCAAGGCAAGTTAATCCCAGCACAACACGACGAGAGCACCCCAAAGGCGGGGCACTCTGGGGGCCGGTGCTGCGCTCCTGCTCTGCTCCTCTCGCACTGCCGGAGTGGAGAGGGGTGGGGGCGGTGGCAGCGGGTAGCGAACCATGGTGACAGATCTGACAGCTGCAGGAGCAAGAAGCTCAGGCTTTGAGACAAAGCTCTGCATCCCAGCCATCTGGGAGGCAGCTCTTTTTCCTTGGCTTTGCTGGTGGGTGTTGCCACTCCGACTGCTGGGGCATGGTCTGCTGCCTGCGAGAGAGTGCGGGCTCTTCATCTGCTATTAGGTTGCGAGTGTCTGCTCGCTACCATATGGCTGCATTGAAAACACGCAGAGAGGAGAATAAGCTGTAAGGCAACAGTAAAAATTCTGTTCAATGCTCTTCCGTGGTGAGAGGGCTACTGGCTCACCCTCCTCTTCCCCCAAGTCCTTACAGCTACTGCTTTAAATAGGTACACCTGCACCAATTAAGCCCCTGTCACTTCCCCACTGAACTGCTCCCAGCAAAGGCACGTTTGCCTGCTTGACACTCTGAATCCTGTATAATTCAGGGTGCTCTTACCCTTTGCTACTGGGAACAGGAGGCTAAGGAGGAATTAAGAGAGGTGGGGTTTGCTTTGACTGAGGTATTTTGGAAAAGTTGCCAGGCTTGCTGGATTGATCTGGTGAAGAAGTGGGGTCTCTTCTGTCCTCTGAAAGAAGCTAATTCTCTCACACCAAAATAGGAGAAAATCATATAGCAGCATCACCAACAAGAGAAAGAGGTTATTTTGCTATATAATTGTCTGTATAGCTGAAGAAGAGCAAATGCTTTCCTTGTTCCCCATGGAACTAATAAAGAAAGGCAAGTTGAGGAGTCTAGGATAATTATTTAGTCATCTTAAATATTTATGAGCTACAGAATGTGGTACATGCAATTTAACAGGAACTTGACAATTGCAACATGCATCATCTTGTTTCACAGGGGCTAAAAATACTTAATCTTACTCCTTTAAAATAAAAGCATTAATCCTAAATATGTGTTAAGCCAAGAATGAAGCTGTAAACTGTGAGAGGAAGGAGAAGAAGGTTGCTTTTTTTTTTTTTATGCAGGTTGGGGAAAACACTTCAGGAATAAAAGTTTTGTTGAGAAGATTTTATGTGAGCTTTCTGAGAATGGTAATGGTGGTAGGGGGTGTGTAATTCTTGATATTAAGCAGTTTGCCATTGGCTTCACCATGATCTGGGGAATTTTATTCTGTTTAGTAGGCTGGAAAAAGGATAGACTTTCCAGCTTTGTTTTGGTGACAGTAAAATCATTGTTCCAAATCCAAAGAATCAGTTACAGTGGGATAACTCTCCCCGTGCTATCTCTTTACAGGACTCTTGAGCCACAAATCCATAATACAAACTCTCTTCTCTCACTTTTTCTGGCTTTCACATGGTTTTCTGTTCCATGTGTGACTTGTTGATGCACAGCTCATAGTGGAGAAATTCACATTGAAGGACAGCTTGTGTGGAATTAGACATAGTATGTTTTCTAGAACAGGTTGCTTTATTTTGGGCATTACAAGTCCTAGAATAGACTTCCTGAATTTTGGATTTCATAATTTCTGTCTGCAGCACAATGTCCAAATTAGTAGCAGTAGTAATTATAAAACCTTGATTACATAGGCTTATAGTAGGTATTAGTTCATTTTGATGAGAGCAGCACTGATGTGGAAGAGACCCAAAATGTCTCTGTTTCTTATTTCTTCACAAGTTGCACTGTAGACAACTTTGTAAGCATGAACAGATTTGGTCTTATTTATTTTTCTCCATTTGTAACTCTGTGCAATCAGTGTACTTGAAAATGTTTCAGTACTGCTGAATTTGGCAGCCTATTTAAATTTTGGCTCTTACAATTGGCAATTGTCTTCATCCATTGTGATAGCTCAAGAGTGGCCAGGATTAGAGCTACCAGGCATTTGGGTTTCCTCAGACATACCTTACTTTTCTGCCAGGAAATTTTGTCTAGGCGTAATTTGAATGCCTTGGCTTTAGGATAGAGTGCATCTCTATGTGTGCACCTAGAGTAAATTTGCTTGCTTTGTGATACCTGGGATTCAGTGTGCATGCACATATTAAATGCACAGAAGCATGTCCAAAAAACCAAGTGCTCTGAGAGCATCTTTGCTGAGCAGATGCGCCTTTGCTGCTCAGTGTCACAGGACACATGTGAGCTGTGTGTGTGTAGCATGAGTGCCAAGGAGCTGCCTGGTACTAGAATTCCCTGTCTGACTGCACACAGTCAGCACATGCGCTGATTTATGCTCAGAAATCCGTGGTCATGCTCTGAAGACAGTCTCTGCTTTGCACCAGTTATAACTTATGCATATTGAACAATCTGCATTGGAAATTATCAAGAAGAACAAATGTTCTCCACCCTAGCATCTGAAATACTTGATCTCTTTTGTGCCAAATGCAAAGTGTTATATGCTTTCACAGAAATGTGAGGGTTTAAATTTGTTGGAATGAAAATGTAGACAGTGTAAAGGGAAAGACATTGATTTTGATCCAGTGTAAATTGTATAGGTGGGCTGAATGTACTGTATATTGAACATCTCAGAGCAGGGAACCCTGGAGGTTGCTTGTGTTGCAGCTCACTTTCCATTGCTGCAAAGTGGAGGGTTTTAAACAGAACACTTCCTTGAGCTTATGCCTGCTGCATACCATGATACATGCTCACATCTTTCTGGCTCAGCGGCAGCAGCAATAGTGGAATCTAGAGCTTGCTGCAAAAAAGAGAGACAGAAAAGATGAGGGAAAGCAAAATGTGCTTTCCAATTAGATAATGGCAAATATCATACTTGTACTTGTGGAAGGTCAGAAAGGTAACAGCTGAAGGAGTCAAATAATAGACAAATTGATGATGGTAACTAAGAAAGTATAAAAGAGACTCAATCTCTCTCTCACTGATAAAGCTGTTTGAGGTGCAGTAGATCAATTTAGCCATGGCTGTTGTTAGGAAATTGCTCTTGTTTGATGTTCCACAAGCAGATCATGCAGTTTCCTAGGAAACATCTTTTTCCACTTAAAATCTAATTTTCTTACATTGCTAGAACTGATGAGTCACCCTGCCTGGCTTTTACTTACTTCCCCTTACCTATTAAAATGTACTCACCAGATAGAAATCCAGGGATTTATTAGTCTTTATCACTTAGCTGTTCAATTAACTCTTCTGGTTCTTATCTGTTATCAGACAGTGTACTTGATATGGCAAGTCAAAAGTCATAGGTTAGAAGACAATCAAAACATGAAATAAATCATGGATCTCTTAATGGGACATGCCTCCTAAACTGTGAAGAACTCCCATACTGACTAATATTTCCATTATGACCCACTATGAAATTCTCCATGTTCCTTTGCCAATAACATGCCATCATATTTTCATTACGGTTTTGTTAATTATTCCCTTCAGCTGATTTATAAGTGGGCTTCAACTTAGCAATGACAATTGCAGCCACTTACTGCCAGAAAATAGATAGGTTCTGGTAAATTTTGCAAACTATGGTTAAATTCTAAAAGCCTCACTTCTTGGTTGAGATGCTGATTTGTAGTTGTAATGAATGGCACTTAGGTTGAATGGAAAGTTGCCAGAGAAAGAGGCAGGACTTATTCATGGCTGTGGTCAAAGGAACAGAGGTCAAAGAATGGGTTGGCAGCCTGAGTTTTCAGTGACTTATGGAATTAGTTCCAGTTTCCCGATACAAAGGTATATGCTACAATTTACCTGTTGTTTGGGCTATATGTAAAATCCTTGTAGTTTGCGGATGCCTAATGAACCCCTGTGGCTACATCATTAATAAAAGGTTGGTCCAGCAGAATACAGCTTCCATAAAATTCTCCATGGGCTGGAATTCTTACCCTTTTTCCATGTGCAGCTGTGCCATAATCAGTATTCCTGCTGTTTCCCAGTGCCTTTGATGCCTCAGTTTTCAGTATCCTACTGATGTGCCAAATCCTAGATAGTAATGCTGTGAAGTTTCAGCTGCTGACAAGTGGCTTTCTATTCAAAGGGCAACCTCTCTGCAAAAGTAAGGCTCAATGTGGCCCTACATCCCAAGAAGAGGATGGCTAAAATAATTCCCCACCCTTTAAAACTTTGCTTTAAAACTTATGAAACTTTTTGGTTTAAGATTTTTGGTGTAGCTGTTTATTATTGGATGACATACTTGTATCTTATTGTGTATGTATTTGTCTCTGCTAGCACATGGCTTGTTCAGCTGCAGCTGGTGAGTGGGTGGCCTTATCTTATAAAGCTGTGCATAATGCTTAAAAAATTTGGTAGGTTTATCACTTGCATTGGCTTGCACTGGGTTTTGCTTATATTTCCTAAATATTAAAAATTAGAATGAATGACCATGGATTTCAAGCAGCCATTTCAAAGTATAGTTTCAAAGCAGTTTCTCTAAACTAAACTAGATTATGAAGTCTGTGGAAATGGTTCTTACACACTTGTGATCTTATAGACTTTTAAAATCTGTCTTTTTCTTAATTAAAAACTTTGACTTCTTCTGATGACTTTGATTAAAATAGGCCTTTCAAGCTAAATTTCAAGTTATTGATGATAGTTTTGGGGATTTTAGGGACTAGAAGACTGAGTTTCAGCAGGACATAGGCTAAAAAAGTTCACCTGGCCCAAAGAGCAGCAAGGTTCAAGTTTCCATACATTTCTAGTTTGATGGCTGTGTTTGTACCCAAAGGGCACATGTAATATTGACAGAAAGATGCTGTGTGACTTACACCCACTGAAGTCTAAGTTTTTTCTGGTATAAAAGAACTGTATAGATTGAATATTTGCTTTGAAACCTTGCAAATGTGAAAGATGACCTTCGTTTAGAGTCTGGACTCTTGAAAAATTCTGTGTGGAAATGTGTTGGTGGCTTTGATTTTTATTTTTTTTTTTAATGAGTTACGGAAAAGGAGAGACCATTGAGGGAAGGGAATAATAAAAAGGACATGCTTTAATGTTGTCATTGCTAGATGAAGTATTTGCCAAACATAAATATTCACCTGGGCTCTGGGACTCACCCTTGATGAGGGAAAAGACATTGAGCCATACTCAAGCCATTGATTGCAGGCACTTGCTGAGCCCATTTGCCATAAATTAACTTTCTGTGCTATACTACAGTAAACTCAGTATAGCTTTCCCACTCTTTTAAACATGAAAACAGGTTGGATAAAAACTCTGGCAGCAGAATCCACTCCTTCCAAGTAAAATGATGAAACTACTGGTAATTTAGGAGAACTGGCTGCTGCACTCCCCTTTTATTCTGCTGGTGATGTATAAGTGCACTTAGGTCTTTTCATTCCTGTCTCTAGCTCTCTGTCTCCTCCTTGATTAACAATTGTGGTGTACCACTACGTGCTGCCTATGTGGCATCTGGTTCGGGTGCCTGTCACTTCAGGGGCTGCTTGCATCTGGGTATGACATAAAATGCCAACCTGATGTCTTTTATCCTGGTCAGTGGCTCTTCATGGTCTAAGGTGAAGGCAGCTGAATTATAGCTTTATTTACTTATTTCTGGAAATGTGCTGAATGTATCAGTACAACATTCTTAATAGAGAACAAAGGCTTTTTGCTGACCTGTGGGTCACCAAAGTAATTCACAGTCCGAACCACTGATCCACTGCAGAAGCTGTCCCCAGACCATAATTTGTTATCAAGGAGCACACAAAGGAGACTAATTCATAAAATTTATGCAAAATATCAGTACTACTTGGTTCTCCAGTTCATGTAAACTTTTTCCCTTGTTTTGATTCACATGGGTCATGCCTTTGTGTTAAGATCAAAATGAAACAAAGTTTTCTCTCAGCCCCCAAGAGAGAAATAATTATATGTTTGTTTCATTTCTTTTCCAACCATTTCATAAACTGCACATTTATTATAGCAAGACATGCAGAAGGCCCCAGCTCTGCTGAGAATATTCATGTAATTGTTGACCGGTAACACACCATGAGTAAGTGGGTATAATTTATATGTATAGAACATCTAAATCCTGTTAAGCCAACGATGTCTATTGCTGAAAATTCTCAGCATTTGTTCCTCTTTCTTTGTCTACCCTGTTGGCAGGAAATCATTTAGCCTAACCTTAGTGTAGCTCACCCCATCTCTGTATAATCTATAATCTTTACCTCTCTTGCATTTGTGTAGTGAGAAGTCATTCTTGTCCAGAGACACACTTGAGATTCTGGAAGTAAAGCCAGACTTTTCTCTTATGGATGCAGTGTTCTTGGAGAAAAATGGAACTATGCTCACTGTACTAATCGTATAATTATGGGGTCTCTTCCAACAGTAGAAAGAAGATATTGGTTATCATAATGTGCATGAACTTGGGCTTCAATTCAAAATTTATAAAGAAGATACAAACAAATAATTTCTACTAAATAAGGTAGGTCTTGGTGAATAATAGCATGCAAAAATATGCTCAATAAATGTAATCTTTACAGTTATAGAACTGCTTTTTCTTTTTTTTTTGTTTGAGGTTGTGTGTTTGAAGTCTTTTGTTATAATGCTGATTGCAAGTATTTGAAATGTAGTTATTGAAATTTGATCTCTCATTTAGGGGTAGCAACAAATCACATACTGTTGTTCCCATTTCCTGACTATATTATCAGAATACTTGCAATCAGTGCAATGGCTTAAGAATGCTACTGGGAATTTTAATCTGTCCTTCTGGATAACAGAAACAAATAGAGGATTTGGAAAAATTGTCCACCACTTTGTCAGTCCTGAGTGTCCAGCCCTTTCCTGAAACATTGCATGTAGAACATTTTATTTCTTTCCCAATATATTGGTTTCACACAGAGTTTAAAATTTACCTTGTCGCCACATTTGCAGAAAAACATTACGTAAGCAAATATGGTCCTAATTGAGATAGATATTTTTCTACTTTTTTAATTAGTTCTATAAAGGTCTTTGAAGGGGTTAAAAAACTTAGATTATGCAGTGTCCCAATTGCATAAAATCTATTGCTTGTCTTTTATTCACATGCATGCTTAACATTACTTGTCTTTGTGTGCATATGAGAATAGGTATTGATTCCTTGACAGTCTATGTTAAGCAAACAAAAACCCAAAGGAAATAAGTTTTCAAGCCTTTGTGACAAGTTTTGCTGTTTTTGGTGTGTTTAGAGATGAATAGATGAATGATTTGAGATGAAACAGAGGAACCTCAAAGAATTAGTGAGATATACATTTTAGCCAAGGTGAAAAAGTTACAGTATCTTTCTAGGTTTGTCCTGGAAGTAAACAGTCTGAGTCTATACAACTGAATGAATGATATTCCAATTTAAAATGAGTATGTTCAAAACTTCCTGCTTTTGGGATACATGTACATAAACATTATTCGAAATTTTGCTGTTTTGTTTGTCTCTTGCCCCCCCCCCATTCATTTTTTTTTGTACCCTAGGAGGTGGAAAGTAGTATGAAATATGATTTCACAGGAGCAACATTCACAGTTACCATACACAGATAGTGCTACCATAATGATACATCAAAACAAGAATTCAGAATTGGAGCATTTCAGAATTGGAAATTACCAAAATTTAGGATTTTCTAAGTTATGAGGAATGAAATGTTTAACCTCAATAATGCTATTTTAAGAGTCCTTGTTATTTAAAAGGTGATTTTAACCTGCTTAGAACAGTAATCTGTTCTCTTCCCTCATTTTGTTTTTGTACTACACCATCATACAAGAAAGCTATAAAAACCACCAAGAGAAATAGGCTCTTCAGGCTGCTGGCTCCAAAGCCTGATACCAGAACAAAGGTGGTGAAGTGTCAGATCTTTGTTCTCTGTGTGAACGAGCACCCAAAAAGAGAATGAAACATTTTCTATGTTGTGGAGATCTCTGGGTGACTTGGAGTGATGAGCTTCAGGACTCTTACTCTGATCCAGGCTGAGGAGGAATGTGTCACCTGCCTTTTTGCTCATTTCCTCTAGACAATACCTTTCCAATCCTTTATGCTTCTGGATTGTCTGAGTCCTTTTTACTCTTTTTTATACAATGATTTGCATTGAAGGAACCTTCAGGATCATCTACTTCCAAACCCTTGTTTTGGGCAGGAGCAACTTCTTCCTCACTAGAAAAGTAAAAGGCACTCAAAACTCCCTTCCAATCTGGCCTTGAATGCTTCCAGGGATGAGGCATGCACAACTACTCTAGGCAACCTCTACCAATACTTTAGCACCCTTTTCAGGAAATAATTTATTCCTAATGTCTTATTTAAACTCACCTTCTTTCAGTTTAAAGCCATTCCCCTTGTTCTGTCACTGTACACCCTTGTTAAGAGTCCCTCTCCAGCCTTCTTCTGCCTGTTTTGCATTGGAATGGGCTCCCTGAAGCCTTTTCTTCTCCAGACTGAGCAATACCAACTCTCTCACCTGTCTAGAAGAGGTGTTCCATCCTTCTGACCATCTTTGTGGGTTTTTCTGGACTTGCTTCAATGGGTCTATGTTTGTTATACATTGGGGCTCCCAGAGCTGGATGCAGCACTCCAGGTGGGGTCTCATGAGAGTGAGGTAGAAGGTGAAAATCACCTTTGACCTGCTGGCCACACTTCCTCTGGTGCATCCTTTTGGCCTAGCTGTATACAAGGAACCCATTTTCAACTCTTCAGTGGGTGGTTTTCACTGCTAAATACCTTTCTTTTTAACCTTGCCTTGCTCCTATGAGCCTGGAGGTTTCACTTCTGCCAATCCATGTGTTGCTCCCCATGCCCTTCACCAAGTTCCTGCTCCCACTTCACTCCTTCCTCTTGTGAGATGTGTCCCTTCCTTGCTACTTCCATGTACCACACTAACCATGTTTCTGATTCCCAGTTCTCTTGTCAGCCTCCTTCCCTGCTCTTATTCTATTACGTCCACTAGGGAGATCTCCCAGGTATGATCACCAGCTCTGTGTGTGATAAATATTTATTCTTCTGCCACCTTACATAGCTGGGTCTGATTTTAGTGAACTTGAAGGTGATCAAAATAAGAGACAAAAATTGTATGAATTATACAAAGATATTTGATGCTGCTCAGAAGCTGGTTGCTTGGCTGTTTTGTGGTGGGGTTTTTTTTTGTTTTGTTTGTTTTGTTTTTTTGTTGTTTGTTGTTGGGTTTTTTTTCCCCCTAGAGTATTTCTTTAGTTGTATCATTTTCATATATAAATATTATGTGGAGGCTGCTCTTGGTGGCCCTATTTTTCTTGTCAATAGTTTTGTTTTCCAGCCCAAGATGGGATGTCTGGCAAATGACCTCCCCTAAGGGTCTTTTCATTTCTGCTGAAAAAGGCAGAGCTGGAATTAGAGTCAATGTAACTGTCAAGGCAATGCTGCACCCAAGTTAGCAGTGACCTACTAAGTAATGTGGCTATAATGCTATTTTTTTCTCCATATAGCATTGGAGTGAGGGGATACTCTCATCTATAATGTGTTGTAAAGTGTGGACCATGGAAATTTGCTTCACCATAACTATTCACCAGCTTTAGGGGTGAGTGCAGGAGCTGTGTACTAAACGTCCATTATCAACAAATAATTTATAGCCCAGGTGAATCTCCCACAAAACATCACTAATCTCATGTGCTAACTGTGTGACAGAGACAAATATAGTCAAAATCTCCAGGGCTGCCTTACTTCCTGCCTGCCAACTTCATAATGTGGAGACCTTATCACATATAGTCTGACAATGTGTGTCTTTCCCCTGAGCTTCCTTGCAGGCATTGGGGCTTTGGTCATCCTTTTGCCCAGGAGACTTTATAAGCTTGACACCTTTGTTGAAGGCAGAGCATATGGAAATGAACTGCAATGCAGCATGTGGTATGAAAATGATTTTAAATTCTGTCATTATCACAGTTTAGCATTGTGGCCAGAGCTTTCCCTTAATTACTCCCTAGAGGGAAAAACTGCTGATACTATAACTAGATTGAGGCCATCTACTAAACCCAAAGTCCTTTTTTAATTCTGAAAATTAAATATTTATTGTTCACAGGAGCATTTTGTTAAAAATAAAATAAGGGACAGAGGAAGAAACAAGTTTGTGGGGTTTAGTTCATGGCCTCATGGGTGTGGGTTGGCAGATATGGATGTGCATTGCTTCAAGAGATCAGACTCCCTGTTGGCAAAAGCAATTGGATATCTGACTCCAGACAGGCTGAAAAGGTAAATTTTAGTTATGTATATTATAAGACTGCATGGCTCTGAAAGTTGAATTTCAGGAACCCAGCAGCAGTCATTTGATCTGTACCCTCTCACTTTAAAGAGATTGTGATTTTTTTTAAGCCTCATCTGTAGAGGACATTTATGTGAACTCCATAGATTTCAGAGCATTAAATTTGCTCTGAATGTCTTTGTGATAACTTAGACCAGCATATTCTAGCCTTGATTTTAACCTCTGCTTTTGTGTGTCATCCTATATGATGATGAAACTTTTTCTTGACTTTGCTATGCTGCTCTATTCATAACTTCCATTTCTCCATATTTCCATGTACTCTTTTTCTCCATCTTCTTTAAATAGTTTTGCAATGAATAACTGTCTTAACAAGGTGCATGTACTTTCCAAGTGAGAGCTGTCCTGCAGTCATTAGCTCTTAGTCTAGCAGATGACATTCTAGCAGTGATGAGATCTTGGTATTACTCTTAATCTCGCTTCTAATTGGGTGTACAATTTTAGGCAAGTCTTTTCTGCTGGCATTGATTTCTGATGAAGGGGAGATTATAACTGGCAGTGGTAACTTGACTGAGGGAGGATCTGGCACACAGGGCAAGAAGGCCCAACTACAAGAAGGGGTTAAATTGGCTGAAAGCAGGAGTGCCAGAGGCAGAACAAATTCCTTGCATGAGTGGAAAATTTCCCTTGGTGGTGAGAGAAAAGCCAGCCTCAGCATTGTCTTGTGGCCATTGTGGATTGCAAGTGCTCAGGGGCCACCTTGGGGCAGTAGAGCCAAGGCTGGGATGAGGTGCTCATTCAAGAGCTCTCAGGGTGGGTGCTGGTCCAAGAGTATATAAGCAATCTGCTTGTGACATAGTGTGGTAGGACTCTGCCCAATACGTTGTCTATCACATTTTTCTTTTATGTTCAAGTACAAATGTGCTCTTAATTCATCCCGAGGGATACCATAAAAATTTCTTAACACTTTCCTAGTGTTTCTCTCTTCCATGTATGGTTTTGCTTTTTCAGTATGAAGGACTCTCTTACCATGTGATTTTGATGTGGTTTTACACAGGAAAACAAACTTTCCTGGGGCTTAGTGCTGATGGTAAAGGACAACTGAGCAAAACACATTGAAATAAATTCACAAGATGAACTCAGCTTTTCACAAATTAAAATAAACTCTCAGTTCAGCTGGCAACATTTTTCTGGAATTCAAATGTTCCTGCAGATCTTTTTAAGCAATGAAATACATAACAGGCCCTTGCATGGGGAACAGACTTGTCTCCTCTCCCTGTAAACTTTGCCTATTCATCTTTTTTGGTTTTAGCTTTGCTGCCTGAATAACAAGTCTGGTGTAGACAAACCAGTTTTATTCAAGTTTAGAAAGATTAGAGTTTGGGGATTAACATAAGTGTAGGAAGGGTCAGGGAAAGTGATATTCTCAGAGACTTTGAAGAAGTAGTGCAAAAGGGAATGAGTACAGTGAAAGTAGGGATATCAGCCTTGCCTCAACAAGAGTATGTAATTTTTGTAGCTATAGTTGCCTATTGCAAGATGCATTCCTAAGGAAGATGAAAGTATAAATGATTTTTATTTTATGTTGTTAAGCTGTTTCTCTAAGGCCTTCCTTCAGGGTTTACCTTGATCTAAGAGGTATACAAAGCACCTTGTACATATCAAGGCCCTTATATAAAAATGCTTTGTTTTAACTAACCCTAGACTTACCAATCCTGACACTTCCAACAACCAGAGCTTGTGTGGCTGAAAAGCTGGACTTAATAGGCCTTTCTGGAAGAATAGATAGGAAAGCTAAGCTTAATTGCTTCATTTAATTTTCATAAAGCTTGGTAATTTTCAGTGAGTGTCTTTATGCCAGCTCTCAAGCCAATTTTTAATTATTTAGCAAAACATTTAAGCACATACTTTGATCCATGCTATTCATCAAAACACTTTAGAACCTGCTTATGTGCCACTTGAACAGGTTGAAAGAGATGCTTAAGTGTCTGCTGAATGGGAAAGTTTATAAAGTCAGGACCTTAAGAGGCAACTGCTTGAATACAATGATCAGAGATACCAAAAAATGTCCACCTCTGTCAGCATTGCAAAGATCTGAGACCAGAGCTGAGTACATAGCAATGTAAATGCTCCCCTCCACTTCCCCCCATATGCTTTGGGCATATTTCATGCACAATCTTCAGCTGGTTTTGCTCACAAATTGATTTTTGTGTGTGTCTGTGTAATTTCAGTGTCACCAGCCCGGCATGCCTGACACTGCAGTCTTTTTGAGAAGCAATAAGCCATGCAGTCTGATGTGGAAACAAGTCTCCATGGAGCTAATCGGCTTTGGTTTTTTGCTCTGAGCACTTGCTGGCTTTTCCCCCTTGCAGTGGTATTGGAGCACTGTGTTAACTCTAACAGAACTACTGATTGACAAACTAATGCCATGGAGTTGGCTTATAAGCTAAACTATGAGAGTAACTTAAATCTTTGTGTCAGAGGGGAACAAGATAAACAAGCTCAGTTGGGGTTACAGTAATTTTTAGATTCATCAAACTTTCACTTTTCAGTGTTTTAAACAGTAAATGATTTTAGGAATTCTGGACCAGGGACTTGGCTGAGGGCACATCTCTGCTTTCACGTTATGCTGTTTATTGTCAGCTTAGGCCTAAATTTTAGGCTGCCCTGGAATACAATGTGTGTTTTTATAAAGTAATTTACATGGTTTTAGCAAGTCAAAATAAGCCAGGCTAAGGTGATATACTGAACTTACCTGTACAGGTTTTCTGTCTGCAATCCCTGTAGCTGAAGCATATCTTCAGAGAGCAGCACAAAACAAAAACATGGATGCTTTTTGCTCTTTTAGTATTTTCTTTTGTTCTTGTGATTTCTTTTGGAGAACCAGAGTGTTTTCTCTTAATAATGTCCTTAAAATTCCAGAGAAGTGAAGAACCTTTATTGGCCAAAACTGCAATGACAAAATTGATTTCACTAAGCAAGGCGAGATTGGGGTTTTGAGCATGTGTAGAGCACCACATATGTCCAGGCAGGAGTTGTGGGATATTTTATGAGGAGGCACAGATATTTTAAAGCAAACTGGACTGCCCATACAGACTTGCTGAAGAATTAATAATGAAACTTGAATTTCAACAGTTTTGCTCACAATAGGAGTACAATCCCTCAAAAAAAATAAAAAAGGAAAATGAAAAGATAGGTTTCCAGGATAACAAAGGAGACCTGGCAGTCTATTAGTGGGAATGACTACAGCAGCTGACAGGCTGATAGACTGCTCCACAGTCCCAGCACACCTGTGTGGAGCCACCTGTCATAGGAGTGAAAAATGTATCCTGAGTTATAGAACTGCAAATTCAGCAAAAATTCTGCAAGGGGATCAGAGGAGTGAAATGGCCCTCATGCTAAGGTTTTGTTGCCAGAAGACTTCTCACCTAAGGAAAAAAAACCCCAAAACTATGAACAACTCACTCAGAAAGTAGTTTTGTCATTTTTACAGTATTAGGACTACTAGAAAATATATTACCATAGTAATGAAAAATGTCCACATCTAAATTATCATGTATAGTCTATGTAAGTTGGTTTAATAAGGTAAAAATACTCTATATACTGCTTTACCTTAAAAAAAAAAGGTTCAGGAAAATGGTGAGCTGGAGAGTGGAGGGAACACAGGACATGTAAATCAAGGCTTGCAGAGGGATCAGGGAGGAATCATCCTGTATTCACTGTGGATGGTAAATGCTTCCTAGCTCTCAAACTAATACCACAAATGGGATATGCTGCAGAAGAGATCAGTGCTATGGGTAAGGTCTATAATCTATATAAGAAGTCTACTGGGTAAAATTCTTGGATGATTTTAGGAAACTGAAGGTACACCAATGGACAGGAAAATAGTCCTTATATACAGAATCCTGGAATAGTTTGAGTTATAAGAGATATTATGGTCCAACCCACTCCACTATGGGTGTTTAATTGATCCAAATAATCTGACTGTAGGGAAAATTCTTACATAAACTGATTTCTGCCTGTTTCCTAAGCTTATGAATGCCACTCTTTGCCTAAAAGAATTTTGTGGGTTTGGCAAGCCAGTTTACATAGCCCAGTGTTTTCTGTCTAGCTATAGCATGTTCCACTTCTGCAGTGGGAAGTGAAATAAAAACAGCAGAAACTAGTTGTGGAAGGGCTTTTTTCCTGGTAATTGATAGAAGGTTCAAGCATAATTGCTTGTAAAAATGATGCAAACAAAAGATGATTGAATCTCCTCCGAGGTACTTAAGTCATCAGCACATCAGGTACCAGGGACTCAAATTATAAAATTAATTTCTCATTGCTGGGATTTTGTAAACAGTCCCTTTCATAAATTTAGAAAATTCACATCTTCAAATAGCATTGATCCCTTCTCCTGATGACTCTTCTTAATAATTTCATCACTCTCCATATGATTAGAAGTTTCCTGTATTCATTTACCTCCGGCACAGTCTAGTTATTGTCTTTTGGTTTACACTTTGCTGCTGTTTTCATATTTACCCCTACAGCATGTTATTAGGAATTAGCATATAACTTGTCAGCCTTTGGATAAATTTGCCAATCTGCTCATGTAACTTCATGTTAGATCTTTTGCATCATGGCTATTCCCATAACTGGGCATTATACATTTTCTTTACCTGCTGGAGTGTAAATTTACTTTTGTAACCATAACTATCCCAAGCAAGTGTTCCCAAAGACGGCAACATCTTATTTCAGACACTGTTACTGTATGAAATGCTTTAGTTCTTATAAATATTTTGCTTTAGGAGAACATCCTAAACACATGTTCATTTTCTCACAGCTGTAGTAAATGATGGGCATTTCCTTAAAGCCTCCAGCTGATGAGCCCAGTCTCAGATTTATGTCTTGAAGTATTTACATTCAAAGTAAATTTACATCTATTCATCTTTGAATGGATAAATTTGTGCTTTTGGCTGTTCAGTACTACTCTTTCATTCCTTTGGTTGTGTTGTAAGCCAGAAAGGAAAGGTTCTGTGTTCTTGTTCCCTTTCTACTGATGGTTCACAGAAGGGACTTCTCCCATAACTCTGGATGCAAGACATGGAGGCTAAATATTGGAAAGAAAAAGACACAGGAATGGGGCACATTTTATTGTTAAATGTTTTGTTTATTGAAAAGTTATGATCTGGGTTAACTTCATCTGTTTATGAACCCAAATATACTTTGATTCCCTATCCAACATTCACTCAGAAAAAAAAAAAAAAAGAATTGGAATGTTTCATTGAAAAAAAAATCCTTAAATCTATACTTTGATTTTAAATAAAATTGTTTTGGTTTTGAAAAGAGCAGTGCTTCTCTAATGGGGTGCTTTGAGAATATTGACATAACCGCAGATGTTTGCTTAACAATGTTCTCATTTTCACAGGAATCCACACATTTTTTCCTTTTGGGCAACCTGAAACCAAACCCAGGCAGCAAGTGAAAACCAATTGTATTTGTACAGCTTTAGTTGATATTAAACTGCTCCTGTTTCTTGTGGTGATAGCTGTGCAGAGGGTTCATAGAAATCTCACCCCTTGTGCCACATGTTTCTTTCTGTAACTCATTCTTTGCTAAGCAGAAATAAATTTCATTCTTTCTAAGAAATTTCCCAATTGGTAGTTTTCCATGAAAACCCAAACATTTGTCAGAAACTGTGGAACTGCTGAATATAAAATTTCTCCTTCAACTCCTCCTCATTTTTAATCAACTCCAGCCACAGCTGAGGCTGCTTTCTGCAGGAGCAGCCCTTGTGTTGCTGCAGTTGCTGAATATTCTAGGACATCATACCTAATCAGAAAGTCTTGCTCAGGACTGAGATGTAAGCCGTGACCAGCTGCAAGCTTTCTTTCCTTATTATTTATTTATTTCCTTGCCCTTAAGAGCAAAACAGAGAATATTCCCATATTTATAAATTCAAAACCTCAGTATCTTGATAGTTATAAAGAATAAAAAGTGTGCAGTAAACATTTTTGTCTGGAAAAAAGCAAAGCTGTTTTCAGTTCTTGTCTGTAACACTACTTTCCAGTGTGACTTTGGTCGGCTCAGTAAATCATTCTGAGCTTAGTTCCAGCCAGCTGTAATGCCAAGAGAATAGTGTTTCTTTTCTTCCACCTGTTCTGCAATTTATTACAAACTCTTTGAGACAGCAACTGATTTTTCTTGTTTGGCACTTTCTGTGGACACTTACCCCAACTTTCTGGAAGTAATTAATTTTTCAGTTCACAATCATTCTAAGTACTATAAAAATTGTATGTGGGTGAAATGAACAACTTTCCCCTGTTTACTGCATTAACAAGGTAAAAAGTAAATTTTGGTTGAGTGCATTACAAACCATTATTTTTGCAATTTAAAATTAATGTTCAAATAAACTGTAAGGAAATAGAAATGTAAACAATAGCTCAAATACATATAGTATTATGTGGCTGAAAACTGAGTTTGAATTAAAATTAGGAGAAAATTTTATGACTAGAGGGATATTTTCAGTGTTTTTTTTTTTTTTATTTTTCTGGAATGAATGTTGGAAACATTAGCACTTTATTTCTTCTAGAAGAACATTTTCAGGGTATGATCCAAATTTGATCCAGCTTTGTCCAGAATGGTAAAAACCTAATTTTTTTTTTTTTTAGGGGAACTGGAGCAGTATGAGATATTGACCTCACCACGTTTTAAACTCAGCCCTTCCCTGTAGGGATGTAATGAGGACTCAGAATCTGACCTGCTGATCAGGTAAGAGAATTTGCAAGCCATTTCTTCAGCCTTTTGGAAAATTGCCCTTAAATTTGCTGGTGATTTCCTGTGTGTATACATGTGCATATCCTGACATGGCTCAAACACTGAAGTAATAAGGAAGTATTGACTTCCACCCAGATGTCTGTTTCACTGAGCAAGTGTTGGTCAATGGATTGATGCACTATTAGCAAGCATCTGACTCCCTGCTAGGGGAGAATTTCCTGCAAACTAGCAGGCATTTCTCTGCAAAAATATCTTTGGAGTAAAGTAAGGGAGCATATGTGATTACTGGATATCAGAAAGACTTCTGTTCATTTATTTGAAAGACATTTTAAAAAATATATCAGTTTTAGCATTTTAATTAATTCTGGTGGATTTCATGCATGCTCAGATTAGGATGTGTGGACTTTTAGCCCATTAATGTATCCTTTTAAATCAGAAATGTGACAAGGTAGTTGCAGTATTAACCCTAAAACTATTCAAGGGGTACAAAAGCTGATACTGCACTAGTAATGTTATCTCCACTAGTCAGTGTGGACTACATTCAGCCAAAGGCATGACCAGAACACTCAAAGAGTGAATATAAGCTCCAATTAAAGTCAAGTGACCCCAGCTCCATCTGCTCTGAATCAGTATAATTTCACCAAAAAAAAGAAAAGAAAAGTTGGCACAGTGTCAGTTTGTACATGTTGACCCCACAAGCTTGGCTCAGTTTAAACCTTCTTTAAATATGGATGTGGATGCTTTCAGAGGATGGCCTGCAGCATACTTGGCAAGTGGAGAGATAGATAATACCCTGATACAGAAATACTTCTTGGACATGTGCTAAAATGCTGTTGCTAATGAAGCTAATGGAACGTTTACATCCACAGCAGGCAACCTCTGTCTGAGCTCCTACATTCACTCCTGAGCATGGATCATGGTTTTATTTGGCTTAGATTTTGGTGCTGTTTTTTTGGGAGATGTGTTTCAAAATGTGGATTTTCTCTGTGCTCTGAGATGGAATTTCATGGGCCTTGTGTGACTCCTCCAGTGCATCTGTTAATGGTTGCTGGTGTACCACAGCCTTGTACTCTTAACTGCTGACAAAATTGCTCAGGGTTTATGTGCAGACATGTTACAAAGCAGTGCCTGGCTTCCTATGTGTCAAAAAAAAAAGTCTTCAGAAAGAGTTCAGTGGTAAAGTCCCAAGTTAGAATTGTTTATCATCATCAACAGGCTGAACTAATAGCATTTGTCATGAGAAACATTGAGATTAAATAGGAGTGTAGGGGAGGAAAAGCTTTTATCTTTGGGAGTACTTGTATGCATAGTGTGTTAAATAGCATATCTTTTCATGTGGTATGACACCGAGGTATGAGGAATACCTAAAGGACTTACTAACATCACTGGTCTGCAGTCTGCAGGAGTTAGTACAGTTGGAAAGGAACACAGACCTTGCTAAAACACAGCATGATCTAAACTTCTTCAGGTTGTTTTAAAAGCAGGGCTCTGATGACATGGAATCAGCAAAGATTTCAGTTCACCTCCTGTAGAAACAGAGAGTGTTAGATCATCAGTTGTGGAGAAATCCCAACTGGGTCATTGCATTTCTCAAGCTTTTCAAAATTCTTCCTACTTTTTCATGGGGAAAATCTTGTTTCAGTTGTATATGGGATTTTTCAGGCTCATTTTTAGTCTGTCACATTATGTGCCAGTGGTTTTTTTTACCATGGACAAGGTTATATAGCTGTGACACATATAAATTGTTTATTGTGGGTATGACATGAGAGAAAAAGTGTACCTGAGAAGAAATAGATCTATTGTAATCCTGTGACTGCGTCATTTATCTTTTGCTATTGACTCTAGACTCTACATTTTCTGGGATTTATTTCAATATTTTCTGTTCAACTTTCAGGACCAGCCAGTCCTGTAATACACATCATTAAAATTTACCTTCTAGGAGTTGTCTGTGTATGCATATATAAAAATATATATGTATGTATGTATACATATGTATGCATCCTTTGTTTAAAATCTCCTGAAGTACATTTTTGCTGTTAGGCATGTGCTCCACAGAGTTTGCAAGGTGGCAGAGCACAGGGCCTGTGGTCAGACCAACTCCCCTGTTTGTCAGCAGTGTGGCAAACCACAGCACACACAAATGAATGAGCTGCTCAGGAGGTAACAGCCTGAATTCTTTCACTTTGTTTTTTCCTCTGTGCTGGGGCAGGGCTCAAGCATGCCCACACTGTGGCTCCAGCAGAAGTTTAACAGTGTGCTGTGGGATCCAGTTTGGCTTCACTCAGTGAGGGGAGAGGTCTGAGGGAAGCCTAGGAGAAGTGGCTGGGGTTTTTTTCATCTTCAGCTGAAATATCCCTTGACTTTGCCATCATGTATGGGCAGTCAGGAGGAACTCAACTCCTGTCAGTGCCCTAGTGAAAATCTTGCTGGACTATCTTTTTCTTTTTCAAAGTGAGCATGCACTTTTTGTCACTTTGTTGATGGTTAGAGTTTAAAAAAATCTATTTAAGGCCTTATTTGTAGGGGGTAGAATATAAGAAAATAAAGATAGTGTAGAAAGTAATCTTTTCCCTAAGGAGTTGCAGCTGGGCCAATTATCAAAGATTAGGAACAGGCCTGACTTTAACAGGCCACAGCTGTGACCAATAAGAAGAGTGCTATAAAAGAGTGGGGTGGGTGGTTGAGAGGGGAACTGGAGTCGCTTGGCAGCTTTGTGCAGAAGAGAGTCAGTGCTCTGAGGAGATGCCCATGAGAAACACCAGGAAGGTATGAAACTTTTGTGATAACGAGGCAACAGTATGGAACCCCTGCAATAAGATGACAACACTTATTGGTTTTTGTTTGTACTTGAACCTCTTACCAGTAAAACAGGTGGGTCTGTGGACAAAAGCCAAGTGTGTTTTCAACCTGAAGGAGGAAGGAAGACTAGTGGTGATTGAACAGTGATTATTCTAGATTCAGAAACATAAATCTGTGATGTTGAACTGACGCTGACACTTCCTTCTAGTTCCTCTTGTCAGATCAAGAGGAACTCTATTAAAACTTTGCGTCCAAGTAGACTAAGAGGTTTTTTCCCCTCTCCAGAACAGAAAGTTGTCAAGACTTAATCTATATTGCATTGAGTCCTGCGTAGATAAACCTGCCCATGAAAGACAATGAAATGTTTTGCTTTGAGGCCTCTCTTCTCCTTCTGCCTCACTCCCCCAACACAGGCATCTTTCAGAAACTTACACGGCTTCTGACATAACCCCTAGTGCAATTTGAGTGGTTACAGGGCTGTGGACTCATTTGGGAGCATATAAGCAGGTTCCAAAGTCACGCTGTCTTCAGACCAAAAACGTTGTTACTAGATGCGGGTTCTTATTATCTTCATGAATAAGAGGAACAACTAATGGGTTCAAAAATTTAAGATGCTCGGTGAAACTGCCAGAAACTAGGATAAAAACATTCATGCACATATCATGACATAATAAGAAGTTTGATATGGTTTTGGAAAAAAATCAACACAGTTGCACCTTGTAGCAGAATATTTTTGAACAATTACTGTTATTATTTTTTCCATGGGATGCTACTGCAATTACTTTTCTCCTTATACCTGATAAAAGCCAAAAGAATGTTATTGTTGCAAATACTGTTCATTACTGCCAGCCAAATTTTCCCTCCAAACTTTAGTTCATAGAGCAACTATGATCCTTGCCATAAGCAGAGAAAAGTTCTCCAGGTTTATTTTGTTGTGAAACAGTTGAAAGAGAAGCTGGGCCCTGTGGTGGGACCTTGATACATACCACAGCCTACATCCAGCTGTGCTCAGTGCATCCTCTGGACAAGCACACACAGGTGTTCCAACTGTACGTGCCCAGGACTCGTTTTCAGGCATAAATATCAAAAACATTGCAAACAAACAGAGTGAATTTTAAATATGAAGCAATTTTGTTGCTACATCTTTTTAGAGACAAAGGCATATTCAGCAAAGTTAATGAGAATAAAGTGATTCTGCCAGATTATTTAAATGCAAATTGGATTTACTTGAAGGCTATGTAGAAGATGACTGTGGGTTTTGTATTTAGCTATGTTTGTTTCATTGAAACTTTGTCACTGATATCACAGGTACTCCTAATTTTGATGCTATATCAGAATAGAATAGCCAGCAGAGGGAGCAAAGGCTTTTTTAACAATAAGCTGTTGGCAAGAACTATGTGACCCTATAGGGGGATCAGGAAGGAAGTAAACTTTCTCTGTGCTACTTTCTTTTCCTCAGGAATGGAAGAAGAGGTGAGAGAAAAAGGTTTGCAGTCTTAGAAAAGAAATAGTGTTGTGTTACTTTCAAACTTGAATATAAAACAGAACATGTTAATAAAAATTGGAGATTCAGCCCCATAAATAAAATGCTACCTCACTCTAGGGAGAGAAGGAGGGAGGAAAAACAACCAACCAAAATGTACAAAAAAATTAAGAATCAGTTGCTGGTTTTTTTCTATTTGTTCATGTTTTCGATGCCAAAACCATTTTCATCTAATGGCCAGGATCATTATGAAATGTATCCTGTGGTTTTGGCCACTTACACAAAGTTCTGTCACAGAGGGCTCTGTAATGACAATTTGCTATTAATTGCTATCTAAAAGGGCCAACCATTGTAATTTCAGCACAGTCTTATTCATAGATCACCATCAGTTACTGTGGCCAATCCCAAACACTTTGGGAAAAACATCAAATTAAAAAATGAAGGAGAAAATACTGTGGCTTTTTGATGCCACTTCTCCCCTGCTTTTAATTTTTTTTAACTCTTCCACCTGTAGTCCTTTGGGATTGCATGTAGATGATTAAGGCCCTCTGTATTAATATGACAAAAATTTCAGATCTGGCTAGTCCCTGCCCTAAGCCTGCCTTATCATCTCTGGAACAGCTGCAGATTTTTGTGCTGAGAGACTGGACCAAACACATTGCAGAGTGCATTTGGTATGCTTTCAAATGGGTAGGCACACTCATGCCCAGCCCAGAGAGCTGGAGAGGAGGGAAGGGGCAGAAACATCTCAAAGAAGGAGAGGGTCTGCTGACGTGAGTCAGGATTTAATGAGCTGACCACCTGCTCTTGAAATCCTCATCTGTAAGATATTTGAGCCTATGAACTCAGACATGATACCTACAGGCTTTTCAGCTAATCTTGTTGTCTGACAGCACAGTCAAAAAGAATGTGACCTCAGGAATAGAAAAGATACCTACTTGATATCCTGGCAGAGCATGTTAATAAACATTTTAGCATCAGCAGTGCCTGCTCAGCAGTCTGTAGGTTAGGGGGCACATAAGGTTACTTCTTAGCTCTAACATTCATTCTGTTTTGTAAACTCCTAAATTTCAGGGTTTGGATTCACTTGAATCCTCAGTCTTAGCTGGTAATATGCAGTGTAAGGCAGAGAGGGAGGTGTGTACCACAACAACATCTGCAGACTCGTGCATGCAAGTACAAGCCTAACTTTTGGAAACAAAGAGGAAAGAACCACAAGGATTCTTTCCCACTGCTTTACTTTAACCTTTCTGTACCTGTCTTCCTCTGAATGTGCCAAAAGTGAATGGCTCTGCATCCAAGATAACTGTGGTACAGGGCCCCACTCTGCCCTGTTATCATCAATGCCTGTGGCGCTGTCATCCTTATGCAACATTCAAATAACTTAAGAGAAGCTCCAGTTTAAATTGAATAGCTGTTTTACTTATGGAGCAACACTTATGGAGCAATGGTGCTATAAGTACTGTTGTACTTATAGCACCATTAAGCCATGCTATAGAATATTCCTGGGGCTTAAGCCATGCTACAGAAGATTCCAGGGCTTCCTTGTCCCAACAGGAGAGGTGATGCTTCATGCTTGCAGAGGGATTCCCCTGAGGGCCTTCTGCCCACTGTTTTCTTGGTAAAACCCATTGCTGTGGAAAGCCTGACTCCATCTGCTCCTTTCTCCTGAGGAAAATGTTTCTTTTAAGGTCAGAAGAAATGTAAAGTCTTTATAAGGATGGCTGGAATGCAGCCTTCAGAGCAAGGCTTGTGGTTTTTTTTCCCTCACAGTGTGCCTCTGCAGAGAAGTTTAGGCTTAATTTCCCTTGTTCAGGAACATTAGTCCTTGTTATTTTTCTTCTTACTCAAACTTAACAAATTGAGCTGGAAATATATCCATTGTCTGATTGAATGGGAACATTAGCAGTATGATTTCCTTCCAGAGGCTGATGGCTTTGATCCATTCTTGAATTCCGAGTGTTGCAGTGTCAGCAAGCTTTCTTTGTCTATGATTTCTGACTATCTTTTGCATTTGCATCTTCACCTGTTCTTGTGTTGTTCTCGATTCAAGAGCACACAAATACAGGTGTGCCACTAATATGTAACTTTGTCTATTTCTTGCAAGTTCAGAACAAAAGGCAATCTGAGAGTAAAAGAGGAAGAGATCTCCAAGATGAGTGAGGAAAAGAAGTTGACTTTTCAGCTACCCCCAGACACCAATGTCTATGAGCAATCCCATTTAGGTGCCCAAGTAGTGATTCTCAGAGCCCCATAGTCTGCTCTGTAGCCTAACATTACATAGAAACCTCTCAAGCTCCATTTTAGAAAATGATTCATTATTCTGCCTTTGTTACTATTTAAAAATCTCATAGCTCAAGAGGCTGGACAAATTATTATAGTCTTCAGTCTAAACCTATTTTGGCAATTTTATGCCTATTAGTTCTTGAACAAATGTACTTATTTTGATTAATTCTTTAATTCCTTACTATTCCTTCTCATTTCCTGTTATATTTATAGGTGGCAATCATATGCCCCTTAGCCTTTCTCTGACTAGGTTAGCTAAGTTTTTTAGTTTTCTTGTGTAAAAAAAGGGTTCCTCGTTTCTCTGATTGTACTGGAAGACTTTCACTGCACCTCTTCTGGTAATGGACTCATCTTTCTGAGTTTGGGTGATCAAGGAAATGTGCAATTTTTAAGGTTTCATTGGTTCTCCATGCAATCATGTTCACCATTTCTGTTGGAAAGCTCTCTCGTGATCACATTTCATCCATTTCCTTAAAACAATATACATAGTTTTTGTGTTAGAAATTATCATTGGAGCTGTTCCTACTGCATATGATCATTTGGTGCACAACAGTTGCCCTAGGCATTTCCAGCTTCTGAATAAAACAAGTTAGGGACCCTATTAGTCACATGTGTTTTTCCCTTAATGATTTCCCTACTGTGCCTTCTGAGTGAAGAGTTTCAGGGGAGGGGAATCAGGTAAATAAAAGCTATGTCACAGCACAGGCACACTGGGGAGTTAAGTTAAATCCTGCATTTTTGATTGCTGTGTTTCGCAGACACAACATATTTCTTTCAGCATCATGTGAAATACTGTAGGCTGAGGCAGTGCTGTGCAAATGCTGGCATGCAGTTGGAACATTTGCTTTGCTTGTGAGGGATAAGCCTATTTACAAAATTAGGCAGATCATCCCAATAGATGTCAATGATGGATGCCACTCATTTTGTCAATTCCACTCAAACACTTTGGTACTGAAATCTCTGTTTTACCATGATGGGTTCGTGGAAGACTAAACTCTAAACTTGTTGATGGTAGAGAAGGGAAGAAATTCTACATGAAGGGAAGAAAAAACTTTCACTTGGCTCAAAAGGAAAGGTGTTTGGTTTTTTAAATAATTTGTCTTGATTTATTTATTACAGTTTATTTATTTACTACATTTTAAAAGGAAAGTCATTCATACTGCTGAAGGGTACCCAGTGGTTAAAGAAGTCTTGGAACTGCCGAGAAGGACTTGAAGGTGTTGGACAGGATGAACGGCTGGACGGGAGCTGGAACACGCTGACAGCACAGAAAGCCAAATTTATCCCAGGCTGTATCCAAAGCAGCATGGCCAGCTTTGCCACCTGCATCCAGCTCTGGGGTCCTCAGCCTAGAAGAAACTTTGGCCTATTGGAATGAGTCTGGAGTTGGACTACCAAGACAATTAGAGGGGTGGAGAGCTCTCTTCTATGAGGAAAGGCTGAGGGGATTTGGTTTGTTCTGCCTGGAAAAAAAAAAGTCTAAGGGGTGACCTAATTGCAGCCTTCCAGCACCTGAAGGGAGCCTACAGGGAAGATGAAGAGGGACTTTTTACAATGGCAGGTGGGACAGGACAAGAGAGAATGGATTCAAACTGAGAGTAGGTTTAGATCAGATATTAGAGAATAGACTGCGGGAGGGGTTAGAAGTAGATCTTTAAGGTACTTTTCAATTCAAGCCATGTTATGATTGTAATAAAATCTACTCATTAACAAGGTGAGGCCTTTCAAACACCTTTTCATCTTTGAGACAAATATGCAGAAGACTGAATTAAGCCCTCCTATTCTTATTTTGCATTGCTAGTATGCACCCTAATTGATAGCTCAGCAACCCCTGAGGTGAGCTCCTCCACTTGTGCACGTTTGTGAAGCTCAGCTGATGTCAGTGATACACATGAGCTGAGGATGTGGCCTCTGGAGTTCAGAGGAGCTGCTGTAGAATATCAGGCTGAAAAGTAATTTCTGAAGGATTTTCAGTTACACTAATGCCTAAAACAAATAAAGAGGGGGTTTCTTCATCTGTTTAAGTGCTTTTCTTTGAGGTACTCAATAAGCAGTGTGTGTCTTGACATAAACAGAAATGTACAAGTATGATTAGGTGAGTGTTTACCAATTCCATTTACTGTTTATAGCAGAGTAGACATATTGCCTATGCTAATCTATGAGTTTGGCAGATGTGATCCAGAGAGGAGAAAAATGTTTTAATAGAAGTAAAGTATAATTTAAGCTTTATTACAGATCTCAAGTTTATTGAAGTATGATGCAAAGAAGTTTTTTGGGATGTTAATTGTGTATCCACAAAGCATGAAATAAAGCCAGGAACAGAATAAGAGTGTTTTCAGTCTTCTTTCTTTGTCAGATCAGATAAAACACCAGATTTTATTTCCAAGAAGAAAGGATAGAAAAAGACTAATGGCTTCTTTCATCAAGCATGGGTAAATTTAGGACATCAATTTGGATAAAATATATTTGAAATGGTGGCTGGCTATTTTTTTTCTTTGTTGTTGTGTTTGGGTGTCTTTTTTCTGTTCATAAACAATGCTTTTTTAAAAAATATTTTCTTTTGTTGGGACACAGAAAATGTACTGACTGTTAGAGCAGGGATGACACTTTTAGTTTAGACCACAGTTTTGACTGCAGCTAGCCATGAAACTTAGATCGGGATTTAGATCCCAAATTAAATTATTACTTGCAGAGTTTTTTTTCCAATTAATATTTACAAGTGTTCTATAGTTTAGCACATCTAGTAAGTATAATGCAAAGAATGGATTATGTTTTTGCAGTCTCTTAGCATGTTAGGATCTCTGTCCTGCTTGTTATCATTGGAACAATTTAGAAGGATTTTCTGGCAATGCGTTAATTTATATGGAATGTGAAATTATTTTTTTTTCCAATTTCAGAGGAAGGAACTAGGCTTTATACTGGTAATCTCAAAAAACATGTCTGAGCTGCTGATCCCAAGGCGTGCTGTGATTGTATGGGGTGGTTTAATTGGATATGCGGATCCGAGTTCACTGTTTGCATGCGCGCAGCTATTTGGAAAGGGAGCTTGTTAATGAAAGTAGAAGAAAAACTTGAAGGAAAAAGCACGTTTGGCATTTAACTAGCAAAAGATTTGCTTTCTTCATTAAAGTCATTATAACTGAGCTCAAGAATTGCACATGCACAAGGGAATTACTTGAATTAAGTTAATAAAGTTGTACTTTATTAGGTGTGAGGGGCCTGATTATTCCATTAGTAGCACAACACAGCCTGAGTTCAGACCTGTGGACTGGAGCAAGTAGGTTATGAGGACGAAGCTGTGAAGCTCCTGTCCTGTGCACCTCTTCACCTGGGTAAGAGGAAGGCTTTTGTTTCCGTTTTTATGAAATGGGACAAAATCAATTGGTGCTGTGCTGGCTAAACCAGTAATCAATAGAGTTTGTTCTTAGGAAATTTAGAGGGAAACCATTCAATTACTTGGTAGAAACTCTACATGTCTCTCAGCTGTCTCTGAACGTGTCAGGCCTGGGGAATATACAGCAGGGTTTGGGAGTTATAGCATGTTCTTTTCAGTGCAATTGGCTTTTGGTTGTTTTCTTCTTTTTTTATTCAGCTCTTGAAACAAGATTTAAAAAATAGTATTATCTATATCGCTGCAGAGCACAATGGGTGCTGGCAATAAGCTGCTCAAGCATACAGCGTTATCTGTAAGGTAAAATGCTAAAGAGTACCGCCTACTTGTTATGTAAATATCTTACTAAAAGGTCAGGTGAATGCTTTTTTTGGTCTGGGAAATGCTCTTAAAATTTTGCCACTTTGGGTTAAAATAGATTTGATCAGCCTTGAAGCCTGGTAAACTTTAGTATCACACAACAGTGAAGAAATTACCTGAAGTGTTGTTGAGTCTGAATGATGAAACTGGAGTTCTCCAAACCCTCTTAATGAAAAATACTGAGAACAGACATATAAGTGGTGCTTCCCAGCTCAGTGGCAATAGTAAAGGAGTCCAAAGACATGCAAAGTAGGATTATTAATAACTAATAACAAAATGAACATTTTTTTGGATGTTTTTTGAATTGCAGATAGCATGAGAATGTTATGGGTAGCAATGCCCTTTGCATAATGGGCCCCACTTCTGACTGTACCTTAGTATCATCCTGATCTTAAACAAGTGCCTCCCCTGTCATTTGTCACTAAGTGTGGAACCCACCCTAAGTTGAGCAGATGAGTGTGGGCAGAGCACTGCTCTTGTCTGCTGGGGGCCGAGTTGTGCTATCAAATGTTCTATTGGCTTCCCATCAGATTTCTGCTTCCTGAACCGTTTTTTGAAGCACATGAGATAGAGTCTTTCCAGCTGTGTTCACAAGATCAATAAAATGGAAGAAAATGTAATGTTATTACTACCAATATATTTTAATTTAGCAATAGTTTTCCTAGCGAGGACAAAATCCACTTGCTAAAAAAATCCACTTTCACTACAAAACCACGTTACAAAACATATTGCTCATAGTGAACATGATGGGCATTTCGCCACAGCTTTGACCCTATGCTCACTACTGAATGCACAAAAATTGTTTAGCCTGATGAGCTAAGGAGCCAGCTAAGAAGTTAGCTTATTAAGCAGACTGTCTATTCTATAAAACACTATTCTTTACCAAATATTCACATCTGTAGGCCAGCAAAGAGTTAATAATCAATTGCTACTTAATGAACCTATAACCACCTTATTAAATCTGCATTGAATGTGTAGTTAAGTGTACTCAGAGTATTTTAATTTAAATGTTACCATAAAATCTGCAAGTGGAATTAGTGTAGTGCTTTTGAGATTACATTAGCAGCAAAACAGGGGGTGGATGGTTATTGTTAATTAAACCATACAGGCAACATCCAGTAGAGTCCTAACCAAGTGTAGAATACATTTATTTGTTTAACATATTACAGTTTCAAGACTCTTTGTCCTACAACTCCTTCTTCCACCCCCCACCCCATTCTTTTTAAATTACCAGTGGAAGTTTTTGGACTGATTCTGTAAGGCTCATGAAATGTTGAAGTGAACCTTTCCATTGTCCCTGGAATGGGCTTCACATTAATACACTCCATAGAGGGATGAAACAACATAATTTCATTATGAGTTCGTTTATTAAAGTATTTTATGACAATTTTTTTCTTCCATCTAAGCAGTCTCTGAGGAAAACTCTAGATTTGATTTCCTCTAATGAAAGTGTCCCCCTTATAACATATTCATGACCACATGAATCATGACATCCTATATTCTTTTGCACTTCTGTGCTTAGGTCAGGTACTGCAAAAAAGCCACCTTACTACCTTGCATTGTCCTTTCTTTTCCTTCTTTTTACATATCTATGTGGGCAGTACGTGAGACTGAGAACAAAATTCCTGTGGGTTTTTTTTTTTGTTTGAGGGGAATTTCTGTCAGACTCAGTGTTTAATCTGTGCCATAGTTCCTCTGCCTTTTGAAGGAACAAAATTTCTCTCTGTGATTACCCTCAGTGTGACACTCCCTTCTCAATCTTGTTTTCAATACCAGCTGGGCATTCAGAAAGGGAATAGTGCTGCATACCTGTCTTCTTTTAGCTGATATATTCCATTACTTGTGTTAAAGTCTTCGGGAGTCCTCCAGACCTGTCTCCCTGGTTGCTGCCTCTGCTGACTGTCATGGGATAGGTGTCCCTGTGCTGTGTCACCCCTTTTTCATCTAAAAGGAAGAGTCTTGCCCAACAAACCTTTTGTTAAATCATAAACTCTTGCAGAGATAAGGTTCTGCAGGTTTTACGTCTTGTTCCCATCGTCTTTTAGAGCTGTTACCTGGTCTTTAGTGTCTCCCCTTGCCCTCCAGCCCTGACACTTCTGTAATACCTTGCTAAAACTCCCTTGTCGGTGGTTCCTGCTTTGACCTTTTTCCTAGTTGAGGAATACACTGAGTGCAGGCAGCCAGGTGTACAAGCTGCAGATTGAGCTGCTGTCTCTTTGCACAACAAAGGGCATGGGGACCTGTGTCCCCAGCCAGGAGACATGACAGACAGAAACATGGCAGGAGCTGCTGGCTCAGCAGGAAGACCCCAGACTTTGCATGGATGAACAACTTGAGCTGTTACTATGTTATTACACCATTAATAAATTGCTTTATGGATCCAGGGGTTTTAGGCTCTGCTCTGGGAAGCCTGGGGTCAAATCAGTAAGGAAGCCTGGTCTGACTGAGAGTGGGGTGTGTAGGGAGTCAGGTGGGACACCCTTCAGCTGACTGGGGCCACCCACTGCAAAGGGGCTTCAGTCTTTGCAGTGAAAGTATCCAGTAGTGGGAGTGTGAGTTCCAGAGTGCCTCCTGAATGGTCAGACATTCCTTATATGTGAATGCCTCATCAAAAGACTTACTACAGAGTCATGGAATGGTTTGGGTTGAAAGTGACCTTAAAGGTCATGAAGTTTCAAGGACACACTTATGCTGCTGCTATATATTGTCTGTCATGAATTGCTCCTTGTCCCCCAGGTCTTTTTTCCACAGACAGTTCTTTGCTTATTTCTTGTACAGGTCTCCCTGGCAAACAGATCAGGACAGTGCTCATTCCCTTTTATTGCTTTCTGAAGCACACAAACCTGCCTAAATAACAGTATTTGCAATAGGAGTTTTTGTGCTCCTATCCACTGTGGGAGTTTAATTTAGACCCTCTGCATCTTTCAAAATTGTTTTCACTTTTCTGTGAAGGGCCATGCACCTTCTAGGCACCAGAAGAATATGATACAATAATAATGAACATGAGACTACGCTTCGACTGTTGAATGGGTCTTTTTACCCCCAGCTATATGAACCACATGGTTACTCTTCATTTTCAAAAAAGTCAGTGAGTCAACTCTTCTAAGCAAATCCATTGTACGTTGTGAAGTGTTCTTTCCTAAACACTCTTAAGACTACATTACAATTTGACTCATTGGTTTCTTTATTTTTGTCACAAAGATTCAATTCTTTTCCTTCTGCTTGCTGAAGGTCATGGCCTGGAAACCTGAAAGTTAAGTCAAGTGCTTGACCCCTGTGAAGTCAACAGGACCTCATGCATTATTTGGTAATCCCTTCCATTCATCCTCTCTGTGCAGTAGTGCATGCGTGTACAGACCACAAGCAAGGATTTGCAAAATGAAGCCCTTCTTTTTGTAATTGAAAACCATTGTTGAAGAAACAACGATTCAATAACCTTTTCTGAGGCTGGCCTAATGTCTCTCTCCAGAGACCGTGGTGAGCACAGTGGTAAATTGATTTTAAAAAGAGTACAGCATTTCTAACTCTTTATGCAAGACTGACTACAGTTTCAGGCTTCTACTTAATGGCTTTGGATAATGCAGGACGTCAAGCATTGATGTGAAGTGTATGTGTGCAGGAGCACATTGTATTATCATCTTATTTCTTCAGATTTTTCCTACTGTAAAAGAAAGAAATCAATAGTAAGATGAGTGAACATATCATTTAAATGAAGAAATAAGCGGTAGTTGATTCCCTGTTGTAAACAATGGTAGTACATGTTTAGAAGCAGCCACTGTTTTTACATCTCTTGAGGAGTTTTTCTTTCCATTTTCACCTTTCTACTGGGCTGGTCAAAAAGGAAGCTGAACAAGCACAGAGAAAACCAAGGTCTAATAGCAGTGGGCAGGTGGAAGTGCTTTCCTTAACTACAAGTGAAAAATAAGGAAAATCTTTCCTTTCTTGAACTAAGAGAACTTAAACACTGATTCAAAGATATATGTGTGCTCTTGTGTCCTTTAATCTCAAAATAAAAACCCACCCCAATGTACTCTGATGGAATAGGATTTGCTGGAGATTAAACTAGCAAGTATTGTGAAGGCTGACAAAAATTCCCCAGTACTTCTGTACCAAAATATAAACTAGGAAATGTGTGAACCTGCTACTCCATGGACCAGGACACATAATGACAAAAGACAGGGAAAAGATGCTTAGTCCTTGATTTGATTTTTTTTCATTTGCATGCTCTGTCCACTGGCCATGAAGTTCCTGGTTTTATTAGCAGGGCCTAAGTGAAGCCTTATCCACACCACAAGAAGGTAAAGTAAGGAGTCAACTAATTGACTGTAAGCAAGCCTATGGGACCAGATAAAATGCATTTTGGGAGCTCACCAATATAATTTTAAGGCTACTCTCTAACACATTTAAAAGATGATGGCAACTAAGAAGGGTTTATTAAAAAAAAAAAAAAAAAAGACAGGCATCACACTCCTCTTCAAGAAGGGCAAGAGGCAGGAAACTAAAGGGAAGTCAGCTTTACCTTTACCCTGTGGTGATCATGGAGCAAATCCTTATTGAAAGCCAATTCCAGCTGTATGAAAGAGAGAAATCTGACTAAGGATTGGAAGAATATGGATTTAAAAGTACAAATCATGCAGGAGCAAACTGACAACCTTCTGTGATGAGGGAATGCTCTGTAGATAAGGGAAGATCCATGGGTGCTGTGCATTCCTTGATTTTAGAAGGTCTCTTAATATTGTCTGCTAATCTCCAAACAGCCAAACTGATGATATGTAGAGTAGATAAACAGATAATAAGGTGGCTGGAAAATTGGCTGAACTATCAGCAGCAACACAAAGCCCCAGCTGGCAGCTTGTTGCCAGTGCTGTCCCTCAAAGATCAGTACTAGGGCCAATGTTATTGAGTGTTTTTATTAATTAGCTGGATGATGGGAGAGAATGGACTCCTGTCAGGTTTGGGGACAATACCAGTTTGGTGGGAGCAGTCAGTATTTTGGCAGGGAGAGTTGCTGTTCAGGGGAAAATGGACAGGCTGGAGAAATGAGATGATAGAAGCCCCATGAATTTCAAGACAACAAAATCTTGACCTGAGACAAAATAATCCCATGCTATAGAGGAGGCCATGAGCCAGCTGCAACAGCAAAGAAGCTTTGAAGGAAACTGTGGTTCTGGTGGAGAGTTGAACAAGAGCCAGCAGTGGATCCCTTGCAGTCAATAAGGCCTGGAATATAACAGGCTGCACTGGCAAGGGTGCAGCCAGCAGCTCTGGGGAAAGGGATTCTGCTCAGTACGGGTGCAAGTTAGGTACCCTTATAGAAGTGGTGTAAACTTCATCCACAAGGACTAGCTGAGTCAATTTGGATATCAACATAGGCTAGTATAGTTCAAAATCACAAGCTGTATAAACAAACACAGAAAACAAACAAATATAAACAAAATTTTGGGTGGCTTACGTTTTTGTCCAATTTATCAACTCAGCTGGTACAGCAAAATAGTTTACCGCTCTTTACAAATCTGACTGCTTTGAATAATTACAGAGAAGATGGGTCAGTTATCAAGTGCCTAGCTTGAATTGAAAATGTTTTAGTTCCATTAACTTTGTGAGGTTAAAGCAGCTCGTTCCAGCTGCAGATCTTTTGACCACCACATATGTTAAATGTGTCAGTCATCAGGCTGGGCTTGCTCCTCCCATGTGGCAAACTTCAGTTCAGGCAGAGGATGAGTGACAAAGCAAGGAGGGTGAGGACATCTGTCATGCTTAGTGCCTGCTATTAGAAGAAAAACACAACCTGTCAGGGAGGTAGGAAGAATGAATGAGTTCAACCCTGACAGGAATTGGTGGGCAGGTGATGGCATCTCTTTGCATTATGCGACTAACAGAGGTCATTTTTAATAGCTTGCAAATCAGCCCATGGCAGTTTTCTGTGATATGCCAGGGCAATGTGCAAGACACTGATATGTACTTTTCTCTATTTGGAGTTATTTAGAAAGCACGTTGATACACTCTTTTTTCCCTCCTTTCTTTTCTTATGTAGATATACATGGCCTGTTATATTTAAGCTTTTGTAACTATTTGAATCATACTCAATACTGCGTTTTCAACTCCTGGACTAAATTGTGATGTGGAAGATGTGAATTACAAGGGATTATACTGTATTTTTTCCTAATAGCCTGCATTCTGTTGCAATTTTGTTTGTGTTTGAAAAAAGTCTTCTGCAACAGATATAGCCTGGTTCAATGAGTCCATTCAGAAGTGCTTTTCACTCTGCAAGGGTAATTATCTTTATTAGTTTTGTACCTTGATAGTGTTTCAGCAGAGCATTTAGGAGTGTCAAATTCTATTAAACATAAACTAGCTCACAAAGGAAATAAATTGGAACTGTTTGTAAATGGTGATACATTAAGAGGTTTTAGTGAGTGTTCTGCTAGGTGGTTTTGCCACTTGATAGCAAAAAAAAAAAAAGTCTAATTTTTGTTTATTTGAGGGGTGGGAGCTTTGTATGTTGTGGAATGACAACCTCCCTCATGAATAAATGTGGAAAATTTAAAGCTTCTACATGCAAGCAATCAATCACTAAGACTCCTACAATTTTTCATCACCTTTATTCAAAAGTGTAATTTTGTTGATATACTAAAGTTTGAGTCAAAAGGGAATGTTACATAAACCACAATGCTTTTCTGAAATTTTTCTATTCCCAAGAGCTGGACTGCAGAAGTCAGGCAGGACAAAAGTACAGGCCATATTTGCATGGCTTAGCAAGACAAAGATGCTTCTAACTTCTCTTCTATCGTGTAATGTTTGTGCAAGCTGAAGTAACTGTGGTTTCTGTGGAGCTACATCCATATTCAGTAAGCAGGTCCCTGGATTTGTCTCACCTGAGCTGCAGGACTAACTGTGAGAAAACCAAAGGAAAGTGCTGAGACCCAAGAAAAGATTTTGTTAGTGGTAAGCACGAAAATTAAACTCTAGAGGAAGGCTGTGGTGTTGCAAATTGTGCCCGGCTTGATTTCCCTAGACAGCTCAATTTCATTGCATGCCATTAGTGCTTACATTCAAGACCATGCATGTATTAATCATGTTGGAACTGCTGTCCTCAGCTCTCAGGAGTTTGTCTTTCCTCCCTCCACAGACTCTTTAGCATCTTCAGCTTGCTCTTTCTCTCATTTTGTCATTGGTTCATATTTGCCTTGTGGTTAATGGGGACTGATATGGAAAAGACAAATCTTTTGTACTAGCAGAATCTTGTCAAGTATTACAAGCTGGAAAGGTGTTTCCCTTTGCTTAAAGTGCTGCCCTTCTCACTGCTTATCTTATTCTGAAGTTGCTGTTCTATGGAAAACCACAGGAGGACAAACCTAGAAGGAACTGACTTAAGCTGGTACTGGTGCTATTTGCCTCAGAGTCAGGCCTAGTGAAATGGTGAGGGGACAAAAAGGCAGATGTTTTTTGGCCACCAGAGAAACAGCTGGCAGAAGCTCTTGGGGGACACTGTGGGGGACAAAAAGGACAGAAGGAGAGAAGCGGGTGGAAGGAGCAGGTCTGTCTGAGTTCACTGAAACGTACATCATTCTGCACTATGCCTTTGTAAATAGGCTTTATGTTGCATGCTTTGTCTGTTCATAATCAGGTAGTTCCTGTGCTTGCTTCTTGGACAAACCAGAAACACTTGTGCAACCTTTTGTCTGATTTTATGTCGATTTCTGGCTTACCCTTGCTTGGCTAGGCTGTGGTCTGGCATCCTGTTTCACTGGTGCTGGCCAAGTGAAGACATTATTCCCTCCAGACTCTACTGATTAACCTCCAGTCACTGCTGAGTTCTGTTGGTGTAATTTGATTCAGTCAAGATGACCTGGACTGGAAAAGACTATTATGCCATAGACTGGTAGGTCTGGCAAAATTTCTGTTCTCTAACACAGGTCAGTGATAAGGCAGTCCAGTAGTGGGAGGGAGCTGTGATCTTTCTGAGCACAGCTAGGATGAGACACATCAAAATAATGTCAGCATCTTTCTTGACTTGCTATTTCCTGCCCTTTATCATCCACTGTCTCAGAAACCTCAATCTGGTTTTCATTCCATACACTCGTGTAGCCCTGGCTGACTGTGTGGTTTTCTGGGTCCCATGGGGATGGTAGAAAAGCTTCTGCCCAAAGATTCTTTTATCTCTTTCCTAGGAGGAAATGTGCCCTAATCTGCTTTTGGACAAAATGCCTTGCACTAGCTGTGTGATTTAAGTGTTTCAGGTAAAGGCCAAATCTGCCTCAAGCAAACTAAGCACCCTTAAAGCAGACACCCCTCAATTTCTGTCAGATGTCCCATGCTCTCTGGGAGAAGGTGACCTCCAACTGGGACAAGTACTTCTCTGACCAGCCAGCTTGTGTGTGAAAGGGAACACCTGCACACGAGCTGTCAGATGATGCAAATTGAAGCAATGTGGATCAGTTTTAAAAGAGAGTATAAGTTCCACTGGTTTGACTGTTTCTATTTAAACAGTGTAATGTTATGAAAACCTATTCATATGTTAATGGAACTGATCCATCTTGCCATAAAGAAACACTTACTTTACAAAGCAATATTGATATTTCATTTGTCTGATGGCAATTCTATTTTATGCTCCTTTAGACTACCCATTTTGAAAATACTTTTTTTTATCCCCTCATGCTTTTGCTTTATTATAAGCCCTTAAAACTGTGTCTTTCTTCAGGTATGGGTACAGTCATAAGGAATGTTACTGGGTTTACCATCATAGTCTATATACTTAAAATCAACTACTTTTATTGTGCTAATACAAATGCTGATTTGGTGAAACCTGAATTTTGTACTTGTCTTCTCTGGGAAATTAATCCAGGCTAATTGATGTAAGTTGGATTAATTTAACCACATTAAAGTCATGCAAAGCCTTTCTCATTTTGGGGAAAAAAAAGAAGAAAACCACCCTAATTTGCTTTTGTTTGATTCTCTTCCAAATCAGAGAAACCATTCTGATCTAATATACATATTCATCATATATATTTATATTCATGTTCAGTATGGTCTCTGTGTAGACAACCCATTGTCTTTATGTGAGAGAAGGAGGGAGAGGGTTTGCTACTGCTGAGGAATATCAGTTTGTCTAGAATTACACAAGGATCAGGTTTTTTTGATTTTTTGCAGTTGAGCTACTGCATCATTTAACTTCCCTTTCATGGGAAGTTAACTTTGCTTTCATTCCCTTTCCTTCAACCTGTATGGCTGAAGCTTTCTTGTTGGTACCAGCTTTGGATGTGGGAAGCAAGGCAGATTATGGTTCAGGAAATTAACCCTGAGTCAAAGTCAAACATTTTACTGGTCTGGCAATTGCTGAGTGTTCTTCTTTAGCCTGGACCCACCAGACACAATAGAGTCCTCATGTTCTCACAATCCTTTCCATTGCATAAGATCACAAAGAGAAACCCAGCTGTCCCAAACAGGGCTGAAGGCAGAAGGTGATAGTGAAATGGGTAGTTTGATGCAAATCTAATTCGATGAATAAGTACTGCTGAATGGGAAGGACACTTTAAATATGTAGGGGATAGTGTGGTGATTTGCTGCTTAAGAGTTTCTAAAATATTCAGCACTGAAATGCTCTGAAAATGCTAGAAAATGGTTCAGGGGAATTGCATAGGCATTGTTTGACCCCACCATGGTATAATCCCACCTTTCTGTGATTAATCAGCATTATTTTATTAAAAGTAAATTTTTCAGTTAAAATGAGAAAAATATTTTAAATTGTTCAAATGGCTCGATTTATTTACTCATCTCTACTTTTGCCCTGGTAACAGCAGGAATTGATGGAGAAAAAGTGGTTCACTTACAATTTTTGTAACAGAATAAATTGTAAATATCGAAAGACACTTTAAGAGTTGTAAAAATCTAAATTCCTAGACTCCTAAATTCTTTATAAGCTTTTTTTTTTTTGTTGAGAAGGTTCAAAATAGTTTGAGTAAAATCAAAATAAATATCCAGAAGTACAAAAATTCAGAGGTTAAGTTCAAAATTTTCTCTGGTGTCTGCTGTCCTGATTCAGCCAGTGCAGTAGAATGTAGGAAAGCTATACTGCTGTAAGTGAATGAAAAAAAAAAAAATTATTTGATAATGGATTCCATCTCATAGGGACTGGAATAATACACAATCTGCAGACAAGTAAGAGGACTATCTTCTGATTTAAGCCAGCCTCAAAGTATGTGTTCAAATCTTCAGAAGTTGAGAGGCAAGAAATTTTATTCAGTGAAAAAGTGGGTATATATTAGAAGTTTTGATCTGTGGGCAAGTTTCATTGGTGTTTTTTTATTTTTTAGAGTTTGTTAACATTCTTAATAAGATTTTAAGAAACTCAGTACTGAAGTAAATGTTGCACAGAATGTTTAGAAATGTTTCATTTAACACATTAACATTCAACACTAAATTCAGTCTGGAAACTTGTGTGGTGAGTTATCATCCTGCCTCCTGCAAATGCTGTTTCCCATCTCAGGATGAGGCTTCATTGCTAGATTACATCTCTCTTATCTGTGCTTGTGGTTGGAGGCTTTTTGTGGAACACCTCATTATCTTGGCTGGAGCAAAGCGATCTGACCGGTGAGTCTGGACTATAGATAAGGAGAGAACCTTGAGACTCTGTGCTGTCTCATGTAAATCTGCTTTGATATTTAAATATTTGATTAATAAATCAAAATATTTCAGTCAAAGAAAATATTGCCTGGAGAAAATAGAAAGAAAAAATTGCAAAAACATTTTTTCCTTTATTTTTTTTTTTAACTAGGAAGTTTCTGTCTAGTTAAGCTTATCTGAAGCATCTGCTTGAACAGAGAACCTTTCTGCATCAGATTTTAAACTGTGTGCAAACGTCGTGATTCCCAAGAGAGGTACCATGAACATGATAGATCTCTTTAAATGTCTCTGCTACATTAGAAGTTAGACAATTTTCTTGTCACCTGAGACAGGTAGAAACTTTAGCACATTTCCCCTTTTCAGTGCTGCTTCTTGCCCTATTGGAGTGCTAACTTATTATCCCTCTTATCCACCCTCTTTTGCTTTGACTCATGCCTTGAAGAGTCTTGCAAGCTTAATGTGCCTAGCCTGAATAGGTGTTATAAAGCAGCCCTACTCACCTCCTGATGTTACACTGGTGGGGTCCAGTTACTGAAGCAAGGAGATACACTGCCTAAAATAATTGAAAGTAAATTTCTGTAGATTTTCTTTCAACTGATTTTGAATGCAGAGTTTGGTGAGGGGATCGAAGGGTTGATTTTGTTCTTTCTATTTTTGTCAGCTTCATAGAAAAATAAATATTAATGTCTTGTTATGAAGAGCCTTGACAAATTCTCTCTGAAAAAAAAAAAAGAAAAAAAATAAAGGCACGGAGCTTTGGGTATCAGAGTTCTCTGAAATGACAGAGAGGAACAGAGCATTAAGATGAGACAAATGCCTAACTACTATGTACATAAATAGTTAGAAACACCCTTTTCCTTGAGTGCTTTGTCATCAAATACCAGCCTAAAAGCAGAAAAAAGAAAGATTGCTACCCCCATTTCACAGATGCAGACCTAGTCTATTATCAGCCATCACTGTACTAGACTATGCATCACAAAACAGTGAAAACCTTGAGTGAATTAGATAAAAACTGTTACAGAAGCAGCAAAGGATAGAACTCAAAAAAGGCACTGATGAAACAAGTGATTCGTTTCTTCTTTTTTTTTTTAATTTCCTGAGAAGTTTCTATTTATGTGCTTATTAATGAAATTTGCAAAAAAATTAATAGAAATGTGAACTATTGAGGCACATGTATTTGATCATGAAAGCTGAGTCCCAAAGGGCAAATTATCCCAGTTTTCTGGAGAGCACCCTCTCAGGCTTTACCTGCCTGTATGTGGTGCGAAGGTGCTTTTCCCCCACAGCTGCAGAAAGGCATTCAGAACATCTCTCAGATGCCTTTTGTTTTACTTGTCTTCTCTGATACCATTCAACCGGCTTTCCCAATAATAAAGTTAGCTGTGTTTTAACAGTAAAAAAAAAAAAAAAGCTGTAATAGGGATAATTTGTAACCTCTGAGAGGAAAAAGACTGATCTTTTCACAGAATTTAGGAAATTATTGCTTTCAAAAGTGGATTATAAAACTTCTTTGATTGAGCGACAGTGGTGCATTGTACAGATGAATCTTTCTGAGCCTCGTAGATGGAAAAGCTGTTCAGCAGTTAGAATAATCAGTCTCTATCAGAATTTTAAGCAGGTTTTTTTCAGCTCAACATACAAGCAATCTTCTTTTAAAAAATTTAGTGTGATGCTCTATATAAAGCCATTTATAAAGCATAAGGAAAGAATTGAAGGTGGAGTTCTCTGTCTATATTCTCTTTGCCCTCTACCCAAATGCAGTTGTCAGGTAATTTCTGTGAAAAATAATTCTGGAGATTTTTTAAAAATTTTTTTCAACATGTTGGTTATATTAAGGGCCAAATTGACTTAGCTTATGAAGGTTATGGAAGATACAATGAGTAAAGGAACTCTGTATTTCTATTTTATTCTTTCAAAATGCATTTTTAGATTAAGCTGACAACCAAGAATGGTGAATAATTAATGGACAGATCCTTCTTATGATGACAAAAAACTAACTTCCTGAACAGGAAGGTTACTGCTACATTCCTTTTTAACCTTTACCATCCAACTCAGACTCCAGTTCAGGAGTCTAAAATCCCCCGGTCTGTCCTAAAAGAAAAAGGGAATGTTCCCTTCAAAGTAGGAGCCAAACTGGAAGTCAATCACCCATAAACATGAACATTTTCTATTGGTGCTTGTAGCTGTCTTTCTTAGCTGCAGTGTTACTGTACATAGGTGCTTCTCTTGGAATTTGTTTTAAACTTAGCCATGTAATTATGCCTAAGAGTCTGAAATGAACATCCCTGATACATCCCTGATACTAATTCCCTGATGATTCACCTCGCCAATCCTCTGTTGAAAGAAGTTGCTTTGGCTTAACAAATGAAGGGTTGTCTCAGAGCTGCAGATATCTCACAAGAAAAAAAAAATAAATCACTTGGGGCCAGGGCTTCTGAGAGCTCCATTAAATAATCACTATCTCCTAAATCAAGTATGTCCTGGAGCAATTATTTACCCTAGAAATGGTCCTGCTGGGCTGCTATTGTTGCTCAGTGTGGAATGGTCAGGGTCTCAGGATAAACTGTCTCTGTTGCTCCTTTTAGAAATTTACATTGCTATGAAGTGGGGGGAGGAAGAGAATGAGAATTTTGAAAGATTTAGAGAAACTGCACCATTTCATGGCTTCCTCCTCAGAATTTCTTATTTGTTGTTATTTTACCACAGGGACAAAACACAGAGCTCCTAATAATGGTCTGTATGACTCATGTCCTTTTTGGGCAGGTTACCCAAAGAAAACAGCTGCATGTACTTTCACCTTAAAGCCTAATGAAGAAATGTGTATGCTTATCCAATGTTTCTTTTCACTGCCTTTTCTGGATTACTCTTATATTCTACTGTGGCAAGCATAATGCAGATATAATAAAAAGCCTAACCCAAACAGACAGAGAAATGAAAAATCAGGATTTCAGACAATATCTGTCCCTTTCAAATGCCATAATAATAAAAACCAGTTCCAATAGAATAAATATATTTAACCTCCAAAGAGTTATCAGTGCATTACCTCCCTACCACTTACGAGAAAGAGATTCAACTGGCTCATGAGTTATCTGTGTTTTATGCTTATGACAGAAAGATAATCATCCTCAGGGGTGAAATATGCTAAATACTGCATAACTATGCTGAACTGGAAGCAGCTGCTCCGTTCTTTATGGGAGTGCCATTTGCTCCCACCCACACCGCACAGTCTCTGGACAACTATTGCTTTTCCTTCTGAAACCTATTTCACTGTATTTAAAACCGTCGTTAAAAGTTCAGCTCCCTGAAGAGCTCTGTAAACTGGGCCACTGTTTGTAAACATGGTGATTCAAAATTAGTTCCTTAATTTCCCTGCAGTCTGCTGGAATGTGGGCCGATGTTATTTTATTCGCCCACTGATGCACTGAGTGGATTGCACTACAAGAGCAGCAGCAGCAAAGGGTCAAGTGAAAGAGTCACCAAACTGGGTCAAATATGCCAAAATCCCTCTGATTCCTGCCACTGTCATTCCTGAAGGGCAATTTTGGATCTCAGCCTAGAGCCTTAAGGGTGTGCTAGAAAGCTCCCTGAGGGTCTGTGCTTTCCTTTATATGTGTTAGGCTGTATTCAGTTTCTGGAGATGAGTGTCATTTTATTTCTGTTTTGGTGTTTATTTCCTGGTTATCTGGGTTGGAGAATGGCACTCTCAGTCATATTCCTGACTGCCTAATTAGTAATTATACAGTTTTTACAGCGTGTTCTAGTGGAATCTAACCAGAGGTAATCCCACACAGAGATGAGTACTTGCTTTTACTTGCCTATTGTGAACAGGCATATGATTGTTTTGGTTTCTTTCTGACAGCTGCCATTTGAGAGAATGTAAGATGATAAATAGTTAAGCAAGGGTACAACATGAATGAGGTATATTGATGAGGCTGATTCCTCTCAGACCATTCTTTGGGTTAACCTGCTTCTTAAAATATATTGAACATACTCACTTATTTCAGAAGAAAATCCAACAAGATCTACCGGTGTCAGAAAACACAGAAGTTTTTTAGCTTTGTTTCTTTGTAAACCCTAAGGATTTAGAAGTAAAACCTTAAGCATTAAAATTTGTTTTTCTGATCTTGATACCTTTTTAATAATCCTGACTGGATTTACAAGTAGCAGCTGGAGGCAATGGACAAGATGGGGAACAGCTGGAGAGAGAATAGATTTCTGAATAGAAACCTCATCATGAAGCTGCTGCAGAGGCGGTTTTGTGCTTAGGTGGACTCAAGTAGGAGAGTGGGAAATTGTCTGTCACTCCAAAAGCATGATATTCTTTCTCACTTTGAGAGAAGCTTCTCCTTCCTTTCAAACACCTGATAATCTGTGCTGGGAATCCAAAGGTAATCAAACAGATGACAGAGCCTGTGCTGTCTGATAACAGAGACTGTATTAATCATGCCAGCCTTGCTGACTACCCTCTGTGCCTGTGACAACTTTATACAACTTGCATTTTTCCCCATTTCCTGTACTTGCCCCACCACAGTGTAAGATATGTTACACTGAACGAGCCAAATTGTTTCCCTTTCTTTTCAGAAGTGAAATTTTTCATTCTAATGATGACCTTTCCAGTCATTCTTCCTCATGCATAATCCAGTTTGAATTGACTTCATAAGCGTGCGTGGCCATAGCTGTGTTTCATGTGATATTTCAGCACAACTGTTATTATTTCCTTAACTCCCAAGGAAGTGCCTTGTGTCAGGCATCTTACATAAGATTGCATTTCTCCCAACAACAGTACATTGGAGGCATGTAGTTCATCCTGAAACAAACAGCTAGGTTTCTTTCTTTCTTTTCATCTTACGGGATGTACTAATCCCTAGCTGAAATTACTGATATTTGTCCTGAAAGCTGTGACTTTGCACTTCAAAGTAGTTATTTTCAACCCATAGTTACATCTATGTCTCAGTCTTCCAGCTCTTCCAAGACAATGCTAGAGTCCTTGCCACTTTGAGTTGCTTCTCAGCATTACATCATTCTGAGATTTCACTAGCATGCTCCTACCTATTATGGCTGAGTTGTTAATGAAAATGTGAAATATGGTTGCCAAAGATCCCTTCTCCCCTACTGGTATTCTTGTCTTGTCTATAAACTATTTTTATAGGCATTATAATATTTTTACTACTACCAATTTTCTCTAGTTTAATAATTTTCCTTATGTCCCTGCAAGATGCTTTAATTAAGTCCAGATAAATGAGACCTATAGCATTTCTTTCATTTAAAAAATCAGATTCATTAGCAAAAGTGATAATAGTTGGATGCAGTCTACACCATATACTCTACATTTCCTTTTTCATTTAGCATATATTTTAATTGTTTTTTAACTTCAAAATTTGTTTCAGTCTTTTCTATCTTTGCAGGCAGACTAGAGGGCCAAAACAACTTTTCACTTATTCACTTACAAAGGCTAAATATGTTGATTTTCATCTACTATCACGAACTCAAAAGACATGAAATATTTGCTACTAGATCTATAATTTAGGTTATTAATTTCTAGGCAATTATATGGCCTGTCCAATTTTAACTGCACTTTCTAATATGCTGTTTGAATAATTTCCATGCCTATAGAGTTTTCATGTCCCTTAATTTTCCTCTTTTTGCTGTCTGCTGGTCTCGTGTTGCTGTAGCCTTGTTTATCTTATTCCTTTCCCATACACTTAGACTAGCCACAAAGATTATAAGTCAAATGTCTTTTGTTCTTGTCACCTTTCCTCTAAGCCTCACACTTGTCTTATCAGTCACATCAGGCTTGAGTCCTAAAGGTCAGATATGCCACATACTCAGGGAATTATCCATCTGTCCTGTGCCTTTGAATACTTTCTGGGGATTGAATATCTGAAATCTTTCTCCTAGTTCCAGTTCTTGAGCCTCATGTTGATCTTCCGTTTCTTGTCCTATTTCATCCTCCTTCTCTAGGGAGGAGTTGTAACCACTCTTGTTAGAAGCTGTTTACCATGAGTGTGATTCTTGTAATACAAATGTGCCACTAAGTGGAAGGGATTGGGGCTTTACATTTTTTATTTCCTGTGAAATAGGTAGTCTGGGAATATAGGAGTACTTTCTTGAGAGATGGCCCTTTTATACTCAGAAAAGAAGATTGCTACTGAATGGATTTCTTTTCAGGTGCTTCTCTAAGTGTGCCTGAGCATATGAAGTACCAGCAGCTGTAATAGTCAAGAGATAACTTTTTAATTTAAGTCTGACAAACACGCAGGAACTGAAAATTTTCATTTTCCTTATATAATAATTGATAGATATAACCTTGCCTCAGTGGTAGAAAAAACCCACAGTATTTTGTCAAGTTCCCCAAAAGTTATTTATTTACAATAAATGCATAATTTAGTAGGGAAATAGTTGAAAGCAGTGCTTTTCTTGGCTTTTAGAACTGCATGGTCTGTGATGTATTAAAAACCTGGAGGGCAACTTGCATTACAACAGCAGGATCTTGTGGCAGCTAGATAAATTAGAACAACTTACTCAACAAAGTGAGGAGAACCTTGAAATTAGTAGTCTTGCGTACTAAAAACTCAGTATTGCTTATTTTCTCTGGACAAAAACAATTAAGTCCAGAGTACTTGCGATAGGAAAGTTATCTTCAGCCCAGTTATGTTTTATGTTGTCTTAAGGGGGAAAGAATGGTCTTATGTACCTGTTTCTTCCTTATGACAGTAGGAAGAGCCTGTCTGACTAAATTTGAGTAGCTCCCTAGCTCTAAGATGGTCAAAGGACATAGTTTGTAGCATGTGAATACCAGGGTGTTTTTTGTGGTTTATTTTTTTTTTCTGATAGTCCACAAAGAAGGGCAGAGTAAAGTGAATTACAATATTTTTTTGTAAGAGTGCCAAAAAAGAGATGTGGCATTTCTTGAGCAGCAGAACTCAGTTTGGTTACGAGTAAAAGCCTACACAGGTGCAAGAGACAGTTGATATTTATATGAAACAGAGGGATAAACATCACCTGTGGCCACGAATTGTCACTTTGAAAATGTCTACAAAACCACTAGCTGCTCTAGCTTAGCATATCATCCCCCACAGCTAGGGTTTCATTTCAGAAGAAACCTCCTTAATATTTCCTGGGAAAACTGTTCTAGATTTACTGATAGGATGAACATGTGTGGCTCAGGTAGGCATTCTAGCAAATACAGCCTGGCCCCAAATCTTGATATTTACTGATCTTGTGTCATGCCACACAGTTACTCAATCTGGTATCTCTCAGAGCAACTCTTCCCCTGTGTTTACTGGAATTTAATGTACATCAGCCTCTTCTACCCCATAGAAAAAAATTCACCCTGGATCTATTGCTATTATGAGAATCTTTGCTTGCTTCAGTGGCATTTAGAAAATAAAAGATGCTTTAAATAATAGCTACTTGAGATTTTGTCTCATGAGATATTTCTGAGGCCTCCTGAGTATGGTCACAGAGTTAGAATTCACAATTGCCTGTCATATACTATTTCTTTTGCTGTACAAATTGTCAGCAAAGGTATCTAACTTCCAGTTCTTGAATGTACTAGATTATAACTTTGAAACTGGGAAGAGAATGAGGTGATCTTTGTTAGTGGTTAATAATTTCAGATAATGGCCCATTAAATGCTCCACCTCCAGAAGAAGCTTTCTTTGTTTGGAGGAGCCAAGGCATTCTCAGGCTGGGAACATTGAACTGAGCACCTGTCTTTTCCTGAGTGTTACTTACACTACAGTTACCAACCCAGAGAAGTAAAATGACAAATTTAACTGCCAGAAATAATGGATCATTTAAAAAAACCAAAAAAAAAAAAACCCAAAAAAACCCTAAAATCCTTATGAGCAAAAGATCTCTCCAAAACAGGAGAAAGGTGTTTGGAAATATTAAATTGCTAAAACTGAAGCAGATATGAAAAGACAGTAAGATGGAGACCTTGAGATTAATTTTTAAGTGGAGAGATTGTGTGTGCTGCAGCTGAAAATGGGACTGTGATTCTTGGCTCAACCAACTTTAAATAAGTATAATAATACCAAAATACCGAACTCTTTTAAATAACAAAAGAGTTGATGTCAGTGTGGCTGCAGCAGTGCAGAGTAGGTTGCAGACATAACCATTTATGTATTTTCCCAGCTTTTGAGTGGTTTCTGTAGCCTATGGTGGACTCATGTTGCAGCATGGGTAAAGCTGAGTTTGTTGTGTCAGCTTGAGAAAAAACAGCTTCTTACCCACAGTACAATTCTCTGAGAAGTTGTGGCTGTGGCCAGGGCTTTTCAGTTCTTATTACTTGGTGACAATTTAGTGTTTGTTGCTGTTCATTGGCAAGATGGAGTGGTTACTGTGAAGGGATTCTTGAAAACTTGGGTTTCGCTTCCCTCTCCTCCCCAAGACAAAATGACAGAGGGACTCAGGTGGAGAACCTTCAGAAGTCTCTTCATTAACAATTTACATTTTAATGGAATTTGAGCTACTGGGATAAACAGGTGCCACCAGATGTGGATGCCCATCACCTCAACACCCCTTATGACTTTCAAATGGCAAAAATACTTTCATGTCATCTGTTAGTTTGAAATGTTGTCCTTGATGGGTTTTTTGGGTGTTTTAGACTTCTAAAATAGTTAAAAATATGGTTAATATTTCAGACCTTTCCATCAGTGAAGCCTACAAACGATCCCTTCTCTCTTGAGTCTTGTTTGGTTTTTGGTTTCCTTTTGCTAGATGGACAGAAAGCAGCAGCAACTGAGAGGGAAGTGGACTGATTCAGGTGCTGGGGCTATGGCCTCCTTCACCAACTCCTCACTCTTTTACATGCCAAACAAGGTGCCAAGGTGGGCATGTGACATCTTCCCTTCATGAAGAAGGTCAGAGCAATCAAGGAAGCACACTTCCATATGATGCTGGCAGCACACAGCCTGGCACTGACCACTGTACCTCTCATCAGTTGCATAAAGCACTTCTACCCAAGCAGGCGCTCCTGGCTCCTGCAGTGTCTTAGCTGTCATGAAATTACCACTGGGAAAATGGTTTTCTTCACTGCCCTGGCAGGATTTCAGCCAGTGCTGAGAGCAGCTGTCCCGCACGAGGTACTGCCCTGCTTGCCACTGCATCAACATGATAGGAAGGGCAGGTTGGTCTTAGATTAAGGCAGCAAAAGAAATAATCCTTTGTGTTTTCCCTTCTCAACACAACTGGAACCACTTAATGCATTACTGAAGCATTGCTCTAGACCAGAGCTTTAGCTGTTTCAGCTTAATCCAGCGACATATATGACAAAAGCACAGCTTTCCTACTGAATAAAACAGGTCTGACATGTTGCATTATTAAATTATTATTTTCCCCTCCCAGTTCCTATCAAATACATCAAACACACTGTTAAGAACAGTTTGTTGGAGACAAATGACTCGTAGCAGGTTGGCGTCAATCACGAGCAGCTCGCGCAGATCGCGTTGTCAGATGCTTGGCGGGATGTGCGCCGACGTCCATCACAGATGATCCAAGTCCTCCCTGACACATTGCAGAGGTGGTGGGGTGGCAATGTGCAGCACATGCAGGTACTATGGTTAGGATTCAGGGATGCAGAGAGATAAATAAACTTTCTGAGGTTTTCTTCCTTTTTTTGGAGGGAACATGTGCCTGTCAGTTGTTAGTCTCTCCTTACTATTCATTGCTTGAAAAGATCCAGAGTCCACATTTCTCAGAAGTCAAGGCTGGACAGAGCTGAGATTTTGCTGATGCTGATGATTCTCTCCTGGGAGAATTGTAACTAGGTGTCTGGGGACCATTTTTATAGATGGTAAAGATTTTTCTGACAACACAGGTTCCTGGTGAAAAACCAGATCATTATATTGACTCTTTTTTTTTTTTTTTTTGGTATGGAAATGTCCTTACAATTGCTTCTAAGGAGCTTCTTCCAGACAAAAGTAAGGAAGATTTGACTGAAGGGGGGTAGATAGGAAAGAAAGGAGAGGTCATAGGCAAATACAGAATAGTCTTCAAACTACTTCATGTAAAGAACTAGTGTCTGTAGGACAGAAGATTAGAAACACTTTCCTGTGTCCTAGGCCAGAACCACCACCGCTGGGACCGTGGGATAATCTGTTCCACTGGGTATAGTCAATGTTTTCTACATAGCCAAAAGTGACAGATCAATCCCAGAACTGTCAACAACCTGGTGTTTGGTTTTGTGATGAATTTTGAAGTTCAGACTTCCAGCTGGTGTCTAGAAAAGCAGAGCTCAGGTGTATGCCTACATTTGCCTCTGGTTTTCAAGACAAACTGTGTAAAATTTTTAGGATTTCTCTGAGGCACTATGAGAACGTTTTTTAAAAATTATTGTTTTGAAAATGTCAGTTGTACTTTTTATTTTAATAAAATTAATGGTAATTTTGTCTAAAAATAGGAATTTAAAGTTGGTTCTGATATCAAAAAGGAAGGTCACAGTGTAGAAAAAGGGCACTGTATTGGTCTGCCTATAGAGAAAACTGTTCTTACATTTCAGTGCTTCTGAACTGAAAATATATATGGAACTACTATACAATAGTTTCATAATGTTTTTATGTCTTTAAAAGAGCATACAGCTGGGGTCAATTACAACTGTGCACATTAAGATCAGGTTCTTTGTTTTCTGATCAGATTGCACATGATGTAGTTCCTGTGGAAGAAATGCTTCATGAAAGTTCAGCTTATTCTTTGGCACATCTTACAGGTTTGGGATTTTTTTTCATATGGCTGGGAAATAAGAGTAGCTTTCCTCTGATGGAAGCCTAATTTATAAATAATTATAACATATATTTGATTATGTGATATTCAATAATTTGAATTTAGAGCAAGCTGAATGAATAGCTGTCAGAGGGGTCAGTGCAGACCTTGTAAGGCTTATGAAGCCTATTTCTCACTCTTCTATGCTGTCTTCTCTGGTTGTCTGCAGTCTCCAAATTATATTGTTACCTTCTGTGCTCATTTTGGATTATTAGTGCCTTCTAGATAGATACTGATGGCTTATAGACACCTGCCTGGGATTGTTCTCAGTCCGCTCTTAATATAGCCAACATGTTTTTCAGATTGTCAGAACTAATCTTATTATGGAGTGACTTTTCACTTACAAAGGCATTTATAATTATCATGAACCAAATTTTGCCTCCAGATATGTCCCTGAGTTTTCATCCTTGAGGGCTGTTCTGCCTAGGCTTTCATTTTTCAGGGTCATTTCCAATCTTCCTTCCAACCCCACGCTTGCATTGGTGAGTCAGCAAGATTCACTTCCCTCTCCCAGGAAGATCAGCACTTGCTTAACACAGTGAGTTCCCAGGCAAAACCAGCCATTTGTGTCATTATGGATTAACCTCAGAAAGAGATTCAATTGTTTTGTGCCATAAGTAATTTATTTCCAAGGACAGCTTTCTGTGCGAGCATGGCGCAGTCTCCAGCTCCTGGGCACAAGCAGGCTGTGGGCAGATTTCTGAGAGGCAGCAGGGACGGTGCTGGCTGTGGGATATTGGAAAACCATCTCTTTCATGGAGAGATTTAGAGATTAGTGATTTAGATTTTTTGTATTTGTTAAGGAACATGCAACAATGTATGTTCCTTAACACATACAAAAATGGGAGCAGGTCAGAACCAGGCAATGACCTCAGGGTTTTCTCATATGTCCTGGAAAATGCTTTGAGTAAAGCCCAGGTTTTCTGATAGTTGCATGACTCTGAATATTGATCCTGCAGTGTTTTGTATTCAAGAATCACTACAGTTTGATTTGGCTTGAGCAAACTATACAAGAGCCCTCTTCAGAGTGGAACTGTTATTACTCTGATGATTAAATAACCTTTATTTTTTTGGCATTTCAGTCCAGCTAGCTAAGTCTCAGGATCTAATTACAATTTGGTATTTTATAACTGAAGAGACTATCAAGAATCTCTAAATTAAATATTTCAGAAACAAAATATCTTGTCTGAGAGTTAAATAAAAATGGTAAAAACAAAACAGTCTTTCTTTTATTCATCACTGTTTACATTCTAGTTTATTCATAAATGTTTAATGCACACAATGAAAACTTAATGACCCCAGCATGCAGAATTTCACTTTGTCCTGTGTCTTTGTCTTTTTTTCTCTTTCATTTCTTGGGAAAAAATGTCCCCCATTTGCCATTGTCTAAAAATATTGGGAATATCTGAGCAGTAATCCCTGGCAGCAAATAATTTTCTGTCTTAATGAATGTCACCATAGAGATGATGACCATTGCTCACATATTAGTGGATTGCCAGAATAAGTCACTATCTCATGCAATTGTTTTCTATTAGTGTAGGTTACTCAATAGGATTCGTGTATGTGAATAAAGCTGATCACCCCCTTTATAGTGTCATTTGAAAATTTGGCCTGCCTCTGACTAGTAAGTCAAAGTGGATGGCTACTTGAAGATGTTTGACCTGTCATTTCATACCAATCTTTTTTTTTTTAACACTTTAACACTGGGCCTCAGTCAGCAGATGAAAAACTATAGTGAGCTCAGGTTATTAAAGTCTGAGGTTATCATTTAGGACCATTCTATGTTTTTCTTTTCACATGAAGTGAGAAAAAATAGGTAATACTCCAGGTAACAGGAAGCATCTTTTGCATTAGCTTTAGAACAGAAAGGAACCAAAAAAATTAGTAATTCTTGTATGTCTACTTCTCTCTTCCTTTTTGGTGGTAGGGCTTAATTCTCTGTACTCAGGTTGAGGGACTTTTGTCCTATGGCTTGTTACTTGAGTGAAAGTGGTTTGTCAATCTATGAAAAAGAGAATGTATTCTGTGCAACTAAGCAGAAGAATCTGAGTTATACACTAGAAAGGGAAGGATGGCTGGTGTTTATAAATTCATGCATAAGAACAAATTCTTCACACTCCTGGTGCCTCAGTGGTGACTAGGGAGATGGTGCAAGGAGTATATTGTGTATGAAGAAAGGAATATGAAGGCATTTTTTGAGATGTAGCTATTGCTGAGAGGTCACATTGATAACAGAATTTTACTTTCAGGCTCTCAAGACTGCTAGATAAATGTCTCTTTTAGCTGTTTTGAATCCATCTCTTCTCTTCAGTACAGTGCATCGTGCCGTATTCCACTGAGTAACATCTGGTAATTCCCTTTTTCCCTATTCTTCTCTGAACAGGCTAGACATTCTTGTATTCCAGCAAAGTTGGCTGGTTTTGACCTTCTTTTGCCTAGGATGTCTTTTAAAGAAATTGTTGTACACCTTGTTTAGGGATTTCAGTCTGCAAATAGCGTGTTGATTTATGTTTACTTTCCTGCAAAAACAAAGGTCATAATTTTCCTGTTGAGACAGTATAGGAATATTAAGATTTTGGTAAGGCAGAAATGGTAATGGGTGTTAGAGGGACAGAACTCAATCTTATTGGTGTTCAAACTCAGCATCCATCACTGTTGTGTCTGACTGCCCCTCAAAATTATAAGTGCAGCATCATCTCTTCCTTCAGGAGGGAATTTGAAGTTGTTTGATTTTTTTTTTTTTCAGAGAGAAAAATATTTTTATTTTTCAGAGAGAAAAAGTTAGGTGGGGAATTGGATTTACACTTTTCTGGGGGTACCTATGTGATATTTTCTAGTGATAAATTCCACTTTTGCCAGGTAGCTTTTTTTTTCTCCTCATCAACATTTCTTTCTTGAGCTTGACATTCACTTCTGTCACTTAAGTCAGTGCAACTGACTCCAAATGAGACTCAGCCACACATTTAAAAATAAAAAGGAGGTATTTTTACCTCACCTTACTTTAGATAACATTAAAAATAATTTCTCATTCTCTTGTGTTTCCAGCATCCATTCTCAAGAAAATATATGGAAATGATGCCTCTGATGTCTCCTTGGCTTGAGTGGAAAGGAGAAGCTTGAAAAAGGCTTTTCATATGACTGTTTTTATAGACAGCTATGTGGCCACACAGAATTGTTCATTGCTGGCTTTTACTGATATGGGGCACAGCCTTCTAAGTTAATTTTTTATCGTTGTGCAAATTACCTGCCCATTTTTCTAGGGTGCCATGCAAACTAAGTAGTGTGCTTTTCTATTTCCCTGCAGACACATGCACACATACTTCCATCAATAGTTTTGGGGTGGTTTTTTTCAGCTTGGTGAATACAGATAATTTGAACTTAATTCCAAGAAAATAGGAGAGAAGTATGGTTAACAATAGTACCTGCAAGTGCAGCTGAAACAATGCCTGAACTTTTCTAGGTCATACATATTTTTTTTGCTTCCACACCACTGTCTGAGAAGCAAAAACAAAAACCACAGAAAGAAAGGTTGGTACACAGGTGCAGTAGTTTCTATTGAACTGAAAACACAGTGTGGTTTTTGTGGCAGTTGCCATAGAAACAAGATCATTTACAGAACATAATCCCATTAGGAGAAAACATTTTTAAACTGAGCTAATTGTACATGAGTTTATATTGCTTCACAACCTGTTTTTGGAAGATTTCATTTTTAGGATACTAATAAAAGACTGATTAAAAGCATTACACATTGTCCTAAATTGCCTACAGAAAGAGAGGAGATGGGAATTATGTAAATTATTGCAGGTTTCCTTAGATTGAAACAGTATGATCAAGGAAATTAATTCATGTTCTCATTTCTGTATTAAAAGTCACAAGCTAGCAGCTGTACCTATATTATATTATCAGCTTGGTCACATTCTGGTCTTTCTAAAAGCATTCCTCAAATGGCTCCTTTCCTTAGAGAATCTGTTCATTCCTTTAGATGTCTCCCTGTTCTAGAAATTTTGGTGACATTTCCTCTGCACTGATTTGTGCACTAAGAGATGTAAAAAGCCTGTTGATAATTGACAGAAAGCAAGCTAATGGATTGTAAAAATGCAGAGTGAATAAAACTAAGATGAAATGTTTCACCTGTGGGAAGGCAAAGTTGGATTTAGGAAAAAATCTGAAAGTATAAAGGAATGCTGAGATCTGCGGGTGCCATAAGGAACGAGGGATTTCCAGCTAAATACCCTAAGAAGTCAAACGTTCAAAACCCTGTCCTTTGTATTTAACCTTGCTCCAGAGAAATGTTGCAGCCAAATACCTGTATAAAAGAAATAGAGATGTCAATGGTTGAGCAGCAGGACTGTACCTATTGAATTATAACTGATGGGACTGTTCTGCTTAGTAATGTTTCTGGCCACCAGTCGCATTTTCATTCAAGATGTGATCTGAAGAATTCATTGGCACTGCAAGTAAAGGAGGTCAAGAGCTCAGAAAGTTTCAAAAGGGATTTTGATATCTATATAGCTGCTAAAAATACCTGGAGTTACACAATATTGGTGATTATGCCTCTTTTCTTCTCTCCCTTTCCATGTCCCTCTGCTCCATTTAGATCCTGTTACACCTGGAGCAGATGGGGTCAGTGCTGTGGGAGTCGTGGTGTGATCTCTATGGACACAAGCTCTCATGCAATGCAGCAACCCTATACAGCTTGGGAGCAGCAAACACCACAGCTCTAGAGGCCAAACTCGATCTTGGTTTGTGGTTGTACAGCTTTATATAAGCTTTCCCTGATTTCAATGGGATCTTTTCCAGCTTACATAGATCGCTGGGAAACCATATTTTAAAGACATAAACAGGCTAAAACCATGCATTCACTTCCAGCATGAAAGGAGAGGGGAGGCAGAGAGCTCAGAGCTGAAATAATCTTGGTCAGGGACACATCAGAGACTGTTTTATGGAATTGAAATGTTTATAAGAAGAGGTTATGGAACAAATTGTTGGAGTTAGTGGTGACCTAACACTGTAATTGAAGTTAGGGGTAAAGCAGTGCAATTGTGAGAATTGTGAGCTATGTATGGTGGCTCTTTTCTAAGAATGCTGGAAGCCTGGAAGATGGCAAATGTGACACCAGGCTTTTAAGAGTTTTTAAGGACTTTTAAAGGGCTCCAGAAGAGATCGTGGGAAATACAGGATGTTAATCTTGAGAGATAAATGTAAATCTGTCTGTAGTCTACAGAAAAGGAAATAGAATAGGAAAGTTATAGAAATAAGAGATGGGAGCCATGGGGCCATGTACTTGGCTTTAGTTTAAAATACAAATAATTAAAAAAAGGTCTGCCTCACAAACTCCCATCAGCAGCAATGGGGACAAGCAGTTCCAGCTGATAAACTCCACTACTCCACTTGTAACATAATACTTGCATTTCTAAAAGACAGTTTGTGAGGTTCATAATAAAAAAAAAAATTAAAAAAAGAAAAAGGGAATTAATAAGCTATAACAATGAATGTCTTTATATAAATTGCCAGAAGGTAGAAAAGACAATAGGTGTCAATCACTGCCTCCTGTCATAGAGAAGTTACTGATGATGTTCTGTAGGGAACTGTGCTATTGAGCACATATATAAATGAACCAGAAAAGGTACTGAAGAATGTTACAATTCATTTTTTGAATTACACTAAACAAGGTAACAAAAAAAAAAACAACAAAAAAAGAAAGTTTGTTGAGAAAATTGCAGGAGAGCCTTATGAGGCTGTGTGGCTGGGTTAAAATGGTAAAATGGCAGGTGAAATTCAATGTAAGTGTAAAGCAATGTATGGTGGAAACAGGATCCAAAGTTTACATATAAATTACTTGTTCTGAGATGACCTTTAGAGATCAGAGTGAAATTTCAGGATGAGGGCTATAAGGGTTAAAAAACTAAACAGAGAAAAACCCAAAACTGCAATCTTTAAATTACTCAAATCTGAAAGAGTATTCAGGGAGTGTTTTATCTACAGACACAGACCTGTTGGAGCAATTTCAGAGGAAGGCTAGCAAGATGATTAGAGGAATGGAACACCTTTCCTATGAGGAAAGGTTGGGATTGTTCAGTCTGAAAAAGAGACAGCTCCAGGGTAACCTAATTGTGGCCTTTTATTACCTGAAGGGAGCCCACAAGAAAGGTGATGAGAGACTTTTTACAAGGGCATGTAGTGACAGGACAAGGGGGAATGGATTCAAGCTGAAAGACAGAAGGTTCAGATCCAATAGTAGGCAGAAATTCTTTACTGTGGAGGTGGTGAGGCTGGAACAGATTGTCCAGAGAAGCTGTGAATGCCACATTCCTGGCAGTGCTCAAGGCCAGGCTGGATGGGACTCTGAGCAACCTGATCTTGTGCAAGGGGGTGTCTGTGACAGGGGGGTTGGGACTTGATGATCTTTAAGGTCCTCTCCAACCCAAACCATTCTAAGATTTTAGGTGTTCTGTGCTTTCTTGGGCATCTGCTTTTCAGCAGAACATGATTGAAGAGGCATCCTTGACCTGTTGCCTACAGCCATTGTTAATCTAGACGCCTTTTTATCTTGAACTGGAAGTGTATACAAAGATATTTACCAAGTTCCTGTTAGTCTTAAGTTCCTATTCAGAATGAAAATCCTCCTGTGCATGGTTTTCAAATTAGTGACGTAGCTTTACAAAGTTTGTTGTTCTTTTTTTCCTCCTCAAAAAATAAGTGCTATACTAATAGGTGGCAGAACACTCACAAATAGCAAAGAGAAATTTGACGTACAGACAGGATTCAAATATTTTTCCTCTCTAAGTAGAAAGCATGGAAAATATAAATTCCATCAGAAGAGCTTTCTTTCTCTTCTTTGCAAGAACTTTAGAGAAGAGAGAGAACAGGTAAAAAATAGTGTAATGCATCTGGATTTGCAAAAGACTGCAATGAATCCAAACAATAAGTGGAAATATTTTTTTAATCAGCCATTAAATGATACATTGAGGCACTATTAATGTTGCATTATTTAGAATGTTTTTATGTAGTCAACATGATATAAATTATTAGCATGTGGCTTATTTTTGTCATGATCTGCTAAAAACTTCCTTGAAAACTCTTCAGCTATAGTTTTTCTACTTAAAAATTACTTTCTTGCAGCTGAACTTTAAAAAAGAGTAACTCTTCTGCAAAAATCTCTTGTCATTTTAAGAAAAAACAAGTTGTTTTTAGATAGATGAAGTATCTCACCTTATATTTTAAAAAATGAAAATGAAGTGACAGGTCTATGGAAAGGAAGAAGTAGGAATCTCTAAAACCTTTTATTTTTAAAATTGCCTTACAATAAACCAAGCAGATTCTTATGTAAGCATGTGAAAATAGCAAGATAAAATGGCTTAGTTAATCCAAAACAAAGGGGAAAAACCCCATTGAAAATATTGGATACTTTCACTCTCCATCCTGTTTGAAATCTTAAAAATGATCACACCTTTGCCTAACTGTGCTAGTTAATAAGTAACTTCTTGGCCCAAACGGAATGTTTTCATTTCATTGTTCACTGCACCTCATTAATCTTGTTCTTTAAGGTCAAAGCATAACTGACTCTCTCTTTCTCTCTTTATTCTTTTTGCTTTTCCTTTTCTAAATCAACTAAAATATCCAAACCCTAAGGATGGCTATTATGCCTTCAGTAAGAAAAATGCACTGCTTGCAAAACAACTTTGATTCTTGTTTCCATGGGATTTTTTTAGTCACATTTAACATTAATGCCAAATCATGTAATGCTGACCTATATAGTACTCAGTTGATTTTACTAGGTCATTAAAAAGAAATTTTAGACAAAAACGTTTTTGTTTGCAGCCTTTTCAGATCATGATGCTCTGTCTAATTCTGGACAACAATAACATTTTGTACAGAAATAAATCAACAATTATGATGCCAGAATAGCATTAACCCCTGCACTCCACATTGTTCAACTTTGAGGATGACATGTCAGTGACAAGACATGTCAGTGTCAGAACAATTTTTAAAGTGAGGTTAGGTCTGCTGTGTCACTACTTAAATCAGACACACAGTAAAATACATATGAGACTGCTGCACATCTTTCTCAGAAAACTATGAATCCTGAGAAAGCTTTGTATCCCTGAGTCATCTAACACCTGGATGATTTCAGATTGCTTAGGGTGTTAGGCTATCCAGAGACAATGGCTCTCAAGAGACAGCGTGGCCTTGTATGAATTTATTAAAACACTCCAGTTTTAACCCTGAAAGCTATTTAGGCTACTGCTTTGTTTCCCCATTATGCTTAAAGTGGTAAACTTTCACCACTTCAAAACATTAATGCTGTGAGCATTGAAGCTGATGATCTCATCATATAAATTGTTATTAAGCATGAGGGATCTTCATCTGTGCATTAAAGACTGGTCTAGATACCTAAATGCTGAACCAAAGGTAAGCTCTTTCTTCAAAATTGTGGTAATTTGTGCCATTCACCCAGCCACTGCTCTATTGGGGTCTCATTCAAATGACAAAATAGAAAAAACAAGGAAATTTTATAAATCTTAGCTTTTTGTAATCCATGCCTTTCAGTTGAAGGATTTTTCAGATGGAGAATTACCTTGAATTCTCTCCTTGAACACCGTGTGCAGTTTTGGTCACTGCCATCTAAGAAAGATGCTAAGTTATTAGAGAATGTCCAAAGGAGGGCAACTAAGATGGTGAAGGGCCTTGAGGGGAAGCCATATGAGGGGTCACTGAGGTCTCTTGGTCTGTTCCGCTTGGAGAAGAGGAGGCTGAGGGGAGATCTCATTGTGACCTTGAACATCTTCAAGAGGGGAAGAGAAAGGGCAAACACTGATCTCTACACTCTTGGGACCAGTGACAGAACCTGAAGGAACGACATGAAGCTGAGTCAGGGGAGGTTTAGGTTGGGTATAAGAAAAAGGTTTTTCACCCAGAGGGTGGCTGGGCACTGGAACAGACTCCCCCAGTCAGACATCACAGCACCAATCCTGACAGAGCTCAAGAGCATTTGGACAATGCTCTTGGGCACATGATGTGACTCTTGGGGATGTCCTGTGCAGGGATAAGGGTTGGACTCGATGATGCTTGGGGGTCCCTTCCAACTCAGCATATTCTATGACTCTGTAATTAGTGCTGAGGTTCTCTCTCACTTACTTTTCACTTTTTCCTGCTCCAACCGCAAATGAGTAAAGCACACTGATAGGTGCAGGCCTCCATTGGCCCGAGACAGGGTGTTGGTGAAAGAAGATACTGATTGGCAGGTTACCAATCCTTTTCAGTAACTTCAGGGATCACTTTCTAGGCTTCTGGTGTTGCTTTCCTTACTTCCAGAAGACTGCTTTAACTTCAGCATTGATTTGGGCACGAGCAGCCCATGTTATTTTACATGAACATGGTAACATGAGGTCCAGGGAACGGAGTCATACATTGAAAAGAAACTGTGGTGAACAACTGCATATATATATTGGGCAACATTTAGTAAACACAGTTTTGTTACATTAAGAAAACTGGTGACATCTCTTTATTGCCTTGCAACTGGGCTGCAGCACCCACTCCTTCTTCAGGCAGATTCTAGTAGTTCTTCAATAATTTCCATATCATAGCTGTGGTATTTTTTTGTATTGATCCTGATGCTGACTTATCAAAACATGAGTATTTTTGTGATTTGCAGGCAGTTTATGAATCTACAAATGATCTGATTTTTTTGCATCAGGATTTTGTGTGGCTCAATAGTATTCTTTTGAAGAAATGTGTTGTCATTTTAAATTGTGTTACGCATGATTCATTCCTGTAGCTTTGTTTATTTAAATAAAATATCTCTTCCTAAGTTGTCTCTCTTTAGTGCTAGAGCTGGGAAAAAAAAATAGTTTACCTGTATGATCTCTGATTTTTTTTTCAAAAGAAACTTGTACCATATATTTTGCAGAATGTGAAATGTTCTTTTTTGCATGTTTTCTCCTCAAGTATTTTTCCCTCAGCTTACTTTTCCTTGTTTCAGTTGAGACTAGCAGTAGAAGCCTCATAAAAGCACATATCTCCCTTATAAGATTCCTAGTCCATCCTCCATTTTGAAGCAAAAATAGTAAATCTTAAATCTAATTTAAGATTAAATCTTAAATCTGTCCAAACCAAACCCCAAGTCTTGTAAGTTTTCCACATCAGACTGCTGTAATAAATTCTAAATTTGGGCAGGAAATTGTAAGCATGGAGCACCTTCAACTAGGAAGTAGAAATAGTTTTCATGTCTGTATCTGATGTTTCTGTTTGCTGCCTCTAAAAGCCTGTCTTTTGTTATGTCTTTTAGTGTGGCTTCTTCCCTATGCTGGATTATTTCAGAACTGTCTACTATGCAAAGTACTAGATATGGGTTCTGAGAATACATTAAATTTCATCCTGTTGCCTCCCATTTTGTCACACTAGCAGTGAGCTGAGCAGTCCAGACAAAGGCAGCACTTGTGTGCACAAAGGCTGCACGTGGAGCAACTACTTGTGTGCAGTTTGGTTCTAGGCAATGCAGCAAAGTATCAAAACATCATCCTAGTTCTGGATGTTTGTATATAGCCTGATCCAAAGACCATGGAGAAGAAGGGTACTTAAACTCTAGCAGAGATTGAACACAAGGACAATATTTTTATCTTTTTCTAATGAGTAGAGACATCTCAATAACTTATTTTTAGTTTTCAAAACAAGCAAACAAATGAACGAACAAAGGCCGTTTTGTTTCACCAATGTTGATTAACTTTCATACAGGAGCATTTACTTTGTGTTGGTTCTAATGAATTGTATTATAGTACCTACCATGATAAATTGATTTCCAGGGAAGGGTAGCCTACTAGGTAGGAACTACAGTATTCCAATTAAACAAAGCTTGTGGAATTAATTGTTTGATACTTTGTAGGGAGGAAAAAAATGCTAAATTTTGAGGCTGCAGTTAATATACTCCACTATTACAGAAAATGGCAAGTCTCCCTTTCCTTGCCAGACATTAAATTTTCTCATTTATCCAAAAGAAGTCTACAAGACTTTAGTTATCCCTTGTTGTTTCTGAGGCAGTAGTTTGAAAGAAAATATAATTACTGGGTTCTAATATGACTCGTGTTACTCCTGCCAAATGCTGTTAGGACTCCCCCCCCCAACATTAATGTATAGGATCTGATGAGACATAATTATCTAATCCCTATATTGTAAATATGAAGCCTCAGCTTCTTTCATTCCTTTTTTTAAATTATTAAAATGATACAAATGACAGGAAAAAAATCTTTTCTTGTTGCTTGAAGTTTTAGAATCACCATTCTGAGCCCCACAGAGCCCCACAGAGCTCCCCTTAATGAGTCTTTTGAAAAATATAAAAATATATCAGGAAAGAAACTTGTCCCTTGAAAGAGGTAAAAAGAATAGAAACTGTAAACTGTATTTTAGAGAACAAATATCTTTCTAGAGAACCTACTCCTTACAATAATAAGCTGTTATATGTAAATCCCTAAAAACCAAAATTCTGCTCTGTTTTCATCAAGGTCAAATCTGTCTGACTTTCTCCAAGTATTTTAAAAAGGTTCTTGTGGGAGGAATCAGTAATGATTTTGAAAAGGCTTCAGGAAGTGAATGTCACATCTGAGAATATCTAGTGTAAAGGTAAATGTGTTACACATTGACATTTGTATGTAGTTCAATGGGTAAACTATTATTGTAAACAGGTCAAAGGTGTTCAGATTGAATAGGTCTTTTCCAAAAATCCAGCAACAACCCTTCATAATGACAATCTCTGACTTTTTCTGTGTTGGAAAGGATGATGTTTTGGAAATCTCCATCTAAGTAAATCTCTTCCTCTTTTTAGTGGTAACTAAGTATGTATTTTTACAATTGCCTTTAAGAGTCTCAGGCACAGATCAGTTATACTGGAGTTGGTGAACTCTCTTAATTGTGATGGTCTCAGTCCAAAGAGGGAAGAAGGGACTCAAGTAACCTCTGTATCCAGCTGTGTAAGCCAAACACTGAAAACAGTTAAGATGGTGGTTAACCAGGAACCCAAATGTACTTGCTTATGGCAATCTAAATGAGAGGTTATATGTTAAATAGTAATGCATTGGGACTCAGAAGGTTTTCAGGGAGGATGAAAAATGTTGGGCAAAGGTATTCCTGGAAAAGAAATGACAGTGGCATTTGAGTGCAGTGTTGAAATAGTCCTCTCTTAGAATAATGAAAAGGAGTAGTGCCATGTGAGAACTCAGTTAATCAAACTGTCCATCACTAAATATAAGGCTTACCTGCCTTTGATCTTTGCAATATCTCCTCTGGGAATTTTCACTAAAGCTCGGGTTCAATAACTTCTGTGGTGGTTATATCTTTTTTTCTTTTTTTTCTTTTTTTTTCTTTTTTTTTTCTTTTTTTCTTCTTTTTATTTTTTTTTTTGAGAGAGAGAGAACTAAATCTTGCTTCTAAGTAAGTAGTATTACTGGTAGCTGCTAACAAAAAATCTGTGCATATCTGGAGGGAAAACAGGGTGGCAAAGGAAAGATTTATTTTGTCTTGCCAAGGGAAGGGAGTTTTGGCATATTTTGGAATATGCCTGAGATCTTTACAGTCTCTGAATTTTCCAGATTAAAAAAACTACAAAGTCAACTGACTTATTCAATTTTCTACTAATATTGCTGTGTTAGGGTATGTTGCTTTCAGATCCCATCTCCAGAGGTTAAGATGCTAATGACAATTATTATTTTCTGATTATGCTAGGAAAATATCATTCCATAATTGTATTACTTTCTATATTTTCACCTCTTTGTGCACCACTGTCCAATGTCAGAGAATGATTAAGATAGAGCTTTCATCTGACTGAGTATGGCTAGTCCCATGTTATAGTTTTGGGTGAAATCAAAACATGCTTCTGAATCTTTATTTTTATTTTAACACAGACACCTCTATTATAACAGAAAGGAACAAAACAAGATGGTTTTTAATATCCCACTGATAGAAAGTGTAAGAATAGAAAAAAGGAATAGGCAACTATATGTCCTTGGATCCCCCAATTTTCAGGTGGTTCTGAGGATCTTTTACACTTAATTGGCATTTCTATGGGTTTCTACTAGAGCACATAGCTTTGTAGACGCCATTTTTGTTTGACCTCTTTGGTAGTTGTTACAAAAGTTTAACAAGACTGGAAAAGAAGAGTCTGACTCCATACATTTACCATAGTATAAAATCTAATGATTTCCTTTTCTCTCTTTGTAATTTAAGTGGTAAACATATAAAAAGAATACTTTCAAAACCATGTAGGTAATCCTGACTATCCTACAGCACTTGCTGGACATTTCTAATACAAAATTAATTTGTTAGCCACTCCAGAATATTTCTTGAAAACAACTTAGGGGATATGCTCTGAAAGTTCAATTCCATTCTGAAAAGTGGCAGTACTAAAGTGTCACCTTTTACCTTATCAGGTCTGTTCCATATGTGTTCAGAGTTTTATCTGTTGACTCCTGTGGCAAATATATGTCTCTAATGCTTGTTTTACTCATGTTCATCCTCCAGAAGTGGCACAGCTCCATGAAGAGATCTTGATTCTGCGCCTTTCTATGTATATTTGTCATTAGAAGTGCTTTCTGAGTTTTAATTAAGGGATACATCAGATAGCCTCAAGAGACTGTATCTGACCCAGAGATGTTGTGCTAGTTCAATATATACATAGATGGAAGTGGAATTACTGAGATGTGATTGCAGATCTAATTAGTTCTGCACATACATTATTTACTGATGGTCATGTAGCAGAGAGGGAAGATCCAGGCCGACTTCTAATGCACAGTAATTTTTTAGAATTGCTACTGGGAGAGGAACTGGGAAGAAAATTGCCCACCTCTAAAAGAGATTTGATCAGAAATTTCAGAGAGACATTAACTTCTGAACTGCCATCCTGCCATTTTTACAGGACTGCTTTTCTTAGAATATTTCTTTGGATTCCCAAGCAGTGGAGTGTGTCCAAAGAAGGACAACAGAGAGGGTGGAGGGTCCAGAGCACAAGTCTGCTGAGGAGTGGCTGCAGGAGCTGGCATTGTGCACTCAGGAGAAGAGGAGGCCCAGCTCCCTGCAATTTCCTGGAAGGAGGCTGTAGCCAGGTGGGAATTGGTCTCTCCTTCCTAGTAACAAGTGACAGGACAAGAGAAAACAGCCTCTTGGCCAGCGGAAAGTTGCACCAGGGCAGGTTTGGATTGGATGTTAGGAAAAATTTCTTTATGTAGAGGGGTGGCAAACATTGGAATAGGCTGCCCAGGCAGTGATGGTGTCACAATCCCTGGAGATATTTTAAAGTTGTGTAGGTTTGGCACTTGGAGACATGGTTTAGGGCTGGCAGTGCTGGGTTAATGATTGGAGTCAATGACCTTAAAGTTCTTTTCCAACCTAAATGATTCTAGGATTCTATGACAGTGGGGTCAATTTAGTTTCTTGATTTGTGGTTTTTTGGCCTTGTGTACCTGAGAAATTTGAAGGAAACTATTCTTTCATCAATTTCTGTTCAGAATTGTTGCAGAATGTTATTTTTAGCTTGCTAGTGAGACTTCTTTGTGTATATGACTCACGTATGCATGCCATGCTGCTGAGCTTATATTTATTATTTATACAGCCATGCATATTCCATGAAATGGACATGTCTCTGTCACCTTCATTGATGTCTGAAGTTTTATGAGGAAAAAAAACTCTAAATACCAGCTTTTTATTTAAGATGGATAGGAGGCATTCAAAACACAAGCTTTATTTCCCTTTAGATCCAAGTAACATCAAAGCCCTCAAGTTTTCTCATGGGGATTAACTAAAATTCTGTAATTTACCATGGGTTGATATTTGGATGCTTGCTCTCTATTTAAATTTCCCGGTTTCAACAGAGTGTAAGTTCCTTACTAGGAAAAAAAATCAAAAAACATTTAATCATAAAAACTGTTGCTCACAAGCTTGGAAACCATGTTAATTAATATTGTATAGAAGGGAAAACCTATAATGGGATTAAAATTAAGAAAAAAAGAAAAAAGCATTTCACCTCTTCTCCAAAGCTCTTCTCCTCCCAGTGCAGTACATTTGGAATCTTTAGTAGATTAAACAAATAGCAATTACATTGGAAGGTTCATAGGACTAGACTTATGCCATATTATTCAGTTGAATGTAGTTTTAGAAATGAGTTATTACAGTATTTTCATATTTTCTGCTTGCTTTGCCTTTATGCACCATTTAATTTACAAGTGTTATCTAGCTGCTGCTAGTAAAGTTTTCACCTAGGAGAGTTCTATAGGCTTTTGTGGGTAGCTCTTGTTCACTCCCTGGAGGATCACTTATTTTAATGAGAGAAATAAACATGGTGGGAAAGGCTCTTAGGTGAATTGTTTCTATCTCAAAATACTTTTCTACATTTGTATCATCCTCAATGCAGCAAAACCAAAAAAGCCTTTCCTAATTGCTGCGATATACTACTTTTAATAGCCTGGTAAAAGAGAAAGAATAAAACTGAAGTGCTAGCTCTTGTGACTGAACAGAGAACAGCACAACCAAGATGGGTGGAGAGAGAGAATCAGGTTAAGTCAGCTCAGTGACTTCTAAGGCCAGCACAATGTCGGGGCACAACACATGTGTGACACCCACAAAAGAAGCTGTCCTGTAAATCTGTTACTCTCAATGCATTTGTCTTTCAGAGGATTGAATGCAATTGATGTGATGTTGGAATAAATGAATGAACTCTCTGTTATTCTTTGCTTAGTAGGCTATGATAGGGCTCATTGCTTCAGGCTGTTGACCAGCTTGTTGATGACATTTTTGTCCATACATTAGGGAAAGGTGAATCAATATTGGTTATTAACAGTCCTTTTGTTGCTGTGAGCCTCCCATGCATATGGGATATGATCACAGGATCAGCTATGATGCTCCCAGCTCTGATATTGATTCTATGCATGAAACAGAAATTTAAACAGCAGAAGCCAGCTTCTGCCTTGCCCAAACAGTTTGCTGTCCCCTGCTATAAATTATGATGGACCATCTTTAAGTGTCTCTTTTCGGTTCATTGGGAAGAATTTTATTTTTCAGATTAAAAAAATTCAGCCATGGGCATTGTTGTTGATCCAGTCAATGGAAATGCTCAGTCATCAGCACCTTAAGATGTCTCTGTATTCTGCTTGGATACTGTCTCATCCATAAAGTATTCCCCTCTTGTCTCCTCAAGGTTGCACTCTGGATAACCTGGTCATTTTCTTTTCCCAGAAGCATGGAATTCATTTTGCCTAACTTTAGCATTGAAACCTTAAGTGGTTAGTCAAAAAATCTGGGCCTACTGTAGTCCATGGAGGAAACCTCTCAATGGGCATTTTTAGATGTTTGTCTGAGATACAGAAGATAAAGTGTCCTCTCAAACATCGCTTCCCACTGCCAACATAAGCAGTCTGGTCAGCTAACTGTGTGTAGGAGCTTACTTTTTTAACTAAAGAAAGATTAAGCTCATCCTATTCAACACTGTCTTCTGAGATCGTACACAGGCCTAGGCAACATGCAAGGTGTAATGAATGGTAAATCAAAACAAAAAGGCTCAAAATTAAACCATGCACTTAAAAAAATGGTATGCCAAAACACACAGATTGTATTGGCTCTGGCATGTAAAGATAAACACACAAATAAAATACCTATCTGTCTCTCTGTCTATCTATCTATGTACCTATATATCTACCTATCTTTCTCTGGACTCAATATCTAGAAGGAAATGAATCCTGAGGAAATCTGAATGATTTGTTCTATTATTTCTCTCTACTTTAAAAGCCATGTTGTCTCCTCTACTATGTTACTTGAGATGACACATATATTTAATATATATGATTTTAGTCTGGAGGAAGTAAAGGAATATGATCCCCATTTCACAGGTGACAAAGTGTGACAGGCCAACTAATGCCTGAATTTAGGCTTCTTCCTGATTCAATTTTACTATTTTTAGATGATGACAAATTGAATTAACTTAGAAGGACTTGTAGTAGAAATTTCAGCTGATTTCCCACAATATAGCTTCATACACCAGACCCCTTTTTTTTTTTTTTCTATTTATTGTTTGTGAAAGTCTGCTGTCTCATCAGTCTTAGTTTAGAGAGAGAGCATTTTTTCCTTGGAAGAATTACGCTATCCTATTGGACACAGCGGCAGCATTTACATATGTCTTGAATGTAGCCTGATTAATCAGCTAGTTCTGAGAAGAAAAGGTGATAGGAATGACTTCTTTACTTTTGAGAGATGAAACACAGGGATGTTTTAAAAAATGTGTTGTTCTTTCCTACTGGGTATTTTGGGTGAGAAGTTTCCCTCTCTTCTTATTTCTGTCCAAAATTTTCTTCCTTATGTCTTCTCTTTTCCCCTCAACATAATATTTTAAGGATTTGGACAGTGTATTTTTCCTTTGATTTTTTTCTTCCTGTTTTGGCACTGCCAAGTATTTGCATCACTATATACTTTTTAGTTTTTCAGTAAGAAACTTAGTGTGCTGAGTATTCTGGTTGTGATTTTTCTCCCTGTTGATTCAGTAGTTTCAAGAAAAACTTTCTCATTTGCAGCATCCCATACTGATTTGTCTTTCTTTGTTGACCTGACATTATCACAATGATACACTTAACTAGTTTTAGGTGGTAGAGAAACAGCTAAAGCTCTGGTAGTCAGTGGAGAGCAGAACACAGAGCTTTTAGAGGATCAGCCATGCTCTGAAGACTCCGCTCTCCCTCTCCATGGGAAGGAGACACGGCTTTGCTGACATGCCAGCAGTGAGGTGTGATGATTCTGGGCCAGTAAGGCTCTAGCCAATTAATCAGATGCTAGCAAAGAGTTAACTGCTGCACAGGTAGAATTTAACAAGTATTTCAGGTAAGGATAACCTTTTTTGAATAACTTGGGAGTGGGCAGAAGCAGGGAAGTGCCATGCATAAAAACACTGGGAATGCTCTGTTTTCATTCAGAGACCAAGTAGGCACAGGTCTTCCTAAATTTATCCTGCTGGCAAAAATGCCTGCATCCATTGTGCATAGAATTAACCATACTTCTAAAAACATGATCAGCACTTTCCCATTAATTTCAGTGAAGCCTGAGTTAATTTCTTCTTTTGGGTGCTATGAAGTCAAATTTGTTAAGGATTTCATCTGGTTTAGCTTCTTCTTCTCTGCTACTGCAAGAATGATATGGTAAAAATGAGACTGTTTAGATAGTACAGCCCAAATTGCATAATATCCATGGCTTTATAGAAGCAACTTTGTTACTTAATATTTTCTGCCAGTTTCTGTTAAGACTTTGGATTTATCGCAGTCATGGCTCGAGACTGACTGGCAAGATTCATTCTGCAGTGCTGGTTGGGAAAGAGAAAAGAATCCCCTTTTCATTTTTCAACATTCAGCCTTTGGTAGGCTCCAATGGGGGGCTTCCAGGTTCCCCTAAAACGTTTGAAATGTGTCAGCTCCAGAGACTTTCAGCAAGACCTGCAATCCTCTAAGACACTGCTAAAAATCCCTCCTGGGTGTCTGTTTCTTTTCTGCCAGTGATGGCGGCAGGCTGCTGATCTCTTCAAAGCAGGTCCTGTGGTCAGAAAGGTGCTTGCCTCCCCCTCCAAGGATGAATGTCTGTCAACAAGGAGGTTCATTGGCATTCTGCTGTGAAGATGGAAGAAATCTGCCTGTAGCGACACACCACTGGCAAGGTCGGTGAGACAGAGAGAGAAAGAAAAGAGTTTGCAAGGCTTTTGCTCTCAGTGGGGGAAATTAAAGGTGGCTTGTGTTATAAAATATTAAATAGTGATTTAATCAGCAGTGAGATATGTAAGTGAGCTTAATTAGAAATACATATTATTCTTTGACTTTAAAGCACAAAATGAAAAATTAAAGCAATCTTAGAGGATATGTAATCAGCGAGGAATAATATGTTGGAAAATGAGCCTGATGTTGTAATTGGTGTATGCAATTAAAATTAATTAATTTTAGTTAGCATACATGCATGCAAATATGAAATCAACGAATTTCAGATATTAAACTCATAATTATAGTGATACTATTGCCAGAGCTGGTGACAGAGGAATTGACTTTTCAATGGTAAATACTTGCTCTTCACATTTTCTCTTTGCTATCATGTCAGGCTGAAACATAATGATTAAAGCTATTTGATCAGCCATGATTTAAAAAAAAATGTTTAGATTTCCCCTCATTTTGACTTGTGCTTCCTAGCTTCTCTGCTGTATCAGTTATACTCACCTCTGGGGTAACTGCAAGACATTTTTTGATCAAGTGCAATTTGAGTTTAAGAAGTTCCCACCCACTCACTCACTGGTTGATAGACTTCCCCCCCCTCCTCCCCCGGGCCCCTGCCAGATTGCTCCCCCTGTCTCTTTGCTAATATAGTCTTGAGGAGATGTGCTGTAAGCCAACTCATGGAATGATCTGGCTTTGTGAAAAAAATCTTCTCTCTGCTTTCTCTGCAGATTCTCTAATAACTGTTCACCAAACAAAGTGATTTTCTTCATTTCACCTACGAATGAAACCCTCAATGCTTGGAACAAAATTATTCCAGTGTATTAAATTCCAGTGTAAGGAAATTGTACAGAGTAGCAGCCCTCTCAGCTCTGGTCAAAATTTGCTTTAAGTGTTTCCAGTTCCTCACTTTGGAGACTGACAGCATATTGTTACAAAAGCTCCTGCTTTTCCAAAAGTCATCCAAGGTAACATAGGAGCAATTGTAACACTGAATGATTATATTGCTACCAAAATGAATAAAGAGTCTAAAATGACAGGAGTACAACAACTACAGCTATTATTAAACATTAGAGAGGGTACATTATGCTTTATAATTTTTTGATCTAGTTTAGCCTAGTAATCAGCACCACATTAATCCCCTTCAGATTATACATGCAACCAAAACAGAAAGAAGACCCCTGTTGGTTCAAAGTGTCATTTTAAAACAGCTTTAAAGTAAACTTCCTTGTTCTCCCATGGTTCAAAGGTACCTGTAAGAAGAATTCAAGGACATTTGCTAAGAGAGATGGAAAGGAAAGATGTGCTGATGAGTGAAAAGGAGGGCAGAGCTCCCCTGCTTCAGTCTCTGCATACCTGCATAACCAGCGCGGTGTATTCCACCACGCCTTTGTTTATCATTTACTCCAATATTCTTTCCTGTTCTGGCAGTGGTCTTTTCACTGAAAATATGTTTCCTTACTAAAGTCTCCAGGTATTTAAAAGCAGCTATTTCTCATATGGGGTATCTTGCTCAGGTTACAGGATCAAGATGCATAGAGAGGATGCAGTAATCCCTGAGGGGCAATTAGGCAGGTACTGCTGCCCGTACACCTTTGTGCTCAGCCTGTCGATTTGGTGAGGAGAGATGAAGCTGCATTTACTCTGGCTTCCTCTGCCTATTTCAGGTACCTGTAGGTTTTTCTTTTGACATCCCTTCCCTCTCATTTGTACTGTAACCTGTTATTGTGCACACTGTATGCTAAATGCAAATTAATGTATTGACGGAATGATAATTAGGTGATGGTAGGTTGTCCGTGCAGAAAGATCATGTTTGTGTAAAAATGGAACCTGAGCAGAGTTATACAATCACCAGGAAAATGCCTGATTTGTCTAAGCATTGCCACTTTTATCCGCTGCATGCAATAGCAACAGGAATCAAAGCAGCTAACTTTCCATCGTCTCAGGACAAAGGTGCCTGTTTGATTCAGCTTCAAGGGCTGCATGCACAATCAGACCCCTGGAGATACTGAAAGGCAGGAACCAGAGAGATGCTTCAACAAAGTTCATAGGGAGGAAGCTGCCTGCATGGAAAGAAAAAGATTGAGAAAGGAAATAAAAAATGGAATGGGACATGAATACACTCTGAGGTCACAGAAAGGTCTAAAAGGGGAAGAAGATATTCAGAAAGACACTTAGAATGGAAATATAGTTGCTGTTAAAACTAAACAGAGACATTACTTAGGTTTAATGAAGCTGAATTTAATCAAGAAGGAATTGAGCAAACTGTTTGATGGTTGCACATTGTAATGTAACAACACGGTGTGACAGCTTTGCAAAATGGTGCAAATGCTGTCCCTGCCCCCACAGGGATGGAGGTGGAGCAGGCAGCCTGCACAGTGGCCCGGCTCCTTTCCCTGTGAGGAGGGGTCAAGTCTCTAGGGCCCCCTTTCCCTGGCAAGTGTGGATCTCAGGTGCTGGAACGGCAGGGGAGAGGACTGCCTTGGGGCCCTGTGTAGCAGCCAGCTAAAAGTGAGAGGAGTCAAACTGGGAGCAGCTGCCTGATTAAATGTCCTTTATTCACTGGGCCACTGCTTTCTCAAAGGATCTTCTGCATATTTTCTCCAAGATGTATGCCTCAGCTCTGCCAGCCACATGGCGAATGTCAAGCATGGTCGGCCCAAATTCTGTGTAGAGAACTGTGCTTGCACTGCTGAGTCCCTGCTTCCAGAGGTTTGGAGGAGCAGACATCCTGCAGGCTGTGTGACACCCTGGCCACCCTGCTGTTACTTCTGCCACCAGAGAGTTGCTCTGAGAGAGTGCTCAAAAAGTAGGGTAATGCAAAAGTAAACACACAGCTGCAGTTTTCTAGGGTCAGACCTCTGACTTTGGGGACTGCTTTGTTTCCCACTAGCAATTCTGCAGCTTACTTTATTTATACTTGCTTTAGCTGCTCCACTTCTAAGAGTGTGGCTCCTGGCATGCTGATCTAAGGTGAATATAAGAACAAAACGTCTGCATCTATGGGTTACATACATCCTACTTCCTGCAAAGCTGCAGTGCACAGAGAGCAATTTAAGGGCAGGGACAGCAATTCAATCATGCTGACCCTGTGGATCTGCTGCTCTGCCCTGCTCTCTGAGGCTGGCTGTCTGTCCAGAGCTCCATGCCAGCTGTGCTCAGGGTTGGCTGGCACAACACCATTGTTTGCATTTGCCTTTTGGCAGATTAGTGTGTCTCAGAAAAAAACAAGAGTGTCTGAGGAGGTGTGTGCTTGCAGTATATTTCTGTGGCAGTAGCTTTTGCTGATGCAAACACGAAGAGAGACTGGCGAGACTCCACAGTGTGTGGCCACACAGTGGCCATGAAATTTGAATGAAAGGAAGAAGAGATAAAAGTTTCATTTACTCTCTTGCTATTTGGGCAACAGATATGAAGAAGTTAGTGATTTTGCTGCCCATGTGGCTATACAGTCATCCTGATCTACTGGAATTTCACTTTCACGTGGCAGAAGGTATCAGCATAGCTAAGATACAGGTTTTGTTTTCTTTTTTTCCGAGTGAGTGAAAACAAAGGGACTGAAGTCTGCAGCTTTAGAATGCAGATGTATTACTCTCATCAAATTTTACTATCAAATTTGAAGGTAGAGTTTATGGCAGGCCATTATTTCAGTTTTATGCCCTGAGAACTTTTGAATGGTTCTTTAGGAAGGAATGCTTTTAAAGTCACCTTATTTTGCCCCCTTTTCCATCAACAACTGTTGTTGGTAGTTGCAGTAAAAACAAATTCTGATGTGTGAAAATAACATGCTCTGTTTGCTTTTCAACATGGAGAGATTAAAGAAAATAGTGTGATAATTATTAATTTTCCTCTTTTAAGTGAATCTACACATTTTTCATCTGTCCCCACTCATTTTCCTGAAAAAGACATTTTTCTTTCTATCTGATTTTTGTCTGATAGCTATATCTTGAGGCTGGAAATCCCTGTCCTGTTCCTCCAACCAAAGCATAAAATAAATGCAAGCAACATAATCTTGAATTCATATGAATACCTGAGGAAGGAAGAGATGGGTCACTCTAACATGAAAGTCTTTTATGAGAGCAGTACTATAATTTGATCAAAAGGACTAAGCTTTGCTTAAATTTTTTTGACTCACTGAATTTTTTTTGTTGGGTACTGAAATTAAAGCTATGAACAGAAACTACTTTTTTGCTTACATTACATTGTGTTGTGACCAGTCATCAGGGAATTTAATCATCACCTTCTAATTTTAGGAAAAAAGAATATTTAAAGGCAGAGTATGGTGACATCAGTTCACTGGCATTTTAGGAACCTAGTTGCTCTGCCTGCTGCAGAAATTTTGTGTCACAACTTTGTGCTTAGACCCTCTTGCCCTAAGTGGGAGTGAGGCTTTGGAAGAATAGAAGATTGCTCTTGGACCACATGTGTGTGGCATTAATAGTGAGGCATTGGCAGAACAACAGGAAGGAAAGTTACATGGCTGATCGTACACTTAATCTTTGGTTAAGTGAGGAAGTCATATGAAATATGTAAATAGAATATGGATTTTGTGTTGGTCAGGGATTGAAATGGGCCGGTATTCAATCACATTGTATTGTTGCTTCTCACAATTTGAAACAGATGTAATGATACTTTTAAAATACATAGGCTGCAGGAAAAACAAGTTTCATTAAGTATTTTTAAATTTTCATTTTGACCTCAGGTAATAGTGTAGAACAATGGTGATCATGGATGTTGAAAAGTCAGGCTCCTGCCACTCATAAGATTTTCAAAAATTGGTTAGGATAATGTGTTTAAATTCAAACTGAATGGATCATTTAATTTCATGCCTCTAGGAACAGAAAGAAAAATGCCACATTTGGTGTGACAAAATCTTTTGTTCTTAGTCTCCATCCTGCATATGCTTAGATTCCTGGCTCTGAATTGCCTTTTGGAGTTTGAACATTCTGAAAGTGATGAGAAGTACAAAGGTGGTTGAAGGTACAGTGGTGAAAAGTATATTGTAAAAGGAAATTGAGGATTAGCACTGAAATTGCACTCTTAGTACTGGCTTTAAAGTGATTTGTGGGCAGGTTAAATAGTCTTGTGTCATATCCCGTGCCAGGATCCTAAATATTTGTTAGTAGTTCTGCTAATGCCCCTAGTGAGGAAAAGATGCATTGAAAGGTTTCTTGACAGGTCTGCATGCCTAACTTGGTATACTTTATGGGCCATGCTACTGGAAGGTATTCAGCTTCTCCAGGGCTGGACCAATATGAGCAGAGGGCTACTGGAGTGTGAGGGGGTATTACTCCAGCTAAGGGTTTCCAGAGAACAAGGGCCTTTTCTCTGGTGTGCTCCTTTTCACCAGATGGGCTTTGGGTCTGAGATAATGCTGACACCATACCTAGGCCAGCAGCTCAGTATGAGTGTCTCAGCAGGCAGGTAACAGGAGAGACTCAAAGAACACCTGGAAGCTTTTCATTTGGCACACTGCATCTTAAATCAAAGCTGTAGATGTGTAGGGAATTTTCAACTAGCTAAAAGAGTTGCAGACACCAGATCCTCAGCTGGGCATCTACCTGTCTGACTTCACTGCAATCCTTCAGGTTGAAACTCCAAACTTACCATCTCAAATCTCATTTAAAAGTCTTAAAAGCCTCAGGTTGACTTAACATGCACAAAACAGTAGCAGTAAACTCCTGGATCAAAGTGTACAAAGAACTTCTACACCTGACATGGTTTATTTTATATCTACCATTATCAAACACAAAGGTGGCAACTCATCCCTTTTTTTCAGTTTCTTGTAATTTGCTTGTAATTTTACCAAGCTTCAGAAAGTTGGGCAAACATTTTTTGTGCTTGATGTCTGCCTTAGACTGATGATTTGATGATATTGCTGGTACTTTGTTTTCTGCCTTATAGTATTTAAAGGAGCTTTATAAAGCTTTTTTTATTCTTGGGTTTTAACACTTACGGTTCTGCTTAAATCTCAGAATTTTTGGACTGTTACTATTTTGACCTGAAAGAATCAAAGGAAAGCCTTTCACTGTCATTTGAAAGTTAATTGGTGTGTTCTTTGGGTTATTCATCTTGGGACAGCAATACCCAGATGACAAAAGAAAAATGTGTTTCATCCAAGGCACTGACCTGGCAAAACAATGGCCTTTGATTGGGCTGAGAATTCAGTGTGATTTCTCTGCTTCCTTGAAACAAAGGGAGAAGCCTCCAACTGCAATGCAGATTCCTTCTCCTGTGTTAGGCCCACCTCAAAGATCACATGCAACTTTGCTCATACCCTTGTGCCCGTTTATCACCGTGGATCTGATCACTGCCAGCAGTTGGGGTCTTTAATCTGATAAATCTGACAGGAGATGCTTATGCATACCATTAGGAAGGCAATATTCCATATGCTCTCTAATTGGTTTGAATTTATCCTATTATTTCAGCATTTAAATGTTGCTGAACGTAATTTAGATGTGTCAGGCTCATAAAGTGTAGGCTCTGGTGGGAGTTCATTATTGAAAAAAGATACATCCAGCAAGGCTTTTTCTGGCTCCAGGCCCAAGCCATCAGCATTTTGCTTACCTCACGTGTAGCTTTTGTCCGCTAGCTATACTCCTACAACCATGCTGAAGTAGTCTCTGACATACTCTTTTTATTGCTTCCCATCCAGTATTTCTTTTTCTCCATCTCTCAGGGTGTGTATATAATTTGTTGATTTAAGAGAGCGATAGCTCATTCAGAATGTGTGGTTGGCAAAACCAGGGTAAACAACACATGCTTTTGTGAGGATGCTGGAAGACGTGAACATCATCCTCCATAATTAGTGACTGCCTGGCTAATGCAATGAAACCTGACAGTATCTTCTAATCTGGGTGTTGTGGCCAGTGCTACCATCCACTTACTGAAATTGATGAAAGATGAACTTGTTCTTCTCCATATGGGAGTGCTCAGCCAGTGGACGTGGCAAACACTGAGAGCTTTTCTTATTTTTTTAATCTTATTTGATCTCTAATGGGGAAATTTGGAAGGCAGTATGAAAGTTTGGGGCTGTACAGCTTTCTGACATATTTCTTTAACTGGAAAAGCCTCTCTGAAGAACATATTGAGCTCCATACAAAACAGGTGTGAAAGCATGCTAATACCTCCAACACGTGCACTCGCATGGCACAGTGGGTAATGAATGAGTCAGACTCCAAGGAATTTAGGTTTTTGTCATTCATCTTGGTAAGAAAAAATTTTTCTATGGATGTCTTACATATATTAGTAAGCAGAATTCAATCCACTGCTGCACTTTAGGGAGCAAAAGTCTTTCTACCCACCCCACTTTACATAGCCTTCTCCTTTTATAAGGTGCAGGCATTCTGTAATGGCTTATGCTTCTGCTTTAATGACAGCCTTAGTCACTCAAAGAGGAAAATTTTCCCTCTAGGCAGATTCCCTCATTCCAACAGCTTTGTGCAGCTTCTTTACGACATCATCACAAAGCAGGAGGGCCAACAATGCCTTTTAACCACAAAGAAATAAGAAAAGGCTTACAGGTGAGGTATGACTTTATTATTAGACCTGCGCCAAAATAAAAAAAAAATAGGCAAGCACGTTCCTGACAGCCTGCCTTGCTTGTGTTTACCATCTGATTATATGAGAAGATGCCAACAAGAGATTTGTTGTAGACACCTACAAAACAGTGACCTCACAGGCACACATGAATTAGGATGACTAGAGCTTGCAAGCATGTTACAGGCTTCATGCCTCACACACTTTTCTCACATTTTTCATTGAGTTAGGCTCGTGATGTCAGTAGGAAAGAACTCACTCTGGATTTTCAGAGGCAGTGTCTAACATACTTTCTGCCTTAACACATACTGTCTTGGTGTTACATTCACAAGGCAAACCACCAATATTAGACCCCTTTTAACTATTCCTGAATATGCACTTTGGAGATAACCCTGAATTTCTTTTCATCACTCTTGGTGAAGCCCCTGGTTCAAGTACACTAGGTTAGATTTCTTGAGGGTGAGGCAGATGGTGGTGTTCTCCATCCTCTAATATGTCTGCCTGCAGCAGTTATAGAAGCATATGGAGTCTGAAAATCCTTGTTCTCTGGGAAAAGTGGGGTTAGCAGTTAGAGAGACTAGGTACGCAACAGGCTTGTTAGAATTAATATAGTGTGTTTTCATTTCTCTAGAGTTAGGAAGCATATATATTATGAAGTTACAATAATAAAATCCTTTCTATATATTTATTCTTATCCTGAAAGGTTTGGTGCAATATATAGCCTGCTGACCTCCATCTCTAGGATAAATTGAGTAAAATTTCTTGCTGAACCTTCTTTTTCTCTCTTTTTCCCATCTCTTACAGCATGACTCACTGTTGTCAATTGACATTCTTGTTGGTAACTTACTCTCTTCTCTGGCTTGAGGCTCTGTAACTGTTAAATAACTTCTCATACTGTGCTTAATAATAGAAAACCATTTTCATATCTAGGTAGACAGATTTTTCCAAACTGGTGGCCCAGACAAATCCTTTGAAGATAAATCTTTGAAGTTGTTCACCTGAGGTGTTTTATCCTTGCCTTTTTATTCTAATTTGTCATTTTTTTCCAGAGAATTTAACTACTCCTGTCCTTTAGTTTAAGTCTGGCCACTTAAGTCTGTCCCACCCAGAGATGGGACAATATCACAAAGACAAATACATGATAAAATTTCCCACACATTACTGCACTACTTCCAGTGCGGGAAGATTTTCTATCAGTCTAAAGTTTACTGGAGACTTTCTACCAGTCTCCAGGATAGATAAATGTCTTTTCTTTATATAGAATCATGGAACCATTCATATTCATCTCTAAACTATATCCCCAAGTGCCACATCTACACATTTTTTTGACTACTTCTACTGATGGTGATTCTACCATTTTCCTAGGAAGCTTGTTCCAATGCTTAACAACCCTTTAAATGAAGACATTTTTCCTAATATCTAATCTAAACCTTCTCTTTTGTAACTTGAAGCCATTTCCTCTTTTGTTACTTGTTACCTGAGAGAAGAGACTGGCGCTCGCCTCTTTACAACCCTCTTTTAGGTTGTTGTACAGATTGATAAGGTCCTCCCTGAGCCTCCTCCTCACCACTCCTTCCATCACTCCCCCCAAGACTTGTGCTCCAGACCTAAGAGTTTTTGGCCCTTCTCTGGACATGGTCCAGCACCTCAAGGTCTTTCTTGTGGGGAGGGGCTCAAACTGAACACAGCACTTGAGGTGTGGCCTCAGCAGTGCTGAGTACAGCAGGATCATCCTTGCCCTAGCACTGCTGGCCACTGTTTCTGACACCAGACAGAATGCCATTGGACTTCTTATCCACCTGGGGAATGTACCCAAAAGCATAATCTGATCTTGATTTGGAAATAACTTTTGTTTCACATCTTTTATTCTTATATAATCTTTTTGTCTTTGACTGATCAATTTAATCTGCCTTGTGAAAACTACTTTTTTTTCAATATATTAGAATGAAGTACATTGCTTTTGAAATTCATATCACAGAACACCACCACCATCACCATTTTAACATGTATTTATAAAAGCTTTTCTTTATTGTAGTCCACTTGGACATATAATTGGGTGGGTTTTTTTATTATTTTTACTTCTTCTAAGACAGAGATGCATTGAACAATGTGCAGATGTCATTAACCTGGCAAGTGGTGTCAGAAATCACAAGGAGATAAATGCTGGAACAACTCATGCTTTCTTCTCCCTGGATAAAAAAATCATCCTTCCAGTGGCCTTTCTATGTGAGTATATGCAAGTAGGACATACACCTCCAGCTAACTGGTTCTAATGCATGGGAAGTGAGCAGTAATAATGACTGATTTTTAAATGGTTATATATAGCAGAATTTGAAAACCTATTGACCTGTGGGATATGTTGACTGCTGAAGAATGAAAGTAGTTTTTCCTTGGCCAAGGGGCATGGTCTGTGCTGCAATCAGTGTGAGCTGAGTTTGACACAAGGAAATGGCTGGAAAAACAGGCAGCTTCTCTCAATAGCAACAGGTTGATCATAATAGTCCAGGCTCAGTAAGTGATTCAAAAGTCACTAAGATAATTAATGGATTTAAATGGGAGAAAGGAACATTTGGATTTACAAGGAACCACAATGTATTTTTCAGTTTAAATTAATCACTGCTATTGTTTAAATGTCTCAGGGACATTAGGGAAAAAAGATGAACTTTGTTTTTGGAATTTTAATAGCAATTGCAAATCTCCATAACAGCCATAAACAGAGTGCACTCTCTTGTTATTAAACTGATAATGAGATCAGCAAAAGAGTGGATAGCCGGGAACAATACCCACTTGACTGACAGGTGACTACAAACTCTTCTGAGTATACAGGCAGAACAAGAAAAAATTAAAATATTTTCTAATTCTTTAGGGCAAGGACAGTAGGAAATTTGGAGGTTTTATTCATAGTAGGATGATGTGAATGAAGCTCATCTTAAACAGAGAAAGATGAGGGAGATTTTTTTTTCCCAAGCACCTCTAGGCAGTTTGACTTCTTACATGTTCCAAGCATGTATTTATGCACACTTAATCCAGATTCACGCATGGCAGAAGGTGCAGCCTCCTAGAGAGCACTTTGTTTCCTTATCAGCTTTTACTTGTGAGGTTCAATGGCAGTCAGGTTTGTGGAGCATGAGTAGAGACGTGAGATACAAAGGACCACCTAATCTTTTTGAGTGTACTGGCATTCCCAACACACTGCGTGTGTGGCAAAATGCTTTTTCTAAATGTCATGAAATGGCTGTTGGAGCTCTGAGGTCCCATAAGTGTCTGCACAGCTCTCAGGCAATGCTGTATATTGCGGTGCTTGTGCCTCTTTTCAGCTATACTGTTAAACACATTTAACTCTGCAATGCAGCACAGGAGAGAATTTAACCAAAATGGATATATTCGGGCAGCTTCATCTTCTAATAGTTTTAAATAAAAAATGAGGCTCTAAGTATTTTGATTTTGCTTGGTCCCAAAGATAATAATTTGTACAATCACTAGTATCACAAACTTTCCATAACCAGCATAATTAAGTAGGGGCTGATTGACGTTTTTCTCAATATTAATCCCATTTCCTAAAACCCAAAACCTGCAAAATCTGGCAAATCTAGTATAACCTCTAGGCTTGTATCAGGCAGGTTCACAGTGTTTGAAGGGTTTATCTATATGACACACACATGAAAATCTAGAATACTTGAGTCATGTGGTTCCAATCAAATACTGTATTTTTTAATGCAGCCAGCTGAAAGACCACAAAGTTAGGAACAAACACCTGTACACCGTATGTACTGAACCAAATTTGTGAAAAGCGTGCCTCTGACTGTGAGCAAAGAGATGCACATGAAGCACAGTGCAACACCATATGCAGAAAGATTGGATTTAATAATGGTTTGGGTGGTCTGTGATAGTACCTCCATAACATGTACATGCTAGCAACACATCATTCTGCCCCAAATATTCAGTCTATGTATAAAACATGTGTATAGTCCTTTATCTGTTGAGAAATGGAGTCATGAACAGGACTATGGAGGTGATATTCTCTTTGTTATATAGCACCTGTAAAATTGTTCCTGTTGTTCAAAGACAGGTTAAAAAGGGCAACTCAAATTTCTGTCTATTCCTACCTACAAAAGGAGCACAAAAAATGCAGTTACAAGTAAAGCAGGAAAAAAGACAAGACCAAAGGTAATTTTTCAGGGGTACAGATTACCAAGAAATGCATACTTTAGAAAAGTTTTATCGAAGTTACAGACCCTTACTATTTTTTGTGCTATAACCATGAAGCTTTGGGCTTGATTTCAAGAAGTACAGGGTGAAAATCAGTGTGATGCAGGAGGTCATACAAGTGTCTCTCCATAGTCCCATCTAGCCTTAAAACCTCAGGGCTCAAGGATTTTCCACAGCTGCAGTGTGTGCAAACAGATGTAACATTATTGACATTGCTTCCTGCATTCCTTTCTGCTGTCATGAATAAACACCTCCCTCACTGAAGATTTCTCAATGCAACTGAATATGAGTTTATTTTTTGAATAACTGCAGATGTGACAGCTACTGTTTGATTCCCACTGGGAAGTTGCGGCCCCCCCCGTTCTGCCTGAACAGAGGGCAGAGGGTCCAGCCCAAGGGTTTGCACGATATCAGCCCGGTGCATGACTAGATTTGTATTTTTGTGGGAGTAGAATATGGAGTTTCACATAGGGGGAGGAAAAATGTGTCTTGGGGAAGTTGCTTCATAGCGTATCTTCGTCTCCTGGGAAGTGTGGGTTGGGAAGTGAGCATTAGTCCCGCAGCATATGAATTTATAGCCTGTCAAAGATAAAAGAAAGATGCAATATATAACAGCCTTAAGCTCGCTAATTATACGTCAGTGTGATTATTGTACCTCTCTCTCTCTCTCTAAGCAGTCTTTGACACAGTTTGGTATGTGTGTCACCATGCAGGTGCTCAGTTGCTGCGTGGCAGGCAAAACAGGGACTTGTGTGTCTTCTGGTCACTTTTTTGCGTTGTACAACTTTCACCTGGGGACACTTAGGACGTAATATGGCACCCAACTTTGGAACATAATCCTGTAAGAGCTGGGATATAAAGCATACAGCCAAGTTAAGTGTGAAGTTAATTACCTTGCTGGGGCTTACGCCAGACTTAATGCTGGCAAGCTAAACTAGGCCAAGGTGAGCTAGGGATGGGATCATGAAGGGATCACAACTGCTCATTTACTCAGCAGTAAAACTAATAAGAGTCAAACCGCTGACACAACTGTCAGTATCCTATTTTCTGAACCTCACTGGAGGAGGAAGAAATAGAGAATGAGATGGCTATAAATGGACTGATGAATTAAATATGGTCCTGGATTTAAATGCAGGTCTTCCTTTTCTGCCGGTGTAGTTCTTGTTAACAATTTGCTGCTTCAAAACTGTCAGAGTTTTGATGAAGGAGGGCATACATGTTAAGCAGATTTCCAGAGAGTGTTTACTCTACTTAGGAAAACTTACTGTTTTGCTGCCAGGCCTGAGGTCAATTGGAGAACTGTGAAGCAAAAAATTTTGGAGGACTGTTTTGAAGGATTCAATTTCCTATCTTCTAGAATAATTATTAAACACACACACATATGTATTATATGCATATATAAACGTGTGTGTATGCATATTTATATAGATTTCCCTTGTGTGCAAGCTCTTACATTTCTGAAATGCAGTTTCAAATGATACAACAGTATTTTTGGAAATAAGTGTTTTCCCTCAAGCTACAGTTTCCAATTCTTGCCCAGCTCTAGATTTGCAGGATGTCTGTGGGTGAAAGTGAGAACTAGGAGTTGAGGGAAGAGTTTCTGACAAGTAGGTTATCTAGGGAGGACCATATTGGACTAACTGAAGTGTGGACAAAGACTTCAGCAATAAGGATATTTTTGCATGGTGATACAAGATGCCTCTAAATTGAATGAGATCTTAACTAAGTGAAGCCTTTTTCTCTGAAGGGACAAAATGTTTCTCTTCACTCCTCCCACTCTGTTAAGAAATACACTTCAGCTCCTCCTTCAAACAATGGATTCAGGTTCCTGTCTTTCATGTGCTCACCCACCACTTAAGAACAGTTTCACTGCCTTACGGAATTCTCAGTGTCTTCAATGATATGAGTTTATGTCCTTGCACCGTGGTGTTGCTTTGTCTCCTGCATGGATATCCCTTATTAAGGCACAAATATACAACTGTTTAAAGAATAATAGCCATGATAACTGGTATTGTGAGCTGATTCCTAGAAAACTCTACATTGGTTTCTGCATGTCAGGAAAGGGGGATGAATAGCCACCTTTTTGCTTACAGTGATCAAACACTTGTTAAGTTGCAAGAATAAATAAGATGCAGTCCTTCAAAATTGAATGTTCACTTGGATTACTCGATCATAGAATTAGTTAATGCATAGATATGCCACACCTGGAATGGAAAATAATTAAATTTTTGTTGGGAAATGCTTAGTTTTTAGTTGGTACTTATACGTATATTAAAGCCAATGCAGCCTTTTCTGTGTCCCCTCTTAATCTGAACATTGCTCCTACCCTGTGAATAGTTCTATGTTGTCACTGGAAAAATCACTACATCCTTTTTCTTAAGCTTTGTAAACAAAGGCAATATCTGTAGTTTTTGCTCCAGGATGCCCCATGCTTGGAAGAGTTCTAAGTCAGGCTGAATGGAGCTCCAAGCGACCTGATCTACTGAAAGGTGTCCCTACCCATGGCAGGGGAGTGGGAACTAAATGACCTTTAAGGTCCCTTCCAACACAAACCATTCTATTAATGATTCTATGGTTAATTCTATGAAATCCTAGCATCTGCTTAGACTGCATTGAGTCTAGTGATGTGTGGAAGAAAACAGCTTGCAACATAAACACTCAGTACTGAGGTCTCCTAAATGTCATGAAAAATCTTAATGCTGGTTTGGTTAGCAGTAGCAAACTTAAAGAAATTTACTTTGCCAAACCTATGTTCAAAGCATTTTTTTTAATAAAAAGCTGTGTTTCTACTCAGTCAGGCCCATTATTAATTATGTGTATTTGAAGAAATGTGTTCCTTGTACAACACTTGATAACACAGCTCTTCCTGTATTTCTATATAATACTGCAAAATAATACAGCTATAGTAGTTTTTCCCTATCATGGCTGTCAACGGAGGAAAGTTGCCATTGCCCAGTATTTCATAACATTTGAAAATAAGGTCCTTTAAAAAAAAAAGAGGTGAGGGGAAGAGTAAGAAAAAGAAAACCTGCTGCTCTTCTGAGAGAAAATTTCCTTTGTGTAGAATGCATTTTCCCAGAACAATGCAGGCTTGCTCTGCAGTCACCAGAGCTGTGCTCATGGTTTTGAAAGATAGTCCTCTGCATTTGGCACTTATTCTCTCCTCTCACTCTTTTGCTTGGCAATGTTGGAATTTTTCTAACTCTGTAAAACTTGAGCCAGCAATCTCTCTCCCCACCCCACCCCAGTTTTGTCTCTGTGCATCAAATTATCATTTTTTAAAAGGCACTGTGAAGCAAGAAAACATTTGCTTTAGAATGCCATTATATGTGGCATAACCAAGATAGAGTTTAGTGTAAGCTAAAGATTTAAATGAAAAATTATCTCTAGGATTCATTCTGGGAAAGGAGGATACATAGTTTAGGGATTTTTATTTTTTAAAGAAATCTAAGTCTATGCTTCCGCCTGTGAAAGAAGTATGAAGTAAATGTCTCTGTTTTTAGCCAAAACCTTTTTTGGTGCAAATTGCACATATGGTGTCAAAGAAATACCAACTGAATAAGTGCTGCTTTCATCGAGTTACAGGGCAAAATGTAGGGGAAGAGAAGGAGGCACAGAAGGAGGGTTTTTAGGCCATGCAAGCAACAGAGCCAAGAGAGGTGCAAATTGTGTCAATGGAATTTATTTTCCATAAGCATAGGCATATCTTGCTTTCAGTGTTGCTATTACAGGAATCTTCCATTTTTCTATGCAGTCATTTCTGTTGCTGTTTATCATGCAGGGACCTAGTGGTGTTCCACAGGGGAGCAAGAAGATATGTTCATCTCACACAGTGCAATCTCAACCTCAGTGTGTGCTTCCCAAGCTGAGCACTTTGGCTTTACCTAAATAAGCATAATTAGAATAAAAAAACCTCATAACCATAAAATTAACCATAATAAACAACTTGGTGTGTGTGACTAGATGGCTTCACGTTGCATTCTGTTGGCATTCTGTAGCTTGCACCCAGAATGTGCTTTCACAAAGATGGCTTTGTCAGCAGACACCCATAGGGGTGGATATTTGTGCCAATACTCGTGGCTTTTTCTCCCTCAGAGTTTGAGAATGAGCATTTCTTTATGCTGTGTGGAATTGTGCAGCTAGGAAGGAGCTGAAAAGAGTACAGTTATCTGGCTAAAGAAATAACACCACCCATGTTTTCAGTATTCATTCAGTGTGCATTGCAAGATTTCTCACCAGCATTGGAAAACTTCATCCTCTAAAAGGAGTGAGTGTTATTTTTTGCAGTCAGAAGCAACAACAACTGAAAAACCTGCAGTACCAGCACTTGTATCCCCATGGCTCTGCCTGCATCACTGACACACAGAGAGGCGTATTTCAGCCAGAAAGACAAAAGCACATGCAGAGAAGCAATCCTTTCCCGATGACATTGGCTACCTGGAAGCTGGCCGGCATGCGAGGTGAGCAGGAGGTCATGTTGGCTCCCTTCAAGCTGGCTGGGGACGGCTTGGCAGGGATTAACTGGCTGCAGCTCTGCTGCCACTTCTGGCCTGAGTGACAATTTGGCAGGGCGCTCAGGTGCGAGAAGCAGAGCAGCAATCTGTTCCCTTCCCCAGCCCTCCTGCCCACAGCAACCTTATTTCTTCTCACTTCAGGCTGCTGCTCCCTCCCTTTATTTGTGAGTGCGAGTGCATGCACGCCTTTCCCTGTGGTAGTGGCATTTGAAAGACACCAGTGTTTGCTCCATCTGGCTCCTGTATCTGTACTCCTTCTCATTTGCAGCGCAAATCCAGGATAGATTTCAACAAAAGAATAATGGTCATCATGTTTTCCTTCTGTTTCATACTCTGATGTGTGGGTGGCACCAGGGTCACCCTTTCAGCTCCTTGCCTTGAAATGTGCTTGCAAGGATGTGGCAGCCCACTGAAAACTGATAAGAAGCCTTATCAAAAGGTTCCCTGGTTAGGCTCCCTGCACCCTTCCACCCATCCTCTCAGCCCCTGACAGGGTATCGAACGAAAAGCTACGTGGGTGCTCACTGCTGTCAGAAAATGCCAGTTTGCCAAAACTGTAAGGTTTTGCAGAAGTGCAGTTCAGCCCTTCGTGTGCAAGGTGTTTTAAGATGCAGAGGGCAGTGAAAGGAGCCTGATGAGGGGGCAGACAGAGAGATTAAAGGGTGACAGACAACAGGGGCTGGTATCCGGAGATCGCATTCCTTCACCTTGCAGTAGCTAGCATGTGATTTTTTTCAGGCGTGGGAGTATTTCCTTCAAATCCTTTGTCTGTCAGATTTTTCAGTAAAATCTAGGCATATGTGCATTTGGACAGGGGGGTGGGGAGGGAGGAATGGGAAACAATTTTGTTCACGAATATTTTTGAAAGATGTCTATTTTTCACTTCATCGCAGTAAAAAAACTCTGAAGACTTTCTGTATTACACAATTTATTTCACATCTTAGCCTGGTGAACTATCCTATACCCTAATAGTAAATATGACCATTTACACAAACAGGTATTGTGAAGAAAGATCTAGTAGAGAGCAGATAAGCCCCATGATGAATAATCAGGAAACAAACATCATCAGTCAAACACTTGGAACTACACATTTTTGCATGCAGGTTTTAGCCATTGATATGAATGTAAGAAATAACTGGTTTGTGCCCTATTTGATGAGATATTATGCTGAGATTATGTTTTCCAATATAACTTTTATCATGGAACAATATTTGATTGGGTAGGTGGGCGAGAGAAAATAATTTTGATTTCTTAGCCCTGAGACTATTACATTCCCACTGCTGCTTGATTTCACTCTGAACCAAGCCCTTTGTGTCACACCATTTTCAGAGTTAAATTATTCAGGAATGTGTCTGAATTATACTGTAAAACTGCATTATGTTACTCGTTATGTAATTAATAATTGAAATTTCAGTCTTATTAATATTTTCTGACTTGCATTGCAAAGTTAAAATATAATTAACACATTTCCAATCAGTCCTATCTTCTTATTTTGTGCAAGTCATCAGAAGCATAGTGACAGATCCATTCTAATGACATATCCAGGGAAAAAATAGGCTTATACCATTCCAAAAGGACAGACTCTGTAGGTATTAAATGGCTAAGATAATTGGTGAGTGCCATTTTATGGGTTGCATTATGCAGGAGAAATGTGCGTTTGAATGGGATTTGCAATCAGGCAGAGAAGACGAATACTGGGAAAAAAACCATATAACACAGAATCCTATGTATTAGAGGTTAAAACCTTTTTAGGTCATCTGGCCCATCTCTGAGATTAAGATATTTTTCTGCTGCATCTCTATTAATGCATTCCCTGCTACACCTTAGATGTTCCAGTGAGAGACCTGTAATATTCTCCCAGGGAATTTATTTCACAACGTCGTAGACAGCTAGGCTTTTTCTAATATTCACACTACATCTTCTGTCTGTTCTTTCATTCAGTGTACTAAAGAAATGGGGAGGTATGCGCCTGGAGATGTAAATAATATTTGACATGGTGGTCTTCTTGAGAAATAATTTATGCTCTTATTGAAACAGTGGACCAATAAGTAACATTGCCTTGTGCTCCTCTCTCAAAATTTACTGACAGTCTCAGTGTACTGAAGGCCTGGAAAAAAAGCCACGAGAAATAAAGGAAAAAGAAATATTATCAATATACCATAATTTCCTGAAGAGTTTGGTGGGGTTTGGTTGTATACTGTAGATGTTGGATAAAGTTTCAGGGAATAGGACTTCAGGTCTAGGTTTTGCCATAGGTTTTTCTCCTTTGGAGACATTGTTGGAATATATAAGGAAGTTTAACATTCCCTCAAGAACAGCCTTGTTTTTCTATGCCATAAACTGAAAAGGAAAAATTGCTAATTTCAAGTGTTCTAGGCCAAGAAAAAATATATTCCTCATAAAAGTACTGCAGCTAGCTTCAGAAATAATTGGCAGTTAATTTGCTCCCTGTTTTTTTGTCTTCCCAGTGGAGTTGAGGCAGCTGAGACCAGACCACGGGTAAGAAATTATCCATGTGGCTTGAAAATAGCAATGCTATTCTGATGGAGGCTGTATGAGAAACCAGCCACGGATACCCTGTCCGGGACTTGCTTTATACTAAATAAATTCCACATAGAGTAGTTATATGTCTGCCCTGGAAATAAAATGACAGTTGACCTGAAGTGTCAGAAATATGCTTTTAAATGCCTTAGAAACTGCTTTTATTCCTGTCTCACTTCAAATACCACCTAAATGGCAAAGAAGGTCTATAGCTAGACCCAGACAGACTCCCTTTAGCAGCCTGTGTGCGCATCTTCCTAGTAACTGCAGCCACCTTGTCAGATCAATATTCAGTGGAAGCCTTTACCTTATTTAATAGCTCATTAAACAAGTCCCACTTTCTTTTACCAGCTCCTTAGGTGATTTCAAGGATCTCCTACGTGACCTCTGCATTGGCATTCAACTACACCTGCACAGAGGGAGTAAGTAGGGGCCTCCCAGCTATTTTCAGCCCAGTCTTTTAGCCTTGTTATACAGTATGCCACACACCTTGAATCTCCCCATCTTGCTTCCCATAGAGCTTTGTTCAGTAAAGTGCCTGGAAAAATCATCACACGGGTACTATACCAATAAAATGCAAAATGTACTTTGACCGCTTTTAGCCTCATCAGTTATTGTTCACTTTTTCAGTAAAGAAATCATCTTGTCTAGCAGAATGCTTCAGGTTTTGCCAGAATTGCCATTCATCATGTCTCACCCTATTTGACATACCTGCTAAGGCTAAGAGTTAAATGAGACTTGCCTGGTTCTATAAATAAGCAAGCTAAACATTGCATCTGATTACCCAATTTTTTTTCATAGCTGGCCATTTTAGGAAAGGAGGTTGGTAAGAAGCATGGTCAGTTCCTTCATTTAGCCTATGGATGAATGGGCAAAGGGGACTGAGTGACCTGTGTTTCTCAATTTATTTCTTCTCCTCTGATGTGTGGTAATTGGTCACATTCAGTTACTGACCAGTTGCAGAGTAAAGCTGGTCTCTTAAACTGATTGCATGCATGCATTTAATCCGAGCTGTGGAGCAGAATGTCTTCTCTCTTGATGTGGTTCACAGCATACTCATTATTGTGGTTTATGTGTCTCAGCTGGTAGGCAAGGTCTCAACTACTTTCATTCGCATGCAGACTCTTCCATCTTCCACAGAAAAACTCTGATCTCTCCCAGTTGTAGGTAATACTACTTCTTATATTCTGCTGTTTCTTTTGGAAGAAATATATTCATTTAAACATACACATATATGCATGCATCATTCATATGTAAATATATACATTTAAATATGTGTATGGTGGTAAGTGAATGTGGTATGTGAAAGAAACACACTCTGGGTCAGGGGTTGTAATGCTGTATTTTCTGTGTACACTATTCTTAGTCTCGCCTCACTAGTCTTTCACACAGCTTTTTCCTTTTTTTTTTTTTTCTTTTTTTTTCTGTGTGTGAATAAAAGCTTAGTTCTCTTGAATTTGATGGATATGTGGAAATTTGACTCTTTTATCTGTAGAAGACATAATGTACAGACAGTAGCAAAGTAGGCTTTTTTGATTGGGTGTGGCATTGGGGCTGTAAGGGGTTTGAATATAATTTTGCCATTATGGATAAGGAGTTCTGATTTCCTCCCCTGACTACTGAACTTCTTGCAGCTACCTAGTTGTTAAGGAGAAAGGCAGTTTTCAAACAAGTTAATTCCTTGGTTTGTTATTGCCAGCAAAACATGCTGGAGACTAAATTGATAGAGACACTTTTAAAGACTGTAGGATGATGAGAAATGATGGCATGTTGGGCACCCATTTGGGATTAGGATGCATGATTGCACAGAGCCCAAAAGCAGAGCTCCTACATCTGTTTGTGCAGGTAGGAATGCTGTCTGACAAGGGCACGGGATGACGTTTGCGTCACAGAATTGTTGAGTACAGCTTGAACATACTTGGCAGCATCCCATGACCTTCTCTCCTACTCCAGCTTCTCCCTGACAGCAGAACTGTCTCTGGCCAAAGGTTAATTTTTTCTGATGGCTCCTAAACTTTCTAGATAGAGAATATTCGTGAAGTCTCAAAAAAAAAAAAAGAAACTAAAATAAATAAAATGCAAGCCCTGAATCACAGGCAGAAAGTTTCATTCTCCTTCTGTGCTCCTATGTGGGCCATTTCAACAGGAGCCCAGAGGACTGCACAAATCTCTTAAGCAGTAAAAATGTAAAGCTGATTTCCCATTGACTAGCGTATGATGCAGTCACTCACACCAGGATAAAGCAGTTGGAAAGGTGTGGCATTCTGATTTGGTCCAATTTTTATTTGATTTCTGCTGGTTTTAATGAAATTATATAAGGTTTGAGACAGTGGAGAACTGGAAATGTGTGTCTGACTATGCCCATCACTGCCTACTACCATGCACAGTAGGAACACTTTCAAAAGTCACCATGTCTAACTTACTTCACTGTGAATCAACTTTAGGTTCACATGTGGAGGTAGGAATATCAAGGGATGTTGGAATATTAAGAATAAACTTTGAAATTTAGGAAACCACCGTTAACTATTGTACATTGTCACTAATTGCTTAGCTAGATAAAAATGTTGAAATACCAGAAATTTAAGTGAAAAGCATAATTCTGGTGTGATTTAGTTTGCCAAGCTAACAGGAGGAGAGCAGAAGCAGTAAGTTTTTTGAGCTTCCACAGAGCTGAAATCTCCAGAGATCACAAGTAGGAGAATATCTGGTCCAATATGTGCATCTATATAGATTTTAAAAATATCCAGAGGAGGCAACCACAGTTGAAATGAGAGCTGCAAAAGTTGGAAAATCATCACTGGTAGGCAATTTTTTTTTGGTAGCTGTTGTTGCTTTTGTTTATTTTATTAATTTATTTAAATGTAAACAACAATGCTTTATTTAGTCCATTCCTTGATTATTTGCTTAGTCAAAACTACCAGCAAATTTTCAACATAGGAAGTGGAGGAGCTCTTGTCAAAAAGGCTATATGTTGCTATATGTATCCTCACAATACTCAGATAGAAATAGTCCAAGAAGATCAAATGACAGCTGTACAAAAATAGCTTTTGCCCTCCTTAAACTCCTATGCTAGATTCTGACACCCTTGTCATAAAAGCTCCACTGTAAACTTTGGGACTGTCGATGTAGCAGACTGTAAGACTTCTCTATATGAAAAGGAAAAGGACAGAAAAATGCAGCCTTTATTTTGGCCTTAACAGCTGTAAAAACCTCACCTTATTTTGTAGGATAATGGCAGGTTAGTATCTATTATTTAAATTCCCTCTTTTCAGATCTAATCTTGTTTCCATGGTTAAATCAAATCTTTGTAGGGATTTATGAACACAGAAATTCCACAAAACCTGGGATTCAGAGTCAGGGAGGAGAATTAAAATCCTGGAAAGCCTGTGAATACATAGGCAAGTCACATAGGTGGAAGGGAAATAAGTGTTTTTAAAGAGGATTTCTGTCAGTGAGGGTGCCATGTGGAATAATTTTCATCAGATGCATTGGGCAATAAGTGAAGGAATGGTCTCTTTGTTTCAGCTCCAGCTCAAATCAGCAATTGTTGCTATTCTGATAGCAGCTAAGTGGTCTGTGGGAAATGGTGTGGAGGTCTCACTCTAGTCTTATGAATAGTTTTTTATTACATGAAACCAGTAATGAACTGAGCAAACAAAGGAAATGGTGGAGGTAATGGTGAAGACTGAACCTCCTCTTACCCTGCATTTCAGGGCTAAGGGGTACAGGCAGAGTCAGGAGGAGTGTAAGAGCTGAATGGATCAGTACTACAGCTCTTATGTGGGTGACTTGGGTATTTTAGCCCAGAGGGTTGACAATTTGGTACATCCCAGAAACATCAAAACCATGGGATGATAAGTGATGATAGCAAGCCCTGCTTCAACCTGAGAGCACCTCTGGTTCTGGGTATGACCGACTCCATGCAAGTCACGATGGTGCTGCCTTGGCCCTTGAGTCACAACTCAGCCCATGGCAGGCAGCAAGCTGGCAGTGGGACACCAGCAGTGTGGGAGTAATGGGGAGGGGCCAGGCATTTCAAACTGGCAGCAAACGCAGAGATGGGGGAAGGTGATGTGATCCACGCTCCCTCTTTTACCTCATGCTGCCAGCGAGCAAACAGGGCTTGAGCTTCTGCTGGGATTTTCAGACACATCAGTGCTGGGGTCAGCTCTGAGGGCACGCTTTCCCCAGCTCATTACAGAGCTTTGGTTTCTGTGTTTTCAGCTCCTTGTGTGCCTGAAAAGGGAGAAGGACGAGGGGTGCCTTGCAGTTGTGAGCTGTGGTGCCTCCTGGGGCGGCGGCACAGGGGCTGCTCCCACTTCTGCTCCCCCCATATGAAATCTTTGCAGAGCTGTGTGTGTTGCAGAGCAGTTTCCCTTCCTATAGGGACTCGTTTGTGTTGCTTACATCATGTGCTGGATTTAGACGACCTCCAGTGTTACCATGGAAACGGTTTCTGCTTAAGTATAGGTGAGAATGTAAGTTAATTTTAAATAAGGTGAAATGAAGGAGGGGGTGAATAAAGCTCTCAAAATCATTTGAAGCCACACAGATCTATCTGCCTAATCAGTTTTGTAAAAAATCTTCTAAAGCAAATTTTGCATCCCTGAGGTTGCATCCTTCTCATAACAAAAAAAAAAAAAAAAAAAAGTTCTGGGCATATTTCTTCCAACTGTCATCACTCAAGGTGGTGGCAGACCTGGGAAGCCTCCATCTCTGTCTCCTCTCCATGTTCCCCACGTACACAGTGCCAAATACTCTGCATGTGGGGGGGTCAGAAGATGAATAAGACTTAGAAACAGCACATCTAGTCGGATGCTTTGAAGCTTCATGGAGTGTGGGATTAATGCATTTTTGCTGCTGCTGCTGGTTGTTGTGAGGAGAGACCAACATGTTGTCCTTTATTTTGTGGCCTGAACCCTGCCCTCTCTGGTATCCTTAAAATCTTAAGCCAAAACAAACAAAAGTGCTGGAATAAAAACATTATTTTTATAGTAAAATTACCTGGAGGAAAAAATAAAAAAGAAGAATTTGTACTTGATAAAGCAGCAGCATGGGTAGCACTGCTCTCAAAAGCATTATAGGATTGCCCCTGTTTGCTTCCTACCAGCCCAGTTGGAGCACTATTTCTCTGTCATCTCCATAAATGCCACTTATCACTATTGTGTGAGAGTACCTAATCCATTAAATAAGCATCAGGGTAATGGGAAGAGATACAGAAGCCCCCTTAAACATTCACCTAGTTAGTTAATGCGCTGTGATCCACGTTTTCTAAGAGTTGCCTTCTTAATACACACGATTTACAGCTGAAGAGTGGGCAACTTCAGGAAAAGCAGAGGGTGGCTGCTGCAAACCTGTTTCTGGCAGCAGCCATACTCTCCTGAGTGGTCTGACACCAGCAGTGCAGGTTGACTCTTCTCAGATCTGAGTAGCAAGAGGATGCTGTTTAAATTATTGCCATAAACGGTTGCCTGGTAACCAGTTCTTGTAAAACTTTTGGCGGCACTATTAGCATGAGTACCTGTGCCCAGGTGTTTGTCCCTTTCACCTGCCTGGAGGTGACAGCCACACAAGAAGAAATAAGAGTGCTACTGCTCCCTGGCTCGTTCATGGCCATGCACTTGCAAAGCAGTAAGACACAAGAGACTGAGGTAAAATTATACTCATTAATACTCATTAATAAACTGTATAACCTTTTAACACGTTCCCTTCTTTGTTCTGATTTTCAGAATCTCTTTTTTCACTTCTTATCTCCATTTCGTTTGTTTGTTTTGCCACTTTCCTACTGTTGCTCAGCCCATGGAAAAAACTCCTCTTTTCTGGAGCTTGAAAGAGCAAATTTCTAACACATAAGGTCTACAGTACTACAGAGGAGATGTGTAATGTTATGGATCACGTTTCTAACTTTCTACTTCACATTTCTTCCATTGTGTTTGGTGAACTGATTTATGGTAGCATTTGTGTTGGGGATCTTATATCTCCATGCAGAAGGTTTAATTAATTAGAGTAGTGTGTGATGTTAAGCCAGCCACAGTTAAAATCACGAGATAAGAAAGGAGGTGGCTGTGGACATAATGGTTATTAGATTTCTAAAACCATCTAGATTAGAGGGAATGGTCGTGTGAGTTGTGTTGCCCTGACCTTGCAGCCTGAATCTGTACTGCTGATCTGTGGGGAGCAGGAAGATTACTGTGTCCCCTACAAAGAGAGAGGCTGCTCAGCACTGTGTTCATGTGGTATACGCTGTAGCAGGTATTCTGCTAAGCAGTCAGGCAACTGGAATAGCAGAAATCTTAGTGGAAGGAGGTTCTTGTGTAGCTAATGTCTTATAAAACAGGACCTGAAGGAGTCCTGTAAAGTAAAGCCGTGGTGGGACAAATCAAGTAGAGGCCCCAAACATCAAGAGTGATGAGAATGACTAACTCTGAATGTCAAACAGAAGCCATGAAGTCGTTTCCATGGAAATACAGAGAGGTCTGTTATGTGGCACTGACAATGACATTGATGATGCTGCCTCAAATGTGTCTTGCCCAGGAAGGACAATATGAGGATTATTTTGTGTGGTGTCCAGCATATTTCCTTCTGCTTAATGTGTGTGTCCAGGTGCAGAGCTAGAACTACCCTGCAGCAGCTGTCCTCCTAACCACAGGAAGAGAAGGGGAACTCAGTTATGTGTGATGGAGGCCACCTGAGATTGGCCAATCAGACAAAGGACACAACTTGGAGTTTCTTCTTCACCTGTGCTAAGTATGTGTCAGGAAAGAAAGGCAGCAGTGAGGAGTTTCAAAAATGTTAGTAGGGATCTCTGGTGACATCTGCCAATTACTTCGACTCTTTGGCAAAGGGGGACTAAGAAAAGCATGCCTGGCTGTAGACTAAAACATTGTATCCAGCAGTCTACAGCTACAACAGAAAATCTGAGTCTACTGATAGCTGCTAACATCTGCTGTATTTATTGCTAACACCCCCAAAAGGCCCCAAGGGGACTTTTTATTACATTCATGATTGCTTACATTTAACAGTGCTTCCAATGTTAGTCACCCTTGCCACTTCTTATACACAAAATCTAGTACTTACGGGATATGTAAGGGCCTTAGGCAGTTTCTCTCACTGTGTGGGAGTACGCCTCTCTTCTAAGCAAAGGCTACATGAGATGGAAAGAAGTCCAAGTCCTTGATTTTTGCTTGCTTTTGTTCGTAAGTCATATAATAATATAGCATAAACTGAAACCATATCTTTCCCTCCAAAGATGGCCATCTCAGACTACAGAAATTACTTTGCCTATGAATTGTATTGGAGGGAGGATAAAATTAATGGGAAAACTGAATCTGCTGGGTGAGCCTGTTGGCCTTGATGGCCTCCAGCCCAGGAAAGGAACACAGACAAGAATGGCAGCTGGGAAGAAACAAAGAGCAGCAGTCCTTAGGGGTGAGGGACGAATATCTGGATTAGGAAGGAACAGGAGTCATAACTGCCATTTTAGTTAATGAAGGGAGAATTGAATGGTTTTGGAATGAAGACTCCATAGAGAAAGGCTCTAGCATAATTTAGAGACATATTTTAGTGCAGGAAGCAATAACAGAAACCTAAAGATGAACATCAAACCTTTTAGAAAGAGAGAGAAAAAAGCACCCAGTTTAAATTTTGTGTTTCTAATGTTTGCCTGCTTATTGCAAGGGAAGGGAAGATTTCCTCTGCTAATGTATGTTTTGCTATTTGCTGGAATGAGCTATTCAAAAGCACTGTTATAGTGTCAGACTATAGATAGTCTTTGGGCCACGTGGTATCTTTCCTCTGCAGTAATTTATTCCATGTGTAGGATTTTGGAAGGATAGAGAAGCTTATTGAATAATTTCCACACCACCTCTTTCATTACAGTGTGAAGAGATGGAGGGCAGAGATCATCACAAATCTGTAGGAAGTGTCTATCTTAAAACTAGTCACAGAATAGGAAGTGAAATGTCTACCGAAATACTAATGAATTGGGCAAGGTGTAGTTTGCCAAGAAAGTAAATCAACAGGGGCATGGTGGTCCAGGAACTGCAGCTCTCCTAAACAGTATTGTGACTCTCATGGATGTAAAGTGAAATATTGATCCAAACCAATAGATTTTGTTCAGGCAATTCCCAGAATGTAATGGTACAGAAAAACATAAGTAAATTCTCATTTGGTGTTTGAAGCAGGACAGCATTAGTGTTTTTGCCAAAATATGCAATAGAGGATTTTCACAACTGATAGTCCACCTAGAGAAAGTGTTTTCCTGAGAAGGACATCTGTTTAATTTCTTGATACTACTTCTTCCCTTTATTCTTGTTGAGCAGTCACAGGGTCCAGCTTCATTACAGCTTTGTGCTATGCAGAAGTCTGGTGCCTCAAACAACCATTTTTATAGCATTTCCCTACCATTACCCAGGAACGCTAATTTGTATCCAGAATTGGACTGTAGTTTTGCCTTTAATTCTTGAGTGATAGTAGCCTTCTATGTGTATTATATATTTTCTTTCCTGTTGAAGGATTACATGTCATACCAAAGAGGAAAAACCTCTCAAACTGTTGTAAAAGGTAGTTAGGGAATAATGGCTGGAGTCTACCCTACTGGTGAGTCCCTATTGCATTGGACAGAGGGAAATCCCTTTTTCTCTGAATCTTCCTGCTCTTCTTGGCTCTGAGTCCATGAGGAAATTCACACATACTACTCCAATGTTGAGCTAATTTCCATGGATCAATGCAACACTCCCTTGCACATTTTAGATGTGCTTCCTATTAAAGAACCTGCAGCAATAATGTGTGTTTCCTGGGGAACTGCTGACAGCCTGGACTAATTGTAAGCTTCCTTTCAATATTTAAGTCAAGAGCTCACCTTTCATGCCAGGGGAATTAGGAAGTGTCCCCTTATGGATCAGAAATTATTCACCAGCTTTAAGTGAGATTATAATTCTTTTGGACAGAGACACAGGGGCACTTGCCTCATTGTACAAGGTCAGAGATCTTGCCCACCTTATTCTGTGTTGTTGAGCTGTTCTCAGTGGGGTTAACAGTGACTAATCTAGACTTGCTTTACTTTTGTGGAGGAATTGAACTTTATTTTCTTCTCTCTGAATGTTTAGATCATGCATCCCCTTTTAAATAGCCTTTCCATTTGCAGAATACTGCCAGGTCCATTACTACATGCTTTCACTCTGTTTACCTCTCTATATCCAAAGTGCAGGGAAAGGGTTTTGATTTTTTGTGTGTTATTTGCTGGAGCAGTTCAGACTGTGTGAATTGCACACTTACTCCCCATGACTCATCTCTGGTTTGCAGTGGTTTGTTAGACACAGCAGTGCTGCGAGCATCATTCCAGCCTTCCTTTAGTGTTTGCTGCACACTTCCTTGCTCAGGCCCCTGAAGATACTTGTCTTTCCATCTTGCAGTCTTTTATTGTATATATTCCTTTGTCCAAGACCCTTCCTGGCTTCAAGGAATATACCTGTACGACCTGAAAAGCAAGAAGGGAGTTGAAGAATAGATCACCAAATAGAAAAACTGCAGAGGAATTTATTCTCTGTCCCTGCTTGCTGACATTTGAGTTCTGCAAGACTTGGGGCAGGTGTCTTGAAGAAGCTCAAATTACTGTCTGAATGATACAGTAGACTGGATACTAAATAAAGCTGGTTCCTTATACCACTGGCACCAGTCCTGCCTCTTCATCTGCAACAACAGAACAAAATATCTAGTGAAGCAGGTCAGCTTTCTTTTCTCTTGGCCTGTTCCCTCCTTACCAGAGACCAGAAAATCAGGGAGGAATTTAAATACCAAAGATCTGACAATAAGATAAAATCCTGAATAAAAATGCATATGTTCTTTTGAAAATTACAGCCACGAGTTGATCAAAGGCTGGCCTCAATCTGAAGCCAAAATCAGTGAGCCTGGATGAGCCTTCAGTGACTCCTTACTCCAGTGTGGTCCCAGCTGCTTTTCATATTCCACTCTGGCCTCTCCTGTCACCATCAGCAAGGATTGCTAGGATGTCAAAAAGAAGTGAAACCTACAGCATTGCAAAGCCTGTCAAACCTCAGGCACATGGCACTGGGGTTTACAATGTGTGACATGTTTCAGTCAGGGAACTCAAAAATGCACAGAAAAAAAAAGCCCCCACACTGAAAACTAAGTTAGAGAAAATGAAAAAATTGTGTGAGGGTCTCTCATGCAATAATGTATCTGCAGTCTCTTTTTAAGAAGAGATGAGTGGGAACTGGTTGTTTATATATCCAAATGTATATGAATCCAATTTTGTGAGCTTATTTTTTGTCTTTTCCCCTTAAAAATCCCAGAGAGAATGGATGCAAAAAGTGGTGAGAAGCTAAAGAAATGAAATTTTAGAAGGGGAACTGGGTAGAGAGGAACTTGTGCACAGTGTTTTTTCCCCGATTTATTTTTTTAGTGTGATATATTAAAGGAAATGGAAATTGAGATGAAAATTTGGTTTGAAAATGGATAATCAAAACTATGCAATCCCAGAATGCACCAAAACAAAATGTCCTCAAAATCAAAATGGTTCTGTCCTACATTTAGCTGTCCACAAACTGGAAATTCCTGGGACAAAAAAAAAAGAGGCAGCTGGTTTTGTGATTCTGTAAGGTTCCCAAAGCTGCTGGGTGAATTATCCAGCTGTCAGGTTCATGTTTGTGCTCCATCTGCATCAATATTTTGCGCTAGCATGGCACCTTGAGCAGAACACAAGCATTTTCCCTCCCTGGTGCTCTTTCTCCCCAGATTCCATGGGAGGTGACTAAGACAGATGGATCAGAAGCCAGCTAAGGCATGGCAACTGCCAGATCCCTGATGTGATCTGGTGTGCATCTAGACTGCAGTGTAAAAGATGTGACAGCAAGTTCCATACTTCACTGCTTTGATTATTAGAAGCTGCAGATTTAAAATTACAGTGCTGAGCTGAACAATTACAAATAAGGAGGGAACACAAATTTTGGTTGCAAATGAACACTATAGATCATGATATCAAATTGAAGGAAAAGTATCTTTATGCCTTGAGATGGAAGGCAGCAGAGGTGGGCTGGGATCCAGGTGAGAAATAAGGGGAAGAAGTATCTCCAATCCCCAGTCACACAGAGGGAAGGGCCCAGACATGCCTTTGTTTTGTCATCATGGGCAAATAATGTATGGGATCAGTGAGCTTACAGCATATAACTCAAGTTATAACTCAAGCACTGTCACTCACTAAAGACCATTCATATCAGAAATCCACACAAATACCCCTTCAGCTGTGAGCTGAAGATTTTTTTATACAAGTCTAGGCTAAAGCTCAGCAGATCCTGACATATTTATACTCCCCACACAAATCTGATCTTTTTGTGTGGTCATCTGGTTGCCTTGTGCTGCTCAAGATTTATGTCACATGTATCTGCCTTCACCTTGATCTACACTAACTTTTGTGAATTAACTCAGCAATGAGGACATATCCTTGGAGTTAAAAATTGTGGTGAGGAAAGATCAAACCAGGCTACAAAAAATACTAGGAGCTAAAACTAACCATTGTGTATTATTTCCAGATGCTCTGAGGTAAAGGCTAAGGATTAAAAGAAATAATGGCAGTTGTGCCTGTACATGAAGGAAACTGCTCTGAGAATGCAGCCAGAGCATGTCTGCCACAGTCTCCATGGCTTTTTTGGGTTTTTTTTAGATTCCCCCATGGGATCACCTAAGTCCACAGTCTTAAGCTTCAACTTGGTAGTAAAGCTAAAAAAAGCTTAGCAAATAGCTTGTAATTGATGACAAAACAGGGAAACAGAAGTGTCAGTCATTTATTACACAAACAAAATGAAAAATTAACTGCTATATCATGTTATTTTCCCATTTACATTTTCGATTCTAGGCATCAGAGAGGAGTTACTGACAAGAACAGGGGCAAAAGATTAGAAGTTTTCATAAATTATAGTTGCTGTGTTTCCTTTGTTAATAATGGGTGAAAATCTGATACTATGAAAGTTAATGAAAATTTTGCTACTGGCCTGAGTGGAGCCAAAAAATTCAGCTCTAAAAACCTGGTGATCTGCTACTCTTTGATTCAACTCTTTCATTGTTGCTGTTGTTTCCAAATGAAACCTGTGTATTGTCATAGATCTATCAAATTCTGTTTTTTCTTTTTCTGTAGTGCTCATCCTAATGTCCCATGTATCAATCTGCATAGTATATCTCATTCTAAAAGAATTTTTTTTTTAATTTCATGCTTTCTGACACTGAGACTGATAACATCAGCTGCACACGTGGTACAACTTCTTGTCTTTTTTAGCAGAATAGATGTTCCAGTAGGATCTTCCAATATGATTCAGCTCACTGTTCTGCATTGTCTAAAATACAGTGGATATTTCAATTAAAATGTTGCAGCTAGGAAGCTTTGTGACCTCACTTCTAAGCAATTCATGTCAGATTTGTTTGACAGAACGAAATTGACATTGCATTCATTCTAGAGTGCACGGAAATGCAATTATGTGTCAAACTTTCTGAAATCTTCAGGGACCTCAGGGGAATCAGTACGAGACAGGCACTATACTGTTTTGTCCTCCAGATTTTTATCTAGACAGGCAAATCTAGCATTTTCTCAGTTTTCTCTCTATCAATTAAATGTAGTTAAAATTTTTGATGAAAATTTTTTTGTATAGCTTACTATTCAGAGAAAATCCATTTGAAGACATTTATCTCTGATAGTACAATCTAAAATAAAGGATGCAAAATTATTTGTTAAAATGATATTGGAAGTAATTTTTATAGCTCCCACAAATACGACTGAGTTATATCAGGGAATATGTTAGATGTAGTATTATAAGTCCATTATTCTTTTCAAAAACCAAATCTGTTGGGTGAGAGAAACTGTCAATATATATTTTAAGTGGAATCTAGATGTTCATTTCACTTGCCTATTTGAAAAATAACAAAACTCTTACAGAAAATGGAGTGGTTTTCTCTCCCTAAAATCCTGTGGTCCCCCAGTCTCCAAAATGCTTTTAACAACCAGATCTTTACTTTCACACATTCTCCCAATTAACATTTCACATACTTGTTGAAAACAGATTATTAATCTTTCTATAATGGAAGTATAAATGTAATTTCTAAATATATTTGTATTTCCTATTTAATATACAAATTCAAGAATTAATTGTATGTTGAATGATTTTAAAACCAGGGCCTGATAATTCCTCATTTTTTTGATTGGCACTTTACTGTATCTCTATGTCATGATGCTATATAAAAGCAGAAAATATATCTGGGGCTATATTCTTCTAGGCATTACCACTCCTCACCTTCAGTGATCTTATTCTCTAAACTGTTTGCCAAAGGACTCCAAGACTAGAGAGTGGAGGCAGAGGTTTCAAGCAACTTTTCTGGGCATAAGAGTTGAATCTTGAAAGCTACAGTGCATAGGATAAAAACTAACTTTCTGCACCTAGTACTTTTGCAAGGGAAGATTTTACCAATCTGGTTGGTATTGCAAATAATTAACATATTGGAATTACAGATAGATTTTTTTTTCCTTTCTTTTCTTTTTTTTCTGATTTACTAACTTCACATTTTTGTATTAGTTTTGTTCAGAGAAAAGGATGCAGTACAGTAGAGTAGAAGGATCCTGAATGATTTAGGTATCACTTGTCCAAGCTTAATTAATAATTTGAAACTATAAAGGCATTTGTAGCTGTTGGTTATGCATCTGAGTGTTGTAGGTAGACACTCTGTGGTGCCCTACTGGTCAAAGAACATTGAAATTGCTCATAATAACAAGAAAACATTTTGTTGTTATTTGCAATCCTCAGTAGTTTTTAAGACCATTACAACATGCAGACTTGTATTTTAGTCAGTGAAGAAGGCACAGAAACATCTGTTATCTCAGGATATCCGTTGAACCATCATTGGGTTGTTTTTTTTTTCCCCTTCATCCTGCTCTGTCCCTTTCAAGTGCTGCACACCAACACAAATGCTCTGGTTTCAAAGAAGCTATACTAAGCAGCAGTGAAGGAAGGCTTCACCTTGCTCTTTATGCTTCCTTTCCCTTTCAGTTCATCATTTTTTATTTCTTCTTTCAAGAGATGAGAAGCCTATGTCTGACAGATGGATGCCTTTTTTCCTTTAATCTTTTTTTGAAAATTTCCTTTTCTAAGAAGTAAATTACGGTCACGACACTTGTTTTGCATTGCTGGTTTTGAGCTACTGAGACCTAATGTAAGTGGTAAGAGGCCATCTTCTGCCTACACGCAATCAAAGTCAGCACAAATTCCTAAATTCAAATGTGGATTAGCATGTTCAGATCTACGCCTGCTCTCAGTGTAATCCATAAAATGTGTTGTTAGCTTCAGTAAGTCTGTTCATTTTTAAGGAAAGTGGTTCATTTCAGAGAGATGAGAATCTGGTCCCTGAAGGTTTGATTGCTTCCTGTGAGTTGCAGTTTACAGGGAGGCGTATTATATCACTTCTGCTTATACCAGAACCCTCTCAGCTCGCTGTGCTGACAAAGAAATGTCTCCACCTGCCATTTGAAATGTGCTGATATTATGGACTGTTGCAAACCCACTCTGCAGCTTGGTGTGATTGGCAGCCACCGCTTGGAGGCTGGGAGAACGGGAATGCAAGAGGTCAAACGGAGCCGTGCTAGCAGAAAGCTGGCACACTCCCTCCGTGCTCAGGGCAGGAATCTCCTCCCTTCCCTGCGCTGGGAAGCGCTGCTGAGCAGTGAGCAAACAGATGGAGCATGTTCCTAACCTCCGTGCTGCTCCGCCAGACTCATAAAAGACATTCGCCCTCCCACTAAATGAGTAAATGAGAGGTTGATTGATGACTCAGAAATTTATTTATTCAAACTTCTATTTAGCTGCAGCTACACAACAGCTTTCTGAACTTGGAGAAAATCAAACAATTCAATTCCCTGTGGGTTCAAAAGTGCAAGATGGCAACAGACAGGTTGCAATATGCTTTTCCATTTTAAAAGTAGTAGAAGAGCAGCTTCAGGGTCAAAATTTCCTTGTTGGTGGAATCTGCAATGATTTCCCTCTGGAATGATTTTTGCTTTTCTGTACTAGGGTGTGCCGTAGCATGATGTCTCCAACTTGATGCATGTGTTTTACTCAATTTCTTAATTATTTTTATTTTTGAAGCAAGCAGAGTCAGTTTACCCCAACAGTTGTGTCTGAGTAGATTTGAGGTTTGTATCCAGCTTGAAAGAATACATGGTTCTGTTCAGGTGTTTATTGGGGAAATATGTACCAACTCACAAATATGTATTTGCCTTAAATTGAGAACAGTACTTCCTGTTACTTTTGTTGTATTAACTGTGACATGGACCCTGATAGATCATTTTAGTTTAAATAAAAGCTTCACTGTAAATGGTGCTGAAACACAGCTGTTTATATGTTACACAGGGCTATGTCTTACATAGAATCTATAATAAACTCTGAAATGGAAAGTTGAGAGGTGTGCATGTGTTCGTGTATGTGCATATATGATATGCATTTCTGTTGCCAGTTACAGCTAAAGTAAGTATCAGATGGCATTTACTGCTTTATTTCCTGTCATATAAATGCCTTATATAGGTATTTCAGAAATCAGGATTATTTGAAAATGGCATATATTTTGTATTTACTGAGATTTCTGATGTGACTCACAATAGGATCCCACATAAAAAAAAAGGAAACAAAAGTACCTGTCATTTTGTAGTTCTGATATGTATTTTAATATATGCAATTTAGACTGGTGGATAGACATTATTTGCAGTTTTTACAAAACAACCCATCTACCTGTACTTTGGAGGGCACTCTTTTTTCAGCTCTAGAAGAACCAAAAAGGTCCTTAGTGAAAGAAAAAAAGTTCATTCTCTTTTGCTCAGTGTTTCCATTCTGGTGCGTTTCTGTGGTGTTGACTGCTGTAATTTTGATTCAGCAGCATTATTACAGATGTGTAGAAATTTGTTATTGCTTCTTGTTTTCATGTGCCTTGACAGGAGTGAGATTGGGTGGCTCACCCTCTTGTAGTGCTAAGTCTGCACCGCCATATTTCTCACAGACCTCCAAAATGGGACCTTCCTCACACAGATCTGACTTTGTTGTTAGTTGGACTAAGATAAGGTGGTCTTGGTACTCTTCTTTTTGTTGTGCAATCCCAGAATATATAATTTTCAAATCTATCAGCACTTCTGTAAACATTCTCCCCATATATCTCAGCATGCGGGATCTCTGTAGGAAAGGATGTCTCTATTTTCTCTTATTATCCAGCCACAGGAGAAAGTCACTGTGAATTTTTATTCCCTTTCTCTGTCCCTTCCTCTGTGCTAATAATTGATTTGCTTCATGGGTTTGGACTGCAACTGCACCTTCCCACCAAAAACAATCACAGCATTGAAACCTGACATATCTGGACATGGAAGTGTTTTGTGTAAAAGAGATGCTGGTTCAACATTATTTATACCCATTAGTGCTATCAGATTCTCCTTCGGCAGGCTAGGAGAGGATTCATGGGGTAGCTCATGTCACTGTGGCACCAGTTCCATCATATCTGCCCCAAAAGTCCCAGCACACAGCTCAGTGCAAGACAAAAGAAATCAGTGCAGTCAGTACCTATGGATGGCATTGCAGACTGATCTCCTTGAAACTAGATTGTCCCAACTTAGTACTGAATCTGTGAGAAGAAGTGGAGTCAAAATAATAGCTTAGCAAGCTACTTCATAGGTAACATTCACTCATTCTTGTTTTAATGACATTTTTAATATTACCTTCAGATTTGTTGCACTACAGAAGCTGTGAGTAAGCAGAACAGACTTTTTTTCTTCTCAGAGGAAAGACAAGGACAGGTCTAAAAGTGATGTGTCATTTCACTTTGATAGTGGAAACTCAATCCAATGAGCCAACAGGAGTTTTGTTATGAAATTTAGTGGGATGAGAGCTTCAGCACGTGGCAGACCAGTGCTTGGCCCATCATCCTACGCGTGAAAGGTGAATGAAACATTGAGAATGAGAAGAGAAATCCAAGTGCCTAAGAATCTTTGGCTTCTCCTGACATACGTTAGTTGATTGCTCAATTAGGTCAATGTCTTCGTCACTCGATTACTAAGTATAGGTGGTTGTTCTTTGGTTACTTGAACTAGTTGTTCTTTAATGGATTCTCATTAACAGCTGAGGCTGGAGAGCTGCCTGGTGGAAAAGGATCAGGCCTGCTGGTTGACAGCTGGCTGGACATGAGCCAGTGTGTGCCCAGGTGGCCAAGAAGGTCAATGGCATCCTGACTTGTGTCAGCAATAGCGTGCCCAGCAGGACCAGGGCAGTGACCATCCATCTGTGCTTGGCACTGGTGAGACTGCACCTTAAACACTGTGTTCAGTTTTGGGCCCCTCTCTACAAGAGAGACATTGAGGGGCTGGGGCATGTCCAGAGAAAGGCAAGAGACCGGGGGAAGGGTCTGGAAACTCAAGGCCAATGAAGATAGGCTGAAGGAGCTGGGTGTGTTTAACCTGGAGAAAAGGAGGCTCAGGAAGGATCTTATTGCTCTCTACAACCCCCTGAAGTAAGGCTGTAGCCAGGGGGGGTCAGTCTCTTCTCCTAGGAAGAAACAACCTCATGATATGATGAGAAGAAGCAACCCCAAGTTGTGCCAGGGGAGCTTTAGACTGGATACTAGGAAAAACGTCTTCCCTGAAAAGGTTGCCAAGCATTGGAACAGGCTGCCAGGGAAGGGGTTGGGTCACCACACCTGGTGGTATTTAACAGATGTGTAGATGTGACATGGGGACATGGTTTCGTGGTGGACTAGGCACTGTTAAATTTAGAGCTGAGCTCAATAATCTTAGAGGTCTTTTTCAACCTAAGCAATTCTATGACTCTGTGAAATCACTGTGGGCAGGCTGTGTAGCAACCTTATCTCTCAGTCTATCTATGAGCATTCAAGGTCATCCTCAGGTTTCAGTAGGAATGGTATCTTGGAGTCCAGGATCCAAAAGCATCCCCAAGGTTTCTCTGAACTCCTGAAGTCCTGGAATCGCATAATGAACCTTTTCATTAGGTTGAATTCCTAATACTCAGAAATTATATCCTCAACAGCTTCAGAGTCCTCAATTCATACAGCTTGCTTCTTCACTCACTCTCCCTTTCTCTATTTCTTTTTAGTTTTTTAAAGCAAGAGAGGAAAAAATGAGGAAATCTTGAACATTTCTTAAAATACATTGCTGCAGTTGTCAACTGTTTAACTATAGGAATACTTCCTATTAGTTTCCAGGATTTTAACTTCACTTTTGCTCCTCGGAAAAAAAAAAAAAAAAGAATATGTTGAGATCCTAAATCTCAGTGGTTTTGATTTTAAAAAGCATTTTCCATTTGGGAGCCCTTTTCTGTCGTTTTGTTTGTTTGCTGTATTCTGTCTGTCTTCTCTACATGGGTGCTTTAGAATTTGAGTTAATACCAGTTGTCTAGCACAGAATACATTTGATGGCAAAGTAATATCAATGGTTTGAAGGTAAACTCCCCCACAGCTGCAGATCATAGGTATTTAATAATGGCCATGAAGCCTGAGCATGCTATGATGTGATCTGCCCACAGCTTCATGGAGTGTCCCCTTCAAACTACACTGACTTGTAGCTACAGCTCTTTGAAGAAATGATGTCAGCCTCTAAACACAGAGCCAAGTTGGCATTGGGCTGTAGGTGCATAGCCAATCTGCTTTCCATATTGTTCTCTTGGCTTTCATACAATCATGAATAATCTGTTCAAGACAGTCTGAAAACCTCAGAGCAAGCAGGGTGCACTTTGTATCCCTAAAGTCACTTTTTACATTTGCATAGGCCTCATGCCCAGTGAGGAATCTGTAAACATGAGAGGGAGAAAAGAGAGAGATCTCACAGAAAACAGTTACGTGATTTCATTTATTTATATTATACTGCTAGAAACCATGACTGAAGACTGTGATTTGTCCACTGACATATGCATGCAGTTTTTCCTGAGATGCAGGAAACAAATCTGTCAGCCTCCTGATGAGCATTACAGAGAGAAAGACACCCAGGATAATTTAATTAGACCCCAAGAAATAACCCAAACTGAAGGACATTTTCTGGTTGTCAGAAACTAAATCCATCTTTAAAACAGGCAAAACCACCACCCTGGTTCAGAGACTTCCCTGCTCTCTGATCACCTCTGAATTGCTTTTCCTCTATGATGCTCAGAGTTCCTTGACCCTTCCTGGAGATTTTCTTCAGAATCCTCAGCTGTGTTAGTCCCACAGTAGCCCCAGATGACTGAGGAAAAAAGTGACCTTTTGCTATAGTCCTCAGTGCTAGAAGGAATGAAGGAATGATCCAGGTCCAAAGAATAATTTAGAGCAGTTCCAATATGTCTGTATTAACTGACGTGCACTAAGCAGTGAGGAACTGATGCAACAATGGGTGACGAACAGCTGATTCTTTCTCATTTTCTATATAGTTCACAGCTCTGGAATAAAGTGTAATGGTGCTTTGGTAAGTTATGGATTATTTGCAGATTTTTGCTTTGTTATTTTGGTTCCTCCCCCCCCTCCCCCTTCCTCTTCCTCCTGGAGGTGAGTTTAGTAGAGGGGGAAAAGCCCAGCAGTCTGTCTTGGACAAAGTAGAGTTGAAGGAAGGAAAAGAGAGAGGAAGGAATGAAAATGGATAAGTAGAAAGATGTATTTTCATCGTTTATCATGGCTGAACAGTTATTGTTGTGAGCCAGGGCTGATGGCCTGTGACCTCTAAGGTTTCTTATTATGGCTTGATCCTGTAGTGTGAGACCTGGGCTGGGCTGAGCTCAGGGATACAGGGTCTGCTCATAGTTCTGCTAATGATTCCTGACCTTTGACAGCTTTCTGCTCCATTTAAATCAGGCCTTTTTGATCTGAGAATGACAGAATAAGACTCTCTTTTTTCAATATTTTTGCATCTTGAAATACAATGATGTTTCAGAGGGAACAAGCTGGCATTTGCTACACGTAGGTGATTCTTTCTCTACTGAATAAAGCAAGAGCTTTTCATGACTAGAGCTGTATGTACCCCTCTGCTGAGTACATGAGTTATGCAACTTGCCTACTCAGAATAATGCCTTATGATTGTTAATAATTATATGTAAATTAGTTCATTAGGCCTCTATTTTTCAAGATCTAATATATGAACTAACTAAAAATTATTTTCAATGACCCATCTACTAATTACAAAAATCAGAATTCACCCTCCATCTGCTCAGAAACATATGCAAAACAAGGCACTTAAGTCACCAGACAATAGCAGATCCAAACAATTGTGAGAGATGCAGCATTATAAACTGCACTGGTTTATCATGAGTAGTAGAATACTATCAAATAAATGTTGGTAATTTCTGCCAGGTAAACCTGATTAACTGTTTCAGATATTGTTCTCCTTATGAGCATTTTATTCATCCCTGCTACAATTAGTTTGAATTTTTTGTTATGTTCGTTCTGTACTATAAAAAATGAAGCTATCTTAATTTAAAATACAGTCTTGTATTTTAAGGATTGTGCTGATGGGGTTGGAATTTAGAGATCTAGGATCTGAGAAATTGAGATGAGAGTTTTAAAATGTTTGGTATAAATACCATGTATGGAATAAGTCAACCTGTGCAGTGTAAATATCAATGGTGCCCAAAATGTAGTATATCCTCAATCCTCTATGTGTAGATTTAGAATTTAGTAGAATAGCTTTGACTATTTTCTCTGTGTAAATTTACCTCGAAGTGTTAAACTTGAATTTATGAAGGCTAGGAAATAGATATGAAAGTGGATTTACTGACAGATTTTGCAGTGAATATTTTAAAAAAGTTTATTAGGCAATGTAAAAGGAAATCTTAGATCTAATTCACTGCTGTTTTGTGAAGAAACTGGGCAGTGGTTGAGGAGGATGGAGTGAAAGTCATTATAAGTCAAAGATTAAAATATTTAGCACTGTTTTTAAGCTGAATGCCTTTTATACTTATTTTTTAAAAAAAAAAAAGAGCCTAAAACTAAATTTCTAGTTTGTATCCCTAAGGAAAAATAAATTCTCTTATTTACACAAGAAATATCATTGGAAATGAAATAGGAGAGTTTTCAATCTTTTCATATATGTTACTTTTTCAGACCCTTTTCAGGGATGTACACTTTCTGTTGCCCTTAATGTTTCTTTAGAGTAAGCAGAAGTATGTTGTGTGCTGAATGTACCATGTAGTAGCTGCAAGTTGATTTCTCAGCAGCTTGCAGGCACTGATGGACCATGGTTTTAACTTCTTGAGTCAAAATTTTGAAAGTGATTGGCATGTGTGAAATTAAATCAGCAAAAGCTTACAAGCTTATTGAATCACAGCACAAGCAACAGGAAAATGATCTTCTGCAACTCTGATGTTTTGACAACAATTAATATCTATTCATATTCTACTGAAACCAGGGAAAAGAGGCTTTCTTTCAAAACAGAGTCCAGCTATATGTCAAGATCTGAATTAGATTTAGCTCACAAAGCAAAGAAAGAAATTAATGTCCTCAAAGTGTAGACACATTTCCTAATTTCTTTCCCCTTGAGAATTATCTCTACTTAAACTTTGCTATTGGTAATATTGTAGATTATATGACACAAAGGAGTTCAGCCCTGTCTGTGCATACCAGTCATTTGTGCTTGGCACTGATGCATTTCTGAATCTTAGGCATTTTTTGGACCCATCAAAGAAATATATTGTGTGAGAAGTGAAGGGGATAAATATGATAGAAGTTGGAGACAATTACACGAGGACTTCAAGTAAATATATGACTTTAATTTTTAGTCATATAAAATGACAGTTTTCTAATGGCAGTTAAACTGCCATTAATCAGCAATGAACTGTCTAGTTGATTCTTTAAACATTAAACATTATTATTATTATTATTATTATTATTATTATTATTATTATTATTATTATTATTATTATTATTTTGTAATAATCCCACAAGGATTAATGTCCATGAACAAAAGAAAAGAAAGATGGTAAACCCTGAAGAAGATTATTTATAATTTATTAATTCTGCATGGCTCATGCTGTACATGCATGTTTATGATGTATAAGCTGTCCAGAACATCAGTTAAAAATATTTCTAAATGAAACTTGTAATCTCACAGGTATTTCAGGAGAACATAACAAATGATTTTACTTTGAAAAGTTTATTAATGAGTAAAGATTAAGAATACTTTTACCATGGTAATTTCTAGTTGTTTTTTAAATGAACTTGGATATATCTAAGGCAGAGTCCTTATTTCAGCATGAAAATTTCAGGACAGGACCTCTCCATATACACAGAAAAAGGGTAAAAATATAAAAATCATTCCTTCTCTCCTGTAATGTGGTCTTTCAAAAAATTAGGTCAAGAAAAATGACATTTAAAGGCTGTTTTAATGAGAGCCAAACTAAACTAACTACTGTTTATTTTAATGAACAATTCTTGAACTATTTGGTGCTTTTGAAATTGTTCAGCTAAAATCATACTCTTTTCCTCCAATTAGCCTTCATCACAAGGAGTTTCCTTGTCTTTGACCCAACTCTGTCTATTAACAACATCAAAAGTTAAACATAAACCGACAGGCTTAATAATAATAGTTCAAGAAGTATCCTTTCCACCAGAAAGAAAAAAACTCATTATTTTAAATTGAGGTGGTGCTGAAAGGAAACAAAAAATGCGACCTTGTACAGGACAGGTCTTGCTTAAATACAGGTCTCAGGTTTTGAAGACTATGTGGAATGAAATCCAAAGGGTGTGGTTCATTTGGGGAAAAAAAAAATTCACATGTATTTTACAGTAGGTGACTTTTTCCTGTCCTATTTCAGTAAGCCAAGCATACTCTGACTTGCACCAAGGGCAAATCTAACCTGGTGATTTAAATGCAACTACTTCATGTAATGTGTCTATCCTTCTGTTTCTGAGATCCCACCTGCCTATAACAAATTTTGCTGTCCTCTCTGTGCTACCTGGGCCAGTCACTGCACAGATTTAGGGGTGATTCCATACCCCCACCATTAAACTTCAGTGATTTTGTCTCCATCTTAAAATGTTGTCATGGAGCTGTTAGAAGTTTTTCTTCTAAATTTGTGTAGGCACCTTCTTGTAGTATAAGTGAAACAGAAAACACATTTATTCTCATACAGGGGAGTTTATTTTCATTCATTCTCTTCTTATCCTTATATGAGAATATTTTATCCTATGTCTTAATTGATAGCTGACCTTTTCTCCATCTGCTCTAAATCTGGGAAATACAGTGCTTCTCTTGTAATTACATTTCTGCCACAAGGTATTTTTCTTCTTTTAGGAGATCAAAACCATTATTGACAGCAGGATGCAGTCTTTTCAATATTTTAATAAAGAAGCCCACTGCGTTTGCCTGATGCTTTAGCCTGCCAACAGGAGTTTAATAGTCTAGTGGAGCATTAACAGCAACTGATCATTGTTCAGAACATCTAACTAGCCCTAGGTTATATCAACCTGAAAGACAGGACATTAGCTGAGGGCAGCAACTCTTCATTAATTGTTTATGCAGATGACCCTCTGGTGGAAAGGTGGGCATTTTCTCATTTGCCTTGGGCAGTGTAAACCAGCCCGAAACAGCCACTGCAATTAGGGGATGTTAATGAGGAAGCAGAGAGAGAGCGTGTGGCATGAAGAGCACTGCTGCAAGCACAGCAGCACTGAGGGTTTATTCTTGTTCCCACAGCAGCCAGTGCCCAGATCCCTGTTGGTTTAAAGAGCAGAAGGAGATATACTCCTGGCTGAGATCCAGACTGGCAGCTTCCCCTGTGTCATATAAGCTGCTGTTGGAGCATGTTGGAATGATAATCTGTCCAGACATAGTGAATGACTGTTCGTTCTCTAATTAGTCTTGCTTCAGACATTTGGGTTGATAAACATGCAAGGAGAAGCTGAATGTTTCTCTGCCCTGTGGTCTTTACTCAGAGACTTGAGGACTGAGAACACCAGCTGTTCATAGGTTGTGAGCTGTGCAGGCTGAGATCAGTCATGGGTGGGTTTGTTTGCCTGCTGGAGAGATGGCACTTACTATTGAAATCATCTAGCATCCACAGTCACAACGTCTAGACAGCATGAAGGGACTGCCTCAGCCTGAATGGACTGAAACATCTGTGTCCCCATCATGGAATTCCTTCAGGGGAGGGTGAGGAGAATTGTTGGAAAAAAAACAGATAGACCAAGAATAAAATGGCTGTGGGATCAGGATGACATCCATATTGGCAGAACTGAAAGAAAAAATCAAAAAAAGAAAAGATCAATCTCCTTGATTGCTTTTGTTTCATTTCATCAGATCAGAAAGGCAAAGACCTACTACCTAAGTCTTAGCTGTCTTTGGGCAAAAATCAGCTGTCTGATCAGTAGTGTAAATCTAATGGTGTAAATGTTAAGTAGTGTAAATCTATGCCTTTCTGAAAGCAAAATCTAGTTTGCTTATGTCAGAGTCTGTTTTGGCACTGGAAAAGTTGATACCATGCTGTTCTGAGAAGTAGTTATCAAGAAGCAAATAATGTGGTCAATTTAAACTCATGGCAGGAGAAATCAGGAGAAGGAGAATGCTAACAAAGTATTGTTTATTTTCAATGTGTAGAGTTGTAAATCTCCCAGGTAGCTTCAATTTTTCTTTTTTTTTTTCTGTTACTGAAAAATTCAGTTTATAATCATGACAATTATAGTTTCCTTAAGAAAACCATTGTCATCTCCCTGATGTAATCTTGTCTCAATGCACATTGTACTATGTCCAAAACAGCCACCCATGCAAGAGATTTTTGTGCCTTTGCATTTTCCCCCTTCTTTGCAGGACTTGGATCTGTGATGATCTTCATCTGTTTATATAGGCAGTTCCTTTCCTGAATCCAAACAGGCAGTCCTGAGCCCTGGCATTCCCTCAGTGTGTCACATGTCTTGGGTACCAGCAGCACTTGGGTATCTGCATCTTCAGTCTGGGGGAGGAAACTTCATTTTAGTGATATAATGGCCATTTTGCTACGGACAATTTGATTGTGCTTGGAGGAACTGACTGCTAAAATCAAAACTAGAGTCAAAGTAGCTGCTAAATGTCACCTCTAGCAAATGATTTGCTTTTCTCTGGAGCATTTTCATTTTATGCTGTCTGTTGATGATGAATACTTCCTCAGTCAGAGGGCAATCTGTCTTGGCCTGTCCCCTGACCTTGCCCTGTGCTCCTTGGCATTGCCACTGGAACCTAGCTGGCATTCAATGGACAGCACACTGACAGGTAAAAGATTAGTATTAAGAGAAAACATAGATAACCAGTAAGACAGGTACTGAACTCTTATACAAATGCTGAAACTGGAACAAGACAAAGCATTTATTGGGTAAACAAGACCATTCTGAGAATGTAATGCAGGGAGTTCTTTTCATCCTTAAGAAAAGGACATTTTCCTACTGCAAAAGGTATCTCCCCCATTTGCCTTCAAAAGCATCAATTTGTTTGATATATTCTATTAATTAAACACAAACATTTGTCTTACACCTGCCTAACAAGACCAGATATTTACATTACTGAGGTGGGTATAAGACTTGCCTTTTGTTTGCTTTTTGTGATTCTGCACTGAACTTAGAAGTGGCAACTGGCCATCTTTTGTTTTGAGTTGCATATCCAAAAAACAGGCTCAGAGGGAAGGAAAATTCCCCTGTGTGTAATCCAGAAATATTGAAGTGAATCATTCCACATGTTCAGATCATTCTCCTTTGTCAGCACTCATTTGGAAGAACAGCTAATCTGGTACAGGGTAAGCAAAGGGGATGCCTAATAATTGTACCATCCATAAACTACTGTCAGGCAAGAGCAGTGAGGAAGAACAGGAGAATGGTGACTCAGCCATGAGTGTCTGAATCACAACGCCTCCTGGATCCACTCTGCCAATGCCATTATGGAGCAGGGTTTAGGGGTTTGATTTTTCTAGCACTTTTTAAGAGCTGTGACTAAAATCATAGAATGATTTGGGTTGGAAAGGACCCTATAGATTCAGTTCCAAGCCACCTGCTGTGGGCAGAAGCACCTTACACTAGATCAGGTTGCTCAAAGCCTCATCCAGCCTGAAACTGAACACTTCCATGGATGGGACATTCTCAGCTTCTCTGGTCAACCTGTTTCAGTGTCCCGTCACCCTCACAGTAAAGAATTTCTTCCTAGTGTCTAATCTAAACTCTTTCTGGTTCAAATCACTGCCACTTGTCCTGTCACTACATGTCCTTGAGAAAATCCCTGCCCAATTTTTTTGTAGGCCCCTGTTAGGTACCAGAAGGCTGCTCTAAGGCCTTCCTAGGGCCTTCTTTTCTCTAGGCTCTTCTCAACCCAAACTTCTTCAGCCTGTTTCCATAGGAAATGTGCTCCAGTCCTCTAAAAATCTTCATAGTCCTCCTTTGGACTCACTCCAGCTGGTCTATGTCCTGCTCATGTTGGGGACCCCAGAACTGGATGCAGTGCACCAGGTGGGGTCTCATGAGAGCAGAGGAGAAGAATCCCCTCTTTTGAAGCAACCCAGGATACAATTGTCACTCTGGTCTGTGAACACACATTGCTGAGTCCTGTCAAGCTTCTTGTCCACAAACACCCCCAGTCCTTCTCCTTAGGGCTCCTCTCACATCCATTCTCCATGCAACCTGTGTTTGTGCTTGGGACTGGCCCAAGACTAACTTGAGTGCATATTTGCCTCCTAATGCTTCCTTTTATCTGCTTCACAAATGAGTGGGCTGTGTAAGGCAAGGTGAAGAGGCTTTTCCTTAACATGGCAGTAGTAATTCAACTGGTTTAGATATGACTGCTTTTAATTGTAGACTAAGCTTAAGTGCAGTTGACTGCTTCAATTGAACAGAAATGCAGGAATTAATACAAACAGGCATCATAAATTAGTGTCTAAACTGTGGCTCTTTAGAGAGCTGGGAAATGGGTTCAGATTCACCAGATCAAAATTCCAGGTAAACTCCTGAGCCAAATGTTTGTTATTTCCTGTGTCTTGAAGAGCTTGAATGAGGCAGTGGGAAACACTGTGCATGGGGTATGAGTAGGATGTATCAGTGGTATTTCTAGTCCCAACCTTTCTGTTCAAGTAAATACCCAGGTAGTTCTAAGTAACATTTGGATACGAGAAGGTTACTGCTTTATCTTTATTCAGCTATGGCTATTGCAGAAAAGGGAGAAACTATAAATCCTGCTAGTGAAACAGTTAAAAATGCCTGCAAAACTCTTACATTTTCTCTGTCTGCACTGGTAACAGAATACCGTGCAATCCTGTAAATGGACAGGGTGTCTTTTGTCATGTAATGAGGAAAGGTGTTATGACCCATTGTGTTAAAGCTGCCACGTTCTTTGACTTCTTGCACGTGCCACTGCCTTCATCTTCATTAGCAGTGTCCTTGGACCCTGCAGCCTGCGCCCATGCCCGTGACTGGCACAGGACTGTATGGCACATGAAACACGGATTTGAGGATGCTAAGAGGGACTGTTTTACACTCTTCCTACGTACTTCAACTTTCAATCAGAACACATAGATATTGAACTCTGTAATATGTCTTGAAGGCTTGGGCAGAGTTAAGGTAAAGAGGAGTGTGATTGTTCTTGTCCATGTCCTCAGTTCTCATAACTGGCAGTTTTGAATAGGTTCCTCTCGTGGGATGGGATGGGATCATAGGATAATGCTATGATCTTGAAAAGGCAAGAATCTAAAACAAACTCCTGATCTCCTAATTTTGTTTAGTGATGTCATTAGGAATTCTTTGCGTTTCTACTGTCTGGGCTAAGGCAACAGCTTCTGCTGTTGCTTCTTATGTGGGCTCAACTTACATGACTAAACAGGCTGTAAAGCTGGCAACTGTCAGAATAATCTTTCCATTAAACTGATGGTCCTTTTTAATGGGGTCTGCTTTCTTTTAATGGTAGCAGTGGTATAGCAGTGCAATGGAAAGCAAATTATTTTTTCTTCTTAGTTTAATCTTCTTAGGGAAAACAGTAATCCTCTGCTAATTTCCTCCATCAGAGGAAGCATATGTCTCAATCACATTTGTAGCTGGAGCAGAACAGCACTCAGCACTCAAATTATGCTAATAACCATTTAGATTACTTCTTCTTTGGCATTTATTCATATTGGAGATCCAGCAAGTAAGCCTTTCCACTATGTGAATTTATGTGTTTAATCCACATTATTTTCATTAATACCTCTGCAAGCTTTGGCATGAGACTGTCTGGCTCCTTGCCTTGTTGTCAGGTAAATGTGAAGCAACCGTGTGGTCCTTCCAATGCATCCAAATGCTGAACCCTTACTTCTTAGTTCTTTCTTACTTTGACCTGGCAGAGACAAGTGTGAGAGGGATGGCCAAGCTGTGCCACCTCAAGCAAGGAGCATATCTTATTAAAAATGTTGTGCAGGTTGATGAGGTTCAGGTCATGTGGTTATGGCATTTGTGTTACGTCATCCAAACTGTTAAAATGATACTGAAGAGGGACTGCAGCATGTATATAAATGCATACAGAAAGCCAGAAGAAACTTTGTGAAACAAGAGTTATAATCTGCAGTCTATGGTATTGATTGCCATGTATGCTCAATACTAGTTTTGGAGTACTATGGTCTTACACAATACAAACTCTTACAATATAATTTGTTCTGTGTCTAACATGAAAATGTATTGGTCCTGCCTGTTTTCTTATTGTATTGAAGTATTGAAGGGCAAACACTGTTCCAGGCATATATATATATATATATATATATATATATATATATATATATATATATATATGCGCATATATACATACATACATATATACATATATAAAATAGTGTGTTAAGAGTGATTGAGGCTAAGCCAATAGGATTGTCACTCATGTTTTGATATACCTTTTCCTTTCTTGTCAGCTTTCCCCTCTGAGCAATTCTTGATGGACTTATTTTGCAGTTGATAAGCACAGATGAGTAGTAGCTGTGAGAGTGACACCAAATACAAATTTCTCTGCAGCATCTCCTTAACAATGTAGAAAAAGAGGTATCAGTCATTTGTAACTGTGTTCTTTGGGTGAAAGATCTCCTTTTGCACGAAGGTGTACATGATTTCCTTAACTTTTATAAGATGATTACAAGGAGCAGTTTTCATAATCCAGATATTTTATTTTTAAAAAATTGAAGGATATTGGAAAAACTGACCTGAATGTGCATTGTGTCACTGTGTGTACAGCTTAGAAAGGGATGACTGGAATTTAGGAAGGATTTTCCTTTATTCAGAATAGGCTGTCAAAAGATACGTGGAAGCCTGATACAATCACTCTATGGAGTCAAAAGTTCCTCAGTGTAGATCTTGCTTAGACCGAAATTAGGTTTATATTTGTCCAAATTCAGTCCTTTAGCATTTATGCTTTGCAAGATAAACTGGGTATTTTTTTTGGCCAGAAGCTGGAAACTAGCTCTGACCAGAAAAAATATACAATAATGAAATAATACCACACAAGTTAATAAGAGGGTTGCCCATGAAAACAAGATAAGGACAAGTCTTTACAAATGTTTTTCTTACCTCTGTTTACACTTTATTACTTTTTTTTTTTAATTTAGAATCAACAATTTGAAATCTCAGTTGAATCATTGCCTTTTTTTCATGCTTTTGAAACAGCTTTAAATAGTTGAGTTGCTATTCGGATAATAATTATTGTTTAACCTTCTGTTTGTCACATAATTTTCAAAGTCAAACCTTCAGGAACATTAGGAAGTATCTTCTTAATTATGCTGTGAAGAAAGCATTTGATATATTTTGTTAGTGTGGCTAAGTTGTGAAACCATTATTTATTTCCTACCACTGGAGAAAACCTTCCTCTAAGACTCAAGATCAACAAAACACTTAAGCAGCTGCTTATGAGATGAAAACCCATCCCAAGGCATTTTTTTTAAATACCGCTTTTAATCATCTTTGGAATTCTCATTTACTGTTTTATTTAGGGTGCTTGGGAATGAAGGAAACAGAGAAAACTTTGTAAGAATGTTGTTCACAGGTGGAAAAAATTTCCTCAGGAAAAGCACAACAAGAGTTTTCAGTTTCATTCCTGTACTGTTTTCCAGTACAGGTTTTAGATAAATGGTTGTTGAAATACAGAGAAAATTTACTCTACCAATTACTCTGTTAATTTTTTTTTCCAAATGTGCCATTGAGCCAGACCGCTAATAGTTTCATCAATGAAGTTCTCTGTCTCTCAGTGACTAACCTAATTGTTCAAATATTTGTTTTCACAATAGAAGAGTTTGGATGCATTGTTAGGACTGATTTATTTGTTTTGGTAGAGATTCCAAGTGCTAGATATTCAGCAGAAATCATCTTTCTCCCTTGCACATCACTCAAGTAATCATCTTCTTGTATTCTTGTGTGCTAACAAATCATACCCACTATTTTCATTAATGTCATTATCAAGATAGTGGAAAGTTCTGTCTAATGGGAGAAATAGTGACAATTGACCCAGGTTCTGAAGAATTTTTAAGATGTACTGGCAAGAAATGGGTAGGGAAGCAAATTAGAGAAATGGTTTGTATAAAATCAGGGATAAATGGCAGAATTCAGGTGCCTGACTCACACAAAGTGTCTTCTCAGGGTACCATTTGTTTTGGACAGACATATATTTGCATCTGCATACACACTCAATCTTTGCTAATGTGCAGGTCTGTCCTTACAAATTGTTCTCTTTCTGAGTATCATAAGGATTATCACATCCTTAAGAGAATGACTGAAAAACCCAACGATCAGTTAGGGGGTGCCAATTAAAGTTTTAATGCTGTAACAGCTGTTGTCTGCTTGTAAATGATTTTGCCTAATTTTGGGATTTTCTGTTAGCACATAAAATGCTTTGTTAATAAATGTGAAAGTCCCTGAGGATTTCTGTGCATTAAACTTTAATAATTGAAGAGTGCAGAGGAATAGCTGAAATGAAAATGACTGCATTATGGAACAACTTTTAATATGTACCAAGTCTACTAACGATCATAAACTCCCATGATATAGCATCTATTTTGGGTTGGCTTTTTTCCTTTATTTTTTTCTTTCTTCCTTTTTTTCTTTTTTCTTTTTTTTTCTGCTTCTGAAGTCTCTCAAATACTTCTCCCAGGTCTTAAATCGCCGAAACAAGTTAACTAGGATAGATTATTTGGAAAATCGAAGTTCCCTTAAATACTCATTCTGTCTAATAATTTATTCTGTTACCCTCCAGTACAGGTCTGCTCATTTTGGCAAAACTATGACTATTTACATAATCTGAAATCTTGGCCCACCGTATCATACACCATTCAGCTGGTGTCCTTTCAAGTCTTTCTTTTCAAGTCTTTTTCCATTTCCTTGAAATCCTCACATCAAGTCAAATTTGACACAGTGCTGGAAAATGCAGCCTAGGCAAGTGAGTAGTCTGTTGACGATATGAAATATCCAACAATCATGATTACTGTGGGAAAAAAATTTCCATATTGTAAGTTTCATATAAGAAAGAGTAAAAGACCAAAATTTAACAATGATTCAGATGAACAACTTTATCTAAAAGCATTTCTGAAAGTAGACATTTTATCAACTTCAGTATTTACAGGGGCTATAGAGGTATATGATGAACCTACTGATAATTATAATAACAGTAGTAGCACTAATAATAATAATAATAATAATAATTTAAAATCTATACCACCGTAAGTAACATAGCCAAAACAACAACCAAAATAAGATATTAAAAGAAGTAATGTAACCAGATGTAATAAACAAAATCCTCTGTATTCCAGACAGCCAGTATAGGACTTTTGTGGGGCTGATCACTGCATTAGCAGGCATCAACCTCATCTGATAATATTGCTGCTCTCTTTAGATTGTGCTAGCCAGGCTGGCCACAGTATTTTTATCCTCACAAGTTTGCTCAGTTTGTGTTTCAGAGAATTAGCTGCACTAGCTGTTGCCCTAGATCATGCACCTCTGAGCTGCTGCCGAGGGAGCTCAGTATATTGTGTGTTCAGCAGTGGCTCCAGCGTGTTTTTAATTTCGACGAGGCAAACTGATGCATATATTTTCCACTAGAGCACTCATTTGTTTACTGCATCCTCCCTGTCTCTGTGCTAGTCACATACATTATGCATATTGTACATGCTGTCAAATCACTGCAAGGCCCAGGGGGTAACCTCCCTCAGATTCACTAGCAGGTTTAAAACTGTCCAAGGCTGCACATGAGCGGTTTCCCTGTCAGGATCAGCTCCTGCGTGGATCTCCACCTGGAGACCCTGACAGCTTGGCCCCCAGCAGGGCACTTGTGAGGAGAAGCAGTCTGGGGTTCCCAAGTCAGCTGGGGCCATCACTGTTTTGCCCTTCTGTTCCTTCAGCAGGAAGCAGCTAAAACAGATCTCCTGCTGCATTGTCCAGAGGGATTGTGCTGAGGTGGGCTGGAGCCACACACTTCTCACTTCTTACTCTGGAGGAGCTGCACTGGCAGAGGTCATCCAGAGCAGAGGCTCTCCATGATCACACACTGGAAATGTCAACCCTTCCGGAACAGTGTTTTTTAGCTTTGGGAAATTCAGATGCATGCCATGTCTCCAATTTTGCACCAGAAACATGTTTAGGAGAGCACTTTCTTACGGGGGCTATGAGAGGAAAGAGAGGTGTCCCTTACTGTGCAATGCATAGAACAGTCCAAATTGAGTAGACTTTCATAATTTCTTAGCATGATCTAAAATATATATTTTTTGCTGATTTCTTCAGTTTGAGTACAATACTCCTGTATTTTTGAAAAGGTATTTAATTGCACACTTCAAAAGCTTTTACTTTGAACAAAACAAGAACTTTATTGGTTCTGAAATAATAAAACTTTATGAAGTAGGATCCATTTGGCTTCTTTTTTCATAATTAGAACAAAGCCAAATCAGTACAACATCATAATTATGTCTTAATTATTCTACTAACTTTCATTTTTGTTTTTAATCTTGATTTCTTTTTCTGTGCTGAAGAATAGAAGACAAGCTAAACAATGAATTAATTCATTACTCTAAGCTCCTTATTCTCTTTTTTGTTCTTTCCAACCCTGCTTCTCAGATCATTAGAAGCATGAGATAATCAGGGCAAGATTTCATTTGCTAGCTACTTCTTTTCTTCCAACTCCTCCAATTTTTTTTCTCCTTCAAATCCCACTTTTTTCTCTCTTACTTTTTATGTGCACCTTCTTATCTGTATGTAAGTAACTTAAGAGCAGGTAGAATAGGAAGTGGAGTAAAAAGCAGCCTTATCCATTATTAGTTTCTCAGTGGGTGAACTTCTGCAGCTCTTTCTGTAGCCTGTTGGAATCAATGGAGCTCTACTGAAATGTTCTTGGGGATCCCTGTCTCCATTAGAGTCACCAGAGACATCTCTGTGCTTTGCCGTTTGGATCTGCTTCATAGAAAATATGGTGTTGTGTAGCACTGAGAACAAGAAAATCTGTGCCCCCCACACAGTTCATAATTAGCAGCACTCCTTCTTCCTACCTGCTGTGGCTTTCACCCTCAACTGCCACTCCCTGGAAACTGGGAATTAAATCTGGTGATAGAGAGGGAATTACCTGCTGCCAGCAGTTTGCAGTGCAGGCTTATTCAAACACATCAGATTAAATCTTCTTTCATGAGAGAAAACAGTGGAGAACTCTTGCTGGTGCTCTGCAGAACTGGGGGATTCAAACAAGATCTGGAGTTAAGATAATGTTGCTCTGAGAAGATCTACCAGTGCAAATGAACCAGATTAATGTTGAGTGACAGAAGAAAGAGAGAGGACTAGGTTTGCACTGCCTTTTGTGGGCAGGCATAAGCATGCTTCACCTGTGTTACAAGTTGATTAGGAGCTAATATATTTTATGTTTAGATGTACATTTAGTTCTTGCAAGGCTGGAGGTAGCTACATGCTTCTGCTTCATAAATATCTACAGTTGGAGACTTGGAGTTGCTTGGGCAGAGCAAACTTGTGTCTGCCTCCACAGTGGGGACCTCAACATCATAGAGGCTTGAAGAGACCTATTCCTCAGGAGAGCAGCAGATATTTATTCCTGACTCTGTGGTTCTCCCTCTCTCTCATCTGTATCCTTCTCTTCATCATAAGTTTATTCAGCAAGTTGATTTAGAGAACAAATTCACATTAGAAACTGTCCACTAGAAGTGGTTAGGTTGATGTCTTCTGGGCAGCAGAACCTGCACCATCTCAAAAGTGCACATGAAAATATGGTACAGTTTTGTTAACTAGGTTAATTATAATAAGATAAAAAAGTCTTGTGTTTTCTTTGACCCTTTGCTCTTTTATTGTGACCACTGAAAATATGTCTCCAGTGTAATGAATTATACGTCTGTAAGCTACTTAATACATGTAGTAGTACCTAATGATGAAGAAATGCTGAGTTCATTAGAGTAAAAGAGAGTTTTGACATTAATTTCAATGAAACTAGGATTTCATATGGAATTTCAGTGTCAATGAAAAACAGAAGAGAATAATAACTATAAATTCTGCTAGGAAATGGTGAAATCTGAAAATCCTACTCAGTATTTAAGGTAATATACTTTTTTGCCTCAGTATGCTTTGCAAGATTTGGCTTAAAAAAGAAGCATGTTAGCTTGCAGTGTTGTTGTTGGTATATATTCGTGGTCTTACAAAGCTGCCATTATACAATTATATTTTTTTTCTCTTTATCTTCTTCTTCTTTGCATCTTCTGCATATTTTCTGTTTGAGCCCATGAGAATATTCTTTCACTCTTTCCTTTCTCTTTCTTCTCCTTTTTCCCCATCTTCCTTAACCTCATCCTCTCCTTATTCTTCTCTGTTCCACTCTTGTGCTGCTAGAACACGCCCACTTCTATGCTAAACCCAGAGCCATTTCCATACTCTGAACAACTGCATTAACTCAGAGTAGTGAGATTCTGTGCAGCTCTGACATGTTCTGAGAACACCTATACAAATCACACTGAGGAATGTATTTTTTAGACATTGGCTTATCAGTGTCTGCAAAGTCTCAAAGTCTGCAAAGTGCTGAGCATCTCCTCCAAGTTGCTAGCATTACCTAAGCCCCTCAGTGTTGAAGAAGACACACAGAGTACTGGGAAGTCACCCAAAACCCCCTTCTAGTCCTAATCAGGGTGATATATGAAATTACACTCTTATCAGCTCCAGTAGATCTGTCACATTTAAATCATAATGCATCTGTAGGTGGCTTTGCATTTGTTTGTTTTTAAAAAAGCCTGTGAACTTTCGTGTACTCTTTGTAGGAAATAAAAAAGGCAGGTGATTTTTGGATGTGTTTGACTTCAGTTTAAAAGATTGTATTTAATAAAAAATGAATGTTTTCTTCTCCTCTTCTGTTTTACATTCTTCCAACGTACTTCCCTGGCATTCTTCTGTTTCTCAATCTGGCTCCACAGTGAGTCGGCAGCCAGCAGTAAACACTGAAAGAAGGCTGTGATTACTGCTTGCACAAGTTACATCCAACCAAAGATGGATTTTAAAGTGAGAAAGAGGCTGCTGAGATGACAGATAACTACAGCTTGGCTTCTGAACTCTTTGAGTGCTTCCTAGTGTTTTGCATCAGATTTGGAAGTGAAGCAAGGCTGTGAAATGGTATCAATAGCATCATGGGGACAAGAGGTGAAGGGACTGAGGGTTTCACTTTGTGGGTGGGAAAGGAGAAGTGTGGACCTTCATGTGAAATTTCACAGCCAGATTAAAATCATGGAGGGCAGGTCTTGGGATCAGAATTTTTTGTCCACTGCTAGAGAAAATCAACAAATTGTTTTAGCAGTCTTGTAAAAAAGACTCTTTTTAGAGAGTTGCAGACAATGACTGAGTATGTTTCTGGTCTTGAATCAGAAAATTGTGCACAATAATGCTGAAATTAAACTATTTAATCTGTGTCCTGTCAAATTAAACTGAAGGTAATATTTTTCATCTTTGAATCTTGACAAATTAGTATTTTTGTGGAACAAAGGATACGTAGCATAATAAATATCTTTCTAGAGTCTTTGAACTTATTAAAATAAATGGATATCTAAATTTTGGATGATGTCAGGCAAATTAAGTCAATATTTGTTTCTGAAATGCTGATTATATTAGAGCGTAGATTTTCTACTAAGGTTAAATTTGAAGCCTAGATTTACTGTTGGGTGTTCCAGAGGACACCAAATTAAACATGAACCAGCAAAGTTGCATCACACAAAATAGGAGAAATGGTGTCTGCGGCTGCATTAGGAGCGTTGGGGTGCTACCAACAGGTTAGAGGAGATGATCCTTCCCCTTTGTTCAGCCCTGGTGAGGTCACTCCTCTAGAAAGCTGTGTCCAGTTTTGGATTCCCCAGTACAAGAGAGAGATGGGTGCACTGAGGTCCAGCAAAGGGTCACAAAGATGTTTAAGGGTCTGGACCAACTTTCCTGCGATAAAAGACTGAGAGAGATGGGCCTCTGCAGCCTGGAGAAGTCTCATGGGGGCCTCATTAATATGTATAAATACCTGAAGGTGCATAAGGGATGGAGCTGGGCTCTTGCCAGTGGTACCAATGGCAGGATCAGAGGTGATGGACACATTGAAACACAGGCAGGTCCCTCTGAACATTAGAATACACGTTTTTACTCTGAGGGTATCTCCATCTCATATTCAAAAAGCTACCTGGACGTGGTCCTGAGCCACCAAATTTAGGTGCTCCTGCTTAGGCCAGGTGTTGGAAAGGTGACCTTGAGAGTTCCCTTCCAACCTCAGCCATTTTGTGCTTTTGTGTGGATTTTCCATAGAGTTACAATAATTGCATTGGACCTATACCAGTGGGAGAAGAGCAGGATCTAGTTAGGATACCCATATTCACTTACTTGTATCTCATGCCATGTTTGCATTTGTAAGTTTTTGGAGAGAGTTAACTAAAACTTCAGACTCACTGGTGCTAAAGAAAAACATTATAGAGTATTAGAAACACTAAGTTGCTCTGCCTTCTTTTCCCTTCTCTCATTTTTTCAATAATTTTATTGTTGCTGTCTGGATTCTCCCATTACATCCTCTTTACAGATGAATTGTGAAAACCTAAGGGCTTATAATGCATCTTTTTGCAAAAATACTTTTTGCTGGTGACTAGCAGGAACTTTGAAAAGTGGTCCAACTCATCACACTGCACTTGCAGAAAACTGCCAGCAGTGGAGAAGCAGCAGTCATATTTGGTGGGTGCCACCAATTTTGATTGAATCTTCTGTTTGAAGAGAAATTATGCTCTTGTCAAAGCCAAGGGTTGGCTGAGTATCTACAGTAGGGAAAGGCCTGTCCTGTCCTTTACTTCTTACTTTCTGTGTGACTACAGACAAGTCATATGGTTTCTGTTCTGCAGATGACAAATGAGGAGCTAAACACCTCTGCCCCACAGGTGGGTCATGAAGACCCTTAGTGAAACACATTGTGTAAATACATTCAATTTAATATTTTGTTTATCTGTATCATGGAAATGCCTGCTACCTGCAGCTGAGATCAGAATCCTATCCTACTGAACACAACGATCAAGGGAATCAGTCCCTAGGAAATGAAATCACAAATCTTGATGCTTGGTCTTGACCCCTGGCAATACTGTATTCTGCCTTGTCAAGATTAAAATAAAAATTGCAAGTTCTTGGACATAGAGCAGTTCCTCCTGGGATGCCTCTTAATGAAAATTTCTTCATATATATAATCAGAAAGGTAAACCAAATGAACCAGCCAAATCTTCAGGCAAAGGACAGAAAACACATCTTTCTGCTCTCATTTGTACGCTTGCATTGCTTCCTTATAATGATGCCACCTGCTTCCTTTAGGTGAATAACAGTCTTTTATTTGCAAGGGTTTTTCTTGAATATATTCCAATTCAAGAAGAACATGTTCTTATGCTTCTGATAAAAACACCCTCAAGCCCAAGACTTTTGTGTTGGGACAATCTGTCTGTCAATATGCACCAGATGTGTTGACCATAAAGCTGATTTAGTATTCTGCTCCCATATTTTCTCATGAGGCAGACTAATGAGAAAGGAAAATAGATAAGGGAAATGTCAAGGAGAATTGCTGTGAAAATTTAGATTGTTTTGCAGATAGGTAAATAGAAATGGGGATAAAAAGCAGGAACTTTCATTTTGCCACAATTGCTTCTGCTGTAAAATACCAGACAGTTTGAAAAACAGGGTTTCAGAACTAAAAAACCCCTTCGTTATAGAAGCCTGGCTGCCTACATCAAATCTGTAGCTAAACATGTTCTTACACTATGCCTGACAGGAGAGGTAATCACAGACATGACTTGTAGCCAATAAACATTATTACCAAGTATATTGTAGTTCACTTATGATGGGCATCTGTGAGAACTTGCACAGTTTTAAAGAATATATTATTGAAGCCAAATTCTGTCTTTTTGAAACACTAAACCTGTAAGAAATAATGCCATCTTCAAGGATGGAAAAAAGAAATGTAACAGGTGCAGGGTTCTGTATGTTGACTGATGTCCAAATTTCTTTATCAATCATCATTCAAAAGAACTCATCTACTTAGGTTGTACTGATAAAAGTATTTGTTGCCTCAAGGATATCCAGTATAATTTATCCCATTGTGAATAACCCCTTTCTTATTTTCTCTACTTGTTTCAAACTATTTATATGACAAAAATTGTTTCACGCCCTTATTATAAGAAGATGGTGTACAGCAAAGGGGAGAGACATGAGCTAGGATGCAGGAGAACTGGTGCTTATGTTAAGACCCTCCACTGATCTGGTGACCTCTGCCAAGTCAGGTGTCCTTTCTTTGTCTTTTTTTTCTCTTTCCAAGTTGATAATGATACTGGCCTCCAATAAAGTGCCTTGATATTTACTTGCTGAGGATATGAATTATGTGAAAGTCCTGCATTTCAGCAATTAATGCAAGGCAGAGGTTCTCCTCCTGCTTTATTCCATCCCTACTCCCTCTGGCTTATAAAGTTAGACAAAAATAAGTGACAGTAGCAGATAAGCAGTTGCCTTCTTCATGCATAGATACATAGATAATCTCAACCAGATGGGAACAAGGAACAGATGTTCTCTAAACATATGTGCAAACAAAAAATTACAAGTGTGAATGTTCATAAGCAATGACTAAAAGAGGAGAAAGGAACAAAGTATGATTTCAGGACTCAAGTATTTGTGAGGCCTGACCTGGAAATTTTCAGCTAGCTCTAGAAACAGCACATTTAAGAAAATGAAAGGATTTAGGGATACTAATTATTTTCTTTGAGACATGAATACATTCATATAAGTGTCCTCAGTCTTTTCTGAAGAAAAATATGATGTATAACAGTGTTGTGCCAGGACATAACATCTGTTTGTATTTAGCTTCTCTCCACATGGTTGGATTTGTAATGTAGACAAAGAATTACCTTTCCTTTCTAGATTCTTCATGGGCTTAAGCTAATTTTCTCATGATTCAGTTTCAGTCACCTTACAACATCCCAGGACTCTTGATGCTTGAGTGAGCATCAAAATGACTTACTGAAAACTGAATTGTTCTACTACTGCTGTATTTCCCTTCCTTCTAACAATCTGGCTACATTTCACCTCAACTTTCTCTTACCCAATTTTTACCCATAATGCCATTAATTTCAGTGCAGATCTACAACATATAACAGATGAAAGATAAGTTGAAGTCAAGCCTCTAATTGTAAAGATATTTTTCCACTACCTGACAAGCAACTCATTAGCAATATTACAAATACAAGATAAGTTGTTAAGCTTAGATTAAATATCTTAAATCACTATGTGATACCTCCTGTTGTCATTGAGTGGGATGAAAAACCAACTATGAGCTTCTCTAAGATGCAAACGAGACATGATGCAAAATAGATAACAAGGTTAATTTTTTTTCCTGTAAGCATAGTTCTGTTTTCAGAGTTAGGACGTTGATCTTGTTCAAGCTTCTGGAATTTCAGAGATATTTTTGTTGGTTTTTTCTAGAAATGTAAAACCAAATATGAAATATGTCACTTTTTCTCAGTAGATACACTTATAAAATGTCACGAAAATATGACTTATTTCTTGAAAGCTTTTGGAAGTATGGGTGAGAAGTCTGTTAAAATACATATATTCTTCAAATCTTTTCACACTATTATATTTTTTCCATTTGGTTGTAGAAGCCCCGGATTCCATGCCAAACGGGAAGATCTACAAGTGTTTTTCTTTGATGCACGCTGTTTAAAAATATATTTCACCCTTGAGGAAATACCCATATGATGAATTTTTTATACCATCAGTAGCAAATTCATCTTAGTGAAGATTATTGTCTCTGCTTAGAAATCTTCACATTTATGGATGAAAGCTGCTTCATAAGGTCAAAGATATGAGTTCTCTTTTTCACACTAACTTGAGCAAAGCAAAGGTGAAAGCTGTAAAATATCTTCAAGCTCGCTTGGCACCTGATCAGCTCTGATTTACAAGGATGTTCATATTGCTGCTATTGAATTAGCAGCACACATTTGCACTAGCCATCTATAATTTAGATTTGTTACCAGACCAGTTAGCTGGAAGAAACAAATAGGTGCTTAGCATTTAATAGATATGATTATAATTTTTATTTAACTTATTAGTAAAGCAGGTTAGCAAATGGATGTCTCAGCCTCTGAAGTGCTTGGAGTTTAAGAAGAGTATTCCTATGCCACACAAGGAAAATATTAGATATTCTCAGGGTTTTCCTGTCTGTGTGTGTGTCTGTGCACACATATAGACTTTGTAAGAAAAGACAGCGGCAAAATTCTCGCTGTGTAGTCTGCTGGTGAGAGTATTTAATAAGAAATATAAGCCCAGAGCAAATGAGATGAACTTAAGTAATTTTTCAGCCTGCAATACTAAGTTGTGTGCAATGAGTCTTTCTCTTGTCAGCTCAGGAGGTCTGCACTGTGCCTGTGGGCCTCTGCCTGAGAAATGATTAGAAACAGTCTGATGTGAAAAGTTTCATTTCTGTGAATCAGTGAATCACAGAGAAACCATTTAGTTGAAAAATTCACAGTCTTTCTGTTTAGGCATTTTGGTGTTTTCTTCTTGTATCTTTCATTCTTTATCCCCTCTCTTTTCAGAGCACATTTTTCAAAAACTGTTGCTTTCAGATAAATCTGTTGAAATTTTAACAACAGTGATTCTTCAGACATCTGTCACAACATCTGGACTTGGAGTCCCGAGAATAACTAGCATACTCCCTCCTGTCCTCCTCATTCATACTTAAAAATCAGAATGGATATGTAATGTTTTTTCTGCTACTTCTGTTAGTATGTAGCATATGAGAGTCTCCACAGGAAAAGAGATCTCTTAGAGAAGGTGAGTACACAGCTCTCAAGGGTGTAAAGTGTGGTGAGCAAGCAGAACCTGGGATATTGGATCCTGCCTCTACCTCTTCAGCAGCCCTTGCTTGGCTTCCCTCTAGCTGTCTTGTTCCAGCTGCTTTTTCCTGTCTCCACAATTGCAGCTGGCTCTTGTGCTTGTATTCAGATGCTTTTTTAGCACTGAATTGCCTCTGATCCCTTAAAGTGGCTTCAAGCTGCTGTTTCTCTGTGTTTTCTTCCAGCTTCTCATGCTATGCAGCTAAAGGATATGGACAGAAAGGTCCAGGTTTCCAGATGTGCCCAAAACAGATTTTGTGCCAACAGACTTTTTTTTTTCTGGTCAAACTGAACTAGCTATGCATTTTTTTTTCCTAGCCGCATCAGCTCTTCTGGCTAGGCTACGTTTTGCATGGTGTGCTTAAATGAACTCCCTGAAAGCTTCAGACTGGTTGATCATATCTAATTTAGCTAACTTTGCAGTCATTACTCTGCAGTAGACAGTGCCACGCTATCCTAAATTGATGATTGCTGCTTTTCTAATCTAAACGTTCAAAACTACTTGCTATTTTACTTGGATAGACCAAGCAAAATACCTTTTAAAATATCGTTATTATTCTGATTTTGTCTTCAAAATAAGACACATTATTAGCTGAAAGAATACCGTTCATCATTTCTGCAACTTATTTTTTTTATCTGAAATAATCACAAGAATTCCCAATATGTTTTCAAAGTTTTTGTGGGTAAATTCAGAAATGGAATATGAATTTGGTGAGGAGGGAAACAACAGCACAAATAGAGCAAACTGCATCTCTCTCACAAACTTGAGTGTTGGCCCTTCAGGTTCCATGCACTCTTCTTTCTAACCTAACCAAGCTCTGAACCAGCAAATGTTACCAGGAGAAATTGCATACAGCTTGTACATGACCAGCTTGTGCATCTTAATGGAGGAACACACTTTTGTGTGTGTGTTTTTTGCTCTAACGTACACTGGTTGTATCTTGAGAAAAGTATTTGGATGCTGAGCACCTAGTAAAAGTTTTATCTTAGTTTTACAGATCATGCTACTGTAGAGGCCAATGCCCATTCTGTCCACTAGCTACCTTGAAACCACCCTTAAATCACATTGAGGCAAAACTGGAAGAAGTTTGTACTAATTTAGTGAGTAAAATAGGCACCAAAGTTACTGAGGTTTGTAAAGTTACAAGATGTTCAGTTTGGCTTTTTGTTAGTGTTTGTTTTTGCTTAGTTTTTTAAGAGCTCTAACATTTCATCCCACACTCAACTGACAAAACATTATATCTTTACAAGCTCCTCATCGAGGATTTATTTTAAAGAACCTTTACTACATTGATGGGAGAGGAGCTTGAGTTGTGGACTCAGTTTCTTGTTTCTGACCTTTTTAATTATTTCCACAGCTGACCCTTCCTGCACTGTTTTCAGAATCTTTAAGGAAAAAATACCAGTCAAAGCGTTGCCTGTTGCTAATGTTGCTCTTTTAGCCATGTGTTCCTTTAGTGCTCTCTAATAGTAATCAATAAGTGCTAGCTATTCCTAAGAGAGAAGCAGCATGAAGAAAGGAGTGAAAATATCATTGTTTGCTAGCACAGAATTGCTCATCACTGGACCTCTAAACATGAATCAATTATTTCTCTCTTCATTTAATGTGAGGCTACTTCAGGCTTTCTAGAAAATAGGTTGCACTTCCTTTCCTCTTGGCTGCATAAAGTGTGTGCTGGTCTTAAGCATACTTAAGAAAAACATAATTTCCTTTAGCCTGTTATATCTATCTCATGAGGATATAATCACCACGCATGTGAGTTATGATGCATTACCAGTTAAAAGGCATACCCAGAGAAATCCCAAAGAGTTTAGAGATCCCATATCTCAACCCATTTCCACCAATATTATTCTCAGAACACATTTGTCATAGTTTTAAGATATAAGTTTTCTAAAAATATGAGTCTATCAGAATCAGTAGAAGCAATTAATGGTCACATTTTTCTCTTGTCTAGCAAAGTCACCTTATTAGGATTAAAGTGAAACACTCTCCCAAACTGGAGCTGAGATCAGTGACCCTGCACTTTTCCTGTGGTTTGGCCATTCACTGCCATCCTATTGGAGGTTCTGCAAATATGAAGAGGAGAAGCTGAGGTATCTGTAAAGGATAAACAGCAACAAAGAGCAGAACAAGGTGAGGTGAGCAGAATAAGGTGAGGTCACAATGTTGGAGGTAGCCTTTCATACCCAGATCAAGAGGGGTCTTCAGGCAGCTAAACTTAAGCCAGTGGCTAAAGGCTCTGCCAAAATGTTTTCAAGCCAGGTTAAGCCAGAGTGAAGAATTTCCATACATGTTAATTATGACTGAGGTTAAGAGTCCTCCAATTCACATGATCCACAAAAAGGTAAGTCAGTTTCCCTATCATTATATATTTTAAAAGCCAGTATTGAAAATATTGAATCCCACATTTGCAACCATAAGGACTGCCCATGCTGAATTAGAGACCTCCTGGCTTAAAAGCCCATGTATTGAACAAAGAAATTGTAGGGAACAATATGCACATGCTGTGTTCTGTGCCCCTGACAGAAAGCAGAGAGTATGTCTTCAAAGTGTAATTAGTACAACATGTACACCATGCCTCCTGTGGACCATTAAATATTGTATTCCATAAGAGCCAGGCCTAACTTATATGCATGCATAGATACCCACTGTTGTTTTCACAGTAAAACTGCTATTTGTCTGGAAGTGCTGAAGAAATTCAAAGTTTAGGCATTATTAGCACTGGGTTTATCCATTTTTTTTCCTTCAGCAGGATTGTAGTTTGATGCTCATAGGGCATTTTGCATTCAAATCTGTGGAAAACATCAGTCCAGATAGTCTCCTAAATGGTGTTTCCCTGGAGTATTTCTACTTCTGTCTAATGCTGCATTTCATTTCTCACAGACAGCATAACATATATTAACAGGGCACAGTACTATATGTGCAAAAAGTCAGTTCTATCAGTTCTTATTTTAATTAGGAATTCCTCTGGACATTTAGATGGGTTATTAACAGAGACGGTGTCTTTTGGGACCTTTGATGTCAAGTCCATTCTTTCATGCTATTTTCACCTATGGAGAGGAAATCATCCTGGTTCAAACATTGCCAGTATGTCAGAGGTATTTCCAAGGAAACATTTTGAGAAAGTCAGATCTGTTGAAAAGAAATCTAAAGAAAATCGGTAACAAAACAGAAGAAAATAAGTTGAAAGGAACTAAGTCTAAAAATGAGCTAGGATTAGGATAAAAGGCCATTTGAAAGATGGCTGAAATACTTTGAAAGACTGAAGAAAAAACAATGAACAAAAATGTAGAGGGGAAACAGTGCAAAGCATTCAGCAATAAAGAGAAGTGAGCAAAATTTAAAAAACAATCAAACATTGAAAGTAGAAAAGAGGAACTAATTAAAGGGATGAGAGAAAGCATATGAATGGATTGACAGTAAGGGAAAAGATGAAAAAATTATTTGGAGAGAGGTTATGTCCTTAATATTATCAAGTGGGCATTATCTGAGTTTTGCTGACAACTTCAAAGTGAGCAAGGGGTAAAAATGGAAGACAGGTTCTTTACTTTGGACATTAAATATCTATGAATATTTGTGAGTAATAAGCTGTAGGTAAACCTGGGTGGTTCCAAACTAATAACGTCAGGTTTTAGGAATGGGCTTATGAGATATTGTTTGTGTCAAGTGGAAAAGAAACATACTGGCTTTTAGTTGTGGTGGCGGGAATCCACATTTCCTGCTGCTCTGAGTCAATGGTAATAGTCATAGTCTGGCCTTTCTTTAATAAATTCTTTAAAGGGAATGAGATATTAAATCAGTACTGCTTTTGAGTTTGAGAAGATTTGTACTTCTTCAAAGGTGCACCTCAAGTAATCCAGGCCTTACCCAGACTCACTGAACCCTGAAAATTAAGCTGGAAAAATCCTTTGAAGGCTGAGATCAGTGTACCTAGAAAATGTCCTAGCCAATATTAGGGTAGCAAATCTGATATGCAAGATCAGTATTACCCAATATCTCAAGGTGTTTGCATCTTCCATACCATTCCTCAGGTGGTCTGAATGCCAGTTTGGAATGGCCCTGTGAGCGAACTTCCTTTCATCACAGGACATTCATAGCGAGCCAGAAAGTCCTGGCACAACTTTACAGTGAGTCTAACAAAGATATGCCACTCCTTGAAAAGGATATTTTTTCTTGAGGAAGGAAACTCTGATATTTTAGAGCTCAGTGTTAAACATTTGAAAGTATCTTAAATTAGAAATGGTGCTGAGTTATTCCTAAATGACTCAGCTCATTTTCCTGTTTTAATAGATGTCTAATATCTGAATTTTGATCTTCTGCAGTCTAAAATTTAAGCCAAAATTTATCACCACTTCTCCATACTTTTAAAAATCTATCTAAAATCATGTAAAAAACTTTACAGTATTTATTTTTGCAAAGTTTATGACATAAACAAGCCATGATTGTCTAGTAAACAGGTACCATTATCCCCTTTTAGAAAAGTCAGATTTGAGGTTTTGCTGATTGATGGAGAACAAAAGATGCAAAAAAGTCTTTATTTTAAAAAATGAAAAAAATCCCATTTTCCTAAACCCACAAGGAATGGAATAGGCCATATTTCATTGCCAACATCTTTTAGACATAATTCTGCCCAGATGGTTCTCTTTCTAGGCTATTCTTCAGAGCTGCACTCCTTTTTCAGTCCATTACCTTCACTTTATCTCTAGTTTGTGCTTTCCTGTGGCTTCTGCTGCTCATCTAAGCTCCTCTACTAAAAGTATTTGTTCTAGAAATTTTTGTGTATGTGCCTGGTACACTTTTCACTGTGGGCCAGAACCTCACGTTTTGGGAGCTGAAAATTTTTCCCATCTTTTTCCACCATGAAAGAATTATATTTTTTTCCTTTTTAAATGAAGAACACTTGTTCTTTCAATAGGATTTTAGCAAATTGTGTCAGTACAGTGAAGATCACTGTAATGGATAACTTGGTCTTTTTGAAACGGGCTCTTGATGATTTTTTGTTGCAAATTTTCCAATAGCTTCTCTCAATGCTTTCTACTGAAAGAATGAGAAAGAAAAGACTGAGCTTCACATGGAAGCTGTGAGTTAACACTGATTAAAGCACTGGTGGCAAGTAACATCAGATCAAGAATCAGGTCTCTAAGCAATTTGCTGAATTCTTTCATGATTTATCTCACAAGATAAAAATGTAACCAATAATTTTCTCCTGTTATTTACATTGTCCTTTTAAAGAGTTTGCTCTTTCCCATAAATACTTGGGCAGGGTAAACCCTGGTATATCTTTGATTATCTTTTACCCATATCTGAAAGAAAACTTATCACCTACATGCCAAGGCCATTCTCCTTGTGCTGCTGTAATACAACGATGCACTATAAAGTTTGGAAGCTACTGCACTAGAGTGAAGCACAGAGAAGTTCAGGAACAGAGGCGAGTCTCCTGAATATCTTATCTACCTGCAGTATACTTAGGAGCAGGCTCCCTCATGAGGTAATCTTTCCTGCTAGAGACCTAGGTGGAAATGCCACAAAATCAGCCTGTCCCTGACATGTGAGGATTTCAGTTACTCATGCAGGTTGGAATTCAGTGGGAATAAAATGCAATATACCTGTAAAAGAAATAAATCATTAGTGTAACCTAATTTGGTGTTCTACTCTCTACCTTAGAATACAGCTAATATTTTTACAGTCAATAAATTTCAATTAATATAGGGCATATTTGTGCAGTGAGTGTGTCCTCCATGGCCACCATAACTTTAATGTTTTTATGCTTTTATTTCTATTACAAAGTCATTGTTCTTGTTGAGAAATGGAAAAGAGCTTTATAATGTGTCTGTGCAAATTACTTAGCTTGTAAGGACTTCGGAATTATTTTCTCTAGATCTCTACAGCTTTTTCAATGACTCCACATGTAGCTGTAGAGGCAAAGTAACTTTTTTTTCTTCTTTAAACAGACCTTAACAGTTCAACATACTTTTGAATAACGAGTGGTTGGTCATGTATCTTAATTACAAAAGCAAATTGAGGACAATTGTCCTATTCATCAAAATAAAACAGACATTAGTTAACTAATGAAAAAGTCAACAGACAGAAGAAAAATACCAGAGCAGTGTTAGCAAACATGGGATCAAAATCCTTAGCTGGTATAAATCAGCATGGCCTTAATTTCTTGTGCCAGAAAATGCCAGGTAATGATCTGACTTTTTTTGGGTAAATGTGTGAAGAATTATGTGCACTAATTTTCTTTTGAGAAATTAGGGGGCAATATTAATTGGTGTCATATCTTTAGGTGTTGCTTTGTATCTCTCCTTTTAGATAAAACAATCATGTTGCTCACATGGTGGGAGAATTTTACTTCTCTTCTGGAGAATGTGATTTGCAATTCTCATTTTCCGAGCCAGCTTGACATGCTTACACACAGAGATTAAATGTCTGAGACCAGAAAGTTCAGTCATTAGGTGAAGTAAAGGTCTGTGGTGCCACAGATACAGCATTTTCAGATCTAGTCTAAAGATTAAAGACCAAGGTTATTCAGTGTACAAGAGGAAACACATTTCACACATGAGGTTGAAAATTTTCTCTTAGAGAAAGAGTGAAATTGCTGTTGAAGGTGCAGTGCTGGCTCACAGAAACCAGAATATTTTCTTGAAACACAATTCAGGTCTCTTGGTTTTTTTGTGGAAATTTTGTTGCTGAGAATCTCTGCTGCAGGTGCTTTCCAGATGAAGAAATTTCCCATCCCTCCAAATACTGTCAATAAACAGGGGTCGGAGGGAGGAAGTAACAACATGGATTTTCTATTCAAATCAATATATTTTCCTATAAAGGCAGCAGAGCATAAAAATGGTTTTGAAGCAGGGAAAAAACAAAGCAAGCTTCAAGACAAATTAGTAAGGGCCAGCTGATGCAGAGAGGGACTGCAGAAGGGTGCGACAAGGTGACTTTTTGGGTTTGTGATAAAAGGGCACGAAGAGTTCAAAAACGGGGCAGAACAGAGGTAATAGGAAGGGCAAGTCTCCTGCTGAAGGGCAGTATCCACATACCTTTAAGAAGACCTTCAGTGCATTTGACTATAAGAGTATTTTATCAGCACTTGCTGATCATTATTTGGAGGGAAAAAAAAGGGCTAAGTGATAAAAGATTGGGAAATGCCAGATTTCTGGGAGCTGTGTTGTTTGAGACTCTTCCTCTGTGCTGTCATGTTGGCTATAGTATAATGTAAGGGCCTTGTATAAAGACATGAGTGTAGTATTTAAATAATCATGTGTAGTATTTAAAGAAAGAAAAGCTGTGAAAGGAAAATACCCTAAATCACCATTACATAGGAAAACACAGAGTGAACCAAAATAATTCCTTTATAGAGTGTGCTAAGGGTTTGTCCAACCCAGGACTTTATCTCTATACATACTAATGTATAGAATACTCCCTTCCCTCATGAATTCTTACTTTTTCTATTAATCTCTGTGGGCTCTAGGTGCTTTTCCTTTTCTTTTACAGATGACCTATACAAGTGCAGCAAGTTTGTAAGGCTTAAGAAGAGGGAACAGTGAGGAAGAGCAGGCTGAAGTACCTCCCATCCAGCATTCGGGTCCCTTAGGTATGATCTTGAGTTTAAGCAGTGGACTTCATAAAAGATATACTTGGTTGTTCTGATCACTTTTTCTCAAGAGCTTTTGATTTCAGTGCTTGCCACTGTCAGTGACTAGCTGTCAATACCAGGTGAACAATACCAATATTAACTTTATAAAGGAAATCACCTACAAAAAACCATGAATTTATGGCGGCTTAGCTTATCAGCTGAGCAAAACCACTAACCAAGTCTTAAAGACATTTCCTCTGAAGATCTCCTATATGACAAATTAATTTTATGTATTTGCAAATGATTGCCAGATAATTTCAAAGACTGTTCCTGGGTGAGTGCCACATAATTATGAAAATTTCTACAGGGGAGAAGTAGTAGGCTTATTAAATTATCCTTTCCCCTTTGCTTTGCATGTCAAAAGCCTTGACTTTGTTTATATATAATTTTTTCTTTTGAGGAAAGGGGAAATATTTAGATGCTGATAATAACTGATGTTTTTATGAAGAACAGCCCTGATGGTGTTTGGCCATCTTGAAATCTCCTTTTGGTTGTAGGACTTCTCCACTCCTGGAAACAATACCCTGAGACTTCGACAATCAATCACACAGCATGAATAATGAGAAATCTCTCAAAGCAATAGTCAAATTTGCATAAACCATTCATTTGGTTTATTTGAATATCCACCAAATTAATGCAAATCAAAAGGAATCCATGGATCATTTACAACCAGGAAGGAGGGCTCCAACCATTGAATAGATGACTTGATAAAAAAATGCTCACAGCTCTGTCTTTTCTAGAACAAAAAAGAGGAGACAGGTTGGAGCAAAAACTACCAGGAAATGAGCTTCTTGCCCAGCTTGACAAGGTTTCTTTCCATTTAGGTCCTCCATATAGGTCACTCTATTTCTTCCTCTGGCTGTTGTTTTCAAGAGGGTTTGGAGGGAGAGAGAGGAAATCTAGGAACCCCGGTTGGCAACAATGAGGGGAGAAGTAGTTAAAAACATGGGTTTAATTGATTTTTGCAAGCAGAAACCAGAGGCAAACACTTTCAAGAAATATTAATTTCCAGAGATGCATGTACTAATATTTTTTTTTATGATACACTATATGCATGGGAAAATCAGTTACATGAGGGTCTCTTTAGGTACATTCAAAACAGGACAGTTTCAAATGAAACTCAGAAATATGTGTGCTTGAATTCTGTCTGTTCCATTTCTCTTACTTTTCTCCTCCTGCTTGTAGAAGGTGCTGACAATCCTCTGCTGTGAGTATATATTCAATTTCAAGACAGTAAACTCTTCCAGCTGTCATACCTAAGGATGAAACCTAAAATCAACTGATAGCTTATCAGGAGGTGCTTTTCATTTATCTGCTCCTGCCACTGCTCAGGCTTCTCATTTCTTTGGAACCTGTTAGTCAGAAAATATAAAAAAAAAAACAACCCAAACATATGCATCATTCAACTGTGGATGCAATTAATTTCATTAGGTAATTCTGCAATCCTGATGTAAGAACAATTCTGTATAGGATAGAAGATCAAATAACGTGTCTCCTTCAATATTTAAATTAAAGAAGCATGTCTCTGTCTAGTTACTGATTATTGCACTCTACAACAAAAAGCTTCCACCTGTTCTTCTTACTTTGGCAATACGATATCAACAGAGATTTCATGCATGCCAAAATAATCACCCTAATTAAAAGATATATATTTATTGCTTTGGTAACTCCCATTTGGTAAGGAGAGGCCACTGTGTACTTTGGATAAGTCAATCCCTTTCAGACATGACTCTACCGGACATTCTAGTGGTCTAGGTCTCCGTGCAGTTCTTCAGCCTGGGCTCTTTCAAAATGTCAATATTTGACATTCATCATTGCTTAAAGCACATGCTGATGCTCTTGCCAGCTGACTCCCTTCTTGCAGGACAGGAATGATCAGTGGGCTGTTCAGAGTCCCCCAGAGAGACTCTTTGACTTAAGGCCTGTGTCAGCAGGTTAAACAGATGGCTCTGTTCAACAGCCAACATCCTGCACAGCAGTCCCTGTGAAGATCCTAAGCCTAACAGCTGACAAAATCTGGGGAGCTGCCAGTTCCACAGGGAATCCCATTTTGGGGGAGACAGGAAGGAAGAACCTCACTCAGGAAGTAGCTCGCTCACTCCTAGAGCAATCCACTTTTTTTAGGTCTTCTTCATTGCTTCGAGGGTTCTTCTGGCATCTGTTTAGTTGGGTGGGTTTTTTAAGGATTATGGATGGAAATACAACATGCCTGCTTCTCATGGAGCTTATCCTACAGGGTTTGGAGTATGGGTGCTGTGTTAGATGAATGAAATGAGTCTGTCCCATTGCATGCTCACAGAAGGGACCTTATGTTCAGAGTTGTCATTACTCTCCCTCACTGGCTGCTCTTCTTTCTGTACCTAAATCTCAGCAGAGTAAGGCCCTGAAACCACAAACTCCTCTTTCCAAAAGGAAACAAAAAAACCCAAACACCTTTTCATATATTCTGTGTATTATTTTAACAACAGCTGTCTGATTAAATGTCTAGTTCCAGGAACACAGAAAGGAGATGGCATAAGATGCACAGATTTCTGATTTTCAGCTTGAAGAGCACAGACCACTTTTGCTTTCTCTGAAGGCAAATCAAAGGCCCAATGACCTAACTGTAATTTCTCTTTTCTTATTTCCTTGTATTCAGAGAGCCAGAACTGTGCCATCCAAATACCAAACACAATTACTTTTTAGGGAAAAATGTGTGTCAAAATTAACCCCCATGAAAATCAATTGAATAATATTTTAAAAATAAACGTCCTATAAATCAAGCTGCTTCTAGATGGAAGGCTGGTGAGTTTCCTGACTTAAGCTGCTAGAGACATTGTTACTGACATCTGGAAATTTCATTGTTATTATGCTTTTTATTTGTTAAACTAGATCACAAATGAGCTATTTATTTGTATTTCTTTGCTCTTTATTCTGTAAAAAAACCTGCTGACATACACACCAGATGTCTGTCTCTGTTCTGTATGACTTTATTTCTCATACCTGCCTTTGTCATGACTTATTGCTCGCCTGACTGCTACTTCCTGTTGATTTATTGTGTAGTTTTACACAATAAATTTTTGTCATATTCTTCGTTCTCCCAGCTGTTTCTCAGTAGTCTCAAATGATGTGACTTCTAAGTGGTTCCTCTTTTAATGTTCATGTACTGTGCCTCCTATAGCAGAAAGACAGAGAGCCTTTGCCCACCATTTGCAGATATGCATGCACTTGGAAAGCTTTAAGTCATCCTAAGTGAACTGTCATTTTCATGTGTATTTCTTCTCCTTCTGAAGGCAGGGGGTCTCATCAATACATCTTCTTCTGTCCTCCCAGAACTCACAAGTGTTTAAATCAGCAAGGCACAAATGAGAACACTATGGCAGAAATCAACAGGAAAGCAAGGAAAGGAGTATCAGTAAAAACAATAAATGTAAATGAGTGAGAGGAATGGCAGCTCCAGGGGAGATTCCAGTCACCTGAAGTCATACCCACTTTGTGCTCATGAAGTCTCCCTCCCTGTTGCAGAAGATTGGATTTACAGCTCTCCTCTGTGTTCTCTCCACCAGCTCAGTTTAGGTGTCCATGGCCTCCTGACTGCTCTCATCACATTTCTGATGCCTATTCAACAGACTTTAATTAATGCTGGCTTTCTTGCCTGCTTTTTAAACTGCAGCCCCCCTGCTGTCTTTACCTTTTGTGAACCAGAACTTTCCTGTCAAAATTTGTTTTCTTTTGCTAATATATCCATCCTCTGTGCTTTTTGTTTTGCCTGTTTAATATGCCCTGACACCCTAGTGCTTGTAAGCAGATCAGTTGGCCATGGTGGATTTGACCCCCACATTTCTCAGTGTCTTTCACTGCTTCTGAAGGTCAGGCAAACTCAGCCTCCAACTTCCCTATCAGACCTATAAGTTAGCTTTTAGTAGCAATCCTTCAGCACTGGTAACTTGCCTGATTTAACCTTATCAGATTCAATATTCATGCTAACAGAGATGAAATGCTTCTGGTTTTAAAGCTAAAGCATTAAAAAGTAATTTACACAGTAAAACACATTGCTACATCAACTATAGTCTTCAACTTTTAGCTTCCCATGTGCTCGTCACATTTTACATTATGTCCTAAAGCTGTATGTTGCTCTAAGAAAGTTTGGTGTCTGCATTAAAATTCAAAGAACCCACACTGGTTATAAGGCTCTAAATGGCATGTAGAAGCAAAGCCCTAGGGCACCAGTATCACCAAGAAAGGACTGTCCTACTAGAAAATCTAGAAAATAAATGGAGTCAGAAGGAAGAAACGTGAAGAAATTTTCAGAAATCCATAATAACGTGAGGAATTTCAGCTGATCTCCAGGCTGCTTTCAAATGGACCTGCTCCATACCATGCTTGCCCTTGTTCCAACCTTCCAGCTCCTTTTTTTTAACCACTTCACTGCATTTCTCTGTATTCTTGGAAGCTGTGCAGATGCTAAAATCACCCAGCTGGATTTACTCTCTCCCTAGCAAGATACTTATCTGAATCTTTTACAACCATCTGCTACTTTCTCAGACAGGTAATGGAGCAGAACATCAGCAAAAAAATCCAAAATAAAACAAAGCACCCCTAAAAACAACAAAAAAACCCCAAAACACCACAAAAGAAAAAGTGCCTGATTTAGAGATTTCAGTTTTATCCTAAGCTTAATGAATAGTTTTATAATCCATGATTTTTTTGCTTTAGCACCATGAGAGCTGAAGGGCATGCTATCATGGAGATTTCTTCCCCCTGCTAAAAGTGGTAGTACTTCTAAATATTCATGACATTGTTATGCAGTTTATCAAATCCAAAGCTTTTAATTTAGAGCACATCTCAGTCATGTATCACTTGTAGCCAGAAGTGGTTTTTATTTCTTTTAACATTTGAATCCAAAGTATACAGGATGGATAGACTGTGAATTTTAAGCTCCTCTTGTCTCTCCTCAGATTATTTCATTTGCACTATTTTGTTTTGATTTCTTAAACAGGTTTTGCTTTTGAGAAACCAATCAGTGCAACTCAACAAGATATAGTGGGAAAGCAGCTCCTGACTGTTACTTTCCGTTTTTCACATCCATAGTGTAATTCATCAGAATAAAACCTCCAGGCTTGAATGATAGTCTATTTAGGGCATGAGGTAGGTACTCACCAGTGAAAACTCAACTACTCTAGTTTAATCAAGAAAAACAGTTGTTTGCTTCAGGTGGACCGTTGCAAGGAGAAAATGAAACTTAGCCAAAATACCTTTATAGCTTATTGGCTTTCAAACTATTACATCTTCTTGCAGCTCTTCAGTCCAGATCCAGAGATGGGATCTACTGCTGCTTCTCTTCTTGAATGCATTTCTCTTTACTTTCCTAGAAGGTGTGGTTACATTGGGTATTTGGCACGGTGGACAGCAGCTGCTGAATGTTATTATATGAATATAGGCAGCCACAGGAACCACATCACTGTTTTCCCTGGAACCACAACAGCAAAACTATTATAAGAATATAGGGGACTATACTTTTTTGTGTCTTGTGGACTCCAGCTATCTTTGTCTCAGTTTATTTTTGACTAAATAGTCTGGGAATGTGAAAAGTAGGGACTTTCTAGAAAAAGAAATTGATGCAATAAGTTGAGGAAGAGTATAACTGAATGGGGTAATAATCTTGAGATTTATTCTCTATTTCACTTTGGGGCATAACAGGAACTCCACTTTCCAGCTATGTTTTGGTAAGGAGACAAAGGTTAAGAGAAGTGTTTAGAGGGGGTGTGTGGTTATACTGTTATTTGTCTGCTTGCTCAATTTTACATCAGCATCACTTGAATGCCTTCATCTGAAATCAGGTGCGTAAATTAAGGGATGTCCACTGTCCATTTGTCTGAAAGTAGAAGGCAGGAAAATGGCATTAGAAAAGAAACATTCATTAAACAAATAAGGAACTAAATCATAGAAGTGGTTGAGTTGTGCTGACAAAAGGCCTAACATGGCTTCCAGTTACTGAGAAGCAGAAGCCAAGAGACACATTGCAAGTAAAACAAAATGTGGGGTAGCAGCTTACAACTGAACTGCTGACAAAGACTGAAATTACTGTTACACTACCGTGTCACAATGATGAGATAAGAGTAAAATCAGCCAAACTGAGCCCATTGGAAAGTGCAAAGAGGGACTGGCTGTTTATTAGGAAGGAAGTGAAGGTGGCAAAGGAGAAGGGCTTGGGAGGGAGCAAAAGTGTAAAAAGAGGATACAAAGGGTAGCAAATTATGTGATCTGATCTGACTGGGATACAATTTTAAGAATGTTAGTGCTATGAATATTAGACATTTGTGATTATGTTTTGATGCAATTGGTCACTAATCCTTTGGTTCTGTGACAACTGTTTCTATTCTGCAAATATGGATAAATCTGCATTGTGGCAGATAATCAGCATTGTGGCAGATCATCGGCACTGCCTCAGACTGCTTTTCACCAGCAGAAAGTTTATTTCTGAACCCTCTAGGATCTTCTTAAAAAATGTTAAGCTGTAGCATATGCATCTCTGTATTATTGTTGATGGCTGTTACTTTCTTTAGGTCTGACTTTGGGAAATGCAATGGTTTTTGTACAGCAGAGCAGTGGCAAACATTCTTCAAGATTTGTCCAGTTAGAGAGAGAATGATCCATCCTACCGCAGCTGCTTTTAGGCTTTCTAAGGTTTAGCATGTATTCTTGTTGTTGAGTGTGACCTTTCTTTGGCACAGACACTTTGTCTCCACTCTTTAAAGACGATTGCCTGCTCTTTTGGTAGTGGCTGCCACGCAGCACAAAAACCTCTGAAGTCCCTTTGCAATCCATTAAGAGATTGGTTTATTTACTGTCTGCTATTGATTATTACTTAATCTTAGGCTTCTTCCCTCAAGGAAAAGAAAATAATCTTTGTGCAGTTTCAGGTTTGTTCTGTGGCCAGAGAGAAGGAAAAGCTCTGATGCAGCTTACTGAAGAGACTGTTCAGCTTTGAATCAAAGTGCATTTGTTTTCATTTTCTAGCCAAAAGATTTACCTTGAGCTAAAGTTTAGGGAAAATTTCCAGGTTGTTGATGCCCCTAGAGTTAAATTTCTCTGTTTACTTGTAGGGCAGATGCAACCAAGGTAGCCCTGGCACATGATGTTTCCTAGATCTATTTTCCTGGTTGTAAAGAAAACTTGGGCCCCCATTAGAGAATCAGGACTAACCACTGTTGTTGAGCCATATCGTGGCTCCCAGGCTGCTATTTTTAAACACTTTGGGTTAGTCCCAATGGTAGGGTTTGTGTAAACAACATGTAACCCCTGCACAGAAGCAAATGTTTTATTTTGTCCCACTGTGTTGAACAGCCAATGAATGGCACATATGTACACAAATCCCACAGTGTCCTGCACCATCTACTTAGAAAAGAGTGAGAGCCCTCAAATAGGACAGAAATGTCTTTTTAAGCAGCAGGAAAAACCTCCCAAACGACTGTCAGGTCAGTTCCTGAGGAGCAAAACTGGGAATGCCAACTTTTCTGTGCTTTTGCACACTAACCCCTGTGCTCCTACCCACTGCAGGGGCTCCTCCCTGGCTTCTCAAGGCTCTGCTCTCTCTTGATTCATTCTCATGTCCCCTGACCACCCACTGAGCAAGAAAAGCTGTAGGTACAGGGATCAGAGCTGAGAGGTGCATGTGCTGACAAGTCACTTAGTAGGTAAATTGCTGTGTGGATACTGGGAGGTCACGCACAACAGATGGGGCTCAGTTCATGCTGAAGCCTTTTTCCTCCTGGGAAGAGCTCACTTGACTCTCCTCTCAATCCATCCAGACATAATTTGAATGAAATTTTCAGGAACATAACTATTGTTATGATTTTTGCTACTTTGTCAAATTTGCATCAAGTTAGAGAAGAGCAGACAGAGAATTTATGAAGGTCAAAAAAAAGTAGTAGAGGGAAACTAGGCAACTAAAAGTACTGATTTAATTAATTATACTTTTTGTCCAAAATTAATTTGTAGCTGAACTTTCTATTTAATTATGACAAGGAATTTGAGAACAGAAAAAATTTTCAGTATTTCCTGTAGATTTTGTACAAAGTTTGTGATCAAACCATATCTTCTATGTCCAGAGAAAGATAAAAGCAAAGCTGAACAGCTTGATGCAGTATTGTAATCTCATAAATATGAAAAACAAATCATTATCCATAATTACAAAGTACAATACAGAAAAACAAATATTTCCATTTCTATAGTAGGGATTTTGTTTTTCATTATTTTCTGTGTTGTGGTGTTTTGTTTTGAATATCTTTTAGATAAATGCTGGGTCTAAAGGGCTTTTAATTACACTCTCTTAATATACACTAAAAAAGAGCTCCCTTGCATCTAGCATCATCCCACATATAGCTACAAACTTTTAAAGGGACTTTTCTTTCCTTCCCTGGTCTTTAAGAGGCAAATTTGGTAAACCTTCTATCTGACATTTCTGGACCCTGAAATCCCTTATTTCCTGAGAGAGGGGTCAATCCTCTCATCCCTTCCTGTTTCCATGCCCTCTCCTGGGCAGATGGGAATTGCAGAAGTGCTTAGCACTGTCCCAGCTCTGCTCCCTCTAACAGCTAAGAAGGGTTGCTGATGCCAAAGGCTGTAGCTGATCTGGACAGTCTTGAAAATCCCATACCTTATCATCAGCACTGTATCACCTGTATGTGTATAGAAGGAAGCAGTGAAATTCTCCTGGCCAGAAGCTCTAAGAATATACTACAGCAAAACCCATGTGGATGGAATTCTGAATATTTCCCTAATCCTGACTAAGGCTTTAACCTGGTTTTATTTCAGTTTTATATCTCTGAGGTCATACGATTTCTGCCCCTGGAAAGTAGAAGGAACTGGCTCTATAGCTCTCACTGTGGGAGTGATTTGTTGATCAAGACATATGGGCAGCAAATATACCCATTTCCCCTTTAATCCACTTATTAATACTTGATTCTTTTTAGATATTGAATATTAACAAGCAAAAAGCCACAAGACATTTCCCTAGGAAAATTCCTCCAGTCCCCAAATCCACTTTTCTCTGCAAGTTATTAAACATAACTATCAGCAAAAGATTGATAGTGATTCTTTTGGGCAGAATTTACAATCCCTCTCTATTATCCAGATGCACTGCCTTTAGAAGGGTGCTGTGCCTCTGCAGTGGTGCCTGGAACCAGCAGGGCTCTTCTGACATAGCCAGTGAAACCTTCTGCAACATCATGAATTAAGTGCTCATCTGTGAGTTAGGAGTGTATTTACTGCAGGGGAACAAGGACCTGAAGACAGCTCTTTCTTTTCTGCTGGAGTACATGAGCTCCAGATGATGTGCTAGAAAAGGAACCACCTGGCTGCTCAACCCATTCCTGTCTTCTCCCCCTTTTCTCTCAACATCCACAGCACCTGTGCTTCCAGCTGTGAAAGTGAGAAATTGCGCCAGCCAGTCCAGCTAGGATTCTGGTCAGCATTACAGGTGTTGTTATTGCATTTCTCTCTCTCTTTTTTTTTTTCTTTTTTTTTCTTCTTTTTTTTTTTTTTTTGTGGGGAGGGGGTAGAAAGACTATTTCTTGTGTTCTTACTTTACAAGTCCTCACTTTCCTTGCAGCAGAGAAGTTTCCAAGCAGATCTTTCTACCCCAAATAATTTTCCTAATTAGTTTAGCAAGACATTTTCACAGCCATCTCTCCTGCAATGGTACCATGTAATTTTGAATGTGCTTGAACTTTCCAAGCCCCTCATGTTTAATGTGAATGTTCCCAGGCTTGCTGTGACCAAGCACTGATTGGGGATGTCCTGCCAGGTTGTAGGATCATAGGCAGCCCCTGAGTGAATAACAAGTTAAATCTGGTCCCACAACACAGCTGGAGCTATGTGTGAACTTTTACAAGAAAGGAAGGGGTGGAGAATGACTGTCTTTGACTTAAAGCCAGGAAACCCCACAGGAATATGAAAATCTTCTCTGTGAAGCCAGCACCCAGGTAAATCCCAAGCAAAGATGCTTATTAATACATGCATGCAAAAAGCTTAAAGCCTGATTAAGCTACTTGTTTCTGTTCTTCCCTGTATTGACCTTTTTTGGGAGCAGGGGGTACTACTTACAATCTTTCTATGCAGTTTATGTGGTTTGAATCTTATTCTTAGAATCTTATTCTAATTCACTATGTGTAGTGAGCAAGGAGGTGGGAGAGAGCAATAATCAAGGGTGTAAATGTAGGTGGACTTATGGTTGTCTTAAGATACCTAAAATAATGCAGTTACTTAAAGAATCTTGCCAAGTACATCTCACCTTTTATATCTACTAACTATGTATGGATGCCTCTCAAGCCTAGGGATGTCTGAAATGATGGTATATCCTTAAATATAGACACATGGATCCCACTGTGGAGGTTTCTATCTCCGTTCTGGATTTTGATTCAGTGGTCTAAAGTCTAATTTTCCATTCTAATTGGTGAGCAGCTCACTCAGGCCTTTCTTGAATAGAGCCTTTAGTGGTAACTATTACTGCTGCTAATAAGGATATAAAGATCCCTCAAGTTCATAAGGTGTACCCTAGAGAAGCCCCTGTTGCTAGGAGTGATGACATTTCTCATTTAATAAAAATATTCAACTAGCAGCCAAGAAAGAAACCAACAAAACAACTCACTTAAATGTCCTGCAGTAGTGCTTCCAGCAGCTACTTGCTTTGTGATCTCAATTACATTTCTAACCAACTCTCCCTATTAGAACTATTTCTCTCATGAGTTTCTTGGAGGAAAAAAAGGTGGCTTGGGTTATTCCCCCTATGCAAATGCCTAACCCAAGAGGGCCTGCTGAGTTAGGAAGAGGAATTTCTAATATCTGTCATGAGAAACACAATGACTAACCAAGGAAAAATGCTCAAGAGGATAGGGAAAGCAGAGAGAGCTCGGGCAAACATCAAACTCAATAAAAAATTGGGGGATGTGATTAACTTTTATGTGTTTTTTTTTACTTCCATATGTGTCACTGTGATTTATTCTAAATTTGTTTCCTCAGTTTTTTAAAGGCTTTGTGAATAACCAGTGAATTAGTGATGTTCATTCAAGTGAATGTTTGTAAAGCTGTTTATTGTGTAGATACTGCTGCATCTAAGCATTACTTTTCAATTTCATTTTAGTATAAATTAACTTATCTTCTTTCAAGTGCCTTTAAAGCTAATAATCCTAAAAGAATTAAGATTAGAAAGTAATGCTATCAGTGACAAAGCTCATTAATGGCTTTTTATCACTGCAAACTGATGAACTATAGCCAAGATAATTGGAGTAAATGGAATATACCTCTTCTTTAGCCAGGTATCCCTTACTCTACTTTACATTAATTACTTCAAGGTTTTGTTCTGGTCAAATTAAATTTGAGTGGCTTGTCTGCTTCTTTTCTGAAAGGCTGAGCAAATGTTAGGTGTGCTGTTTTGAGAAGGCAGAAAGGTTAAACCTGAAGCAATCCAGATAAGGACAGGCAGAATTCCCACAGAAAAGGGGACATAGCTTTCTGGGAGGAAATGATGCTCATTTTGGAAATTATGTTAATTTTTTACTAGTGGATAGCTCAGGCTTGCTGGGGGAGTACAGATTTTCCTTTATAAAAGAAATTGTTTGTAAGAAGTGTGTTACTATTTTTAAGTTGGTTTAAAGTCCAGTGAAGGCTGGTCTGCCCCAGCCTTCTCTGAGAATGCACCTGCCCAAAATAAATGCTCTTTTGATTATGGACCTTAACAGTCCTTTCCAAAGAGGTAGCCTTGTCTAGTAATTCCACATTCAGAAATTAAAGTAACATGTTTTAACATACTTTAGTAGCCTTGTAAAGCTCTTAAGAGTCCCCTCTCAGAGGCCTGTAAGCACTAGCTAAATACCCTGACCTAAAGAAAAAGGAGTATTTGTGTGAGTAGGAGCTCTCTGGTCTGTCTCTACTGGGAAATACTGGTTTACAATCCAAAGATAGAAGCAGATTTCTGGACTGCACCCCCTGTTTTCCTGCCAGCTTTTTCTGCTATAGCTCAGAGTGCAGCAAACTTGCATCCTGGAACAGCTGCTGTATTGTCTTTCCTTATGTTATCTATCTTCATGAGGTACAGAGAGCTCATCCCTTTTCTCCAGTTAGTTGAAACGTTTGTTGTTGATACCAGGAAAACAGGATTGCATTCAAAAGAGAGCAAATCAAAGTGTTAGGGCAACCTGTTCTTCCCTCTTCTGCCTCTCCAGTCTGGATTAGTTAAGGTAAAGAAAACTATTCCCATATGATTTTGTGCCATGCAGAACAAGAAGAGTGCTATGGGATTTAGGTTTTGAAGGCATGAGAATAAATGTACTACTCCTTTATGGAAAAAAGTAGGAGAAAGGAAGTTTTAACAGTCCGAGGGACTGGTACAATACACTTCCTTTTTTTCCTTTTTTTTTTTTCCTTCCTTTTGATCCAGTACAAAATAAAAGAAAAAAATTAAACTTGTGAGACAGAAGGGGAAGTTCTGAAAAAAATTCTTTTGAAACTGAGCACAAACTGTTCTTCTCTTCTTCTTCTTTTCTTCCACAGTTTATTTAGGAAAAAAAAAATGTTTGCCGTGGCCATGGCATAGTACATTTACTCAAGTTCAGACAGCTTTTACTTGGTATTCTTCTGGCATTTCTGGTGGGAACTAACTGAAAGGGTCTATTTCTTCCCTGTCCTACACCTCATTTATTGAGCAGATCCTGCATCTGGCAGACAAATCAATTGTAAACCAACAGACTTCAGGGAGGTTTGGTGCCATGATCCATGCATTTTTCAGCAATTCGAATGGAATGAGTTCTTTTACCCATCCTAAGAGTTTGCTGTGTTAGTGCAGTACCTCAGCCAGTGCTCAGGACCTGTGTAACTAAATGGAGTGAAATAGGTGCTTGAAGAGTATTAATGTATTAACCATTTTTGTAACTTAATTCAGGGCATGATATATACAGCTGACATCAAAAGCCTTTCATAGCTGTTCTTTAATTTCAGTTTCAGTAATGAATATAGATCCAATTAGAAAGGAGCTGATACATGATGAAAAGAATTAACAATACCCCTAATTTCCACATTGAAGTAATGACTGCTATTATAGACTTCTTGATTTTAATCAGATATACTCAAAAATGACAGTAGATTTGGATTCATAATGCTCAGCTGATGCTACGAGTCCCACTCTCTCACGTTCTCTTTCTTCGCATTTTAAAAAATAAATTTAATCTTACAAGCATAGACCAAAAGCTTCTTCCATGTGCTATGTGTCTTTTTTTGGCACATTAATGTTTACCTAAGAAGCAGATTACAAACAGCATGTCACTGGTTGTGTTTGCTGTAGTAGACCCTGAGCACCAGGTATGTGAGACAAAAGTTGAGTCAGGGTCATTGTGAGTCTGGTATAGTTTTTGAAAGCAGTGTGGCACTATCTTCAGATCAGACCAGGGGCTCTTGCTTCAAAGCATTTTGATGGTATAGAAAGGAATGTTGGAGCAGCTGTCACAACTCAATGTCATGATGATTTATCCAGTTTTACATCACAATCTACACAGACTGTGAGGAAGAATGCCCCTGTGAGTGGTCTCTCTCAGCAAGTGGTAATGCACCTCTTTCAGAAATACATGGTGAGCTAAACTGGATGAGAGCCTGCTGGTGTGAGAGGATTACTTTGTATCTGCTATCTGAAGCTTTGTGTCAGAAAATGCTGTCTCCAGGACTGCTCTAATTTCTATGCTTTATGCCAGTTTAAGAGGGAAGAAAGAAATTTGTGTACATGCAATACAAGGGGAATGAATCTATTTATGCAGGTTTTCATCTCATCCATCTACCCTAATGGTAAGATCTGGGTATGCTTCTGATAGTGTCTGTATTGACTGTGCTTTACCTGTGCCTTTCTGTAACCATTAGGATGTGGTACTGCAAGAAAGCCACACCAGTTGCCACATGTACCTTTTTGGTATGGGCAACATATCAGGTGATGATGTGAAGTCTCTTCAGTTTGTCTTGCTTTCCTGACATTTTTCAGTTGGTCTGTACATCAGGCTTCAGTACCTGTGGGAGCAGGTGGGATATGTGCTATCTTTTGTAGAGACACTGGAGACTATTATATTTTCTGAAGCAATAAAGTCACACAGTTTAACTGGGAAAATAAACCCATTTGGAAAAATTGAAAGTGCACTGGTTTGTTGTCACTGAAGAAAAATTCCCCAAACGGTCTCACCTTTTAATAAGCGTTTGAGTGACACGCAAGCTCAAAATGGGAGCTATTGCTAGTGTCTGGCAACAGCATCTAAAATGCAATATAGATACATCTATCCAAATCTGCTTTGAAGAACACCTTGCATGCAGTTGAGCTGCTAATCTAAGCATGAATTAGTCACACGATCAAGTAGCTTGAATTAGAAAATTTCATGAGCAAGGACACAATCCTTAAATTGAAAGAGAAATTGCATGCTGCTGAATGGGTGTATTTTTTGTGTTCAGATTTGGCTCCATTTTTTCAAGTAGCTTTGGGATATGCTGTGTTTATTGCAGTTATGAAGCGTATGTGGGTTCTTTCTGGAATGTGCTTCCTTCCTCTCAGCAGGTTTTGTACCTTATAATTAATGTTGCCTAGCCCAATGTTAGTATTCTTGCTTCTTTCTGTTTCTATGTTGTTGCTGGAGAAACTAAGATAAAGGAGCCCGTGTTTATTATCTGAGATAGTGGAGAGATGGCCTGGCACGTATCTTGGTCCAGAGCCAAGCCTGAAACTATTTTACATGTAGAACAGAGGGTAGAGGAGACATGTGGATGCCAGAAAACAAAGTTGGGAAGTGGCAGCTGCATTTTGAAGGAGTGTTAGGAAAGGAAGTATTGAAAGTATCTTTCTGTTTAATAATGCTAATGCATGATCCTACATCTCCGGTACTTAGCAGCAGTGACAGTTCTATATGTAATATATTTGCTGTTCTGGACTAATGTAACTTGATCATATCTACTATTGCCTGAGATACTTATTTTAACATTTTCTCTCACATATGTATTTTTGAAGAAGGATTTATTTGGGTTTTTTTTGTTTTGTTTTCATACTAAGCAGTATGAATATGCTTGGGAGCAAAATTTCTGGAGGAAGATAAATCTTTGATATATGCTGATATGAGCCTGTAATGGAAACTCTTAATTCCTTAATATGCTTCCTTCCTCTCAGTCCCTTATTTCATGCTGCATTGTGTACAGCATCAATTCAATTGTGTTTCAGTAAATTTCACTTAACCACTTCTCAGTTGTTATGAATTCAAAACTTTTTCTTTCTTTCCAGCAGCTGTTCTCCAGTTCCAAACTGCATTGTTGTTACTTAAAACATTTGCCTAGAAAATGCTAAAATTAAATCTAGGTTGTTGGGGGTTTTTTGTCCCCAAATTATTTGAAGAAAGAATGCTTGAGTATTAATATCTTTGAGGGGTTTGTTTAGCTTGCCAGCAAATTCTTTTAATTTGTGTTTTGCTACTTATTTTAAAATGTAAAAATTGGTGCTGGTTTGAAGGTACTAAACAAATATTTGGAAAGAGTTAATAAATATTAATTAAGGCTTAAATGCATGAAAAATTAATTAATTTTTCTGCTGTTAAAGGTTTGCATCACAGATCTTGTTTAGAGTGCAATTTATAAATGTATGTTTACAATGTGTGCTGGTGATCTGTCCCTCCTGACATTGTGGCTGCCATGTGTGGGCAGGTCATCCCTTACAACTGTACCAATTATTTGAAAACTTGTCTTCTGTATAAGAAGAAACTCCTTAGCCATCAAGTTTTAGTAATTGTTCACTATTGGTGCTTCCATTCTCACCATAATATATTTAGCAACCCAAAAGTGCAGGAGAAAAAAAGAAGTGGATAAAAGCACTGAGATCACAGAGGAAAAAGCTCTTAAATTAAAATCCTCTCTTAGCCAGGAAGGCTGGGAAGACTGAGAAGCCTGGCTGTGGAACTACCAAATTGGTGTACACCTAGAATTTGAAAAGATTTAATATATATTGCCAATCCACTTCATACCTAAACCTCCAGCCATTCCTTTCTTAGGCACCTCTGATAGTGCTGGGCTATGTATGATAGGCACTGCTTGTGCATTCTGTTTCATAGTCTCTGTGTCTCTTGAAATGGCACATCCCAAGTGAGGGGTAGAGCTTGTGGCCATATCTATCATCCTCCCTGTGGTTGCTGTCTCTGAGATAGTGGCTGAGTCACAGACCACTACAAGCAGACTTGCCAAGACCCCAGTCTGACCCCAGTCATATCTCCTGAAGCACCAACAAGTGCACAGTGTAGATGGACAGAAAGATTACAGCCTGCTCTATCAGTTTGTGTGGGACAAACTCTTTACTTGAAAAATATGCAGAAGGAATTTTCTCTAAAATAAAAGCAAAGCAAAAAATCCAAACCCAGATTTGGAGTAGA